>NC_133400.1:75464279-76078597 GCF_047511655.1 Castor canadensis | reverse complement strand
ATAGATCAGTATGTTAATCCATTGCGAGAAATACAAAACTGAATAAAACCTCACACTCAAGGCTCTTATAATTAGAGAATATAAAGAAGTCATCAGAGAAGTACATAGTGCTATGGAGTTCAGAGGATAGAGGAAGCCCCAAGTATCAGGATGACTATAAAGTTTTATGATCAGTGACTTTGATGTGCACATTACGATGATGAATCTGTTTTTCCAAAGTGAGAAAACGGAGGGTGGAAGACACATCACAAAGACAATGCCTCATCCATACTGTGGCCCCACGAGGAACAAGTTCAGTGTGACACGAGGAAGGTGTAGGAGTAAAGACTGCATGAAAGGTAGACAAGACAGCTTCAAATGTCAAGCCAGCAATTTTATATATAATTTGATCAGAAACCTTGAGTCACAAGGTTTTAAGCAGGCGAATGACATACAAATCCAATATAGAAAGATGAATGTAGCTGTAGTGTAGGTTGGATAAGCGGAAATGGGAAGAAATTTAAATCAGAAGACTTTTGCCAAATGCTATAGGTAAGAGGTAAAGCCCTAACCCATCACTGGTCATGAGAGTGGACAAAGTGAAGATCTGAGAGACTTTAAAGAGATGAACTTCCCAGAGACAAGAAATAAAAAGAAAAGAACATGAAGAACGAGAGGAGACAGGCGGGGCCGGAGTACTGAGCCATTCGGAGTTGAAGGGAGGTGTGTTCAGGCATGGGCTGGATGGGTCTGGGATAGAGGTGTCCAGCCATCAGTTAGACACATAAAAAGGAAATGAATACAGTATCGATGCAGCTGAGAGAGAGAGAGAAAGAGAGAAGGAGAGAGATGAGAGTTTAGAGGCAAATCTCAGAGCATCTTCACAGAACCCTTTTTTTTTTCCTTTTCTTATTCATATGTGCGTACAAGGCTTGGGTCATTTCTCCCCCCTGCCCCCACCCCCTCCCTTACCATCCACTCCGCCCCCTCCCTCTCCCCCCCACCCCCTCCATACCCAGCAGGAACAAGGGTTTTTGCTGGTTGAGATAAGGATAGCTATACAGGGCATTGACTCGCATTGATTTCCTGTGCATGTGTGTTACTCTAGGTTAATTCTTTTTGATCTCACCTTTTCTCTAGTTCCTGGTCCTCTTTTCCTATTGGCCTCAGTTGCTTTTAAGGTATCTGCTTTAGTTTCTCTGCGTTAAGGGCAACAAATGCTAGCTAGTTTTTTAGGTGTCTTACCTATCCTCACCCCTCCCTTGTGTGCTCTCGCTTTTATCATGTGCTCAAAGTCCAATCCCGTTGTCGTCTTTGCCCTTGATCTAATGTCCACATATGAGGGAGAACATATGATTTTTGGTCTTTTGGGCCAGGCTAACCTCACTCAGAATGATACAGACCATTTTCAAAGTCATCTCCTGAAGACAAGGAATTCATTTCCCAAAGACTGCTGGTCCTTCACATTGACCATAGCAAAAGGAATACTCCTGAATCAAGGTCTCTCTGGAGACAAAGAAGAATTCTGTCTCTTCTGTTTTCTTAATAATTCTCAACAAGTAAACTAATGGTGTGCACTAAGGGGCTTCAAAATCTTTCATTTATTTTTTTGTCTGGTTATAAAAATGATAAATGTTCTCAGTTTCCTAGAAATAGCAAAACAAGCATAAAAACCAAGTATTTGAAATATTGTTTTGGAAATTGTTATTGAACTTTATCAAATGCTTGTCCAGCATCAGATGGCATTTCTTATCTGAGTTTTTGAACACTATCAACAACATATTAATTTTAGTATATTAATAGACTTCCTAAATTGAAGTACCCTTGCATTCTTGGTTTAAATACTAATTGCTATGGTAGATTATTCTTTGAAGGAATACGACCTTCTGGCACTTGTTTATATAATAAGATGCATGTGACAACATATATTTATGTTTGCTAACTGGGACCATTTGTGTTCAAGAGCTAAACTATTGTTTTTGAGGCTATTAGCCTGCTCTTGTGTCATGTTACTTTTGAAATGGCCATGCCTAAAAAAAAGGGCAGAATCACCAGTAAAACTATAGCAGATATGTCAATAAATTTACCAAAGCCAAGCGTGGTGGCACCTGCCTGTAATTCCAACTCTTGGAAGCTGAGGCAAGAGGATCATGAGTTCAAGGTAGCCTGACCACATAGTGAGACCTTCTCTCAAAAAAAATTCACCTGTCCAGTCACGACTCTGCTCAGGTCCAGCTCCTTCTCAACAGACTATGAGTAACATTTCATGGCTATCCAACTATGACTCATTCGGTCAAAAGCAGACACTGCACTTAGGTTACTCAGTGTTTAGGTATTAAATATGTCCCCAGTGGAAGCTCCTCCAGGCAACAGGCCATTTCATACTCTTTCATCCTAGAGATGGATTGGGGCCATGTGAAAAGGTATAAAGAAAACATCATCCTACAGAGCACCAACACACAAGAAAAATTACTGCCACATTTACTGACGTGTTGTTAGTTCTAAAGTTTAAGAACTTCACTATCTATGGATCTCTAAGTAGCACATATATGCAATTTAGAGCAAGTATCAACTCTACTGGGGAATGGTTCAGACTTTTATTTACTAAAAGGGACCGAATGGTAAAAAGAGTTACATCAGTACAATAAATTATAAACCTCCTATTGACAGGACCTATGGCTGGTTTAACCTCATACCCCATGTGTACCTTGCAGAAAGACAGTAAGAGAACAGTATCAATGTTCTACAAAGTTAAAAATCAGCTTTGTATCCTAAATCTACCATTTTGTTTTCTCCCAGCACACAGACACCTACAGAGTTACATTTGTTTGTGGTAAAACACTGTCTTGTGGAATAGTCACTAATAGTGTGATTTCACACTAGCTTGCCCAATTTAATTCATTTCTTTCTTTACAATGCTCTGCACTTGTTCTCTGAGGTACCAAACCTATAACAGCAATAAAGTCTTCATCCTTCGTACTTACATGTCTATTGATGTCACAACTGAAGTAAATGCACCTTACCTTGCTGAGTCAGGCTGTAAGTTGAAGAGTTTGGGAAATAAGTGTATTATTGATTTTGGATTGCACCTAAAGCCCCCAAACTAGCTACCCATCAGCTTCACATCACTGTGCATCATATATCCAATTTGTAATGTGTAATCTGGGACAACAAGGACCTGAGAAATGCTAGGAAAAATGAGGGTACTTGCGCAAATTTTGATAGAAATAAAGTTGCTGGGAGGATAGTCAGGTCAACACAGGAAAGTAACTCTGTGTGAGCACCAAGTAAAACACCTAGCAGCACATCTACACAATTGCTGTGTTTCTGCCTCACACTGACCGTCTCCAAATTATTCTACTTCATTCTCTAGATGCTTCTTTGAGAAGAGACAAAGATCAATTCATACATAAAGAAAAAGACAAGAAAAAATATTTTTAACTTCCTGGCCTTAAAATCAGGTGTAAGTAAATTAATTGTATTAATTATAATATTATAATATTTAATATGATCATTAAAGAAATAAGGAAGACCAGCTCTGTTAAAATATAATTAATTAACAGGATCCAAAATTATGTAAGCAGGACACAGTGAGCACCTTGGTTAAAGCAGGTGCTACAGTAAACACAGGAATTAGAACCTAAGCTCTGTCATTTACCAACTCTGTGAGGTTGGGCAAGTTATTTGATCTCTCAAAGCCAAACATTCCTCATCAGTAATACTACACAACAATGGCTGCCTTCTCAGATGGGTTTTCAACAAATAAGAATGTTCTTAAGAGCACTTGAATCAGTGTTTAATAGGTGCTAAAGCACACTTAATGTTATTGCCACTCTCTCAAAATTGTTACCACTTAATACAACCATAATAAAGCAAAAAAATGCATAGAAAAAAATCTGAGTTGTGTGTATTGATGCACACCTGTAATCCTAGCACTCAGAAGAAGGAGAGAGAGGAAGAAGGAAAAGCAGAAAAGAAAGAAAGGAGAAGGAGGAAGAAGAAGAAAAAAGAAGAAGGGAGAAGGAGAGGAGGCGGGGAGGGGATAGGAGGAAAACAAATCTGAAAAAAATTAAAGTAACACTTATCTGGGGCTCGGTGGTAGGATTCTGGAATTTTTTCTTCATTATTATTACTGCCCATTTTGAAAATTTTCTAGATGTTATAAAATGCAATAATTACAATGTTAAAAAATAAACTAAATGATGTATTATCTTAAATACTCAAAGCTAAAACATATTGTGTGGCAAAAAATTACATACAACCTAGGTCTAGGTCCTTGGCTGTTGTCAGCCATGTTTTCTGAGAAAATCATATATTTTAGAAAATGATACAATGTGTTGGCTGAGAACATAGGTTCTGGTTTCACCACTAACCAGGTGGGTGATCTCAGATGAGTTTGTACATCACAAAACCCCTCTTCAATTCTTTTCAAAATGGAATAAAAGTAGCCCATTCATAGGATACCTTTAAAAATGCTTCTGTTTCAAACTGAATATTTCAACAATCCTGTCCCCATTCCTTTTGTTTAAGCAGATCTTCTAACACATGTTATGAAGTCTCTGCTTTTAGAGCTGTTGCTACTGCAGCATTAACAGAACAGGATAAATAGTCCAGAGATACCCAACAGGAATGTGATAAAGGACATCCAAGACAAAGAGGAAAAGGAAAACTCCTTAATAAGTGATACTAGAGAATCATGGGGAAAATATATAATTGGATTGACTCCTAATATCTCACACCAACATAAATTCCAACTATTATTCAAATGTAAAATATGAAACCATGGAAAGAAAACATGGGGCAATTGCTTTATAATCTGGGAGTAGAAAACTGTTCCTAACTCCAAATCAAAGTCAAGGGAGAAAATAATGACAACTCAATGTGAACAAAAGGTGAACAAACAGTTCACACACAAAAAAAATTACAAATGGTCTTTAGCACAAATAAAAGACATTAAATCTTGCTACTGATTAAAAAATGAATTAAAACATGAGATCCCATTTTGTACCTTCTGAATTAGAGAATATTCCAAGAGTTTGACAATATAGTCTCTTGGTGAAACTGTGAAGGACAGGCCCTGTTGGACATTACGGTTGGGAACACAAATGACTCAACCTCAATGCAGAAGAATTTGGCAATACCTAGCAAAATTATACATGCATCTACTTTTTAAACCCATCAGTTCCTCTGGTTAAAAAAAATATGAGATGAGAAATGCACAACGTTATCCACTAGAAATAGCAAAAGACTGGAAATAACCCAAATACCCATCATCAAAGGACCGGTTAAAGAAACGATAGTATAGTCACCCAACAGAGCTGTCAAAAGGTACAAGAAAGATCTCCATACTCCTAACAAGTGAACTCCCAGATCCATCGAAAAGGAAAGGGGCAAACTACAGAGGTATGTGTGCTGTCTGTTACATTTGGTTAAGAAAGGGAAGAGTGCATGGTCTAGAAACATTTACTCACATAGTCAAAAAGAAATAAAGGCAGATGTTCTGAAATAAACCAAAGCTAATAAAAGGAAAAACTGAAACAATTATTTATCAATGAAAGGGAAGAAGAGCAAAAAAATAAAATAAAATAGAGATCAAATTGGTATCTCCCCCAAAGTATTTCATCTCAAAGTTTCAATTTTGGAGAATCATGTAAACATTACACAGAGTTAAAAAGTATCAAAAACTCAAGAAATAAAGCAGCCTTTAAAATATGAAATCAAACTGAAATAAACAGATCTAATTACAGATCACACAGAAAATAATTCTTTCTAGTATTCTCCCATTCTGCATTCAGTATAGTGCATGTGGTTCTAACAGTTGCTACTTGAAGAACTATATTTTCCTTTCTCAAAAAATATGTATTTGCTAGCTCTTCCACTTACTAAGTCCGATGTAATGCCACCCTAACAGCAGTGGGTAATAAAAATATTAGAAAAGCTATTTTTAATCTGTGTTCATGAACAGTTTGTGAGAATCATCAAGAAAGTGAATGGCTGCCTTTTCCTAACTCAAAATGAATGTTGATGCTTTACCTAACCTGTTAAGCAAATACAGAGTAATGCTGAAAAAGTCAAAATCTTCAGGACTAAGGTTTAATTAGGAAAATGAGGACAAGTTAGCATACACACACACACACACACACACACACACACACACACACACACACACACACACACCTGGTTATTCTCCATTTTGCCTCCAACCCAGCTCCATTCTCTCCCTCCTCTGCCCTACTCTGTGTCACAGAAGATCTTCTGTGCACTGCATCATCTTCCTTGCTTCTCTACTAACTGACTGGCCAGGAGGCAGGGATGGAGATGGGAAGGAGCACTAGAGGTAGAAGCATTTCTTTCCCACACACTCCCTCTTTGGCGCCCTGTCTCTGGTAGGACCCCCGCCATGATTCCAGTTTTGCCTGGGCTCACGAATCAAGGGATGCCCATGGATCCTAAGTCTCTGAGCACCTCACTATCCTTAACCATGCCCACAGTTCTGTGAACTGCCTCATTATTTCCCCTCAAGTGGGTTTACCCTGCCTTCTGCTGCACTCTGACCAATATTGGAACACATACATGCATGTACACATGCACATACAGAAGTACACACGTGCACACCTACATATACATATGCACAAGCACACATATGCACACACACAGTTATACATATATACCCACTTACATACAAACATACATTCTCACATTCATAGACACCTAAACACAACACATATAAATCCATATATCAATATACATGAACCTATGTGTACATCTATATATGGCTGGCAACAAATCTTACTACAATTTAATATGAAAATGCACTTTTGGGAAAGGGATATTAAAGCACGCAATACTCCCCTAAGTAGGTTCCCAAAATTGCTATGGCTGTAAATTTTTATGGCTTCAAATCAAATGTCTAGACACTGTGACAGAGAAAAACCCACAAAGAAGTCACAGGATGGAGAGAAAAGAGCACGCAATTCACCTGGAGAGCACCATCCAGGAACCTCATCTCTGCTCCCCAGAGCCAGGTGGGACACAGGCCAAGAACTACACTCCCCTGTGCTCTGGGGTCTATCTCGCCCAGTTGTGCTTCAGAAACGTTAAAAGCAGGAGAGATAGATCATTCTGTTTCACCCAGGATGTGTACAGTACTACACCAATCAAGTCATACGGTGTCACTTTACATTCCTCCCTCCCCCACCCAAAAGCAAACTCATCCACTTAAGAGCACTCAACACTGAAAGAAATCTTGACAGAAAAATCTAGACTATTCCTTCTAATCAGCAGGACTGCATCAAACCCATTATGGACAGATGGGTATTTAGTTCTATTTTTAAAGACCTCCAGGGAAGGAGATTCTGCAAACTGCCATGGCAGCTGATGTGCCAAATCACTGTAGGATAACTTATAAATACAGGAAGGGTCGAGGAGAGCCTCCAGCATGCAGCCCAGTTTGTGTGTGAACACATGGAGCACTGCCACACCACTAAGGAGCATCCTGAAAAAATCTAACTGTGCTTCCATTACTCTTCTTCCTGGAAATTGTAACTGGTCCTTCAGAAATCAAGTAAATTAAGTAGGGAGTAAAAGAGAAGGCTTTGTGCTAGTAAGAAATGTTCTGAACAATGTAAAATAAAATGACAATTCCAAACACACAGAAATAGAAAGCTTGCAACAGAAATGAGAATGGGAGGACAAGGAGAAGCATTTTTCCTCCTGGCACAAGATGAGTGCTCAGTAAACACCTACCGAATATAAAATTGATGTGTTCTGAGAACTACAATCTGCCTCTTATTCATATTAATAAATGTTTTCTGGAAATGCTACCTGGAAGTCACCCCAGCACAACTGATTTAATGTTGAAGTCAAGTCTGCACTTCATCTTTTTGCCCAGGTACTGGCTCCAAAAATCTTTTCTCTACTCAACTAGGTAGGCCTGGCCTCAGAGCTGTTCCTATCCAGAATCCAGCAGTAATAAAAAAAAAGAAAAAAAAAAAAAAGATGGGGAGTGTTGGGCAAAATTCAGGTACAATTCTTTATCTAGCCCCTTTCTATTTCAACTGGGCACCTTTGCTACCTGCACAATGGCACCATGGAAGCTTTAATTGATCCCCAAATCTAGAACTGCAGAATTTGAAGAACCTAATTCTAAACAGCAAATTCTAAAGTGATAGTGGTCAATTAGGTCAATGTTTCTCTCAGGGGACATTAAGCAATACCTAGAGACACTTTTGAAAACTTCCCATAATGCTCAGGACAGCAGTCCAGGAAAGAGCTGTCTGACCCAAGATGTTACCAACGCCAAGATTAATGGGTCCCCTGCTAGATTCCAAACCTTTCTCGACCATGGAAGTTTTCTCTGACAGCTCACAGTGACCTACTTGCTACGGTACACACTCTTTATTTGCTGACTCAACAAGTATTTACTGAATACCTACAGCTTTGTACTTAGGCATACCAACAAAGAAGAGGCAACGAACATCCTCCCTCAGAGAGAAGTATATACCAGTTGTAAAAGAAAGTGTAAAATAGGGGCCATCTGGTTGAAAAAATAAAACAAACAAAAAAACTAGAAGGTAGCCAAGCATGTAACTACATATAGGATTTTAGTCATTTCTAATGAAATGAGTATGGATGGATGGATAGGGTCTCATGAAGTGAGTCTAAAGTCCTTTGAAAATAATTTGTTAATAAAAAGGAACATGACAGACATGAACTTGAGGATTGGGTGGAGGCCATTTGGTTCAGTCTGCTCCCTGAAACACTGCAGCTTCTCCTGTGGAAAGAGCTTACAAATGCTAGTTCAGATCCAGGTCAACCCAGAAGAATCACTTAACCACACCCAGCTGAGGAAATAAAACTGGAGCTACAAGAGCCTTGAGCTTTGGAATTCAGAAGAAAGAAGGACAAAGAGACTGACCCCTCCCTGCTTCCTTCTGCTCCCTCTGTTCCCCTTCCCACTAGAAAATCCTAGTTCTTTTTTAAAAAAATTTTAAAGTACTGTATATAAACATTGAAAATATATGCCCCCTCCCAAAAACAATCCCACTCCAGATCAGGTTCCTTTCCTAGAGGGAACTAATAACATTGTTTATCACATTTCTTCCGGAAATGTTGTCTGCATCTCTTCCAACACATACATGCATACATGCACATGTAACCTTTAAAATTATAAGCAGAAACTAGAGCAAACTGTTGTGTGCTTTCCTTTTGCCATACATCCCCTTTATCTTTTTAATGGCAGCAGAATGCCCCAATCCGTGGATGTACTATTTGTATTAACATTAAGATGGTTCCTAGGAACATTGTGGAAAAGCAAGTTAATCTTTCCTGTCTTATAGCTAGTATCTCTACCTTTGTCCCCATTGATGAGCTGCCCCAAACCCTCCACCTTGACGGGTTCTGTTCTATCTTTCTCCTTCCCCAGAGCACCACCCTCCAAAGGGACTTCACCTTCTTTTAGAGTGGATGGCCTGATTTACCCCATTCTGAAGAAAGCAATCTGATTGAGACTAATTACATGAATTAATAGTGATTCTTCAACCCTCACATTTAGAAAAGAAGTTCATTAACTATGTTGAACCCATTATTGGAATTCCAGGGGCAAAAACATTTTTCTAAAAGGCAGAATAGAGGCCGTCCAGAGCACATGATTGTGGGTTGGGGGTCAGCCATGTTGGCTATTGACTCATGCCGAAATTGCAGACACAGAGAACTTCTTCTAACTGATGATATTTTTGGCAGTTTCTCATAAAAGTCTAAAAGCTAAAAGTCCAATTATTCTTCCAAAACTCTGAGATTTTTCACAATACTCTTATTCAGTTGAAGGCCTGGGAAGAGTGGACCCACTGGCTATAGGTAATGATCATTTGTAAGCGGGTGTTCGTAACATAGAGACCCACCAATCTGAGACTTGCCACTAGTAAATTGAGAAACAGCAGAAAAGAACATTGTGTTTAACTAAACTCTCCATTATGCCTCCTATGAAACCCTATATGCCATATAAAAATATCAATATCTCTTCATCAAATGCATAAAAAATTGCCTGAGTAGCTACTGGCATCTTTTACTCTGTTATGGACAGAAATATCTGTTCTACTTTCACCAGGGGCAGGATTAATGCAGATTCATTTCTGAAATCATATCCTGTTTGGAGACAAATCCAAAAATATTGCTGAAATTATATGGTAACATGGAGCTCTGAGCACAATTTGTCTTAGTGAGGTTCTTTTGGTATCCTTCATGAAACACAACTAATTTTCCTAAGATGGCTTTAACAAACTTGTGATTTCATTGTATGAAATTCTGTTTCTTTTATAGTTCCTTCTTTCTTTTTTTTTTTTTTTTTTTTGGTTTCCTATTGCAAGCTCTGGCTCATAAACTGTGTGCCAGATGCTCTGCCTATATACCTACATGAAAATTATCCTCAGTTGGTCCCAAGGTGATAGGGTTTCCTATATTATATTCTAGGGATTTCTATCACATTCTATTCCTCAGGGGCATATTACTATAGGACTTATGCTCCAAGGGAGAAACCTGTCCTTCACTAGCCAGAGCAGACTGGGAGGGGTTTTTCTTGGACTCATGTGAACTGAGCAGACGCACAGGGCAGTAATACGGTCTTTATTCACAGGGTCAGTTACAGCATGACCAACACGCACTGCTCTGCTGAACAGCAGTGCTGAGTAAGCTGTGCTAACAGTATTTACAAGAGAAGAATGCAAATAGAGAGTCAACCCACGTCAATCTCAATTTCTGAATAAAAGATACACAACCTATGAATATTCCTGTCAAGCAAGCACAAGCTCTCAGGCAAAACTAAAAATACACAGGTACCTCTCCTGAACAAGATCACAGACGAGAGGGGAGGGTAAGGAATAAAAAAAAAAAAAGAAAAAAATCACAACTAAATAGTAAGGGAAGTTGGAAACGATGATGGGTGACCACTGGCTGGAGAGATAGGACATCAGGAGTAGGTGACAGAGGTTTCTGTTTTGGCAACCAGATGTCTAGGGAGGACACTTAGAAGGTAAAAAGGATAAGAGGAGTAAATAATGAGTTCAAGTTTGGGATATGATGTTCCAAACTTCAGAGGCCCACAGAACATAGTAACAGATTATAAACTTTAGTTTTACCCTTTAAAATGCATATTTACTTTAAATTATTCCTATAAAAAATAAATATTTTTATCACAACGATTCTGTTCCTGTTTTTGTTGATGGTAGTGGTGGGTTTTTGGCAGTGCTGGGGTTTAAGCTGAGGGCCTCATGCTTACTAGGCAGCAGCTCTTCTACCACTTGGCCCCCACCCCCACCCCAGGTGCTTCACAATGATTCTTAATAACAGTTTAAGAATCTTAAGCCAAAGGAAGAGTATCATCAAATATGGAAAAAGTTCATAGCAGACCTTGGTGTTAGTAGGTCCTCTGTACAGAGCAAACAGTGGTCATCATCAGTAATAAATAAGAAACACAAAAGAGTTGACAATCCTTATGCTCACGGACAAAGGGGAACCTAACTATAAACTATGTACTCTCCATTTGATCCATGCAAAATCAGTAGCAGTACATTAAAACCATACTGCAAGAGTCATAATTTCAACTGCTTGAGTTAAAAATCCAAATATACCCATGTAAATATCCTTTGCTAGTATAAACATAAAGTGACTTTAGCAAACAAATGCACAGAATGACTTCGGAGTGGTGCACAGCCTGCAGGCAATGACCAGACAGCCAGGGTTTAAATTCCAGTTTGCAGCCTTGAGACTTTAAGCAAGTAGTACAAACTCTCTGAAGCCATGTTTCTCAAACTGCCTCTACTCCCAGTGGTGAAATATGGATCACTCCTAGATTGGCAAGGCCAAGTGCATGCATAAAATGTGAACTTTTCTCCTTTAAGACAGTGCCACTCAACAGAAACACGGTATGAGCCATGTATTAAATATAACTTTGCTAGAAGCTACTTTAAACAAAAATTTTAATCTAGTAAAATCAATTTCATTATGTATTTTAACTCAATCTATCCAAATTAGTATCATTTCAACATGTAATCTATGTTGCCAGATAGTTTTACATGTTTTTAAGCTAAGTCTTCAAAATCATTGTACAGTGTACATTTGCAGTATGTTAAAAACAGTAACAAAATATTGCTGAAAAAAATTGGTGTAGATGATAAAGTAGATTCATGCATTCAAGTGGTCTCAAACATATTAACTTTTTTTTTTTTTGATGGTACTGGAGTTTGAACTCAGGGCCTCACATTTACCAAGCAGGCACTCTTCCACTTGAGCCACTCCACCGGCCCTTTTTCTGTGCTGGGTATTTATGAGATAGGGTTTCATGAACTATTTGCCTGGGCTGGCTTCAAACCACAATCCTCCTGATCTCTGCCTCCTAAGTAGCTAGGAATTACAGGCATGAGCCACTGGTGCCTGGCTAACTTTTTTTCTAATAGCTGGATTAAGTATTAGTTTTTAAATTTAAGTTCAATAAAATTAAATGTTCCATTCTTTGGCTACAGTAGCCACATTTCAAGTGTTCAATAACCATACTTGGCCAACAAGTACATCTTGAACAGCTCAGTGCTAACATAAAAAAAAGCTCTGAGAATCAGGGCCAGGCTACATCATTGCTTGCAGTCAAGCCTGCCCACAAACAGAGAATGTAGAAAGTAGAAGCAATCCATTATGACTCTCATATCTTCCACCACTGAACCAAAAACCTACCTGTAACTATAGGCATGTCTTCTGTTTTCCCTTCTGATGCAATGGAAGAGGTATTCTTGGATTCTATCAAAGGTCAGCCTTATACTTGTGCTTTGAATTCCATCCCCCTCAATCTTCTCTAGAATTTTCTTCCTGTTCTTTTTTCTCTCTTCTATATTAGCAGTTTCTCCCACGTGGTCATTTCATCTATGTTAACTGCATGCTTTAGCAGTTACCTTGTTTTTTAAAACTAATACAAAAGTAATAAATACAGAATTCTTTGACCTTAAGTAATTTCCGCCTTCAACCCTCCTTTTCCATAGCCATTTGCAACTCAACTTCTTGAACAAGTTATATCTATTCATCACTTCCAATTTATCACCTCTTGGTTTCTGTTTCCAAATTTATCTAGATTCTTGGTCATCTCACAATACCCAACTCTATGCATTGTTCTTCTACAAGACTTCCAAAGGTTGGAGAACTATGGACTTTTGCACTGGGCCTTCTTTTCATTTCAGTTTATGCTTTCTCCCTTGGGAATCTCATCTAATTCCAAGATCTATGTACTACATAAGTGCCAATGACTCTAAACTTATGCTTCCTACCCTGCCCTCTCCCCTGAATTTCATGCTAGAGGGTTTAAGGAGCTTAATGGTCACCTCCAAAATGGAATGTCTACCTCTCACTCTTTCCTGCTCTAGTCTTCCTCCTGTAAGTTAAACGGTCATACTGTTTACTCACTTGCTAGAAGCAGAATTTCAGGAAGCATCTTTGTTTCCTCCACTATCTGTTAGAAACATTTCATTCTATAGCATAGTTTATTGACTCTACCTTCAAAGCAAAATTTGAATTTGTCATCTTTTCTATTGCTACCAGCTTAGTCCAAACCACCACATCTCACCTGTCTCCTGTGCATTTTCTTCCTCCATACACTACATTATTCTACATAGCAGTCAAGTTAATCTCTTAAAAATGTAAGTCAAATTATGTCACAGCTCTACCTCAAAACTTTCAATGGCTTCCATTGTGGTCACAGTAAAATCCCAATTCATTCATAATTTTCTCAATCCTTCCTTTTTCATAAGACAAAAATTAACTCCTAGGCATTTTAGCTCAAAATAAGCTTAACCAAAATTTCAATGCGAAGATACTGTTTAAGTGTAATAATAACACACTATAACTGTCAGTCCCTTCCAAACAGCTGGTAGATTTTAAGTTCTTCAGAAACAGGAGGAAAAAAAAAATCTTTAACACATCTTTAAACTGCAAAACTGATATTTCAGAATTAACTCTGCTTATCCTTGGCCTACCATGAACTATTAATATAAGAAACTTAAAATGAACTGGTATATAAATAAATAGGTTTATAAATTAAGAGAAACACTTTACCATTTGAACCTAACAAACAGACAAACCAGAACAAGAAGTATAAAAGATCAAAGAGAAACTTTCCTTTAGACTAATAAAGATATAGAATAGGGAAAGGTCAGTAGATCACCAAGCAAGGAGGACTTCAATCCTTTTGCTCGATCACAGTGGGCTACAAAGGATACAGGCCTCCTAGGGAAGGCTTCTTGACCTGCTCAGGGAGGTGGACCCCAGACATTGGAGTTTTCTAGCCTGGCAAAGATTTCTAGGCCCCTGCAGGACACAGAAGCCAGAGGAACCAACATAACATGGGCAAAATTCAGAATTCTTGAAATCAGAACTCTTCCAGCAACTGCAATATTCTATCAGACTATGCATGTTATATGCATCCTAAAAGAGGCAAAAGCAGCTCCATACTGATAAGCCAATTTACTTCTAGGGGTCAAATTGAACCTATAATGGAAGGAAGAAAGAAAGGAAGGAAGGAAGGAAAGGAAGAGAGGAGAAATATTTATTACAAAAATTATTTCATTGCTAATAGGATGTTAATTGTATTGGCAATTTAATAGATTAAATGCTGCTTGTGAAAACTTGCTATCTTTCAAAAATTCTATCACTGGTGAAAGAAGCTTCAATAGACTTGTTATTCACACCTACCATTAAATAAAACCCTCTTGTTTGTCAATATTAATGGTTTTGCTATTTCTCTGCATGCCTTTTCTGATCAAAGAAATTTTGTCAAAATGACAAAAGTCAAAAATTGTAACCTCAGCAAGCACTAACTTTGGGGACTTATCCTGTGTCCAAACGTTCATGCATACGCATATTTTCATCACATATGCAGACAGATGCCTTTGCATTGATTTGAATACTTGCATAAATATTAATGTGTACAAATGCCTGTATGAAGAAAACCATTTATGAAATATCCAATTGCACAAATTAAGAAAATGAGATATGAACTGCATTAACACTCCATAAAATACAAGCTCAAGTTTGCAGGACCAAAACAAAGGCACAATCCATTGAAAGAAAACATACTCTCAATATGTCCGCTTTTCTGTAGGCAGAAACTGGTAATTTCCACAAACTATTTGAAGTCTATGGATTATTCACTATTTAAATCAGTTTCTTCTCCTGGCCTGATAGTGGGGGTTTTTTAAAGTAAATTTATAAATTGTTACCTATGACCTCAAAAGGAAGTTTTAAGTTACCAAATGGCCTCAGTGGCTAGTTTTTCACACACAAAGAAAAAAATGTCTCAAAAGTAATTTTCACAACATATCATCCTTAAAATTCAGCTATACAACATTGTATGTCTGATTCATTTTCAGGCATGGAAGATAAATACAAACTTTTAAAAGTTACAAAAGAAAATCCTATAAAGCCCATGGTTCAGTAAATTTGGATGCTACACAATTGACACCTGTCATCTCCCCCTTCCCCAACTATCACCCCCAAATGGGGAATCTGCTGTTCTTATCTCAGGGGAATGAGTGTTTAGGAAGTGATGTTCTTCTGACCATTTGGGCTTTCTTAGTTCAATTTACATCACAAGTTTCACTATCTCTACTTTTTTGTAAAACTACCAGTTGGCTTTAAAAATATTTTTCCATTGATTTGGAAACTACCACCAGCAAGTCTGCATTTCAAACTTGAACTTTTTGTAACCTGTTTGCAATATTATGTCAAGATCTCATTGCTCACTTCAGACTGGCCATTAATTTCATCTGTGGCTAAACCAGACTTAACAGACAGATCTACCCTCAAAACAAATGGGAAAGAAGATGAGTTCTCACTCCAAAGTACTCCTGCTGCAGAGAATGCTTCCTCTCCCCGAAGCTCAAATTTAGTTATTAGGAGAACAGCATCTAGAGCCTAAGAGAACACGCTTGGCACTATTTCTGCCCAGCCTAGAAGGATGTACTTTTCGAGATGAGTGTGCAGCAGGAAAGACTTTGTGCACCAACACCTAATTCCTTTTGCCTTCCTTGGGCCACCACTTACTCTACACTCCTAGCCCGCTACAGTGAGTAAGTCCAGGTAACTGCAATCTGGCCTGTGGAATGTGGCAGACATGATGTCCTCAACTTCCAGACCTACCTCTAGGATTTCTCACAATCTACTATAGTCCCTGTATTTGCTTGACTGCATGTTAGATGTCACTCATCTAGTAGAGATGCCATGGCCCAGCTGGATAGGAGTGTCCCTTGAATAAAAGCACCTGAGTCACTGAACGACTGCATGGAGGATGCTAGCAGGAAATGTTAAAACAAACAAACATATGAGATCCTATCTGAAAAACAAAGCAAAAGCAAAAGGAATGGAGGTGTGACTCAGGTGGTAAAGTGTTGGGCCCCCCCCCTTTCCCAGTGCTGTCCCCAAAAATTGCAATAAGGTTTTTAAAAAGGGAAGGTAGAGGGAGGAGGGATGAGAAAGAGTAACAGAGGGTATGATCAGAGTACATTATATGTATATATGGAAATATCACAATGAAACCCCCTACTTTGTACGGTTATTATATGCTAATAAAATAATTTTTAAGCCAGGCGCCAGTGGCTCATGCCTGTAATCCTAGCTACTCAGGAGGATCACAGTTCAAAGCCAGCACAGGCAAAATAGTCTGAAACACCCTATCTCAAAAATACCTAATACAGAACAGGGCTGGTAGAATGGCTCAAGTGGTAGAATGCCTGATTAGCATGCGTGAGGCCCTGAGTTCAAGCCGCAGTACTGCAAATAATAATAATAATTTTAAAAAAAAAAACCTAGGTGGTGGGGGAAGGGGGAGAAATGATCCAAACATTGTATGCACATATGAATAAAAGAAAAATAATAAAATTAAATTTAAAAAACCCTAGATTGGGCTGTGATGCAAGAGCGAAATAAACCTTTATTGTGCTCAGATCTAAGTTCACCTCCTGTGTCATACAAGATGCAGCCATCAGCACATACAATGCACAGCAGATGAATCTTTAAGCTATTGCAGCATTTCTCATCCAGAACTAAAATGGGAAGAGATCTGGGAGTATGGCAAGGTAGATCAGGGCCTCATAAGATTTTGAGTGGAAATGAATTTGGAAATAAACTTACTGCCATACCACAGTGAAGCAAAATGCCACACACAATTTTACGTATCCATTAAGACATTTATGAATGCTAATACATGCCAGGCACCGTGTCTGCTGCTGGAGTTAAAAATATGACTAGCCATATTTCCTAAAGCTCAAGGAAGCACAGTCTAGTTGGCTGAAAAAAAAGAGAAAATTTGGTCTTCAACACAACACAGTAAGTGTTATAAACATTGTCAGAAGGGAACATCTACCATCTCCTCTCAAATGTGGATTTTGTGTAATAAACAACCTGGGTATCTGTAGCAAAGATTACAAAATAAATTCATTTCTGGGTGAAAAATAATAGAAATTTCAAGTATGCCAAAGAATGTGCCAAACGTGGCAAACAGCACCTGGACACCTAAGAGAAGATTATCATCCACCCAAGCTGCAGATGACTACCAGCACGTGTTCGTTAAAGTCCTGATCACTGCAGGGAAACACAGACAGAAGAACTAAGGGCCCCTGGAGCAAGCCCACCCTGGTGGGTGCTTTAAAATATCAGTGACTCCTGGAAATCAATCACCTGAACTCTGACATGTCTCCTCCTTTGCAACAACACTGTGCTCAAAGACTAATCTGGTATATTTCCTTTTTCCTTCCTTTTTTTTTTCTTTTTTTTTTTTTATTTGAAGTTATTTTCTTTTCTTTTCTTTGTTTTTTTTTGGCACTTCTAAGGATCGAATCCAGGGCCTGGTGCACACCAAGCACATAATTTACCACTAAACTCCATCCCTGGCAAAGACTAATCTGGAATCTGAACTTTTTAATGAAGGAGAAGCAGGATTAAAATATGTTTGTTACCTTTCAAAATAAAAATACAAAAATTCCAGAAGAAATATAGATTTTCCTCCATCTCATCTCAAATAACCCTGATGTTTACTGTAACACTTGTAAAGAAGCAAAACATTAGGGAATTATCTAAAAGTCTTGGGTCCTGAGCCCAAACTGGGAAGCAATCCATTTGTGAACTTACAGTAATATGTATTGTGCCAAAGAGTGCTAAAAAGGTGTGTGCACGTGCGTGTGTGCAGGCTAGGATCAAACCCAGGACTTCAGGCAAGCTGTGCCAAGTACTCTACGACTGAGCTATATTCCCAGCCCAAGAACTGCTTTTCACCTTGAATACATAACAATCACTGGGTCATTAGAGCATTCTCACTCAAAGGACCAACTTCCATACTCACCAGTGGAAAATTCTGTAATATACATTAGCTCCCAGAAAAATTTTGCAACATAATTTAATAAAGATGTTAAATGCAAAACTATGAGTGACAGCAATCACAGTAATGTTCTCCTGCAATGTTACGACTGTAAATGGCAATAAATTTGAAAGCTGAAAATACTGCTACTATTTCTACAAAGGCAACATGAAGTGATCCTTTACAGCATTTTCACAACAAAATTTCTCCTCAATTACTAGTGTTTTATATTAGAATAACAAAACCATCTGTTATTAAACACCATCTCAAGTCTTTTATTTATTTCTTAATATTAATATTTAATTCTCAAAAAAGCCTGCAAGTTTTTTTATTTCTGTTTTACACATGTGGAAATAGACACAATCAAGTGTATCAAGCAAAAGTGCTTCAATACTGAGTTTCCTTGGGTAAACAAGGTCATTAAAAGTGATGCTGGGGGTGTGGCAGGGCATGGTGGTTCACACCTATAATCACAGCTACTCAGGAGGCTGAGGCAGGAAGATCTCAAGTTGGAGACCAGCAAGACCCTGACTCAAAGTAAAGTAAAAATGAACTGGGGATCGTTGCCTAACTTTTGCAAGACCCTGGGTTCAATCCTCAGTAATGACAAAAAAAAAGGAGATTTTGGAATCTGAACTCATGTCTTGCTGGTTTCTTAAATCAGAACTTAATGCAGAGCAGCCTGCTGAGAAAAGAAGCTAGAAAGACAGAATCCAAACTCAGGTCTACTTGTCCTCAAGGCCCTTTGTTCTACTTGTCCCTATGGTGCTGTTTCTGTTCTGAATCACGTTGTTAACTGGGGCTCTTCCCCACCTCAGTTTACTGCCCTAACAGCAAGAGTGAAATGCAAGCTTAAATCTGATGGACAGCTTCTTCCTCAGTCCTCAAATAGTCCAAAAAGCAGAAAGCCAACTGCCTCTCCCTTGCAAGTTCCCATTAAATCCAAATAAATAATGCAGTGTTTACTGTGTTTTAATTTTCTCTAGGATTACTGCTCATTATGATTTCACTCCTACCTGTTCTAATTATTGCCTATTCTGTCCTTCAAAATGACCTCTTAACCCAACATCATCCAATAGACTTGAACATTCACTGACCCTTTTATCAGGATCATACACATTAGCTCATCCCAAATATTCTTTACAAGAACAAAACATTAAGATGAGAACTGGACCATTCACAAGATATCCCACTTCTTACTGGGTTATCAGTCCCCATTTCACAGCACAACATTTTGGGGTGTTCTCATATTGCTTCAAAGCATGATCTGGAAAAAGCCAAGTGCAGCCCAAAGCCATTTGCCAGTTTCTCCTCTCCTGCATCAGGACACACACATTTCTCTGGCTGTCTCCAACCATGATAAACTACTTTTCTCATGTTTCCCAATTTCATTTTAATAAAGTTACAAAAGGCCAAAAAGGAAAGTCAATCATCCCTTTACAAAGCTATCTCCACAGAGAGAGCTCCATTTCATATTTTTATTTAAGTGCCTTTCTTCTGAGTCACGCAAAGGGCTTTTCTATCGTGCTTTCATTGATCCTCCCAACTTAAAGTAAGCATCCAATATTACCATTCCCATGTGAGATGTGGGAGAAAAGGCATGGTGATTGAGAGATAATGCTGTGCTGAAATAGGTCATTTTAAAAGTTGGAAGGGCCTTACAAATTTATCACATAATCCCATGTTGTAGGAAGTTATTTCTTGTGTCTTCCCCACATCTTTGTGCAATACAAAACTAACTTCCTTTGCTTTTAACTTGGATCAAGTCCTCAGTTCCTTATACAAATAAGACTAGGCTGCTCAAAACTATTCAATTACTAGGTTTTTGTTCCTCTGCATTCTGGACTTTAGGAATCAAAGGTAAATAATCTTAACAGACATCTTCCTAAGCTGCCAAAAGAGATGTTTCCAGACAAAGTCCCAAGGACAATAGAGGGTCATGTCTTAGACCACCTGTATCCACTATATTGGCCTGTGCTGGTCACTGTCTAGGATCTGCGAGGGATAGTTTAATGGCCAAGGGGTAGTTAAGGTTTTGAGGCAAATCTGGCCACACCACACTTTGTCATCTACTTTCAGAGATACTGTCTATAAGAACCAAAGTTTAGCCTTAGCCTGTGTGAGAACATAATAGGTTTACCAGAACAGCCCATGCTGCAGACAGTTTATTAACTGAGACTCTCTCTCTCCATGCTTACAGGAGAACTAAAGTGGCCTTCACATGCAATGCACGGCATACATATTTATGTGGGTTCGCACTCTCTCAGACCTGCCAACCTGAGACTGTGTCTGAGACTTGCTATCCCAGGCTCATGTCACAGTCAGAGTGTAAAC
This sequence comes from Castor canadensis, assembly GCF_047511655.1. Classification (NCBI taxonomy): domain Eukaryota; kingdom Metazoa; phylum Chordata; class Mammalia; order Rodentia; family Castoridae; genus Castor; species Castor canadensis. Next base: position 76,057,902 of record NC_133400.1, on the reverse strand, counting down.
ACACCACTGCCCCATTTACATACCGCACAGACACGTTGGTTCAACGTTTGTCATTCAATTCTAAATCAATACAATAAAACTTTTAAAAATTCACATTGCTTAAATGTACAAAGATGCAAGAAATAAATCATGATCTTTTTCTTTTTATTCTCCAAAAAAGCAAACACCCATGATACTAGGGCTATAATCATTCCAGGCTCAACAGCCAGATACGAAGCGCCCCAAGATCCCGTGGTGACAATTACAGTGAAATCCAGTCCACCCCAGAGCCAAGCTTACAACAGGACCAGATAACTTATTCCCAATTCTTAAACAGTGACCGAAAATTTAGGGTCATTTCCTCACTAAAAAAGTATCTTTAGTTGCTCTTCAAAATCTTCAGGATAAAATTAATACTTGCAGCTCACCAAACGCATCATAGAGTCTCATTCTTTACTCATTGAATATGCAAGTCTCCTATAATGGGATATACTTGCCTCTACCCTTGTTCATTCTTACCTTCTGTAAGCCATTTGTGACCATCACAAACCCCAGGTGGGGGTCGGTACCTTATTCTACCCTCTTCAAACCCCCAAAGCCTCTTGACTGATCTAACCCACTTCCCAGGCTGCATTCTATGCTCTGGAATGAGGACTATATTTCCTCAGCTCCTAACAGAGTCCCAAGAAGGTGGGACAAGGACAAGAAGATGCATTAAACCTTAATGGCAATCATTCGAATCCCTTGGGAAATGCACAGCCTTCTTAGATCCCAGCACATCCGGGAGCATTTGCCTGGGAAGGTCATTGTAGGTGACAAAGTTCTGATCCTAGTTTAAGAAATCTGAAAGTTCTAGACTTGGTCCTAATAATCACTATGTGGCCTCCAAAATGCTATTTTAGAATAAATTAATTTCTGCATTATTAGATGTTCTCTTTGATATTTTCTCTATAGGACAAGGACTCCAGATAAAACATATGAGCAATTTTTCCAAAGTCCTGATACAGAGGGAAATGTTGCACTTTGAAGTGGGAGAAAAAGAATCCAACAACCAGCTCTATTCTTTCCTGGTTGTATGCAATAGGTCATTTATTTACCCTCCCTGAGCACCAGTTACCTCATCTATGATGTGACATAATGACAACTATTTCTAGAGATTATTGCAAAAAACCCAATGAAAATAACAAACATGAAAGACTGCCTGGCACACAGTGAGCTCTGTGTGAATTTCATTTCTGTCTATCCTAAGTACAAAGAGAGACACAATGACACGATGATTGACAGACTCAAGCTTGAGTACTGAATAGCTAAAGGAGGAAGATAAGGGTGGTGGCAGGCTCCCCTTACAAAGGCGTGTGGGTGTTTTCACCAAAATCCATACATCATTCCCACGCACGGGAAACTGGATTTTCATATAATGTTGTCATCAGCTTACAATGAAAATCTGTATTTGCAAGAAGCTGTGGGTCTTGTGTTGCTGGTGGCCAGCCAGGGATTGAGTTATAAACCGAAGGGAAACACAGGGGCCAGCAAAGGGCTTTCAGATGCTCTGTTTTCCTATGCTGGGTAGTAGGTACCTCTGTGCCCATTTTATCACTATTCTTTAAACCGGACATAAGTCTCAACAGTGTGTGTGTCTTAAATGTATGTGTGATTTTGGAGGTATAGCTTAATATCAGGAGACTGAAATCAGGGACCCTAGGCATGGAAATCCTGGTAGCATATTAAACGCTTAATTACTAACGACAACACATTTATTCTTTTGTCCACTTTACTCTTTTGAGTCATTGAGAGGATTTACAGTGTAAAACTTAGGAGTCATTTTTCGAATGCACCTTCAAAGTCTACTTCTGAATGACTGCAAAGCTCCACAGAGCCTACAATGGGACTCAAAACAGTCATGCATCCAAAACAAATGGCAGAGCAGACTACAGGTTGCAACACCTCCATGCTCTTCCCACTCTTTGACAGACAGTTTCAGGACTGTTGCAAGTTAGCTTTCAAGGTATTCTGAAAATACAGGCTTGAGGCCAGGTGGTGCTTTGCTAACCTCACTCCCCTCTGTGAGGGCAGAGCAGAGGCTACTTTTTGATAGCTGTGGAAAACTGCCAAGTCAGCACTGCTCCAGTCTTCTGGAGCCTCTTTAGGACAACATTTTCCCCTCAGCTTTTAGTATATTTGTGACACTGAGTAAAAAATAATAATTTAACTAAATATTTATATTCTTGTAATGGTGTAAGAGTATTATAATAGGCCTGGTAGAAATCTAAAGAGCCATCTGCAAAAGTTTAAAATGTCACTGATGAATGCAGTAGGGTATATTATGGTGATATTGTTTTGCCATTTGCAAATCACAGTCACAGGCATTTTTTTACTGAGAACTCACACACACACAATCGCACAGTCACACAGTCACACACACACACACACACACACACACACACACACACAAGAGGTGTCAGGAGACAAGTGAGAGTAACGTGGGAAGCAGATGGGATGGCTGCTTCATAGGCAGCCTGAGAACATGCTTCATATATACAAGGGAGGTGAGGAGCCCCCAAAATATAAAAGAGTTCAACAAGCTCACACAGACAACTGCAAGCAGGCAACCCAACACACCACTAATTATTTTCAGGTTGTCTGTGTATTCTGGCTTTAGAGTTTAGCACTATTCTTGTTGATTTTTTAACTTATTCCTGTTACAAAGCATTATCATCTTTGTAGAATTTAGAATCTTTATCAGTTTGAGTCTAATTCTAGAAGCAGAAACAGCAAGGGTATGGTAGCTTAGGGGATGTGCATAATGTCAGCCCTTGGCCCTGCCTCTTGCTAAATATTTCACAGATTTTCAACCAATCACTGCAAACTCTGTCATCAGAGTGCAATATACTAATCATTTACTCTAAATAACCCAGTGGTGTGCTTCATTGAATTCTTTCAGTGACACTGGAGCCCTTTTATTGTATAAATACAACAAAATATGGTTTTCCTCTTCGAAGAAAATCAAGTAAATAATGACTTAGTCTTCGCAGACCTTAGTGATTGGCTTATATGGCAAAACATGAATGTGAAGTAAAGTTATGAAAGTGTTTACAATACATGCACCGGAGTGCACTGGAACAACTTTGGGAGAAAATGGGGAAATAAATGGTTAACTGCCAGCGCGCATGCTCGTACTGGAGGACTTAGAAAGGCTCCCAGCAGTTGCTAAATTCATTTAAAGAAACTCACTTTATTTCTCCAGCAGCGCTCGCACCAGCTAAACTGTATTACAACCTGCAGGAGTCTTAATATTCTCAGCAGGAATCAAGATTCTGGCCACACTGATTCCACTATTTAATCTTGCAAGAGAACAATGTTTGGCAGGAAAAGACCCCACAGTACGGAGGGACATCCCAGTGGTTCGTGTCAGCATAGCCTGGGCCAAGAACACTGAAGGAGGAAACCAAACAACAGGAACCCATGCTTGCAACCCCTTTTCCCAAGCACGAGCCTCTAACGCGCATGCGCACTCCCCCTCTGCGGGGACCACACAGTCGCTCGTGCAGACAGCAGTGTCAAGTCAGGCGCGTGTATATTTTTAGAAGGCAAAATGTTTTCTCGGTATTTTGGGTTCTTCCATGAAAAACTTAAGATTTTAAAGTACTTCTACACAGATTGGAGGCAGGAAATGAGACGAATGAAAAATGTTCATAAATTTAATTTTCATTTTTTTAAACTGTCTTGGGCACTGAAACTGAGATAGAGAAATCATATATAAAAATGTGTGAAAATATTTAATGTATTGATTTTTTTAGCTATCTTGAAATTAATAAGATGACCTATACTCTTCTGAAAATGGAATATACATATAGTCAAAAATATAGAGAGAGTCAAAAATGTTCCATTTCAAGTGTTCTATTTTGTTATATTGAGGACATCTTTATTTCTTCATTACATTTTGGAATAATATTTTCTTAGAATCCATATTGACAGGTAAAGGGGGGTAGGAGAAACAGGAAAACTTAAAAAACAAATTTTATAGCACCTACTATACAGTATGAGTCACTGTTCAAGTCAGTGGTGTGGTAAAAATTAAAAAAAAAAAAAAAAACTACTTTAAAGTAATAATGCCCAGGGTTCGATCTGCTCTGCCTCCCAAACCTGGGTTAGCTATTGCTCCGATATTAAGCAACTGTCACACCTAGATAATTGGAGATAGTTTCTAATGTATGTAGCTAGTTGCTATGGCAACTATCTGCTCACTTCTCAGAGGTCACTGCAGGCTTCCTAGGTCAGAAGCCAGGCCTATTTCATTCCTCACACCCCACCCCCATCTCTTAGCAAAGTGCCTGGTCCATAGTAAACACTCAAAAATGTTTAAGTCAGTAATTAAGTTTTCAAAAGTGATTTCCTCTACAGAATGCTTACTTTGGATTTATAGAGTCCCAAAATACACAGACCTGATAATCTCCTTCAATGATCCTGCCTCAACCCAGGGTATCTCTCTCCTTGTGCCCTCAAAGCAGATGGTGGGTATTGCTACCCTAATCATAGTCATCCTACCCTTTCCCTTTATCTCCTCAGACATGTGCCAGTCAGGCCCTCCTTCTGCATTAGAGCCTCTCCCGGCTGCTTCGTGTGTCCTAGTCTGGACATGAAAATCATCCCAAAAGTGGTTCCTTTCTTTTTTTCTGAAACCCACAGGGCCTGTTACCGTGACAGCAACTTTTACTTCCATCTTATTCTTTATGATCAAAGCACCATGTTCTCAAAGATTCAAACAAACTAGAAGCTGAGCATGGTGATCACACCTGTAGTCCCAGCTACTCTGGAGGCTAAGAGGAAGGATCACTTGAACTCAGGAGTTTAAGGCCAGCCTAGGCAAGAAAGCAAGACCCCAGATCAAATAAACAAATAAATATATACATATGTCAATAGAACTACAGCTAGCCCTCAAAGCCCTCACAGCAATTATTACATAACAAAAATAAATATTTAAATCACTTTGTTTGAAGAAATTAATTCTGTCTCTTCAAAATAACAAATGGGTATAGCTCAGTGTAAACCACTTACCTACATGCTGAAGATCCTGGGTTCTGCCCTTAGCATTGAGGAAAAAAAGAAAGAAGGAATAGGATGACTTAATTCTTTTTTGTAAAACCATACTTTTCCTTAGTTTGCCAAACTCAGTCAAATTCTAACACTTTTGTGATTCTAAGATTGTAATAATACAAACCTTAATTCAAAAGGTTAAAAGTTGATTTTGTTACAGTTAATAAAGGAAAGAAAAAGAAAAATCAATAGAAAGTATGGGCAAGTCAAAAAGTGACCCTAACTTCCTACTTCTTGACCTTGGAATCTAGTGGGGTCTGCACAAAAGCAAAAGGTCCTTCAAACAGATGCTTAAAGACAGCTTTTTATAAGCAGCATGGCATTATTGTGTACAGAAAAGGCTATAAGACTGCCCTAGCAGCCATGAAAAGAAAGAAAGCTATAGGGAAAGCATGAGCAAAAAAGTTAAATAAATAAAGATATGCAACTCTGATGGCATAATCCTAGGAAAATTAAATGCAAAATAGAGGACATAGCTGTACATTCTTTAAAAAAGAACACGCTAACTTCCAAGCCCTAACATTCTCTTCAATTACACACATTTGTCTTAGATTACCAATGGGTTTTGAATTAAATCTCTGTACTATGTCTCCCTTGAACCATGACTTTTTTTTGAATCATAACTTTTTAACAAGCAAAAATAACATTTGAGTATTACTCTTACCAACTAAAAAACAGCAGTTGTAAGCTTACCTCCAAAAATCCACTGAAACCATAATTATCTGGCATAATTATTAAATGTTAGTCACATCTGACTCCACACGTATTCAGGTAAGATTTCCAGATTTTCGTTGGCACTCAGGACGTTCTCACTGTGGGTTATGTCCCTTAAAGCGTAATAATCTAGAAGAAAATGTAGACATTTTAAGTTTTCAATCTGTAAAATGCACTGGAAATTGAGACGTTTTCTAAAAAGTTTGTCTTTTATTACACTTCCTCTATGACGTAAGAATGTTTCTTTCCTATTGTCTCACTCCTCTGCTCTCGTTTTTATTCACATCTGCACAAGACGTGAAAGTCTATATTCTGAGCTGCATAATTCTACCAAGACCTGGAAATTTTAAAGCATAATTATTCCTGTGGGTTATCTTTGTTTCTGTCAATGAATATGCTTCAAAACTGCAAATAAAAGAGGTTTGAAAAGGCCAACTGAGGATTGGAAATGTGACTAGCAGGAAAATATGTTTTTTAGTTCAGATTGTCCACGTTAGAAATAGGAACAAATAAAGACCAGAATGTAGTTTTCTGTGGAGACAACGCCTGATGCTGCTAAAGGAACTGACTTCTGATAGCAGCTCACAGTTGTATCATGGTTTGGATTTTTAAAAGCACCTTCACAGAAAGTATGTCACTCAATTACCTCAAAAATTCCCTGTGATGTACATAGACTATTTCTCATCTAGCCTTGTTACAGACTGAATTGTGTCCTCCCTGTACCCCTAAATATCTGTATATTGAAGCCCTGACCACCAATGTGACTATATTTGAGACACAGCCTTTAAGGACAACTCAAGTAAAATGAGGTCACAAAAGCTGAGCCTCAATTCCATGATGCCTTTAAAAGAAAAGGAGACACCATCTCCCCCCACCTCCATGTGCACACACCAAGGAAAGGCCACTGTGAGGGCCGGGGAAGAGGCAACAGTCTGCAGTACACAAAAAGAGCCACCAGAAACCAATCCTGATGGACCTGGATCTGGGATGTCCAGCCTCCAGAAGTGTGAGAAAATAAACTCACGCTGTTTTAGCCACCCAGCCTGCAGTATTTTGTGATGGCAGCCTGGGCAGCTGACATAAGCCGTGGTCTTTATAGATTTAAGATAGACAACAACAACAAAAAAATTCCCTGGCTATAGTATTTTGGAACAGGAGCAGTCCTTGCATTTTCAATATAATGATATTCTTAGGTGACACACAGGCCAGGCCTTACTGGTGGTGGGGGAGGGAGGAGGATTGCTACAACCTTTTTTTTTTTTTTTTTTTTTCACTTCACTGAAGTTTTTTGTTTTTATTATTCATATGTGCATACAAGGCTTGGGTATGCTCCCCCCTGCCCCACCCCCTCCCTTACCACCCACTCCACCCCCTCTCTCTTCCCCCTAACCCCCTCAATACCCTGCAGAAACTATTTTGCCCTTATCTCTAATTTTGTTGTAGAGAGAGTATAAGCAATAATAGGAAGGAACAAGGGTTTTTGCTAGTTGTTGCTACAATCTTTCAATAAAACTGTAGAAGTCACTGAACAGAAAGATGGGGACAAATGAGAATGACAAAATTCAAAGTGATTTTGAAATCTACAGACTCTTGCAAAGAGGGATTTCATGAGAAAAAAATATAGAAAAGTAGTTAATATTTTAAAAACTACTGCCTCATTTACTTATTCGATACACATTTGCTGAGTACCAAGCACTATTCTCGGCATTAGCGAGCTGGTGTTGAAAGATTAGTTCCTTACTCTAGTGTGCCAACACTGGGGAGTGGAGGGAAAGCCAAATCCTACTGAAAAAAGTGATATTTTTAAGGAAAAAAAAAAAAAGTCAACTCATTTGTTTTCAGACTTGGCACCAAGCTGCGCCTTACCTTCATAAATTTCAGTCTGGGGGAAGAACTCAGAATGCAGCTACTGAAGCAGATTGCCAAATAAGCAAGGTAGAGACCAAGGTTGGGGAAGAGAAGGGAGCCGCTGAGGTCCTAGGGGTAGGGAGAGGGGCCCGGGGCCTTCTAGGCAGAGGTGTAAAATACATAGGGCTCAGGAGGCAAGAGGGCTGCCTAAGCAGGATGTCCCAGCTATCACTGACCCAGAGACAGCCTCACATTCCAGTGAAAAGATTCTGCATTTTGTCTAAAGGCAGTAGGGAGCTAGTGACAAATCTTAAGAGAGAGTGTGTCATAATCAGATGTGAATTTGAGGAAGAATTTTTAAGAAACCATGAGAAGAACAGCCTGGGAGGCAGCAGAAGCAGCAGGATGGCAAGCAAGAACAGTCAAGAGACTACTCCAGAAACCCAAGCAAGGAACACATCCTAAAAGGGACATAACAAGAGAGACACAAGACAAAGTGTCATATTGTGCATTCTCGGAGATACAAAAAAAAAAGTTGAAAATGACAACAACAACCAAAAAAGAAAATGACTTAGATGCTCTTCACCTTTCTAAAGTTATAGAGGTAAGGTATTTAGACACATAAAATGCGAGTTAAAACCAAAATGTAGAACCTGATGTATAAAATGATCACTACAAATGATGGTACTGTAGCACAAAGGATTAAGAACTTCAGAGATGAGGAGGCTGCTGTGACTGGTCCTGGTGTTCAAGTGTGTGTCTGGGATCAGGGAGCCAAGATATCATCAGGAGCCTCTTGTCCTAAACAAGAGGAATGACTCATGCAAAAGTCTCGAACAGATTATGCAGCCAGGACTAAGAGAAATGCATACACAGTGTTGACAAGCAGTGACAGATAAGGCAGGAAATCATTTGGGGACAATGGTAGAGAGCCCTTGTAGCCAGGATGAGGGGCTTTCAGAGATTAGACTTAGCTCAAAGTGGAGGCACAGGGAAGGTTTTTTAGTGGATAACAATGAGGGTCTTGATGAAAGAGATATTGGAAAGACTCATCTGGTGATAGTGTTTAAGACAGAATGGAAGGGGCACAGAGCTTCTGGAAGGCATAAGGCCAATTAGAAGGCCACAGAAGGAACACAGTAGAAGAAGGGCCTACACACAGTGGAAATGAAGAGAAAGGACCAGGGAGAAAGGATTTCACAAAAGAAGGATCTTGGGAAATCCTTTGTCAAATCTTTAATCTCTGTTTCCAAGAGGAAGCCATAGCTATGAATTCTGGGATTAGAATTGTCTCCCTTCTAGACAATGCCATTACAAAATAACAACTATTCTTGCCATGCACAAGTGATTAATGATCTGGGACATATTTGTTTCTTTAAGTGACTGTAGCTAAAAATTTGAGGATAAAAAAAGAAGAGATCGGCCTTTGAAGTTCTGCCCTACATGGAAAACTAAAGCAAAACCAGGTGTAAGAGAAACCATGAATTGGAAAGAAAGGACCAAGAGGTAATTTTCCATGCATTTTTCTCATGAAAGTATAAGTATTACTTATAGGGATCCTTTCCCCTAAGGAGAGAGGTTGTTCAGAGGATCAAATTAAACAGAGTATGTCAAGTGTTCCAAAATGAATAGTGTCCATACATGGTTAGGAATTATAAGGAAAATATATGCTATTGCCCTGTCACTTTCTTTGACATTTTTGATCTTGGCCTTTAAAGATCCCACTATTGCTTGGGGTTGAATTGGAGTTACTACTCAAGATGTCCTAGAGGTAACGTGCAGCCCCATAGAGCAACGTGGAGATTTGCTAAAAATACAAGCCTTCGCTGACTGTCATCTTAACCATCCATCTCCTAATTAACCATCTGTGTTAATCAACCCAGTTGTGAGTTTCAACAAAAATGCCACCACGTTCTCCTTGCAAACTACTTAATGGGTTGACCAGTACTCGAAACCAGAAGCCTTCCTACAAAATTTCCATTAGTTATAAGTTATATTTCTCATATATGGAAGACATTAGCAAATGATCTATTTGCACATTGAATGACTTTCTAATTTTTACCTTTCTTCTCCTAAAAAAAAAAAACTTCTAATGTTTGCTAAACATAAAAAATAAGAACCCTCCCCCTACGTCAGTTGTTCGCATTTATCTAAGACCTAATTGCCTCCTGCACAATAATTTTGCCACCAGTTCACAATTAGCATGCATTTCTCATGCATGAATTGACCCAATTACATAACAAATTTTGCCTTTGGGGATTTCTCTCGACTGCTTGTCTTCTGTCCACCGTACAACTCAATTTCACACTGTCAGCAGCCTGAACATGGTTACAGTCCGTCTCTGTCAAAATGATTTATTTAAATTACAAACAGAGACCAAATCCCTAGATAATCATCTCTACCCTCACATGCTCACCCTTGCATTCAACCTAACTTTGACTCAAATCTCATAATAGTTCATGGACACTTATTCAATTATTAGGCAATGTTTAGTTTCAATAATCTAGTATTTGTGAAGCTAGCTCACAAAGTCTCAGAGAACTAAATCAGCAGTATTCGTGTGAGCTTATTAATGGACACATAATTTATTTTACATTTTAAGAAGTCAATGAGAAATTATGCAGCTGTATCAAAAAAATTAGGATTAATTACATTTCAATATCAAATTATAGAGAGTTTTTTTCCTTTCATAAAAAAAGCCTTAGATTTTCTTGTAAAGCAAGCATTTCTTATTAATGCCCAATTGAAAATTGTAGTAGCAAAAAAGAATATTTGGGAAATAGGATATATAACCAAAATTACAGACACTGACAGGGTAAGAGAAAGGGCAAGCGAAAACACAGATAGTCACAAGCGGTGATGTAAGAGAGGCACACAGACAGTCACACGCCAGGTAAAACCTTCCCTCTCTGTGTCAGGGCACAAATTCTGACAAATCAAATAATGGACACTTACTACTTCAGTCAGTCTATAAAATATATGATTTTCTCATTGGCTTTTCTTTTCCCTCTCCTCTTCATATAATATTTCTCTTCCCCCTGAAATAAATTAGAAAACGAACACCTGCTTTTTATCTACAGCACAAAGTCTGCAGAATTCTCTTGGGGTTTGACTTTACCATTTATTTCACAATCTATCCCCAGACTGTCTCAGCTAATTGAAAGCGGAGTTTCAATGAATGTGTAAATGGACAGAAGGCGACACATCCGTAACTGACAGCAGTCTACACCAAGTCCCTCAGAGGTCTGGTCAGGACTCTGCTTTGCCTCCCAGCTGCAGGTAACAACCATTGGACACTAGAAAGAGCCTTCAGAATTACCCACATAACTAGAGTGACAAAGATAAGAGATTCAGTGGTTTTATTTTTAAGTACCCAAGACCATGGTATTTTTTAAATCATAGTTGTACATTGTTTATAAGAACATTTTCCTAAAACCTTGTTAAAAAAAACACAAAGATGTTGAAGGCTATTTCTGCCATTTCAGAATGTATGCCTTAGAACTTGGGGAAGACAGTAATTAAGTGATTTAACTGTAAACGTATAGGACTCATAGTTCCGGAGTAAGTACTGTCCACAAAGGCTATGCAGCTGGATTCTACAGAAGAGATACACTGGGAGCAAAAACCTGAAGTTCTAATCACTACCTTCAATTACCTGGTTTGGCTGAGCGTCCTGACTTCCCATAACACCAGTCCAAGCCCAATGCATAAACACCAGTCAGACTCCATCTGAATATTAATAGATGGAAAGAAATAAAGACATCTTCTGGAATGTCATTAAGAAAAAGAACTTTATTTTAGAAGCCACATTCTGTTCCTTCCCAACCATTAAGTAAATTCTAAAATCCTTCCTCTTTTCTTGCTCTTAGCTTTCTGCAGCTCTCCTGGGTAACACAGCAGAAGAATTTTAAATTGCAGTATTTGACAAATCTCCCATGTTCAATATGTTATCATTATAGGTTCCAAAAGAAAGGAGGCAGGACTAAGCCACTCTCACCTCTTTTATTGCACACAATTTGAAATTTATAGCTGTATTTTATTCCACACCTCAGTAACATATGCAGACTGAGTGGGTATTTCCAAATGATTTCAAATCCTAGAGAGTGCTGAAAAAATTTTCATAACATTGACACAGGCACAAGCAATCAAAAATGACCATTCATCCATAACATATTACCCCAAACACCTAGGAGTTGTTATTAAATTTACTGCTTTATGTCTTTATACTTTCTTAAACTAAAAGGGATTAATGGCAACTTAAAAAGAGCCACAAATATTCAAATATTAAATAAGCTAGAAATAACAAGAAAATGAAGCAGAGACCCCTTCCTTCACATACCTACATCAACCTGTATTGAACTTGAAGTTCTGGTAAAAGACTCACAAGTCTCATATTCCTTATCCAGCATCTCAAGCAGAAAAATTCTGGAGTCCTCTCAGTCTAGACACTTTCTTACCTTTCTCCTCTCAAAACACACAATACAGTCCACTGTCAAATATATCTGTCTGGGTTTTAGCCAATATTGCTCAGTGTTATAAATGAAAACAGTATGGAAAATGGAACTAACTAAAGTACCACTGTTCAGATCAAGCCAAATTTCTTATAGAAAGAGATCTTCAAGTAATATGGAAAACCCACAAAGTAATGGAAAAGGTCGTAAGTTGCAGTCTTATAATGAATAATAAATTCACCAGACCTTGGAATATTTTACACCTTCCTTCTTCGGGATTAGGTCTCTAATAGAAATATTGTAAAATTTTTATTTTTTTAATGAAGTCCAAACATTAACATGTCTCATCATGGCAAAGACTGTCATAGTTGCTAAAATCAAGGCACTGCAAAAGGCTTTGCTTTTTAAAAGATGTTGTCTAAATCAGATGTTTCTAAAACTCAACACTGTCTACATTATAGTCTATATAAACTGCTATGCATATGATAAATACACATTAGTACATACCTGTGTGATGGGAGGTTCTGCAAAATTAAGAATGGATCGCCAAAGGATCTCTGGTATTGAATAAAATGCATAGTCCTGCTGATGATAAAGTTGGTGAAATGATCAGTTCTTTTCTAATTAAACATGAATATTGACTTAATTTGAATACAAATTTAAAGGCTTACCTTGGAATCAATGTCTATCCTCATGTTAGCTGTCACATGGATGTCTTCAGTAGAAATGTTTACTTCTTTGTGAAATAAATTTCTATGACAGTTGAAGATTTATGATGTAGCTTTGTTTTTTGCAACACTGTATTTTTTCTAATCTCCAAAGATCATCCAAAAGATTGAATGTAACTGCCAGTGGAATATATCTCTAGTTTGCATTTTTAAAAGCAATTATAGGGTTTTGATTTAAGGAAAGAATGAAGAGCAAGGAAAATGAGAGGAGTGGTCATCACTATTCATGACTGATGGTTGTTGAGATTTGGTAAAGAAACTAAGAGACAGATGTCATGAATCCTTCAAAGTCAACTCTTTCTTTTCAATTGAAAAAGTCCTTAGTAATTTAAAATATCCATTTAAAAGCCAAACAATGAGTATACCATAAGGAATATGGTCAAAGAAAAGCCTCCTCCCCCTCTCTACATAAAATTTTAAACATCAAATATTTGGTTTTGAACTTTTGACAAGTAAATTTTTTCTCAAATTAAATACTATACTTGTATCAGCAAATTGTGTGTGTGGCTATATAAACATATCCACATATATCTTGATGATAGCCCAAAATCAGTGAGTTTAAACCCATCTGCTAGTTAAACATGTCCTAGAAATTAAGGTTGTATCACTTATTACATCTAGATACACAAATTTCTGTGACTGTACAAGTGATGTACAAAATACAGTTCTTATATTTGCTCATAATTTTATATCACACACAGCTGTTGATTTTCATATTTCCTCCTAGATATCTAACATTGAACTAATTTTCTGTGGAAAAAACACACTTTGACATACTTCATATAATACTTTGGAAGAAACATTATCACACTTATAATTATAAAAACTAATAATGAGCTGCTTATCTACCTTTATTAAGTACTAAGTTAATATCTTCCTATCTCAAATGTATCTTGAACTTCTACTAGTCCCAATTTTCTCTTTAAAGGAAAACAGATGACTGAACAAGATGCAGCTTTCAAGTAGAAAGTAAGTACATAAATAAATGTTTATTATAAAAATTAAGTGTAACATATGAGTCAACAATGTCTAATTTAAAATATTAAACCATTTATATACATAATTAGCAAATATGAGATTTTTTTCAAGATACTAAACCTTATGTGTATATTTTGTATGCTATCTGTTACAAAAAAAAATTAGCAGTCAGGTTTATTCCAATTTAGTTATTACAGATCCTATTTTAGAAAAATTCAAAGACTGACAACCATTCAAAATATAAGACAATACTGTATTATAATAACTGATAGGCTCTAGATAACTGTGATGAGACCAAAGGGCAAAGATTTAACAGGTGAAGTTGGTATATTTCATGAGAACATACCACAGAACAAACACACTTCTGTGTCACCCAATCCCATATTCCCCACTCACTCCCTGCCCCAAGAAACACATGTCAGGGCCAACCTAGCACTAAGGAAAGGGCACCTACGTTACTGATTTGCTCCTGGGTCCTCTTCAGCCTCTGCAGCTCAGGAGTGTCTGTAACGATGCTGAAGCCCCTTCCTTTGCTTTCTTCAAAATCTCTTTTGTACTTGACCTAACAAGAAGGGAGAAAATAAAAGAAAAAGGAAAGTAAACAGAGGAATCACAAATCCCACTCTGGATGGGGGGCGGGGGAGCTGCTAGAATTGGAAGTAATGACAAACACAGTTGTCAGCAAGAGGCATCCGTCCTGCAAGACAGAAGGGTGTAGCCAGACCACCTGGTGTATCCCAGCAACTTTACCTGCTATTTGTGTGACCTCAGGCAGGTTACTTAACCACTATGTTGGAGTGCTCTTAGCTGTCAAATGCTGATAACCACAGCAGCTATTTAATTGATAGTAGGAATAAAATCAATAAATATTTCATAATAGTTATTATCATCATTAATGCTACCACTGCTACTAAAAAAAGAAAAAAGTGGAGAAAGAAAGTTAAATCTTCTACTCCCAGGCCTGTCTTGTCAGTGAAAAAAATGAAAGCATCATTTTGAGGCTAGACTGCCCTAGGGAGAAGGGACACAGTAACATCAACAGCTGGCCTAAGTTTTCATTCTATTTCATCAGGCTAAAAGTACAGGCCATGCTACATTGCCAGATGTCAAGTACATAAAAGAGGCCGCATCTAGGGATTAAACGCTTTGGCATAGTATGTGCCTAAATAGTTTTTGGTATTTAAATAAACTTCTTTTCATTGGGCTTGGTGGTCTATAACTGTAATCCCAGCACTCAGGAGGCTAAAGTAGAAGATAGTGAGTTCCAGGTAAGCTTGAGCTTCACAGTAAGATGATGTCTCAGAAAAATAAGGGCTAAGCATTTGCCTAACATGTGCAAAGCCCTGGGCTTAATATCCAGAACCACAATAAATAAGTAAGAAGGAATAAACTTCCTTTCTAATTACAACCCAGTGAGACTGAATTTTACTGGTCTTGGAAGGGACTGAAAGAGATAGTGCTTAACCTCACAGAGTCCCACCTCCAGTTCTTAGCACAGCAACACCTGTCACACCAGGTAAATGTTCTGCTAGTTTATGATGGGGAGAGTCACATCACTTTGTTCTTTTGTTTGTTTGTTTTGGAAGTACTGGGGTTTGAACTCAGGGCCTTGTGCTGGCTAAGCAGGGTTTCTACCACTTGAGCCATGCCACCTGCACTTTTAGGTATTTTTTGGATAGAGTCTCTCCATTTTCTATGCTTCCTGCAGTAGCTGACTGGGTTGGAGGAGTCCAATCAACTTTTTCATCCAGCTGGACTTGAACTTTGATCCTCCTGATCTCCACCACCCCAGGAACTGAGATTACAAAAGTGTTCTTTATTTATCTCAAGATATGGAAACACGTTTTTTTGAAACCCATGTGCCTCCCATTTTACAGTCAGATTTACAAGTCTCAAATTAACACCTGAATTATCAAGGTAGCATAAAAATCCATGATCTGTAATAGGTTCTGAATAGGTTTGAAAGGGCTGTTTTGTTGACTCATGTAGCCTTGAGGCTATTGGAAGATTTTCTTTTACCAAATGAGCTTAAAAGAAAAAAAAAAAAAATCCTGATGACAACACAGAAAAGATGGAGATAAGTTACCACTTTTAATTTAAGAATATCTCATTTTCTCTCTATACTTTCATATAAATTTATATTTTTTAAAAACCCTAAAATCCTTACTCTATTCCCATAATTAAAAGGTTCAATAAATGGCAGTATTTTTAATCCAGAGAAAATGCTGAATGAGTTCAGCCTGCTAACCCTCAATTCCCAGCATGGGCAGACTTTCACAGCGTGCTCTGGGTGTTTTATGCCTAGCTAAGCAGGGAAGGCATTTAGCTTAGACCAGTAGAATAACAAAAGTAAGAAAGGTGACAAGGTTGTAAGAAATTCTACAATCATAGGTTTGGAATTGATTACCATCTGACAATCCTTTTCACATACACAAGACAAAAATTACTTGATTTTGGCTTACCTGGTTAAATGATTATTGTTTTGCTTTGTTTTGTTTTTGGCAGTCCTGGGACTTGAACTTAGGGCCTTACACTTACTAAGCAGGTGCTCTATCACTTGATCCAGTCCCCCAACCCTTTTTGCTGTACTTATTTTTCTGATAAGGTCTCAGGTTTTTGCCCAGGACAAAACCATGATCCTCCTACCTCTACCTCCCACATAGCTGGGATTACAGATGTGTACCACCATGCCAGCCCAAGTGATTAGTTTTCAAAAGTATAATTCATTTCTGGAAAGAGTTTGCAGCATTTTAGAATATATTTATTCCTTTTTAGTGGTGTAGCAAAACAAAACCTCTTATACTGCCAACTCCAACCTGCCAGTGTTTTTTTCTTTTTTGGATTCAGAAAACCTTGGAGCCATTAGTCACCTCTCTTCCGCCCTCTTACCCACCTACACCCTACCTATCTGCAGAGCACCTGGCTCATGGAAGCAGCTCAATAAGTATTTAAGAAAGGAGACAGGAGGAGAAAAGAAGAGCGAGAGAAAAAAGAGAAAGTGAAGTGATGAGGAAGGGACTGCTCGCCAGATCTACAGGGCAGGAAGGAGCCAGTCTCGTGGTCAGGGAATGCTCCATCCAGGGATTGGGGAGGAATACCATCTTTTTAGTCACTCTTCCCCTTTCAAGTCAGAAGGCACTTGAAAATGCACTCTGGCTAATAATGTAAGAAATTCACAAAAGTAGCAATTTGATTTGCCTCAAAAGTAACTTTGAAATGTATTTATTTCAAATATTGGATGCAATATAATATTGACTTTCTGTGTGTGTGCACATGTACCTGCTCATGGATGAGCATGTGTAATGGGCAGGTACATATATTTATCTTCTACCCAGAGATCACCAAAAAATCAGGAGCAGGAGAACAAAGACTACAATAACCAGGAATTCAGCTGCTATTTTCAGTCAGCTAAAGACAAGTGATCTAGCCAGTAGACATCCATTTACAGATAGCTAAATCAGTCATTTAAGTTTCTTAGTCTTAATGAAGCTGTTTAATTACATCAGTAAACAGAGACTTGAGGCAAAAAGGCAGGAAGAATAAAACTGGAGAATGTGAAAGGGTATTGTCAAAGGAATGGTCAAAGGAGGACTAGCTGAAGTTCAAGAGGCCCTACTGTGGGCGTCACAATGGACCTCAGCAGTGAGACCATCCCGGGGCAGAAGGGGGAGGGGAAGGGAGCAGTGCACAGCCTTAATGTAGTTAATGGAAGCTTAAAACCATCAGGCATATTTATTACTGATTCATGTTTTTCTGCTCTTTATTTTACTCATTTCTGACACAGTGAAATCAATGACCAATTTTATTACCTTGCACGTGATAGATACTTCACTTCTTTTCAAGAGGAGAGTGAAAGGGTCGCAGTATTTTAAAGCTACATGCAAAACTCTTGCCTGATTTACAAACTTTAGTGCTCAGTTATGTGCAGCTCGGTAGATTGTAAGGTGCTGGAGACGGTGGACCACACATTTCTTCCTTCTCTCCACAGTTTGATTGGTGTCAAGCACACATTAAAGACTTAATAACTATTCCATGATTGATTACTATCTTGTCTTATATTTTTAAAGTCTAAAATGCAGAAAATGGGTTCCTCTCGCAATGCTAGATGGAAATTAAACACTGCAAAGGAAAATCTGATTAAGGGCTTTTAAAAAAAAAAGGTGAAATTAATTTTAACAAGTGTTAGGTCAAAGAAATGAGCTCAACAGTGAATTTGCTTTTTTATAAATTAACGTCCTAATTTTTAAATTTGTGATTAATTAAATAAAATTAAAATTATAATTGCCTTTTAAGCATAATTAAAAAGCATCAAAAATAATTTGTATAGATTTCTAAGCCTTAAATTAGCCTTCCCTTGCATTTGCAGACATATTTAGGGATAGTTTCAGATTTGTCAGGTTTCTGTGTATGGTCACAACCTAACTTTGCCAGATTTTAAAAAAAAAAAGTGAAATCTATATTTTATTCTAAATAAATACTCTACATAATAAAGCACCATTTAATTACTTTCTCAATCAGCTAGATAATTAAAAATCACACCTAACACACTTCAGTGTACCCAGATAGTTAACAGAGACTCAAGAAATCGATGACTTCATCTTGAGCCCTGACTTCACCTCTCACTAGCTGTCTGACCGTGAGCAAGTTACTTACTGTCTCTGAGCCTTAGTTTCCTCAAGCACAAAAAAAGCCTAATCATAATACAGTGCTGACAGCACTTTTGTGAGAATTAGATGAGATGATACTAACGAGAGCTGACATCTGATAAGACCCAAGCACTGTACGGATTGTTTTATGTTTTATGGGCGCACAGCCAAGGTAGCAACCCAGCAGGTACTGTGTAAGAAGTACTCAGTGCTCCCCTACCACAGGCACCATGCCATCTGCAGTTGGGAACTCCTCCACCCGCTTTGGATCAAAATACAATATAAATAAATATAAGAGATGGAAATGGAAATGGAAATGCACCTTACATACATTATCTTCAAAAAAGTCCTAGCAGGTGTGCATTTTGGCCCATCTTATAAATAAAGGAAGTTTGAGGAAGTCACAGAGCTCGTGAGAGAAATCCCTCTGACCTCCACTCACTTCAGCACCTTCCCAGACACTGACTTTGATTTAGCTGATAGTGAAAAAAATGCCAACATGAAAAATACCAAACTGAATACAAGGTATAAACAATGTCCTATAAAATAAGCAGAGATGAAAATGGCTCCAATTGATTATTTCTTTGTAGACAACATCAGAAGACTTAAAACTTTAGCTAATTCACTGTTGTAAATGAAGCCTGTTCCACAAAAGGAACACGAATAATTACTAGAAGTAAAATTTAACACTTTATCACAAATGATATTCAGATCTTTCCTTTGAAAGTAACAACTGTCTACATTGTCAGTGAACAAAGATCAGGTTGTGGGGGGTGGGGCGTGCCATTGGCAAAATTATAGTATTGGTGAAAATACCGATTCAAAAAAATCATACCTACCACATTAAGAAATAAAATTGATGCCTAAAATAAAGACACATATCATAATTTCACCACAAATTTCACAAGTAGAATTTAATAATTTGAATGATCTATGAATTTTGCCTTCTGAACACCAATTCTCTTAATCTTTTAGACATAGTCATTCATCTTATTATGTGATTATAGCTTTTAAATATAAATAATTAACACAGAAGAATATCATTGAACTAGAAGGTACCACATAAGTTTAATTTAAGTACAGCATAAAAAAATGCCACAGGGAACATTCTTGCATGTACTTGGAATTGCAGAACAGTAGAAAATGGGTTGTTTCCACTTAGAAAATAAATGACTAGGAAATTAGTAATTCAGAAAAAGCTACCTTCCCAACTACCATGAAGAAAAAGTAAGGATAAACCAAGAATCAAACAAATGTACACAAATAAAGCTGAACTAACACAAAACACTCATGAAATGAAAATAGCCTGTCCTTAATCACAAGCTAATGAAAGTGACATATGAATCCTTGATTTTTTTGCAAATGCTTACTACCTAACAGATTGAGAATGTCATTAAAGTTGTTCCTAACAGCCCTCCCACACCTGTGGTGGCATTATCCACACATACAAAAAAAATAAAATTAAAATTAAAACTAACACAGCAAAAATGAAAAAAGAATACAAAATAAAATTAATTCCCAACGAATTGCACTTAATGTGAACACAGTTGACCCTAAGGTAGCTTCCATGACTGATGGCTTTCAGTACACACAAAAAGCAAGTCATTTTCATCAAAAAAAATTTAAAGACTATTTCCTTAATATAGAATTTCATTTAGAATATAAATCTCTTAGAAATTTTTACTGGTTATTAAAAATCTATGTTACAACTAGAAATATAGTACAAATCCAGGTCCTCTGTGAGGACGAAATTATTAAAATAAATACATTAGAAGCCTTGAAGAATCAGGTGAAGAATGATGGCCTCTCAGACTTCTTAGCTACTGCTACTGAAGAGAGCTTCACACTGATTAGAGTCACTTTTAAGAGATGCTGCATGTGGCCTCCCTGCTATGTAATAGCAGCTATGATTTATTGAAGACCTAAAGGCAGCAGACATGGTACTAGGTACTTTACAAACCATCTTGCTTAATCTTTAAAATCACTCTGTAAAAGACATCTTTTACCATTTGTTACATGAGAGCTGCAGTCCACCTCAAACCTCCCTCCTGAGCCATCTAGGCTTTCTCATTTTCTTACATGACCCACTTCCTTAGCCACCATGGCCTGGCCCAAATGTAGTCATCAGGCTGAAACTAGGTGAAGATAAGGTATTTAAAGGACTCCATGACTGGGACCCATAGTTCAGAGTGAGTCTCCTCCCTCTGACAACTAAAATTCTTCAGACTTAAAACTTTGGAACTATCAACAGCCATGTTTGCAGACTGGAGGAGTGACTCAAGCATAGAGTGCCTGCTTTCCAAGCATAAAACCCTGAGTTAAAACCTCAGTCCCACCAAAAAAAAAGAAAAAAAGAAAAAGATTTTAAACAACAGGGTAAACAAGATCTTAAAATTTTCTTTATGGCACTTGGTTTTGAACTCAGGTCCTCACACTTCTAGACAGGTGCTCTTACCATTTGAGCACTCCACCAGGCCTTTTTTTGTTGAGTATTTTTCAAGCTAGTGTCCCAGAAACTATTTGCTTGGGCTGGCTTTGAACCATGATCATCCTGATCTCTGCCTTCTGAGCAGCTAGGATTATAGGCATAAGCCACTGGCGCCTGGCAAGATCTTAAATAATTTTAATTGTTCTTGTATGCTACATGCCCTAGCCAGTATTAAAACGTTAATGGTTATATATCCTACTAATTAAATGCCCAGCAGGTATACACCCAAGGACTAACTCAAAATGAAACTTTAAAATATCACAGTCTTAGGACTGGCAGAGTGGCTCAAGTGGTAGAGCGCCTGCCTTGCAAGTGTGAGGCCCTGAGTTCAAATCCCAGAGCCACAAAAAAAAAAAAAATCCAAAACATTGCAGTCTTAAAGTAGCAACTTAGAAAAGTATATGGGTTAATTCAACATTTTTATTTTTAAATTAAGTCTGATATTCAACCCAAAAAAATACTAAATAATTCAAGAAGATCCCAAAGTTTAACAGTCAACATTATAATTAGAAAAACTACTATGATTAAAATATTATCTTGATTGTCTTTCCGTGACGCTTCACATTCCATGATTCAGTGTAAGTTCATGGAGTTACAAATGCAATTCTATTCTCTTGCCCCCTAAAGGCCCTGTCCCTCTGAAAATGCTAACAAGGTCCAGGTGAATCAATGTCTGGGTCAATTTCCCAAAAAGACTTACAAGGGCTTTTGTTTTTCCTCCAGAATAAACATCTCAAGAGGCCATTTACTTTTATTTTTGCTTTGTAATGTGGAAATAAAGAACTGCATTTTATGGTTGCAAAGAGAAAATGAGATGCTAAAAGTCGGGGGGCGGGGGGGGGGCCATTGGGGTTTGCACTCTTAGTAATTCTAATAGGAGAGTCACTGCGCCAAGCCCGTGCACATCTCACTCAGAGTCCGGCGTCCGTGGACACAGCTATGTGAGGAACAGGAAAAAGCTGGCATTGCCAATGAGCCAGGTGGTTCCACTGTTTGGAAACCATCTGGTCTGAGTTTTCTCTTTGTCAGCACCATCAATACATCAGTAGCAAAAGCTATTATAAGGATTGTGTGTGTTTTGGTTCTTTAAATAAACTCAAGCAAAACTACCCTGAATATAAATTGGTGATTTCTTTGAATTGTACTTTCAGACTAGAGTGAAACCCATGTCAAGATGAATTAGACTGGAAAACCTAAATTCATCACATAACTTCACAAAACTAGGTGGCATAAGCCTGGATGTGGGCCTCCAACACCAGGGGCATCTCATGGTTGTCTTATGCTTCAGTGGGGACAGCATGCTGTCCAACCTATCACTAGAAAATGAGGAATTTTCTACTGAGATGCCAAAGCAAATGGGTACATTCAATGTACCATGCAATATAAAGACACTTTGACACTGGACAAGCTCAGAGGTGGTATCCAATCAATGAAGAGGGAAAAGAGGACTCTAAGACACTTCAACCAAATTCACAGAAGACTCACTGACTCTGCATCCAAGAGACACCATGACAAACAGTGAACCATGCTCAGCAAGTCACTGCTAGGAGTGCAAAACATAGAGGACAAGCATGTACCACAGGCATCCAGCCCTCTCCTATACCTGCAATAAAGGAGCCGGGTATATGGAAAGTACTAGGCTCTCAGCCTGCCATACACGCATGCGAACAGACACTGGCATTAATAAACCTTGTCTCCTGAGACCTTAATCTCAGCTTCTGTCAAAGATAAAGTGTCCAGGCCCAGATGTTTTTATCAGAACTCCCAAAGTCAAATCTCCCTAAATGCCAGCATCTCCCCTTCAAGGCAGGCCTCCATTTCATTGCCCTTTAGATAGAAGCCGGAAGCCATCATGTCACATCCACTTAAGAAGGGACAAATTAAAGAGGTTAAAATACTGACCTAAAGTTAAAAAAGAAAGAAAGTGGAGCCATGAGAGCTTTTACTTTGTTCTCCCAGCAGGTCATCCTCGTCTCCCCTTCTTTGCACCAATGTTTGACTTGTCAAAATTGCTTTGCTTCATCTGCACCTGACATCTAAATCATTTGACAGGCACAGAACCTTATCAAATTTCTAGTTATAGTACAAATAGAGGAAACAAACCATATCCACAGAAATGGATAACAGCTACACAAAGAGCTTGGCCTGCAGGAGAGAGGGAGAGCCACTGCAGGCCTGCTGGCCTGTGAGCCCACAGGACAGGGAGGAGGTCCAGGCGAGATAAAAGGCTCATTCCACCAAATCCAATTCTTCTGCCTGTTATCGAGTCAACCAAAAGGCTCTGCACCAGGGGTGAAAAAAATTGTGAAAGCAGTGGTGTGTTTGTCTGCTCCAACTAGCATTTAAACTTAAAAGGTAAATGTAACAAAAGCATCAGAAGGATACCTTTGAAAGTTCTCTGCCAAGACAGTATGCACTAAAACATAAAGTCATGTATGAAGTAAATTTCCTAATCTAGTAGTGCGATGCAAAGACTAATACCTCCTCAACTGTATTGTAATTCAAGCTACATCTCCCTGCTCAGGAACAAACAGAATAAATTCTGCTTGCCAAAAACAAATAAGATACTTTACGTAATATATCACTTAAAATTAATTAATCTTAAGTGTATAGTATGAGACATAAATCCTTTTTAACATCCATTTTTCTCTTGTTTAAATGTTTCTGGCTCCCAATACTTCTGGAAATACCACAGAAGAAATTAGGGAAATAAGTATTTTAAAAAATGTGTAAAAAGTTAGGCAATTCTCCAATTTAAGGACAGACTCGAAATTAGATTTAAGTTCCTTTGACCATAAATATCCCAGCTTCCTTGACACTCTCCTGGCTTGAGATATTTTAATTCCAGTTCCAGAAAAGGCTCTTCTGGGTTTTAATACTCTAATCAGAATACAGAATTCTTTTAGTTTTCCAAATGGGAGATAGATCAATTCTATCCCAAAGAAAACACAGCTTTTTTTTTTATAGGTTACTGGATCTTTGTGTATATTCTATCCATAACATTTCTTGGTAAAATTAACAAAAGTGCCATAAGCAAGAAGGAGATTGATGACAATATCAAAAGCTTAGGAAAATGTGGGAATTCAGTAATCTAAGAAAAGTAAAACCTGAGCAGTATGATGCTACTCCTCCCCGTCACTGTGAATCGCCTGTGTCAAACTTCCCTCCCCCCACGCCCCTGGTGGGACAAGGGTTTAAACTCAGGGCCTCGCGCTTGCTAGGCAGGCCTGTGTGAAAGTGGAATTTTAGTGAGGAGCCTTGAATAAATAGTTTGTTGGACAACACTCTGAGACTTCAATGGAATGTTTTGAACATAGTTCTTATCAGCCTTGGAAAAATACTGAATTTTTGCCTGGTAGATTGAAGATGTAATAAATTTAGGACGAGCTTAGTTTATGAATCAAGAGCATTATACGTACATAGAGTTTGCCAAAAGAAAAAAAAGTCCAAAATCAGACATTTTATCATTGGTTTAATAAACAGGAAAATATTTTGTCTCACTCTTTCAAGCATTAAGAGTTCCATTTATTTCACAATAAACAAAAATTATAAAATTATCACTTTCTAAGATGGAAACAAAAGTACACTACTGTGGTCAGCATTTGCTATTCCTTGAGCACCTGACATCCATCACAACTCCTTTGGAAACAGTTTCCTTTCTTTTGAAAACACAGCTTCTCCAATGATGGATAACATGACTTGGAACTGGTCAATCAGAGCACCATATTCCCCTATCTCAGTAACACAATATCCAATCAGGACCTGAGAAAACCCTGTGCCACTGGTGTCAGGAGGCCCCTCTTCCACTTGTCTGGCACCTCCAAGGATAGAGGTTAAAGATGTAGCAGACACACTGTAACCACATGAGGTAAGCCAACCTGAAAATCAGGTTGTTCCCAAAGACACACAATGGAGAGATGGAGAGAGACTGGGTCTTTGTGGCATCATCTGAACTTGTCTTGGCAACCTTGCCCTAACAGCAGTTTCACCCCTGGACTCCTCAGACACTGAAGCCAACAATCCAATGCTAGCTGGAGCTGAAATGTCTGGCACTATTCACAAAAAGACTCCTAACTGATACACTCATCTCCATTTTGTTAGCATATAAAATACCTAAATGGGCTTTAGAGCCTTCCAGATTACTTTGCTCTCAGTATCAATACCTCCCATCTGCTGGGCTAAGACTTAGCACAGCTGTTTGTGATCAAAGCCTAATTACCCACACTAACAGAAAAGTAGTTCAAATAATCCTAAACAGTGGATACTCAAAGAGCATTTGCATATGGCTGAAGAATGCGTGTTGTTCTTGCAGAAACTCAAACCACATCATTGAATGCTATTTAAACATCTTTTAACAAATCCTCGTATAGGAAACCCCTCCCAGACTACTACACATAAATGAACTTTAAACTGAGTATACATTACAATAACTACTAGTATCAGTACCCATACAAATTGACACAAAGGATCACATTCAGCAAGGGTATCCTGTCTTGTCTTTGTTGAATAGTTAAGTGTGAGCAAGAATTCAGACTTCCAGAACCTGCTGGGGTGTCACTGTCTGAGTTCTTGGTGATAACCACACTTACTAAGCACAATAAACGTTAATATCACCAAAACGTCATTTAAAACAATTTCCAGAAGTAAGGATAATTCTACAAAAGGCCTGAACATAAGGTAGCTGTGATTTAACTACTGATTCAAGTTTTCTGTTGAAAGGTAAGTTGTTTTCCATTATGCAAAATTCCTACAAACAGGACTGACAAGGATTATTTTTGAATACCTCTCCATCACTTAGCACCATAGGTGTGCCAAAGTTCTTACTATCAAAAAATCTTTTCTCACTATCTTTTGTTTTTCTCTAGCCAATTTGGTACCTTATTTTTTAATCATAGTTTTCTTTGGAGATGTCTATGAAAAGCCCAGGTACACAGCTATAGTCCCAGTCACACAGAGACTGAGGAGGGAGGATCACTTGAGCTCAGAAACTCTGGACCAGCCTGGGCAACATAACAAGATTCCATCTCAAATAATAATAAGAAGAAGAATAATAAATAAACATCAATTAAAATGATAACAGATAAATTCTGATAGAATGACAATCATGTCTTAATGACACCAAGTTTTACATGTATTTGAGCCATTGACAATAAACTTAACCTTAAAATGGATCACAGTAAGACCTCAGACCTCCCTAGATGGTCTACAGAAAAGTAGTTCAAATAATAAATAAATTATAAATAATAAAATAAATAATCCTAAACAGTGGGTTTCAATAAAAAAAATAAATAAAGACTGAGACTAGAAGCTGATACTGGGGGCAGCGACCCTCCACCCAAGGAAAAGGAAAGCAGACAACCTGGGAGCTGAGCTTCACACGTGGGGAGACCTTAATAGCTCCCCTGAGAACCCAGTGTCTTCACTTGGAAGGTGAAAAAATTAAATTAGAGCATCATCTCTATAGTCAGAATGTTAAGACCCCATGATGTGTTCTAGAAAATTATCTAGAGTATTAATCATGAAAGATGGAAAGAATAATTATTCCTATTTACAATAATCATCAAATAAATATAGAATCAATATGCCCTATTCTAATACAAAAGTATTGGTTTACTAGACACTAAACTTCAACCATGGCTCCATTTTGATTTATTTTAAAATTATTTTCAAAAATTATTAAAGTATCTAGGCAAGGTATCTCACTTCTGTAATCCTAGCTTACTCATGAGATGGAGATCTAAAAGATTGCAGTTTAAGACCAGCCTGCGCAAAAGGTTAGGGAAACCCCATCTTAACCAATAGCTGGGCATGGTAATACATGCCTGTCTATCCCAGCTAAGCAGAGAGCATAAATAGGAGGATTAAGATCCAGGTTGGTTGGGGTAAAATGCTAGACCCTATTCAAAAAAAATAATAATAATAACTAAAGCAAAAAGGGCTGGAGGCATGGCTCAAGTGGTAGAACTCATGCCTGGCAGACATGAGGCCCTGAGTTCAAAACTCACTACCACAAAAAAAGAAAAAAATTACTGAAGTAGTTGGGCATAGTGTCACAATCCTATAATTCTGGCATTCAGGAGCGGGAAGCAGGAGGATTAAAACAATGTCAGCCTGGGCTACATAATGAGATCCTATCTCAAAAAAAGGGTCAGTGAAATAAAGGAAGCTAGCTGTCCAGTGAACCTCTGGCTGTTGAAATAGCTAGCGTGGAAAAACCTCTTTCTTTAATCATTGCATTTTTCCATTCCTTACACTTAACCAGTTGTTCTCAAATTGCAAAGGGTTGTGCCCAAAATATCTGTTCATAGGTATTTGCAGGCACTAATGATAGCTAATACAGTCTAACTGTGTACAGGACAGAGAAAATGCAAAGCAACTGGCATGTCTAAGAACAGAACTTGAAACTTGGCCTCATTAATATGTTGGTAGGTCAACTGAGCCACCCAGTTATAGTCTGAGATATATCCACTTACTTCACGTATGACAGACTCCAGAAAAATGCTACATACAATATGCACGACAAGGGAAAAAATAACTAAACGAATCAGACACTAAGAAACTTTGGTCTCTTATGACTGACTATAAGTTATTTCTTAGTTAATCAAGTCCTATTTTAAATGCCCCAGGGAGTTGGTATTTAAAATTCTTCTACAGCAATTACTTTTGTGAGGAGAAAGTAATTGACCCTAACTTATCTATTTTGTAAATCCATATACTATTTCAAGAGGTAAAAAAATCTTAAATAGCTTACTCAATAATTAACTTTTAATCAAAACCTATAAAGAGAGAGAAGGAACACTTTCTAATAATGAAGTTTTCCAGGCAAACATCCAAAAGTGAAACAGAAAGTTGTATTCAAAGAAAAGGTTCTTCAAACTTCTAAAAATTAAGATATTAAAAATAGGTACACAAAGAACACAGAGTAAAAAATGTAATAGCAAGCTTGTATAAGCTGCATTGATTTTCATTCTTGTTTTTTAAGTCAAGCTATCATATTATTTCAACTTAATAATAAAACTACTTGTCCCCAACTTATGTGAAGCATGTACTTGTCTGTTTACTTGACAGAGTCCAAGGGACAGAGCTAAATAATTTGGTGGAAGAGAATATTATGTTTTTTTCATGTCGAACAAGATAAAAAATATTGAACAAAAACTATATTGCTCTCAGAGAAGGAAAACTGCTAAAAATTTCCATCTGACACAAGAATATTTTTGCTTCGTCAGGCTTTTGACAATGGTTAGTTTGCTACCAAATTCTGAATTCAACTTTTTTGAAAGTTAGAAAAAAGAATGGGAGGCGTTCTCTAAACTGGGATCACCTTTTCATCCTGGTATTACCTTACTTTTGTGTTGGTATCAACACAAGCTACTTGAGGCTGAGCAGCTTATAAAGAGGTTTGGAGGTCCAAGAGTATGGCACCCATATTTGTTTGACTGTGGTGAGGACCACAATGCGGAGATGGCATTATGCCAGGAATGCATGCAAGTGGAAGAGGTGAGCAGTGCTGTGGAATTCAGGCAAGGGTGGTGCCAGATGCATTTATACCAACCCATGTTCACGGGGACTAATCCAGTCTAGGAGACCACCATTGATCCCCTCCAAGGGAGGCTCCCCCAGGACATAACCCAGCTGGTCCCACTTCTTAAACATTTCACCACTTCAATACAATCATATTGGGAGCCAATTTCTGGCATAGAAACCCTTGCGAGCACATTCAAATCCTAACAAGGGTATAGAAAAGGCCTTAGAAAGTCTCCCACTCATTCCTAAGCACTTGCCTATTGTACCCTTCCTGACCATGCCAAGGTTAGACTTGGTTTTTATGAACTTAAACAAAGGCTCAGGCCCAGGCATGGCGTTACACGCCTATAATCCCAGCACTTGAGAGGTGGAGGCAGGAGAGTTGTGAGTTCAAGACTAGCCTGGGCTACATAGTGAGTCCCTGTCTCAACCTATACTTCTCAGATGCCCTGCATTTCTGTAACACCCTCAATTTCAAATGAATCCCAACAACTCCATCTCCATGGGCAAGACAGTCAGGGGCAAAAGCCTCAAGCCTCTTCCACCCACTTATAGAATATTTTGCTCAGAAAGTGTATTTTTTTTAAATTAGAGTCTGTGACACCCTAATAAAATTATCCTCACATAAAATACCAGACATGAATCAGTTTTATTACCATGAAATCTCAATCTAAGCTGCTAATTAAGTATCAGACTAACCAGCAACATTTCTCCTTGAATCCTGCTACTCATTTGCATTAGTTATAAGCACCTACAAGTAATAAAATAATTTTTCTGCCCTAGGTAACAAAAATAAAAATCAATCACCTCTCAAACACAGTTCAAAATCTACAAGTTCTCAGCTATGTTGCATGGGTAGGAAACAGAAGTGAATTTAAAAAGTATGTATAAGAAGCCCAGGTATATATATGCACACCTGTAATCCCAGTACTCAGGGTGCTCAAGCAGGAGGATGGCAAGTTCAAGGCCAGCCTATACTATATAGTGGGACCCTCTCTCAAAAATAGGTAGGTAGATAGATAGAGACATACATACATACCTTTATGTCTATATAAGCTATGACCAAAATTATGTTAAAAAGAAAAATCATGCATCTATATATAAAAGAACCAGAAGGAAAATAAAAACACTGTTGTATTAGATTCTTAGAAGGTGGGGCTCCTGGTGACTTCAGATATTTATTTCTTTTATTGCCATTACAAAATCAGTTGTACAATGAATAAAAATTTTAATTATACATCCCTTCAGGTTGAGGGTAATTGTATAAATTCTGGATCTGGTGGCATTACAAGGGAGGAGAATTTCCCCGCAAGGGGAAATGGATGATATCAAAGTAAGATAAGAACTAAACAAGGAATCCCCAGAGAAGGCAGTGATTCATCAGGATTCACTGTCTTCCTGCCACATTCTAGTCCCTAGGCAGTTGTGTGTATATGCTTTTCCCAAATGAGTGCACTACAACCATCAAATGTCCTACCAGATATGTAAGTCATACAAGGCAATCCAACAGTCCAAAGGGTGGCTCAACTGTTGCAATAACCAGATTAGCCTACTCAAAAACGAATACACAATTTTAAACAGGGCTACCAATAATGGAAAAGCCACCCACCATATTGACCCAAGCAATATAATAAAACTAAAAACTATTCAATGACCATCTTCTTTGAAAAATCCCAGAGTACATTCAGGTTATATCCTAATGAAGGCTGCTGGATATTAGTAATAGAACAGTCAGTCAGTCATCTCTCAAGGTGTCTGACTGCACAACAGTCCTAAATGATTGCTAAGAAAATTGACACCCTTCCCCCCAAAAAATCCTTTCAAAAATCAATTCTGAATTACAGGTATAGTTCAGTGATAGACTGCTTGCCTAGCATGTCCAAGACCCTAGGTTTGAGCCTCTTACATAGACAGATAGATAGACAGGTAGATGACCGATAGATAGATAGATAGATAGATAGATAGATGCATAGATAGATAAATACATAAATAAATAAATATTAAATTCTGTGGTTCCCTAGTTATCTTAGTATGTCAAAATACAGATGCACACACACACTTAATTTACAGGTTCTAGAAACAAACAGCATCAATTAACTCGTAATGAACAAGTCAAAGTTTCACCATTTCATCTGTTGAGATAAATGACTTGCAAACCTGTTTTCTCTGAAGTATAAATTTGTATGGTATACCTTAACCAAAGCTTACTTGAGAATTTAAAATGAAATATATGAGATTAGCACTGCGAAAGAAAACATGCTTCTTCCAAAAACTAAAACAAGAAGCATCTGCTTCAGATTTACAAGGACCTCTTTTTGTCTCATTTGGCTACAGGGAATTGTTAGCGATCCACCACCTCAAAAAAGAGATATTATTGGCTTACTATCTTCAGAGTCCTATTTTAGCAGTCCAAAGCATCATTATTTAATTGCATTTAAAAATCTATTTCTGACACTACATTTCTGAGGCATTGGCTAGACTAAATGCTGATTAAGTGGATAAAAGTCAATCTACTTTTTCTAGGGCAGGACACCATGTTGCTATCATTGTATGTGAAATGTCTCTAGGATCGTTATTGCTGTAGCTGTAAGCAAGATAATGCTCTCTAATGCTACAATTCAATTTTTTACTAAGCCATTCATATGTAAAATTTAGTTTAACCAAACTGAGGCTCTTTCCTAAGGACATGGAAGCCCCTCAAATGAGGGTAAGTTGGGGTGAATGTTTCATTCCTGCTTATGGCTACCTCAGACTTTTCTTTTCTCATCCTACCTCCTGTGGGTTTGCTCCTGGGTCCTATACCTCTATACCCCTTCTGTAAACACACGAGTCACATACCCTCATTTAACTCTGCTCACTTCTTCACACTCTATTCCACTCTCCCAGATTCTTAGTGACCTCAGTGTCGTCACTCAGGGTGGTGCATACCCCAGCTCCTGTCCTTCACCAACTCTCCCCACACTGTCATCCACTCAGTTCAGCCTCAGCTAGAGCCTGAGCTGAGGGTGTCACTAGCAGCTGAGCTACCTCTTTTGAGCCTCTCCATGTCCCACACCCCTTATTTTCTCAACTGTCTCCTTTTAATACTTTAATCCCAACCATTCTCTCTCTGACCTGACCAGGACTCCCAGTCCATTGGCCCTTCTTACTGCTTACTGGTCATCACTCTCCATGTCTTCATTCCATCCATATAGTAGTTCTCAGCCCCCTTATCCACAGTTTCACTTTCCATGGTTTCAGTTACCTGCAATCATCCATGGTTCAAAACTATCACATGGAAAAATTCCAGAAATAAACAATCCCTAAGTTTCAAATTGTGCACTATGCTGAACAGCATGATGGAATCTCATACCTTCCTGCTCCATCTTGCCTGAGTTATAAATCATCCCTTTGCCCGGTGTATCCAGGCTATCCATGCTATGTGCCCATTGGTTACTTAGTAGCCATCCATGTTATCTGAGAACCTGTCACCACAGGGCTTATATTCAGGCAACTCTTATTTCACCTAATAATGGCTTCAAGTTACAAAAGCAGTGATGCTGGCAATGGTATTGCAGTGCATTGTTACGATTGCTGCTGTTCATGCCTTACGGTGCCTAGCTTATTAATTAAACTTTGAATGGGTGTCTAAATGTATAAGAAAAGCACAGTGTATATAGGGTTCAGTACTATCCACGGGTTTGGGCCTCCACTGGCCGTCATGGAAACTTTGATTCCATGGTCCATGACTATGAGCTCTCAAACACCATAGAATACTTTCTCCCTCTCTCCCTCTGTGGGACCCTAAGTAAAACCTAACTCTTGTCTAATCCTTGGTTTCAGATCACTCATCCCGGCTCTGCTTTCCTGCTCACCAACTTGACTGCTCCTCCTCTCCCACTTCTTCTCTTCTTGTCTGCCCCCTCTGTTCTCTGTCCCTTTGCTCGGTCAATGAACCTGAGTGCTCTACTTGGCACGTCTCGAGCATGCTGTCCAAGCTCTGCTCCATATAATATTAGCATTCCTAACACAATCTGACATTTGACAGCTTTTCTCTACAGGGACAGAGGGGGTATAATTTAATACACAAAATGCACAGGCAAATATTCAATATATTTCCACACTGACTCACTTAAAAATTTTCTCTGCAGCAAATGAAATGTTCTAGACTTCATTCCTATTACCTAAGTAGGGAATTGGGTCTCTGACTTAATGAACAATTTATACAGACAATTTTTAGAGATACATATATAACTGCCAAGCCCTCAAGGAAGTGAAACAATGCTACTAGCTTGATTTTTTTAAAAGTTAAATTTAATAGGCTTATAGATGGTTCTAAAGTTAAATTTCTTTTCAACTTAGTATTTTAAATACTGCCACACTGTGAAACTAACAAACTAATTTAGACCAATTTATGATCATAAATATTGAGTAAATGAAATTTAAATCAATGAGATTTTGATGCAAAAGAAAAAGTTTTACCTGCTATTTACTATTTAGGGATCTTAAGAAAGTGCCTAGTTCACAAATATATGCCTACAAAAGCAGTGGTTGCTTTGGGTTTTTAAATTTTGCTTCATATGGATGCTCATTAAAAAAAAATTACAGAAATTACCTCCATTTTTACTTTTTAAAAATTACTATACTAGGTAATAATAATTATAATTAAAGATTGATCTTAAATAGATATAGACTCACATGGATATTGTCACATTTATGAAGACCTAGCATCTTTTGAACACCCTAAGTGTCACTGACACCCCCACATTTAAGCCTCATTTGCCCGAAGTAGACATTATAAACTTCCTTTCTCAGCCTCTGTTGCAGCCAGGATACATGCTTATGACGTAGGTGCCATTGCTCAGATGCACCCATTTGACTCTTTATTTAGGAAAGGTGATGAGGAAGCAGGCATGCAAAACTTTTCTTCTGATAAAGATAATGATGAAGACTCTGGGGTGCCAGGGCCCTAGTGGCAGAGATTCCAGGGCCCAAAGCCCATCTGAGCTGCAGGAGCTGTGAGCTCCTATCAGCAGATCTCACCAGGCCCTGGCTGAGGCACCATGGTGCACTTGGAGAGCCCTGCACCTGGCTGCTTTGCCTCCAGACCTAACTCTTCTCTCCTCACCTTGAACTATTCCCAGGGCTACCTACTGTCCTCTGCTAAGTTTGTTTTCTCCCTAAATTAACTACAATGAAATTAGATGTTTGCAACTTCAAATTTTATGGGGTTTTTAAGTCATTTAAAATATCTTTCAAGATAATAAAAATGTCTACATAAAATTTTTAAATTTGTAAAATAACGAGTGTCTAATTATATTAGTATTTAATGTTTGTTATATATTTACTTAAAAATATATATATTTAATATTTACATATTACTGGAAATCTTTGCCAGCAAAGGCCATCACGTAGCCAAAGGATGCGCTAAGGTATAAATGACATTGATTTCATAGTAGGGTGGGAACAGGGATCTGAATGTAAAAGGAGCTTGTTAACGCAGACAAAATTCTTACAAGGATGGGGAACTTTTTAAATGTGCACAGGCATTAGCTATTTCCACGATTAGGCTGCAGAGCAAACGGCCCCCAAAGCCAGTGGTTTACAATCAGCCACTTTTGGTTTTCTTGTTCGTGGGTTTGCAAATCAGCCACCACAGTCTACTCAGCTGCACATTCCTGGGTAAGTTTATTTCTGCTCCATCTGTTTCTTTGTTCTCCTAGACCAGAAGCTGCCCAGAACATCTTCTCAGAGTGGGTGGCAGAAGCACTGGAAGCCCAGCCAAAGCATAAAGAAGCATGCAAGAAGACCTCTGCTGGCAGTGTCTGCTCAAAGTCCACTGACGGCTTGAGTCATATTGCCGTGTCCAACATCAAGGGGGCACTGGCAACTCCACGACAGAAGGTTCTGCAAAGTCCTGTGGCAGAAGTGTCGGTGCGCTCTTCTCACAGGGGGAGGTGAGGAATGGAAGAAAGCACTGCCTGTGTCCTAATCTAGGGCAAGTCTCATTAGCTATGAAGAACATGCATTAGTTCATCATGGTTTAATGGATATTCACCACATATCACCCACTCCTCCGCATCTTACCCAGTGGTACTAATGTCACGCAGAAAGGTTAGACCAGACCACCAAGGCATCAAATGAAGCAACAGCACATTAATAACTGCAACACCTCACAGCACCTCATCCCACAGCAAGCACAATACACGCTCCAGACCGCCAATTACCAAACTCAGGAGTGCAAAGCGATGCTTCCCAGCCAGTCATTTCAACTGCCTTTCAGCCAGCCAGAGAAATCATATTTTCTCACATTTTGAATTATGCTGACCTAAATGGAATACACCTTATCACCGAGTCATTTATTTGATGTCATCCTTAATTGCTCTCTTTAGTCCCTCCATGTATAGTCAATTTATCAGGCAAAGTGTATTTGAACTTGAAACTGATTCCATGGAAGAGAAGCTAGAGGCAAAGTACAGCTAAGGCATCTCCAGGGGAGGAGGGGATCTTTCAATGAATTTAATCTATGGGTTCCAAACAAAGTAATTGTATCTACTATATACATTAATCTCAATCCCCCCAAAAGCAATAATTGACAGAGGTGATTCAAATGTAATTTATTCAGTATCTTTTTGCCTTTCAAATTCAGACTTAAATATATGCTTCATTGGCCAGAATCTAAGAAGTTTGTGTAGCCTCAGAAAAGAAATTAACAAGTGGTCCTTCACTTACAGTCACCTGTCCTGGTAGTAACCATAGATACCCATCTTGAGTTAAAGAACACAGGGAACCCCTTGTTTTTGAAGCAAAGACCCAAAGTCAGCACAAGGAAGATGCAGAAGAAAATGATATTGGGGAGAAAGGGCTATTCACCTCTGAAAAACTCACAACACCCCCTAGTGACTGAGAACAGGAGCCCAGGGGCGGGCAGAGCCTGCATGAAGGGCAGACAACATTAAAAAGGATGCTTGCAGTTCCAGGAGCTGGGGATACCAGCCAGTGCTGGCTTCTTGGGAAGGCAACAGATTAGTAATTGCATCAGGTGTGACAGTAGCTGCTTGGCCACCCTGCCAGTGAGACAAAAGGCACAGGACGATAGCTGTCATTTTGGTGCAAAATTAAAGCTGCCACATAAAAGGAAAAAAGGTCCCTGAGCTTGATCAAGGCCTAAAAGTAAAGATTCTGCAGTTCAGCGTAATCATGAGAGCGTCGCTTCGCAGCGACACCTCACAGCGAGGAATGCCAATGAGCAGTTCTATGGTAACCGTGGAGGCAAATCTATCAGCAAGACACATAGGAGGAGGCTGGAGAAAGCAAAGGCAGCCCCAGCTCTTCCGCCCTTTATTTCCCTAAACTGTTGCTAACAGCCCCACGTACATCGAAGCATGCTTGGAGTTTTTGTTTGTTTATTTGGTTTTTTTCTTTAATCTCCAAAACCTACTTTCAATGGTTTCTTCTCGAGCAGTTTTCACACATACGAAAGCTGACGCAGCTGTTTCCCAGCCATCTCTGCAAATGCTGCTCAGTTTGAAAATAATTATTTCTGAGTGCAGAAGGCTGGGTAGGAGCTTCATGCTGTGAGCAGCAATTCTTATGCTGTCTCAACGAACTTACCCTTTGCTGTACTAATGTTTTTTCCTTTTCGGTTTATTTTAAAAAAATTTAAAAAACACTCATTCATTTTCAGTCTTAAAAAGGAAGGAATATCCCCCTTTCCAAGGCCAAATTCCTTTACACAGCTAATCTTTACCATCAATTTATTCTGACTCCTAACTCAGGTACTAAGTGTGGGTTTTTGGGGCCACTCATACTCATCATGAGCTAGGAAGGTTGGAGACTTCTAGATGCTTCTTACATAGAAAGCTACAAAACCAATAACTGTAGCACTAGGGTGTCATACACCAACCTAACCCA
Source organism: Castor canadensis (assembly GCF_047511655.1). Classification (NCBI taxonomy): domain Eukaryota; kingdom Metazoa; phylum Chordata; class Mammalia; order Rodentia; family Castoridae; genus Castor; species Castor canadensis. Next base: position 76,021,559 of record NC_133400.1, on the reverse strand, counting down.
TGTCCTTAGGATTATTAGGTAATACTCAGGCTATTTAAACTATTTCCTTCCTAATCTAGCCTATGTTACACAAAATATGCCCAGAGGCTATCTCTTCTCGTACAACTGAGATTTTGCTATCTAGAGTGTCTGTTAGCACAAATATACTTATGCTTGGTTTGTTAATCACAATGTGATTTTAAATCTTGCTTTTGGTTGAAGGCATTGAAGACACTGGAAGAAGCTAATGTATCTTAAAAAACTCTTTATAATTTGTCAAAGGTATCTATGATTTTAAAAAGTAACTTACTTTTATTTCTTACACTGTTTCTTTGAAATTCTACTAATTCAACCATTTGTTAAAAAGAAAAAATAGGCAGATACCTCTGTGTTGAAAGAGACAATTCTGGTCATGGGGAATAACTGACTAGCTTACCTATGCCTCTGATGACCTCTCCTGAGGGCCCACAGCCAATCTCTAAGCCCTTAAAGGTTCACCAGTCCTTATGAGTTTTCCACAACAAATTAGGAAACTATTTAATCATCCATAGTAAGTTATTTTGTAATTTCACTATTTTTATAAACCAGAATTTCACCAAGTTTAAAAGGATCAACAAGTAATACTTTTCCCCCTTTTTAAGTTTTTTAACTTTGGAACCAAAAACATCTAAATTCACCCTATTATGTCCAATAACCTGGCCAATGCCAGTACTCTTGATTCATTTCAAACCTCTTCCCCTTGGGCTGGGGATGTAGCTCAGTGGTAGAACACTTGCTAAAGCATGCCCAAGACCCTGGGTTCCATCCCCAACACTGCAAAATAAATAATAAATAAATACATAAAAAGCTTTAAACTACTCCATCAAGTCCATTTCCAGCTACCTTGGACTTCAAGTTCTTCAGACACACATTACCTTATAAACATCCATCTGATGTCAGTATTATAACCACATTTTGTGACTATGCACTCAAAAATTAAAATATCCCCCAAAACCACATAACTAGTAATAAACAGTTGGTATTTTAGCCCATAACTAAATTCACATTCTTTTATTCAACCTTCAAGGTTCTCCCACACCAAGTTTTGGGAAAATATTTTCCCCAGGAGGTGAGGCAAGCCAACAATGTTTCAAGATGTCAGTTCCAGACTACTTTCTTACTCATAACCCCATCTCACGTCCCAAAATAAGGGAACAGCCATCATTTTTAAATGCTGATCAGCATCACTCTGTAGACAGTAATGTGCAAACATATGCTAGAATCCTGAGGACAGTGACTATAATTAGCATTTGCTGGTGCCTGCTAAGAGACAGAGCCTACCCTAGACCTGCTAGCTCAAAACATTATCACCAACCTAACAATGACCTTTGGAAAGAGAAAAATCAGCATTTTGAAATGAAAATCAGTTTAGCTAACTTGTCCAAGGCCACATAGTATTAAGTGGTGGAAACACACTGAAATCCAAGTTTACCTTGCTCCAAAACCCTCACTCTTTTCTTCACGTTCCACTGGCTCCCAGGGGGTTAGACTGTACAAAGGCCAGCTTTGCTAGCTCAGCCAAGTTACCTTCTTAAAAGTGTCATTTCGATTGCCTAAAAACAGCCAGAAAGTTTTACAGGAATATTTTTAATATCCCCCAGTATCAAGACTAACAACAAAGCTCAAGAAACCTGAATAGTAACTCCAACCCCCAATACATTAGCACAAGTGAAAAGTGCTATTTTTGTGCTAAGATTTTTCTTACTCTCTTTCTCCCTTCGTAAGCCCCAGAACAAATTTTAAAATGTATGTGCAAGCACTTAATGCCTTGGCCATTTTGAGAAACAAATGTTCAAGCTGGGTAACTATTCTTTATGTACAACCTATAAAACTTGGATTTCTTATCCATGAATCAGAAAAGTTATGTTTTCAAAACTCAGTCCTTCTATACTATAATTGGACATGATTCTGAAAAACTGGTAACTTACTCTTCTCAGGCTTTCTCCTGTATAACTGTCTGTTCATCTGAATGGAAGTCATTCCTTCTTCTGTAAATAATCTCCAAACTCTTCAAATCAATGCCTGATCCTGAACTCATTCACTCACTCCTTTATTATTCATTCAAACTTTTACAAACATGGGGGCTGCAGGCATGATAGACCCAGCAGGCTCCCTCCCCTCTATCTCTGACCACTGTCCTGACGACAGTCTCAGCTGTCCAGGTCTAGAATGTCAAAGGCATCAGTCACATTAGACTTCTAGCTCTCCAGTAGCAAGCACTACCAAGGGAGGCCTGGGGGCAAGAGAGAAGTAACCACAATCTCCACTAGACAACCCCCTACCACCTCAAACCCAACCAAATCAACATACAATTTCAATAAAAAGTACTATATTTGTCACATGAACACAACACCCAGACACATTGCCTAAGTGCCCTCCCCGCTTCTCATTCATATTTGGCTTGCCAACTGTAAGCTCCTTCAATGAAAATTCCAGAGCCACCACCACCCTCTCCGCTCTCACCCAATTACTCCTCCAAATGTGCCTCCCTCAGAGTCCTCCTCTTTCCTTCTTATCCTCTTGGTTATGCTTGGTTGTCATGCACTTTCATGACTGCACATCTCCTGACTTGGCCCTTTTTTTCACATCCCTCCTCATGTAATCCATTTGCAGCCAGATTCATCCTCCTGTAACATCACTTTCAGCAAATCACCCTCATTCAAAAATGAACAGATCTCCACACCTAATGTTGAAGTTGACCTCCTGCATGTGTCATTCAGGTCCTTTACAAGCAGTCTCACCTCACCTCTTCAAGATTTTCTATAGGGTCACTAGCCCATGGAGGGTCAACCAACACATCTACCCCTTTCCCAGCTCTTCCTGGAATACCCTGGGCCCATCCATCTCCTGCTACCTATGGAAGTCTGTTCCTCTACCAAGGCACTTCCTTCTCTAAAGGGCCTTGTTTCCTTTCTCATTAAACTCATCAATATCCTTTAAGTAGTTTTTCATTTGGAGTTAACTTACATGCTCTTTGGCACCAGCAGAGTGCAGAAGAAAGATCAAACAGGCATATGGGTATGCACACCCGTGAGCCCTGCCCAACCGCAGCAGCACCTCTATGTTAGCTTCCCTCCTGGGAAACTTTGCTTGCAAACAGATGCTGTGCAAAGCCAGAAACTACAGCACACAAAACCAGGATGCCCACTAGCACATCACAAGGAAATGCAGAGCAAAGAGTGCTGTAGAAGAGAACAGACAGTGATGAGAAGGAAAACATAGTTGGCAATGAAATTAGCATCTGAAGAATTTAGGATTAGTAACTAATTCTCCAACACGCTACACGTATTGAAGTGTTAACCGAGTTCCTCACCTAACAAAACATCATTACACAGGAAATCAAGTTTCTCCTGTAACTCGGTACTTTCTGTGTTCAAGTATATTTCTAAAAATGGTTTTGAAATGTAAATAATCTTTCCTTCCTCCATTATTTTATGATAAGTTAAGTGGCATACTTTTGAGAAGTAGTAGTAAGTTTAGAAAGAAAAAGACTAAAAATGAGATGCACTAGATGTAAGCCTATAGGAAGAATTCAATTTTAAAACCAGTAAGCTCAGAAAACGCGAGGATATTTATAAAGCAAAGATAAGTTGTTACTATAATAACTACACTGGCAAAAATCATTGACATGCAAACAAAAAGTTACTGCATAAACAATTTAAAAAGTATCAAAACCTTCAGGAATGATAAAAACCAAATTGAGCAGCAAAATAACCCCCAAAATAAAAGAAAATAAGAGGACATTTACCAGGAATTATGATTTTTTTCAAAAGCCATATATAAAAATTTCACCTAATGAAGAGATCTTGGAGAATTTTGAACCTAAAATGTCACTTCTGTGATTCAGTATGGTATGGTATGGAATCACAGAAATGTCATAATAGTGACCACACTGAGATAGCCTGCCTAAGAAGGAACTGGTCAGGCTCTGGAGTCAGAGAGAAGTGAGGCTGAGTCCTAGCAATGGGCGTCCCCTGGCAGGTTGCAGGGTCTCTCTAAGTCATAGCTTCCTCACCTACAAAAGGAAGACAATCAGGCTTACCCTGGCAAGTTATTATAAGGATTAAGTGAGATCCTGGACAAAATGCCCTGAGCAAATGACTGGCTCATCTTTACCCTCCACTAAATGATGTCTGATAGCGATCTCGCTCATTCATTCATCCAGAATCTTTGGGGAACATGAAGTCAAGGTCTCCATTCTTGCCACAGCTCTCAGAAACAACAAGCATTGGGAAACCATGAGCCCTGACTGCAGATAAAAGAAGATGAAAGAGGATAAAAGAAAGCGGGAGAAATTGTAGAACAATAAAAATGCTATATCCATGTCTCATACTTGACATCATAATAAAAAATATATAATCTAGCAGATGGCGATGAAGAAAAATGGAAATAGAAGAAAGAACACGGCAATATATCCTGGCTGCATATTACATTTAAAATCCAACTGGCTTTGTTTTTAACACTCTGCAACATGTCAACTCTGATACCCCATAAAAGTCATAAGATGAATTCACAACCAGCTCCCAAGAAGTCATTTAACTCAATCACTTCATTTTGTCTTTGAGTGACTCCTGTCCATCCAGGAGTGTGCAAGGACTCCTGTCCATCAGGACTGTGGCAAGGCCAAGATTACAGGATGACATGAGTGCAGGACACACTCATGACAGGGACTGGGAGCCAACCACAGGACAGGGTTGGCCATCTGGAACCAGTGAAGACACACTGGATATTCAGGATCAGGCAAGGCCTAGGGAAAGAGCCAAGTAAATAAGCCCAAGCTAGCAATAATTCTCTTTTCTGGACTTATGTTTTAATTATTTATTCCTACCTGCAATGCCAACTTTTTTACATTGGCTTTTACCACCCAAAAACTAAAAAGAAGTTCTGAGATATGTAAGAGAAGCAAGAAAAAAAGATGGGGGCTGGGGAGAAGAGCGCTCTGAGTAGACTCTATTTCAACAATCATTTATTGATTGTCTAATGTGTGCTAGAGCCTTCAGATAAAATCAGAGCTACAAGTGAGGTTGTATTCTCCTGGTCTCACAAGAAATTCATACCAAACTCATCAGATGCCTCTAGACCTAGGCTTAAATGAGTTGAAGCATTCCTATCCACACTCATTCTGAGCCATATCTGAGGCAATGCAGTATAAAGGCTCCTTGGTCTCTTACAAATGCCCAACAACCTCTGAGGCTGTGAAGCCTTGCACATTTATTCAAGCATAAACATGAACATTTCTCTTGTGATGTCTGTTTGCTCTCATAATAATCTGTACTCTAATTCAAAGAAATGCAATTTCATCGTTGGTTCACCATGCTGATGTTTGAGAAAAGATCACATGATGCAAGCTACAATGAATAAGGACTATAATGAACACTCCACGGCTAAATGATTTCAAGCACTACAGACATTTGTGATGAAGTACTCCTTCTCTGATGAAAGATTTTTAAAAATCATGCTCTAACTGCTGCCTCGAATTGTTATCTGGTAAAAGGCGGCTTGTGGTGGTGTCAGCGAGCTCTGGATGAATCTCAGAAAGAACTTTGGCCACTAGAGAAAGGGAAAAGTCAGGCAGAGGGGCCAGACAGAATCACAGGACAGGTTTATTATTGCTCTGCTGTGAAGCGCTGATTCAGCCCTAGAATGATCCAAGTGAAAGGCTACAGAGGGCCCTGAGTTGAGGGAGAGGTTTAATTCAGTTTCCAATGCCTCACTATGGGGAGATTCTAGTTTCACATATATCTTCAATCAAATGTGACTTTTCCCTCTTCATCCACATAGAGCTGAAGAACACTGACCTTCTGCAAAGAACAGAGGTCTCTAAAGAGAGAGAAGCCATTCTAGGTGGCCAAGTTAGGCAGGAGACCAGCATTTGCAGAGGAAAGGGTAATACATTTGTCAAAAAATTAAGTGGGTAGTCTTAACTTTTTGAATCTGTTAAAATAAACGCTTTGAACTCTAGGAAATATAGATGGCTTAAATACTTACTACAAACAGAAATAAGACCCTCCCCCAAACAAGAAAGTAACATTTCCGAATGGCTCTATATGAGTAAAAGACTGGCATGGAGCAGAGGTCACCAGGTAATGTGGCTGCAGTCTTTCTGGGTGCTCTGTTGTTTCAGAGTCTGAGATGCAGAAGAAACTTGATGCACGGAAGAGAAATCAAGGCACTGCAGGCAGAGGGAGAAGGCAGAGATTCCATGGTCATGAATGGCCACCATAGAAGCCAAGGATGCAGGCAGGAAGCAGTATAGAGGTGGAGAAGCTGGTGTCTAGTGGACAAAATTAGCAAAAGGTCCTAACCTCCTGCTCACGAATTACTGCTCTATGCCCAAGTATCTGTGTCTCCCTCTGGAACCCAATGCAGATCCCCAAATAACTTCTATCATCCCAGTTCTCTGTAGATTTCAGAGAGATGGATGTTATCAGGAATAAGTTAGTCTACAGCCAGGCTTGGCTATCACTTTTTACCCTAGGGGTAGCCAGTGACAGACACCAGACAAAAAGTTGACAGGGCCACAGAAAGAGTAGCCACTGACTACAAGAGGAAGATTGGAATTTCAGGAGAGGTGTCATCTGTGTCATGCACACATTCCACAGAACAAGCTGCTAGGAATCCCAGAACCCAAAAAGAGATACACAGAGAAAAGATTATTTTTAGCAAAAGAATTTTCCAAGTTGTAAAATGGACAGACGTTCATGATCTATCAAAATAAATGATTTGCAGGGCAAGATGTGGCATTATCACAGATACTCCAGGAAAATAATACCTTTATCAGGAAAGCCTAATTGCCAGTAATTAGGAAGTGACTAACAGTACTCCACATGGGAACAGATTGCAGAAGCTTAATGTTACCTGGACATCAACATGCTTTTAAAACCAAGTTTTTTAATAGCCTTTGTTTTGGTTTCCAATAGAAAATAAGAACTGATTTCCTTGCTCTGTTAGGTAGCAATTTGATGTGCCCATTCTCTGCACCAACTATACCACATATGATCCAAATAGGTTCTTAAATTTTTCCAGTATCACTTATTTCTCACTTTTGGGTGGCTCTAAAAGCGTGCATTCTCTGTATACATATGCAGATAGACAGCAAGCACCTTTTCTCCTTATGTAGTAATCAGGGTGACTTGTTTGGTTAGCTAGGGTTTTCTAAGTGTATTTCTGCTTTTGTTTTCCAGTGATGAAAAGTACCAGCTCCATATAAATGTCAACTGCTAGAAAAGGAGTAGGCACTTTTTTAAAAAGAGGAAAATACACCTGATGTGGGAAAGAGAGGTGGGTTTTTTTAATGCTGATGAGACATTGTTCTTTTAAATGTTAATTTACAATAGCCTTACTAGCATGAGTCATGAAAAATTATTCATAAATAATTGTAGCAGAGCTTTGTGTTCTATGCAGGAAAAAATCTTATAGAATTGCAGATTACTTTGCAAGATAAATACCATGATTCAGTCATCTGGCAGTTATTCATCATCTACCGTATGAAACTCTACAAAGTTATCCTAAATTGTAGAATATCTACACATCAAAGATCTATGAGATGAAATTAGCATTTTTATATGGAAATAAATTTTTAAAAATCAGAAAAACCATTAAAAAATTGAAGATTTAAAAAACCAACAAAACGAGGGACTACTAAGTGTGTCCCCCTTAAAAGTCTTCGATTAATTAAAACCACTGGGTGAATCTAACACCATCATAAATATTTCCACTACATGGCTTTACTTCCCCCTCCAACTCATTCCTAATAATCAATTTTTTCCAAAAGGAACTCTTAAGTTTTACTTCTCTGTTCTCATAGCTACCACCCCAATCCTATTCCTAACTTTCTCACACTGGATTTCTTTAATCTAAATCTCACATTTCACAAAATCCTTAGAGCAAGATTCTTCCACCACATCAGGTATTGTGTTCTAGTGATGGACCGCTGACTAATGTATCAACTGTTGTTATTTAAAGCTTCTCCCACAGACTCTCCTGACTGACCTCTCATGCTGTCTAGCCAGCACTTTTTCCATGGATACAATTTTATGGATTAGGCTCAGGTCTTCCTCATGTCTTGCCCCTGCTCAACTGCCTCCTGACAATTTAACAGAACAATTGTCTCTGCCCTCCAAGCCCTCATCAGTCTCACAATCACCCTTTTAATCACCCCCTTTAATGCTAGTTTCTCTAGTATTTGCTGTACAAGTCTTTTGTTATGTAAACATGTCATAACATGCACATTTGAACTATTTTCTGAAGCAGCTTATTCTTCAAAGTCAGAAACCCTGACTTTTCCTTCTTGTATTTCCTCCTGGTACATAATACATAGCTCTGAAACTAACTCTTGTCGATGATTATTGATTGAAAGATGATGTCATGGGTCTCTTGCTTGGACTTAGGTTGTATGTATCCTGCTGAGAAGATAAAAGGTTCTCAGATAGGACCTTTTGAATCAGAAAAGAATGAAGGCTGCTGTCTACACAGATAAAATCACAGGAGGGATACAGAAAAAATTGTCACATAATTCTTTTTTCCATATACACTAGCCTTGCTTCAACTACTGAGAGATTTTAGATAAATCACAAATTTTATCTAAATTTCTTGGAGAGGAGATGTAGAGAGGGGATAAAGAATGAATATTTGAAAATATTTTCTATTCTTACCTCTATGTAAAAACTTATGAATAAATCAAAAATCGTCCAAAGAATTAAGAATTTCTTTGCCCCTAAAAAAATGTGTCATGGGTACAAATTCTCCTTTTGTTTGTATAGTTACAAATGACAAAATACATCGTAACCTGAGAATTTCCTTACATGTAGATGCATAAATACATTTACATACAGTGTCAGATATACGAAAGAAGAGTATATGCGTTTTTAAGTTTCAATAGTTGTTTGTAGATGGCTTTTCTTAAAGAGACAGTAACATTTCACATTACCAAAACAGTTATTATTTTAATAGGGATAAAGTAAAATGTGCTTGAAAGGCAGGGAATCCATAAGCTTTCAGTGGCAATGCCTACCTCAGGTATTGTGTCTAGCAACAGACAGCTAACTGTGGTATCAGCTACTGTTTTTAAAGCTTCTCCCACGCCTGAGAGCACTGACTCTCCTGACTGACCTATAGTGTGAGGTGTCTTGAGACCAGCCAGTTCTTCCTCGTCCCTCCCCTTAGCCACTCCCCATAAAGCTTGGGGCTCTCCAGGGTTGCACCAAAGGGCTTCACTATCCCTTGGACTCCTGAAATTATACTGTAAAGTTGGCCTGTGGTATTCTAAAGTTGGATTATCTAGGAGAAGCCCCTTGGCTTTCACCAAGTTTCCTGGCCCCAAAAGAGTTAGGAGCCACCAGTCTACAGTCTGGAGATAACAAGGGGTTCAGGATATTGCTGATGACATAATTTGATTTTGCAAAAGATGGCAACAACAAAGTGACTTTTATTGGAGAAGCCTTCCTGTGTTCACAAAGCAATCAAAAATATTTTTGAAACGCATTATTTTAAGAAGGAGCAAATGCTACAAATAGTTGACAAAAGGGCGTAGGTACTGGGGGAGAGAAAACAGAAAGGGTCCTTTCCAAACCAGGTGAAGCATCATTTCCTTCTCCATATAAACTGTCTTGGTGAATTTGGCACCCCATCTAGGTAGAAGAAAGAGGGCTGGGTTGGCTTCCTTCCAAAGAAGGGGGAAACAAGCCAGTGGAGAACAAGAGCGAAAGCCAAGCAAGGCACTGCAAAAAAAAAAAAAAAATAGAAGTGTTTACAGAATTTGAGACTTGCTCTTGAGATGCCCATAAACACGTCTAAGTCAGGGGGCCAGTTGCTCTTCCTCTCACGACTGCTGGCTTCTCTCCACACTCACAGCCCCATAGCAGGCCCTGCTGGGCAAGGGAGCACTCAGAAGATGTAGATTAAACCAATAAATAATTGAGGCAGCTTTACACAGAATCAATTACAGGAAATGTGGGTGGGCCCCTAAATGAGAGCTCTTTGCTGGGAAAGGTCTGAAATGGAGAAGGCCATGGTTTTTCTCCATTTGTAGATAATGCCAAGACAGAATTAAATAGGCAACAGTCCACCTCCAAGGAAAGTGGATTCTTCATTCTTTTGTAAGATTCTGACTTTCATGAAACTACTTTCCATTCTTTCTCCTTCATTTCACACATTATCACCTTATCTTCAAATGGTATATTACAACCTTGACAATTGCTTTGCGTGGTTGCCAAGTAACAATCATTACATTAATATGATCGTTAGTTTCTAGTTTAAAATCTAGAACAAATGGCAAAGATGAAAATGGACACTGAGAAAAACACTAAGTCAGGCATGATAGTACAAAAGCACTCAGGAGGCAGAGGCAGGAGGATCACGCATTTGAGGCTAGCTTGAGCTATCTACTGAGTTCAAGGTCAGCCTGAGCTACATAGCAAGACCCTGGATCAAAACACCCACATTGGGGATGTAACACAGTGGTAGACAACTTGCCTAGCATGTGCAAGATCCTGGGTTCTGACCCCAGCACACAAAAAAATTAATAAGAAACTGCACAAAGCGTAAGCCCCATCAAAACAGGCAGAGACTCATTAACTTTATGCCTGTAAAATGGGTATCTGTCCTCTGCTTTTTTGACATAGTTCTCATTGCAATACTTCCAGAAACGATATTATTTCTGCTATATTTTTTTCTTTTTAGCTATGCATGGAAGAACTAAAAGACACAGGAAGCACAAAGTACAGTCACTTGATGGGGAGCTTGGATTGCAACAGTGCAGCTCTTTCAGCATCCAGCGGTAAATGAAATTAGCCATTGATAACAAGAGAGGAAAGACACCCGTATTTTCTCGGTCTTTCAGATTTCTGAACTACCTTTCCAAGTTAGCTTTACGTTACATATTACATCTGTGTATGTATTGCAGATATACATATGTGTATATATATATGCATGTTATATACAGTAGATATATATTATATTCATAGCTACATATATGTGTTTTTTGACACACACACACACATATGCACTTAAGATATTAAGCTAGCCCCAGTGGCCCACGCCTATAATTCTAGCTACTTAGCTGGCTGAGATGATGAGGATCTTGGCTCTAGGTCTCGTTTTCGAGACCCCATCTCAATGGAAAAAAGATGGGTATGGTGGTGTGTGACTGTCATTCCAGCTACAGTGGGAAGCTTAAAATAGGAGGATTGTGGTCCAGACCAGCCTGGGCAAAATGTGAGGCCCTATCCCCAAAATAACCAGAGCAAAAAGAGCTTGGAGGTATGGCTCAAGCAGTCAAGTACTTATCTAGCGAGCATGAAGATCTGAGTTCAAAACCCCAGGACTGCCCCCCCACCAAAAAAAAAAAAAAGAGAGAAGACTAAGTTCTATTCCTGTAGAGAATAAAATGTTCTGGAATAAAAAGTTTCAGAGCCTTGGAAATTACCCATTTCTTCCATCTAAGCAAATACTAACTGACCTGGCTTACACTTCTGAAATCAGATGGATAGGGCGTGTCAGGTGCTTTAGCTGCACATGGAAATTACTCAGTTCTAAGGAGACCTTGTAAAGAATATGGTCTCTGTCTGAAAGCAGACATGTATTTAAGATGTATTTTCATTTTAATGGTTTATAAGCATTGCAGCTATTCTAGAGTAATTTTTTTAATCTGCATTAGATCATTTAATTAAAAATAGGATAGGATTCATGGCTTTACTATTCTTTATTTCTTTGGTTTAAGTAAAGAACTTGAAACTTAGTATCTTTAGCTACTCAGAATCTAAAAGTACTATGTGCTCAGGAAGCTAACTCTGTAACCAAAGGTGCTTTACAGACTCCCTTAGATGTTAATCACAGATCAGATTCCCTTTTGATAAAAACAATCCCACATAAGTAGATACTCAGAGAGACAAGCAAAAGAGGCCCAGTCTGCTCAACTAGTTAGGATCAAATTTGTGTCACCTTTATTTCTGACTTACCAGCATCCTGACCCTTTGCCACAGATAAGAGGGATGGGGGAGGGCAGAAAAGGAGGAAGGAAAAGGAGGAAGGGAAGGGCAGAATTCTAATTGTTCTCTTCAAACATTTTATAATGAGAGAAACTCTAATTAAAAGGTACAACCACTATTTTTGGAAGTCCCAGTAGAGATTTTTATCTCAAACTACAAAACAATTATTTCCCCAATGGAAGATTTTTGGATTTTCTTTGGTGTTTTGTTTTGTTTTTTTTTTTAAAGAATCAAGCCAATGTAGTCATCTCTCCCCACAGAATTTCTTGAGCCAGTTTTCATCCTCACAAGGCCCTTGTAGAATTCCAGTTGGAAAGTCTTTCTGAAATCAATGGAAGCTATAAACAAAGTTCTAAGGAAAAGTGAAATGATAACTAGGTCAGATAATTCCTGATAAAATAAATAACTTGTCAGACATGGTGGTCATGCCTGTAATTCCAGATACTTGGGAGGCAGAGGTAGGAGGATTGTGGTCAGGGGCCAGCCCAGCAAAAGCACAAGACCCTGTCAGAAAAACAAACTAAAAGCAAAAGGACTTAGTTATAGCTCAGTGGTGGCTCTGAGTTCAATTCCCAGTACCTCGAACAATTAACAATAATAATAGTCATCATTGCGCGTGCGCGTGCACACACACACACACACACACACACACACACACACGTACGTACTTAGGAAACGTCCAGGTACAATAGGCCTGGTGAGTACCACTGGCTGTCCTTAGATACTCCCCAAAGGCCTTTTCTGATCCAGTATTGTTCATCAAATGTGCTTTTGTTGCCTGGTGCCCACAAGTCAGTGGTTTCAGAGCAGCATCCTTCATTCCCAGAATGTATTATTAGGAAATTGAGAGGATTTCCTGGAAATGCCCCAGCAAGCATTCTCAGCACCTCAGACAAGGTGCACTGGACCTTCCAGGACCTTCCTTTGCCTTCCATGCCATGAAAGAGTCTAAGATACTGGACAGGCAACTCATGTCCCACACTGTTCCCCTTGCTATGAAGGCCCCACATTTAACATTGAAGAGGGTGGAAGTGATCATCTCTGCCTTTGGCTTTTTCCTCCACCTGTCTAATACACCTCTTCCATCTTCTCTCTCTGCACCTTCAACCAGCAAAGAAAGGACAGGTCATTTCAGTCGTTGATTAATTAATCAGTCACCTATTAATAAATTAATCTCTTAATTAATTCAGGGTATTAAGAACTACTCAGGCCCCCTCATGACCTACTAAGTTATTGATCACTTTCTCTGTGAAGATAGGCAAAGAGAGGTGCTGGACTGACATCCACAGTTTTGTTCTCCAACTATAGCTTGGGTCCTCTGATTCAACTCAAGTGTGGGCCTCTAGATTGCTTCTAGAAAGTAAAAGTGGGTGATAAAGAATAATAAATAATAGCACTATAGAGAGAAGAAACTAACATTTCTTTTAATGCGCTGGGGATTGAACCCAGGACTTCCAGGGATGGTAACACACACTCTACCACTGAGCTAAACCCCCAACCCTATAGAGTCCAACTGTCCAAGTTCAAAAGCTATCACAAAATCAAAGTCGTTCAGTATTATAAAAATAAACACTCAGAAAGAAGAATGCATTAAGGGGGTAAACTAAAACAGCTAAGACATTTTCCAAAGTACAATATGTGTAGTTATTCTGGTATCACCACATAGAAAATTCAAAAAATATCTACCGAGGCATTCAAAGAGTTGTATACCAGGTCATAAGTGACTTTGAATGTAGATTATGAAAGGTAAATGACTGAGATAAGAGATAAAATTCAGTGTGTGCTACATTAAAAGTTTTATGTAAAATTTTAGAAATGCATTTTAACCTACACCACTTTGGTTTTCAAAGTGCTTGTAATGTCTCATATTTTTATCACTCACTTGGGTAGTAATGGGGCAGATGCTGTGTTACTGCAGTGATTAATAGTGTTTCGTTCATAAAAACAAGCACCCTGCACCAAGAAATGTGTGACCTAAGGGGAGGAACACCCTGGGCTAGCAAATGCAGACTGAATAAGAGCTCAGTTGTCCTCAGGGAACAGGACAGTCTTCTTCTGTCCTGTGTTGTTTTGTTAAAATGTATTGTACAAAAATTAGACATGTCCTCCAAAATGAAACTGATTTACTGGTTAATTTTTCCAATCATGACCTTCAGCCAATATCTGAGACCAGTCTGGGGAGTAAGCTTTTAGGGGAATGGCCAAATGAAATGGCAGATCTAACTATTATTATTTTGGTAGAAATGAACAGTGGTTCCTCTTCTTCAAGTTCTTTTATTAGTGTCTTGAGATATTATACAGAACATTTTTGTACTACAATCAGACATCATTAAAACAGGAAGGAATTTTTGGGATCACCTAGCACAACCCATCACTTTAAACCATAAAAAAGGTCACTGGTGCTCAAAGTCACACTTAGAGGGAGAGGCAGGGTGAGAACCAGATCTCCTGATGACTGGCCTAATGCTATCTTTGACCAAATAAACTCAGTGAGTACAACATGTTAGCATGTATTGAGATACAAAAGAAAATAAAGCTCCTATATTTCTTATGGCTGCTCTGCTATTCCTCACAAGCTCCTACCACACGGAGATAGGAAAACTAAATATAGTTTATCCATTACACTGAGTCCATTCAAATGATGGATTGATTTAACAACCAATTTAGGTCAATTCTGATTTTCTCTTGTTTTCCAGGTCCTCTATGACACTAGAGTCATAGGTGTCATATGTGTGAGGAGTGAGGGCTCTGGTGTGAGGAGTAAGGGCTCTGGTGACCCTGTAGGGAAGTCTTGGATCCATACCCACATTCCCTCATTCTCTCCTCTGACTTCTTTGGCCTCAAATGGTGACTGTCCTCTTGGTTTCTGGACACCGTGTTGGAATTTGATGCTGAAGACTGTGACTGGTGACCTCATGCAATGTTCTCTGTTGGCTCAGGAAGAGCCTAGGTATATTCTCTACAGATTCTGCCCCCTCCTTCCCTCTATCCAAGGTCTAACCACTACCCACTGTGTCCACAACCCTTGGCTACCGGACACCTTGTTCCTACAGTGACAATACCCTGGGAGCTCCCCAGTGCACCTCCTCAGCTTCCCTCTACAAGTCACCCTGGAACTTCTGTCCCCTTCTCATGCCACAGAGTAGATAGCAAAAACCACAAGTCAGGTTCTCGACCTGCCCACCATGGTGCAAAGGCCTCAAGCCTGTTGTTGAGATGGGAGGGGGTTGAGAGTGTATCTTGTGGAGAGGTCCTCTCTGCTTTTGGCTTTTTCCTCCTCCCCCTATCTAATATCCCTCCCCACCTGCTCTGAGACTTCAGGCAGGAGAGGAAAGAAAGGACATGCTTCAGTCGCTGATCTTTCTGGCTTTGTCCTGGCCAGAAAGAGGGGAGGGGTCCTTCACAGGGGACCATCTTCACCTTCCCAAAGTGCCATTCTCTCTGCTACTTTCTCTGGGGCCATAAGTGTGAAGTGATAAGACAGACCATGTCTTAGGGGAGAGAAAGAAGAAAACCAGATTGATTTAGCATTTTTAAAAAAATATTGTCCTCGTCACAAACATCATATCCATGCCCCAAAACAATGAGTAGGGTATATGACTGCCCCTCAGTACTCATGGGGGATTGGCTCCAGATATCAAAATCTGTGGATGTCAAGGGCTTTAGCAGAACAGTGCCATGTTGGCGTGTAACTATACACATCCTCCTTTACATTTTAAATCATCTCTAGATCACTTATAATACCCAAATACAATGTAGATGCCACACAAACAGTTGTTACACTGCATTACTTAAGGAATCATGACAAAAGAGGAAAGTCTGTACAGACGCAGTTTTCTTTTTCAAGTATTCTATTCACAGGAGGTTGAATCCATGGGTGCAGAATACACAGATACAGGGGGCAAACTGCATATTCAAATCCCCAATTTCAGGGTCCATTATCTGATACTGGCCCACCTAATAGTGGCAAATAGCCTGCAGCCTGCCCATCCAACGTGCAACACCCCCACCCCCACCATGAGTTACAGGAGTGGTGGAAAGGGAGGCAGAGCGAGCTGGGAGGGCATCAAAGTCCCAGCAGTGTGGGGACTCTGGAAACAGAAGGAAGGTAAAGACAATACCAGGCCCCTGTGATTAAAAGTTGCAAAACCCAGTCAAAACACCACACATCAAAACATCTTGGTTATCTTTCCTGTCTTGCTATTGACTTTTATGTCTCTTACTTCATTTTATCCAGGAGTAAAATAGACAAAAATCTGGCTTATGAGAAATGGTAGTGCTTAGAGAGACCTCAAGGATTAGCGTTAACATCTGCTTAGCATGCCATGTTCCCCGAAAGAAATGTGCCATGTTGGGTGAGTTAGGATTTCTCCTTTGAAGTTCTTATTCATATTTATCTCTGCCTAGATGTGAAATATAATCTCTCATCATTTCATTGCCTCAAAACCTTGAAGAAAAACATGTTGAAGCTTCTCCCCATGAACTTTTACCTCTGCATACACGAGGACACCAGCACTGAGCAAACAAGGAGCATCACACAGGATGGCAATGTGGCACCAAATGGTGGAAAATCAAGAAACGCAATGTGCAAAGAAGTCTGAAATAGTCCCACGAGCCAAAGTCACGTCCATAGGCAAGTGTAAAGAAGCTTCTTGGTCAAGACCCACGGACCACAGAACTAGCAAGGCTGCTCATGTTTAGAAGTCTGAAGTAGTCCTGTGAGCTAAGGAGACAGTAAGGGTGTGATGAGGAATTGGAAGGAAATTGATCTGCATTTGGAAATGGGGTGCACAGCTGGGACGCAGCAGAGCAATGTGAGCTCCACAATGTATCAACCTGCAGAGAGGCACCAGGCCTCCAACTCCCTGAAAGCTGAAACTCCTTAAAACAAATGAAATACACTCAGCTCTCTCTGCAGGTCTTGTTGCAATCGCTATGTTACCTTTCTCCTGCCCTCATTTCCTCTGCCCTCTCCCTACTGCCAGGCTGGGGATCAAAACAAGGACCTTACTCATGCCAGACAAGTGCTCTACCACCGAGTTACATCCCCAGCCCCTCAGTGGATGCCTTTCAAAATGCAACTGCCACCAGAGACCTTGCTTTAGGTAATTATTTAATGCTTCACTAGGTGGCTAGATGACAGAGAATTGAGAAAGAAACCCTCTGGCAATGGAACACAGAATGAGAAGGTAGAGAAAGGCGCCAAGGGCAAGCTAGAAAAGGCAAGCATGCCACAGCACAACCTTTTTGAACCTCAGAGGCTAATATCAAACACGTGTCTCCATTCCTCCCAGGAAGATGTTTAGCTACTATGATCACTATAAAAAATCATGTTACCATCTCACCCTTACTACTAGCATAGATCAGATTCCCTGGGAACTATGTTTTTATGCCTCCTCAGAAACTTGGAAAGTTAAACAGAATCAACACAGATCGCAAACTGACAACTCAAAGGTTGCAAATGATTTTTATCCTTTCCTAATCACTTCAAACCTTCATCTTATTAGCACTCATAAATTACACACACTCCATTTAAGAACACAGTGATTATGACTTACGGATGATTGCAAATGGCTAAGTCAATCATATAAACAGCTAAGTGGGAATGTGGCTAACATTTTGTTCTTGTCTTAAATAATGTTTTTTAAAAACTGTGCTCTACAGGGGCTCAGGGTTTCTGAAGTCCCTGGGAGTGGGAGGATGAGAAAGAGAGGGGGAACATAAAGAAAGCAGGGGTTCCCACCCTCCCCCCTCAGCTGCACAGATCCACTTTGTTCTCTTTTCTGGGAGGGGGAGCATTCCACTTGAAGAACTATTTCAATAGTTTGAAGAAGTCTGCAGACTCCTGATCCAAAGTACTCATAACATATGAGCCCTCTCTTTCAAGAAAAGTATGTGCCATATAGCCTGGATAAAGGAATACTTTCTACAATAACAAGCTAAGGAAATTTCTTCCATAGAGAAATTTAGCCTGGCTTGTTTTTAAAGTTAAAGGATTCCTCAATTTACAAAGAGTTGATTTTGTAAATTAGAGCTTTGAAAATCAGGACTCACTTTCCTGCAAATATATATATTTTTTTTTCCCCCCCTTGGGATGCTGATCCCAAGACAAGCAATAAAAGCCTGATACCACAGGTGAACCGTAATGTCATTAATTTGACTAGAAGTTTCACTTTTGCTCTCTGTTGAATGGGCAGGCCGGTGGGGGCTCATAAGCACCATTGATGTTATTTCTTTGAAGCAGTTTGCTCTGTGATGTCTGATAAAAAGGGATCTAGTGATGATAAAAGGGCTTTCCCTCCTTCTCGCTCTTGAAGGCCAAGTTCCAGGACAGTCCACATCCACCACAGTCAGTGGCTGGCCAAATAGATGTCCACAGATGTTTGCAAGTTGGATAACACCTGTGAGCCAGCCTAGCACAAGTTCTACAAAGCTAACTCCTGGTGTGCTTGTTTATTCTTCAGTATTTGATATCATTTTATGATGATAACCCAACATCTATAGATTCTATAAAAGCTTGAGAGGATTGAGTACATGGTAAAAATACCAGAAGTGTTTATAACCTTCTGAAAAAGAGGTGGGGGTGAAGGGCGGAGGAGATAAAGGAAAGGAAGAGGTAATGACATGTAGCTATAAATAACTTCCTAAGTTGGACTGGAAATTAATTTTTGTTTTTGTCTTCATTTTTCTCATCTGTTAAGCTAATGAACTGAAAGAAAAGAAAACTAGTTTTAACCAAACAATTCTAAAAGATTTGAGCATTTGAAGACTTGGAGCTATGAACCTAGTTGATTCATGTAGCATTATAAATTGCCAAAACAAGCATATAAGATATTAGTATTCACTTTTCAACCCAAACTAGTGATCTGTGTAGAACTCCAGATATCAAAACTTGAGGGATTTTGATTCTTTTGCAGAATCAAAACAGCCTAAAACTAGGCTGCGTATTGCCATTAGTGAGATGTTTCTCCTTGTTTTTGCAAAAATGGAAATACTCTTATGGAAGTGTAATCTCTCACGCAGAAGAAATAATACTAGCAACCTAACTCTATTTCCTACTTTTATGTATATGCACCATCCCTGGCATTGCAATAATTTGCTTATGGATCTTTTGTAGACTTTTTCTGAGCAACAGGACCTGGGTACTGTTGACAATGGGAACTCACAAATCAGGTTCAATTCCAAGTTTGACGCCTTACCAACTAAGCCTGCAACACCAAGTTTTTTTGTTTTTTTTTTTTCTTCTTCTTCTTCTTCTTCTTTTTTAATCGTTGTGCTGGGTGAGGGTACATTGTAGCATTCACAAAGGTTCTTACAAAGTATCAAATATATCATACTTGCATTCACCCCCTCCACTGCTCCCTTTCACCCCCCTTCCCCAGTTCCTAGAACAGTTTCAACAGGTATCTTTTTTCACATTTACATACATATGTATACATTATTGTATACATTATTTGCACCATATTCATCCTCCTATCCCTTTCCCTGCCACCTTCCCCCTGGCCAGAATCTGTTCCTCCATAAGAGCAAGTTATTTAGAGTCTCTTAAAGTTGAATGTTTCATCTAAATAGGGATAGTAACAAATATCTATCTCACAGGGTTGTTTGAGAGTTAATGAATAGAAGATGTAAAGCATGTGTCTGGAATACAGTGATGTTGCTGACGATGGTGATGATGTCTTTATAGCCCCGTGCCCCATATAATTTCTTGCCCAAAGCATTAATCAATTCATACTTCACAAACTCAGTAGAATTTCACCACATTGCCTACCTGATGAAGTCCTCCATTTTCTTTGTAGAGAAGAGTACATCTGGGCAAAATCTTAAAGAGAATCTGGTGCTGACAACTGACCACTGCTTGGTGATCCCATAGTGCTCTGCTCCAAACTCTTTGAGCTCTTATCCTATGAGAATACCATCATCTGAATAGCTGCTTCCTCTTGCAGCTTGCTACATGAGGAAAATGAAGCCAGCCTTTAATACAACAGTGACCTATTTTCTTTGCATTTCCAAAGCCAAGTGTATGACAGGAAGCCAATTAACACTGGCTCCTTTGCTGGGCTGAAGGCACCTCTGCCACTCACTCAGCTCAAAGGGACAGAGTCAGTGTTTATATCAGAATCTATCTTGACCTCAAAGGCTCTACTCAAATCCCACCTCTAGCAAGAAGCACTTCCAGCCCAGCCCACACAGATCTTTCCTCTCTGAGGCTGAATTGTCTATTAAACTTAGTCATTTGCATGTGTGTTCCTCTATCCTCACAGCACTGTAGGCTCAGTGAAGGGAGGTTTAACTAATTAGAAATTATTTTATATAGTACCAGGGTGTGTAGAAAGCAAGAAACAAGCACTTGATTGTTTGACTTTGGTTTTTTGTTTTTGTTTTTTTTTTTGTTTTTTTACAGTACTAAGGTTTGAACTCAGGGCCTTGCACTTGGTAGGTAACTGCTCTTCCACTTGAGCCACACCTCCAGGCCTAATTGCTTGACTTAATTCTGGTTTTCAATATGATTGGAGTACTTCTCCATAATTATCTGATTAACACTAACTTGATGAAAAGAAAGGCAGATTGGATCTGCACAGATGAGCCATGCCCTCTGACCCTAGTGGTGTGAATGTCCTTGTTGGCCTCCATAATGGTGTCTCTCTTTGACTTTGACCAGCACACAATTTTGGAACTAATGGCTTCATACACACACACACATACACACACACACAGCATTTTACACAAACCAAGCATTAGCTCCCAACCAAGTCTTCATGGTGATAACCAATAGTTAATTCTACTTTGAGTTCCAGTTCCTATAATTAAGTGAGCTAAGAAGAGCTGCTAGTTGCACAGAGAAGCAGGGAGCCATCATCTCCCATGAATGGATGAACCACTGAGGAAATAATTGCATCCTGAGCAACTGAAAGTTAATGACTTTCATGAAGAAGGAACTCCATCCAGACTGATATGTCTAAAGATTATTAGCTAGACCCCCCTTCCCTTCACAAAGTCTACTCTTGCCTTTTTTATGCCAGGAATTTTTAGGAACCATCATCATCATAAGCCTTCTCAAAGATTTTTTAATTTTCCAAAATGCTTCCTACCTACCTACCTCATTTGATATTTCCAGTCACCTCAAGACAGTAGACAAGACAGAGTGTCTCCTTTATAGAAGCAAAAGAATCAGGATAGCTGGCCCAAGGTCACAATTAATGGACAGCTGAAAGGGGCCCACAGCCCTCCCTCCTCCCTCTTGGTATGGTTTTACTACTCCAATGACCAGTGAGTTGCAATGGAGCTATCCTGCATCTTCCAATCACATGCCAGGCAAGGGAACTTCTTTGAGAGGGCATCCTGTGTTTTGTAATGAGACTGGATATCCCTGTAGAAAATCTTGCATTCAAATCCCTAGTCATAGCCGGTGTGCTTCACCATATTGAAGGCAAGTTGGCATCCAAAATGGTTGACTGAGAGCCAATTGTGGTGTTCTAATCTTTGTTCATGCTGTCACTGTGACATATGAAAAAAATATGAATGAAGTGACAGGATGAAAACAGAGCTCGAAGCTGGTGTGAGATGCACACAGACAGGGTGTTAGCCTCACATGCAATGCAACTGGGTCAAGCTAACACCTTGTGTTTCCCATACATATGTGGTGTGGAAAAGCTATTTGTAAAATATTTTTAAATATTTAGGACCAAATAAATCAATATTGTTGAAAAACATCTACCCTGACCAGGGCTCATTTACTTGTGCTAGTCCCATGTGAATAACAGAATCAAGAATATCAGGATGATCCAAGATTAGGAACAATACAGATGTTCAATACCTTCACCCAGAATGTCCTAACAGGCCTGCTGTCAGTCTCCATGCTGGCTGGTAATCGCAATGACTAATGACAAAAATCTCAGAAGAGTGGCCTTGTGAAAAATCTTTAGTATCATCATAATAAAATAGGCCTTCTAGAAATTACCTGGCTCTGCAATTCACTTTGCTGCTTCAGACGAAGATTTTCAGGTGTATCTGCCACTGTTGTGAAGGACTGCTTGGGGTAGTGTCTGTGGAGAAATTTTTTAAAGAATATAATTAAAATATTGTGCTACAAAACAATGCTTTATAAACCAATTGTCTCATCCTTCACTTCTGTCACAACGGAAAAGAGGTTGGTCCCTTTGACTAAGGTCACTTCTCTGTTTTTCTTCTGGATCCCAGCCCATTCTCATGACTGTCTGTCACTCGGTTTTCCCCACTCTCTCCCCAAACTTCAATATGTCTTCTCTGTTCTGTTAGCTACTTCCAGCCAGCACTGGCGCATATTCAAGGTTCTCCCTGTTTTTACTATCCCTCCTTCACCCCACCCACCAGTCCAGCATGTGTAGCACCTTTCTATCCTTCAGTCACACCTCCTCACTATCCTCCTTCATCTACTTCTCTGCCTGGCTTCAAGCTTGTTTCTAGAAGTTTCTCTCACCAAAGTCATAATGACTTTCTGTGCACACATCTAACAAGCATCTTTTAGTCCTCCTCTTGTTTGACCTTCCCTCCATCTTGAAATGCCCTCTTTCTCAGTCCTGGCTTGGCTTCTCCCTCAAGTTCTTCCTTTTCAGTTATTTATGGGCCCTCTTTGTCTGCTCACCCCACATGAAAGGTCCTAACACAGGCTATCTTCTCTTCTCAGTCTATATAATCACTGGGGGATGCTTACTCATGCCTGCAATATCATTTATACACCGATTTCTTACAAATCTGAGTTTTAGATTCAATGACATTTCCCTGTGTGTCATACCATATCCACCACAAATTCAATCCATCTGAAATTCAGCTATTCATCACCCTAAAACAAATTCCTCCACCTGTGTTCTCTTGTTTACTTAAAAGTACCCAGATGACCAGGTCAGAGTGATCTTGACCCCTCATATGTCAATGGATCAATCACCAACACTATCTGCTAAATAGATCTCAGATACATTTAGCATCTTTTAAAATTCTAGGCCACAATTATCCTTTAAGTAACTACAACACTTACTGGCCTTGCTATTCCTATCCGAATACCAAAGAAGATGTTCCAAAATGCAGATCTTGTCACACTACTCTGAGTAAAACCTTCCAATGTATTTCTACTGATCTTAGGATAAAGTCTAGCTTCCTGTCTTCCAAGGCCCCTGTGCCCAGTACAGAGGCCTCATTCGTGCTCCACACACTGGCCGTGGGGAGCACTTTGGTCACTGCTGTTTGCCTTTCACCTTTCCATTTCTCCTTGCCTGGAACCCCCATTCATCTTCCCACCCCGCTTTCCTGGGCAGCTGTGCTTACTTTCAGGTCTCATTCTAGATGTCAACTTCTCCAGGAAGTTTTCCTGGCCTCCCAAGTTTGAGTAGGATTAGACCCCAAATGCACTTTCCTTCTCTGTTCTAAAGCTTAGCATAGAGAAATCAAGATAGCAAATAGCTGAGGGACCCTGGAACAGTGACCTGCATGATTTCAAACAATTACTCCAGATTTTTGTGGCAGCAAGGATCAGGTAATGCTTTTTCTACCAACCAAGATACTGCCAACACAGACAGGGCACATCATATTCATTGACCAACACTTAAATGAACTTTTTAAAGCCCATAACAGCCCAGCACAGGGTCAGGCAGCTGCTGCTGGCCCGCCTGTCTGTTCACCAGCTGGGAACAGCTGGAAGGGTCAGAATGTCTCACCCAATCTGCTGGGCTTTTTTTTTTTCTTTTCTTTTTTCTTTTCTTTTTCTCTCTTTCTTAATTCCATCCTGCTTGGGTTGGTAAAGCTAAAACACAACATAGAAAATGGCACATTATGTGCAGACACAGACCCTCCAACCACTACCTACCTGTGCAGATCTCTCTCCACCTTAGTGTGTCTGCAACCTCGCCAACAATAACATGATGCAGAAAACCACAGAAAGAGAGCTGCTGCAAGAATCTGGGAAGACCAGGACCCGCCAAACACAAGCAGACACAACACCTCTATCTGCTCTGCCCTGTAGCTGATCTGTTTTCAGCCAAGTGAATCTGCTAACCCACCAGGTGAGTGCAACACACTGTCTTGGAGGGATCCACATTTTGTAGCACAGATGGGGAGCTGATTGCACCCCTTCTGGACAAAACTGGTGGCCAAATACATGTAGGGAATATTTCCCCTCTGCCTGAGGGAGAGGGGCAGAACATGGAGCTGAAAAAGCCTATACAGGAGTGGGGTGACTCAGCAGCCCCTGGTGGGGAAAGCCAGGCACTTCACTGCCTTGGAGAAACTGGGAGCAGGCTGAAACTGACAGTCTCACCAAGAGAAAAGCTTATCTCTACAGGCTTGCCCTGTGGGTGCAAGGGGTTGGTGACTGCTCATTTACCAACCCATCACAGGACCACTCCTGAGAACCCGCCTGCTCCAGAAGCCCACTCCACTAAGGAAGCCCAGGCTCAAACACCCAGAGCTGAGTCCCCCCAGAGCTGTCCAAAAGGGAAGAGCAACACTCATTGCCACTCAACCCAACATGCCAATCAGTCAAAGGGACAGTCTTAGCCAAAGCCTCTATAAAAAAATAAAAGCATCACCACCTCAACCTGAAATCAGAAGATATATATATATATATATTTATCTATATCTAGATATAGATATAGATAAATATATATATATCTTTTTTTACTTTACTTTTTTGTATATATTTTTTAATTTTAACTTTCATTTTCTTCATTTTTTCCATGTTACTGTTACCTAAATCCCTTCTCCATTCTGTCCTAACACTAACTCACTCAACCTTCTATATTGCCACTTTCCTTTCTCTACCACAATTTTTTCTTTTTCATCTCTTTCCATTTTCTTACCCTCCTCACGTTCTTCTCCGCCCACTACCTTGCCCTCCTCCAAATGCACCACCCACAGAACAGTCTATTATACAACTTTACATCCTACCCATCCTTCCCATCCCTCAGCAGTCCCCGACAATAGCACCCTCTTCCATGACTGCACTACACCTCAACACATACTAGGGACTAAGTACCCTAGAACCCCCATGCCTCTCCCCCACACCCAATCCCCCCTTTCTGCCCCTTCCTCCAGCACCAGCTTTTTCAATACTAAGTATCCACCTCTACCCAAATCCCCCCAATCTCCATGACTTGTAGATAATATCACCAAGGGGCTCACTACATATTCTGTAAATAACTGGTCCAGCATTGAATGAGTGAATTTGTTACTGATAATTTATACTGCCTAGTCAAGGAACAGAAATAGCACATCAACCTAACTAACAACTAAGCCAGTCATAGAACAGTAATTGACTCAAGGGGAAGATAACAGGTGATGAAAAGCCACACTTAGTCACACAACAACATAGGAGCATACCATGTCATAGAAGCATAGGGAGAAGAAGGAAGCCAGGAAATCCTATCCCCCCAAAAGACCAACAATACAATAGAAGATTTAGTGGGAAATGAAGAAAATGAATACCTAGTTCCTGACCCCAACAGAACAATGATAAATATCACCAATGAGCTCAATGATGCCCACAAAAAAAAATCTCTCAAGGAGAAAATTATGGATGAGAAACTCATGAGAAGCTACAAGACATGGTTAACCAGAAAGTACAAGATGCATTCAAGAAATATTAAGATACCACAAATAAAAAACTTGAGGAGACACAGAAACAACTAAATTAATTCAGACAGGACATCAGCAAACTCCAAAGTGAAACAAAGAAAACTATATAAAAAATATATATGAAATAAAGAAGACAATACAAGATATGAAAGAAGAATTTAACAAAGATATGGAAAACCTAAGAAAAAAGAATCAAACAGAAACCCTATAAATAAAAAGTTCCTTAAATCAAATAAAAATACAGGGGAAAGCCAGTCCAGCACACTAAAACAAGTGGAAGACAGAATCTCAGGACTTGAAGACAAAACAGATCTTAAAGAAAAAACAGCAGAACTCTTAGACAAAAGACTCAAATGCTGAGAAAGAAATACACAAGAACTCAGTAACACCATCAAAAGACCAAAGTTGCCAATCATGAGCATCAAAGGAAGAGAAGAGGTGCAAGCCAAAGAGATTCATAATATATTCAACAAAATAATAGCAGAAAACTTCCCAAATCTTGAGAAAGAGTTGTTCGTTCAGGTACAGGAAGCCTCCAGGACACCAGACAGGCTTGCCCAAGATAGAACCACCTGCAGCATATTATCATTAAAACAATAAGCACAGAAAACAGAAAAAGAATATTGAAGGCTGTAAGAGAGAAAAAACAAATAACATATAAAGGCAAACCCTCAAAATAACAGCAGACTTCTCAACAGAAACCCTAAAAGCAAGAAGAGCATGGAGTGATATATTTTGAGCACTGAAAGAAAACAATTTCAGTCCTAGGATACTCTACTCAGCAAAACTATCATTCAAAATTGATGGAGAAATAAATGTCTTCCATGATAAACAGAAACTAAAACAATGTATAACCACTAAGCCACCACTACAGAAGATTCTACAAGTAATTCTGCACACAGAAGATGAAAACAAACATAACCACAAAAGGACAGGAAGTATCAAACCACAGAAGAACAGAAAAGCACTCAGAGTGTAGCACTGAATCAGTGGCACACACCCAAATCCTTAAACAACAAAAACAACTAAATCACAGGAATCACCACATACCTCTAATACTAACACTGAATGTTAATGGACTCAACTCTCCCATCAAAAAACGCCATTTGGCAAACTGGATTACAAAGGAAGAGCTGACAATCTGTTGTCTACAAGAGAACCAGTTTATTGACAGAAACAAACACTATCTTAGGGTGAAAGGCTGGAAGACAATTTACAAAGCTAATGGCCCCTGAAAACAGGCAGGAGTAGCAATACTTATATCAAATAAAGTGGACTTCAAACTTAAGTTAGTCAAAAGAGACAAAGAAGGTTACTTCATACTAATAAAAGGAGCAATACATCAAGAGGAAGTGACAATTATCAACTTATATGCACTCAATGTCAGTGCACCCAACTTCATTAAACATACACTAAGGGACTTAAAACCACATATAGACCCCAACACGGTGGTAGTGAGACACTTTAATTCTCCTCTATCAACAATAGATAGGTCATCCAAACAAAAAATCAACAAAGAAATCCTAGAACTAAATGATATCATAGATCTAATGGAACTGACAGATGTCTATAGATGATTCCATCTTGCAACAGCACAATATACATTTTTCTCAGCAGCCCATGGAACTTTCTCCAAAACAGATCATATCTTAGGGCACAAAGCAAGTCTCATCAAATATAAGAACACTGAAAAAAATCCCCTGCATACTATCTGATCACAATGCAATAAAACTAGAACTCAACAACAAAAGCAGCAGCAGAAAATATACAAACAATTGGAGGCTGAACAACACATTGCTCAATGATCAGTGAGGCAAGAAGAAATAAGGGAGGAAATCAAAAATTTCCTGGAATTTAATGAAAATGAAAACACAACCTATCAGATCTATGGGATACAGCAGAGGCACTCCTAAGAGGAAAGTTTATAGCCATGAGTGTATATATTAAAAACATAGAAAGATCTCAAATAAACAACGTAACACAATATCTCAAACTCCTAGGAAAAACAAGAACAAGATAAACCCAAAACAAGTAAGAGAGAAATAATAAAAATAAGGGCCAAAATCAATGAAATGGAGACCAAAAATACATCATTCGCTGGTAAATGGATGGAATTGGAGAACATCATTCTGAGTGAGGTTAGCCTGGCCCAAAAGACCAAAAATCGTATGTTCTCCCTCACATGTGGACATTAGATCAAGGGCAAACACAACAATGGGATTAGACTATGAGCACGTGATAAAAGCGAGAGCACACAAGGGAGGGGTGAGGATACGTAAGACACCTAAAAAACTAGCTAGCATTTGTTGCCCTTAACGCAGAGAAACTAAAGCAGATACCTTAAAAGCAACTGAGGCCAATAGGAAAAGAGGACCAGGAACTAGAGAAAAGGTTAGATCAAAAAGAATTAACCTAGAAGGTAACACCCACGCACAGGAAATCAATGTGAGTCAATGCCCTGTATAGCTATCCTTCTCTCAACCAGCAAAACCCCTTGTCCCTTCCTGTTATTGCTTATACTCTCTCTACAACAAAATTAGAAATAAGGGCAAAATAGTTTCTGCTGGGTATTGGGGGAGGGGGAGAGGGAGGGAGTGGAGTGGGTGGTAAGGGAGGGGGTGGGGGCAGGGGGGAGAAATGAACCAAGCCTTGTATGCACATATGAATAATAAAAGAAAAAGGAAAAAATAAATAAAAAGACATTGTAAAACCCAAAAAAAAAAAAAATACAAAGAATCAACAAAACAAAAAGCTGGTTCTTTAAAAAAGATATACAAGAATGACAAAGCCCTGGCAAATCTGACTAAAATGAGGAGGGGAAAGATCCAAATTAATAAGATTAGAAACAAAAAAGAGGAAATAACAACAAACACCAAGGAAATTCAGGGAATCATCAGGGACTACTTTGAGAACCTATATTCAAATAAATTGGAAAATCTAGAAGAAATGGACAAATTTCTGGATACATAACGACTACCCAAAACTGAACCAAGAGGATATTAATCACCTAAATAGATCCATAACACACAATGAAATTGAAGCAGTAATAAATGTTCTCCCCAAAAAGAAAAGTCCAGGACCTGATGGATGCTCTGCTGAATTCTACCAGACCTTTAAAGAAGAACTAATACCAACTCTCCTTAAACTTTTCCATGAAATAGAAAGGGATAAACACTGCCTAACTCATTCTATGAAGCCAGTATTACATTTGTCCCAAAACCAGACAAAGACACATCCAAAAAACAGAAATACAGACCAATCTCCTTAATGAACATTGATGCAAAAACTCTCAATAAAATAATAGCAAACTAAATCCAACAACGTATCAGAAAGATCATTCACCATGACCAAGTCCACTTCATCCCAGGGATGCAGGGATGTTTCAACAAACGCAAATCATTAAATGTAATTACAGCATGTTAACAGAAGCAAAGACAAAAACCACTTGATCATCTCAATAGATGCAAAAAAAGCCTTCAATAAAATTCAATATAATTTCATGATAAAAGCTCTAATGAAACTAGGAATAGAAGGTATGTATCTCAACATAATAAAGGCTATGTATGACAAACCTAGAGCCAACATCATACTTAACGGGGAAAAACTAAAACTATTTCTCCTAAAGTCAAGAATGAGACAAGGGTGCCCCTGCTTTCCACTCCTATTCTACATAGTCTTGGAATTCCTAGCTAGAGCAATAAGGCAGGAAGAAGAAACAAAAGGAATACAAATAGGTGAAGAAGAAGTCAAACTATTTCTATTTGCAGATGATATGATCCTATACCTAAATGATCCAAAAAAATTCAAGCAAAAAACTCCTACACACCATAAACAGCTTCAGCAAGGTAGCAGGATACAAAATCAACTTACAAAAGTCAGTAGCCTTTCTATACAACAATGAACAGATTGAGAAAGAATATAGGAATAATGCCATTTACAATAGCCTCAAAAAAAAAATCAAATACCTAGAATAACCTTAACAAATGATGCAAATGACCTCTACAAGGAAAAGTACAAACCATTGAAGAAAGAAATTGAAGATTACAGAAGATGGAAAGATCTCCCATGCTCATGGATTAGCAGAATCAACATAGTAAAAAGGCTACACTACCAAAAGTAATCTACACGTTCAATGCAATTCCCATCAAAATCCCAATGACATTCATCACAGAAATTGAAAAAATCAACCCTAAAGTTCATTTGGAAACACAAAAGATCACGAATAGCCAAGGCAATACTGAGGAAAAAGAGCAATGCTGGAGGTATCACAATACCCGACTTCGAACTACATTACAGAGCCATAGCAACAAAAACAGCATGGTACTGGCACAAAAACAGATATGAAGACCAGTGGAACAGAATAGAGGACCCAGATATGAATCCATGCAGCTACACTCACCTAATTTTTGACAAAGGTGCCAAAAACATGTATTGAAAAAAAGACAGCCTCTTCAACAAATGTTGCTGGGAAAAGTGGTTATCTGCCTGCAGAAAACTGAAACTAGATACATGTTTGTCACCATGTACAAGTATCAACTCAAAGTAGATTAAAGACTTTAATATCAGACCTGAAACCTTGAAGTTAGTACAGGAAAAAGCAGGGAATACAACAGGAAGCAATAGGCAAGGACTTCCTCAGTAGAACACAGTGGCTGAGCAACTAAGAGAAAGGATTGACAAATGGGACTACATAAAATTAAATAGCTTCAGCACTATAAAAGAAACGGTCTCTAAATTATAGAGGCTACCCACGAATGGGAGAAAATCTTTGCTAGCTATACATCAGACAAAAGACTGATAACCAAAATATACAGGGAGCTCCCAATAAAGAAATGGGCAATTGAACTGAGCACAAATTTTTCAAAGGAAGAAGTCCAAATGGCTAAAAAAACACATGAAAAAATGGTCACCATCCCTGGTCATAAAGAAGATACAAATCAAAACCACACTAAGATTCCACCTCACTCTTGTCAGAATAGCCACCATTAAAAACACCACCAACAAATGTTGGCAAGGATGAGGAACAAAGGAACCTTCATACACTGCTGGTGGGAATGTAAGCTAGTACAACCACCTTGGAAAACAATGTGGAGACTCCTTAAAAAACTAGAACTAGATCTGCCCTGCGATTTGGCGATACCGCTCCCAGGATATACCCGAAGGATGTGAGTCAGCTTACAACAAAGGCACCTGCACACTCATGTTTCTTGCAGCACTGTTCACAATAGGTAAGCTATGGAAACAGCCAAGATGCCTCACTACTGATGAATGAATTAAGAAAATGTGGTATTTATACACAATGGAATTTTATTCAGCCACAAAGAAGAATGAAATTTTGCCATTTGCAGGAAAATGGGTAGAATTGGAGAACATCATCTTAAGTGAAGTTAGTCAGGTTGAGAAGGCCAAAAGCCACATGTTCTCCCTCATATGCGGATTATAGACCTAAAACAAATGCAATATCATGGAACATGGGTCACACTAAGGGGAGGTTGTTCAAGGGAGGGATAGGGCAAGGGAAGGAAACCAAAAACTTGAATGAGGTTGATGTGTTCACTGTGCAGGAATAAATATAGAAATTTTAAACTGGCTGGGGCCACCATGGGAAGTGGACTAGGAGGAGTGAAGAGGATGGAAGAGGTGCATCAACTGGAGCTATAATACCCACATGCATGGGAACAACACGAGGAAACTCCCTGCATAGCTGTCTTTATTTCAAAGTAGCAAAATGTCATGTTTCTCATTTTATCTTTTATGCTTTTCTTCTACAAAATTGGAGAACAGGAGGGCAGAACAGGTTCTAGGGGTGGGGCGGTTAGCACCAGTGGGATGGGGAGGTGGCAGGGAAAGGGGTAGGAGGATGAATATGGTGCAAACAATGTACACACATGTATGTAAATGCAAAAGTGATGCCTATTGAAACTGTTCCAGGAGTCAGGAGAAGGGTATGGGGGAGAGCAGTGGAGGAGGGGAATTCAAGTACAACATATTTGGTACAATGTCAGAACCACTGTAAATGCTACAATGTACCCACATCAGCACAACAATTTTAAAAAGAATATGTAAATATGAAAATAAAAATAAAGCTTAGCATACTCATTTGTCTTTTCTAATTGGCATGTCTCTCTGTCTCACAGCACAATGAGAGTTCTGTGACAGTAAGAACAGGTTGTCTTGTCTCTTGTCAGAGAGCGTTTTTGCCCAAATCTCAGCCCCTACCGGTGAAGAGAGACAGTGGAAAGGGGACAAACAATGGGTACAGGGATGCAGCTGGACAGATGGAATAGCTGGATAGATGGAATAACTTCTAATGTTCCACAACACAATATGGTGACTCTGGTTGACAATAATTAATTGAATATTTCAAAATAGCCAGTAGAGAAGATTTTGAATGCTCCCAACACAAAGAATTGATAAATATGCCAATTACCTTAATCTGATCATTACATGTTACAAACATGTACTTAAAGGTCACAATGTGCTCCCAAAATATGTGTCTATAACAATAAATATAATAAATAAATATTTGAAGACAGAAGAAATGGAGGAAGGGAGAAGAATGGAGGGGGAAGATAACATTATCGAAATTCTAAGAGCTCCCAGGAGACTAGTAAAGCTTCAGTGTGTCACCTAATACACACTGTCCCAAATGCACAAACACAGCTGCCTCTTATGGTCAAAGATGACCTGCTTGGTGGTGAAGAGATGTATTTTCTCCCCTTGTGTAGGTAAAGACCAAACACTGAATCATGGCTGTGGTCCTCTCCACTCATGACTCACCATGCCCTGCAGGCACAAGGGAATAACTAGCTGATGTAACCCATCAGCACAGGAGCCATACAGCTGAGACCTGCTCCTCAAAGAACATCCTCCCTCTTTCCTTCTCCCCAGCCCCTCTCCTTGCTGATGTCCACCTGTGTCTCCTCCTGTGATTTTTCAAGCTTCCCTGAGGCCTCATGACTCAAATTTCCCTCTCCTCATAGAAGGTTCTTTTTGGCATCCCTGTCCCTGGCTTCTCAGGAGAACAATGATGGAGTAATCTTTTGTCAGCACAAATACACTTTGCAAAACCCACTCAACATACATTAGCTCTTCTGAAACAAAACATTAATATTTTGTAGCCCTGTGGAGTAAGAAGCATGGTAAGAAAAGTACAGGCAGCCTCACTTTTCTATATCCTTCAAGAATTTCATGTTCTACAGAAGTCACTGTTCCAGGTAATAGAAGTTAACTCATAACTATTGGACTCCTTTAGCTATTTTAATAAAAATTCTTCAAAACCCTTTTCATCATTTAACTGCTTCTCAGAGCGTATACAAGCCCAATTTATACTTTTTCATGATAATTTGGAGTCATTTTAATAGATATTATCAGATCGTGAGATAAACCAGGGATGCTTTCTAAGTTTAGTGGGATGGTCCCTCATAAAAGATCGTTGTGGGTTTTAATTTTTATTTTTATTTTATTTGTTTATTTTTTGGTGGTATTGTGGATTGAACTCAGGGCCTCATGTTTGCTAGGGCCTCAGGTGTTCAGTACTCCCAGCCCTTTTGCTTTTAGTTTTGTTTTTCAGATAAGGTCTTGTGCATCTGCCCAGGCTAGCCTCCAACCCCAATCCTTTTAACTCTACCTTCTGAATAGTTGGGATTGTAGTACTACCCAGTCCTTGCATTGTGTTTTTATAACCTTTAGACTATCAAGAGAACACTTCTCATACACAGCAGTACATGCAATTCAGTCTTCTTCTCTTCACCTTCCTTCTTCTAACTCACACTAAGAAACTAGACAAATGAGTTGACAGAATATTGACAAACACTAAAGCCATTGATTCACGTGAGTAAGCCATATTAGGTAAGGTCTCTCCCTGGACAGACAGTTGCACTCTGTTACAGTTCGAAACTTGAATTTCACTGGACTTTCCAAGGTAGCAACTACATATTGCTATACTTTAAAGTCTCAATAACAGCTAAGCATGCTTTGTTTCAAAATGTATTCTATGAGATAAAGTTGCATAGAGATTTTTAGGGCTCCACCATGCTGCATCCAAAAAGCTTATATATTTTAATTATTTTCAACTTTCAAATGTGTTACAAAACCTTTAGCCTGTTGAGACCCCTACTGTACTAACCAGCAGGTGGCTTCATGGGGGGACGTCTTAGTGAGGTGACCTTCTCCTGCCATTTATATTTAATTTAAAATTCTTTGTAACTTTTAAAGAGCACCCTGACATTGAAAAGTGAACTGTTGAGAGGAGGTGCCTTTTTATAACTACTTCACTATGTGCTCATGAATTTCTTCCCAAAGGGCAAAAACGGTTTCCATGTAGGTATCTCAAAACTTCGTTTTCTGCCCATACCTCTAATTTTGAAGTATCGTTTCATAAATATTTGAATTATTGTTATCACTGGACTTTACAATGAAAATGTATAATGGATTCAAACTTATAAAATACACACATGTAAACAAAACACTACTTTTATGTTTGATATTGGCATCCCATACTAAGCCCTATTTGGAAAGTGTTAAAAATGGCGTGGTAAAGAGGGTGGAAGTGTGTTTCTTATATAGGAATATGTATATTCACATATATGAGAAGACAACATAAAGAACTCACCAAACACTGTTTGAAAAGGGTAAGGGAGGCTGGCAGAGTGGCTCAATTGGTGTGAGTACCTGCCTAGCAATTGTGAGGCCTGAGTTCAAACCCCAGCACTCCCAAAAAAATAAATAACGAGAATAAAACAAAGGTACAGGAATTAGGGAATATAATAGAGGGAGGGAACTTGTTCAATGTACACTGTACACATCTATGGAGTTATCGCAATGGAAACCCTTGGACTATTAATGTAAGCTAATAAAATAGTATAAAAAAGAAACAATTTCAAAAGCTTCTACAGTTTTTTTTAGAAGACATAGCCTAATAGTCCAATGACTAAAGCAGCAAACTTAGTGGTGGGCTGGGCAAACTTGCAATTATGCCTGGAACCCTAAAAAAGATGGCAACCCTACGCACTTTTTCCAGTGTCCTTTTCAATCCTAAAATGCAAGGATTTTGTAACAATGGGCAGATTTATATGAAACACAACTTTCTCTAGAGTCACAGAACAGGATGAAATTATCCAAATTTTTGATGTAGGAAGAAAAGTTCAACTTAATATTCTAATCAAAATGATAAACATTGAGGGAAGGAAGGCATTCATATATCAGAAACTAACAGGGATTCTGAGTACTAACATAAATTTAAAACTGTGTCATTGGGGTGGCAAGTCATACTCAGAGCTAGAAAAATTCAAGAGCATAAGGTCTTCAAAACAAAGATGCTTAACTGTCAAGGAAAAGTACAACAGCCTCATGAGTTGCAACTGTATGACTCAGAAGAAAATAATTACAGAGACAGTACTACAGAGTGCAAAATAGAAAAATAATAATTACAAAATCTGGAAAAACCTAATTAATCCTGCTAAACTGAGCACATGGAAAAGCCCTGCCAAACACTGGCTTTTTCAAGGTCATGGCCAAGCATAAAGTCCACCTGCACTAATCCAACTATGATCCCTTCTGAAGTCAGAGTCTCCAGTCCCACCTACCCACCCACCATCCATCCCTACTACAAAAGAAAACCTGATGCAAAATAAGCCAAGAGGCTGGTGGTCTCCAATGAGAGCAAAGGAGCAGAGAAGCAAAGCATTGCCAATCATACTCTAATCAACTCTAACTCCTTCCTGATACTGCAGTTTAAATGGTGTAAAAGGTCTCTGGAAAGTAAACGTCTTGAATAGAGATCTTAAGGAAAGAAAGGACTTCTTCACCAAGTCTAGAGGAAGAAAGACATTTTTCCTCTGTCATATTAGAAGTCAGAACATAGGACAGAAGATATGGGGGCATGAGAAATGGGTCCCAAAGAGAACAGAAAACAAGAGAAAAAGCCCAAAAGGAGCAGAGGAATGGACACAATCATATATTTCTCAGAAAACTTGATTGTGGAAATATAACATATAACAAGGAGCAGGTGAGAGAGCTGGGAATTTGGTGGGTGTTTTTGCATCATTTTGTTTTGCCTTGTGGTGCTGCAGATGGAACCCAAGACCTTGAGTATGTTAGTCAAGCACTCTACTGCTGAGCCAATCCCCAGCCCTTGTGAGATGTTCAAGCATTCTAAATAGAAGACTCTTGGCAGAAGTACACAGGCATTGGATGAGTTGTGTGTATCAAGTCTGCACTGACAGCTGCAACAATCCACATTTCCATGAAGCACTGCATTAAAAATAAAGGCAGGAAGAATGGAGAGAACAGAAGGCTACATCTGAAACAGCAAGTTTGGTCACAGAGAAATGGCTTCAATTTTTTTAAATGATGAGACAGTATTGCTACATTGCCCCACGCTGGTCTCAAACCTCTCGGACTCAAGTGATCCTCCTGCCTCAGTTTACCAAGTCACTGGGTCTACAGGTACATGCCACCACACCTGGCTCAAATTTCTTATCTCTGTTAGGTTTAATTGATAAAAATATAAAAGATGTCATACACAAACTAGTAGGCCAAACTGGTCAGGCTGTGGAAAGTACCATAAGCAAATGACAACCTCCCTGGGGGAAAGCAGAGAGAAAGAACACCACTGAGAAGAGCAAGGATCCAGCAGGGCTTATTTCCTGTCCAGGGCCCAGGACTCAGGGGAGCACAGAGCCAAGCTGTGTGCCTTTGGGTAGGTGTCTTTACCTCTCTGGCTTCAATTTCCTCATCTACAAAATAAATGTAATGATGACACTTCTTAGGCTCATTGCAAAATGAACACATGTAAGTCACTTCAAATAACGTCTGGACTCATAGTAGATATGTCCACCATTAATAATAGTAACCATGACTACTTTCTCTTTGCTCTACTCTCTACATAAAATATATGAAATATCCCTGACTCTCTCAATCACATAGGAGAACTTTATAAATGGAAAACTGCTGTGAATGCAACATTAGTGGCCCACTTGGACATATGAAGGTAATATATTTATGAACTTATTGCTTATAAATTCTATGCTTTAATACAGTGGTTCTCAACCACTGTCCCCAGCAGCCATTAGGCAACAGGCAACATGTGGAGACATTTTTGGTTGTTGTACCGGAGGGCGATACTGGCAGCTAGTAGGTAGAAGCCATGCTGCCACTACACATTCTACAGGAAGGACACTGGACGTTCCACCTCCCCAACAAGGATTCATTTAATAAATGTGTCTCACATTATAGGAGGTCACTAATTTTAAGACTGCAATCTCTCTCTAACCAATCTCTAATCTCTGTGTCCATCCTTAATTCTCAGGAAAGTCAAACAGTGCCCCTCGTCCTCATCCTTTTGCCATTCGGTGGGTCCATTATTCTGCCTGCATCCTCTCCCTCCTGAGCACTTGGGCCACCCTCCAGGCTTTCGGCCTGCCTGACTGCTGTACAGTCATGCTCAAACTAGATGCACAGAGAGCAAAGTGCAGCTGCCAGAGGAACATGGTACCAGATTAGGATTTGCCATGGCTCCTCTTCCAAAAGAGTTAAGACAACCTTGTTTATGACAGCAGCCTTTGGCTGGGGTCTGAGAACTTGGATTTGAGGAGGGTTTTCACCTCTATTAATAAGAACCATTAACCACAGCCTCTAGGCAGTTTGTACTTCCTGAAGGGTATCTGGAATTCGGTGATAAACCCCAGGAAAAATTCTAGGCACTGAGGTTCTAATGGGTTTCCAGCTGGCAACATTTGAGAAGTATGCTAGTTAGACGTTTCATTGCTGTGACATATACCGGTGAGAAACAGTTTAAAGGGAGAAAAGATGGTTCTGGCTTATGGTTTCAGAAGTGTCAGTACATCACAGCAGGGAAAGTATGGTGGAGCAGAGCAGCTTACCTCATGGCAGCCAGGAAGCAGAGAGAGAGAGAGAGAGACAGAGACAGA
This sequence comes from Castor canadensis, assembly GCF_047511655.1. NCBI lineage: Eukaryota > Metazoa > Chordata > Mammalia > Rodentia > Castoridae > Castor > Castor canadensis. The sequence goes on along the minus strand of NC_133400.1, from coordinate 75,984,016 downwards.
GAAAGAGAGACAGAGAGAGAGAATGCCTGCACTGCTGGCCTCTCTTCTTTTTAACCTTTTGTTCCTTCAGGACCTCCAGCCTGTGGGATGGTGCCAACCACATTCAGGGTGGGTCCTCCCAGTTACTTATCCTCTCTGAAATGCTCAGACACACCCAGAGGTGTATTTACTCATCTCCTAGGTGCTTCTCAATCCAATCAAGTTCACAATCAAGGTTTACTCTCACAACAGGTGTTAACAAAACTCATTCTGGGGATTTAAACACATGCCTGTGACTCTCCTAGGAGAGGCCTCTGGGCACTTGCACCTTGCCTCTCTTAGACGTTTTCCCTTTGATGACTTGACTTGGTATCTTCTTGCAAAACAAAGCACAGCCATGAATAAGCATGACTGTACACCAAATCTCATGAGACTTCCTAAAGAACAATGGAACCTGGAGGGGACTTTGGGGACCCTCAAGACAGGCCTGCACATGCCCAGGAGGGTGGGTATCAGTCATAAAAGAGGAAGTATCTTAACATTTTTTACTAATTTATCTACTTTTTCAGAAAATCCAACTTTAATTCTTTTAGAGTGTGTGTGTGTGTGTGTGTGTGTGTGTGTGTGTATGTTATTCTGACCTCACATTACTAAACTGACCTTTCAGATCTGCCTCTCCAAGTTAGGAGAAGGTCTAAAGACTCCACATTGGATGACCTTTCACACTGATTGGTTTAACCAAGAGAAGAAGGGTCAAGATCAAAACTGCTTTGGTTGTAGAGATGACAGAGGATTAAATGCAATTTTGAGTATTTCTATCTCCATTTTATAGCAAGTGACCATTTTGTGTCATTCAAAATTATCTTTAAAGATTAAAAATAAAACCTTTTGAAGTAAACAGACCCTGACAGTGATTACTACCATCAGATCTTCCACAAAACTACTTACAAAAGAAGCATTTTAAGAATTAAGAAAATAATTTCAAAAGAACAAGTTAAAATGTCAAAACCAGAACGTAAGCAAATAAAATGTAAGTCTGTACAAGGGTGTATGTGACACACACAATGTGTGGGAATAACAATGTCAACTCTCTAGGAATTTTTTTAAGACGATGCTTAAATACTGGGCAACAAGTTGAAAGCACAGTATAAAAATTAACGTATTCTACCGTCTTTCATGAGAAAGACAAGGATTTTATTAAACTTCAAATTTTGCTCACATATAGGAAGTAAAATTTTAAAGGTAGCCATAAAGGGTACAAGTAGCCTATGTAAATTGAAACCCTATGAAAGGGAAAATGTAAAATTTCTTGAAAAGAACCAAAAACCTAATCCAACACAATAAAATGGGAATGAGAAGAGAAAGAAAAAGCAGCATAAACAGGACAAATAAAAAGCAGTTGGGGGGACAATTCATTAATCATAATGATTGAAATGGACAATGCTCAGCAGCTTAACAGCCACAATTGTCATGTTTTTAATTCTACTATAAAATAGCTACACTGGTGACAAAGACAGAGACACTTTTAAAAAAAATAAAGTTGTTATTAGGAATAAAGACACTACATAGTGACAAAGGTTCAGTTGACCAAGAAAAGTATTATTCTAATTGTAAATATACCTAATGATAACCTCAAAAAATCCTAAATATCTGTGTATATAGGAGAGAGTGCAGAATGAATAGGACAGGGGGACAGTACAGCCACCCACATGCAGAGATTGCAACACCACTCTCCCAATTATTGGTAGGCCAAGCCAGCAGATACAAAATGAGTAAAGCCAGGCAACACGTGAAATGTGGGACTTGTGGCATTATTAGTCGTGTGTCATACAGACACAGCATTCCAACTATGGATCCCTAGCCGTCACACACTCACCAACCAGAAAGGCTGTGTGATTATCTGAGCAGGCTGGCCAGGAAGCACTGGTGCGAATCGCCAGTGTGTCCCGGTGTCTGGAATCCTACCTCCCACAGCTCCCCTGTGGAGGACAAAGCATGACACCAGTGAGCCCGTGTGGATGAGAGGGAACACTTGAAAGTCAGGGCCATTCCCTCTGCTGTGACACTGACTTTACTCAGAGGCTCCCATCCAATCTTATGGAGCTTCCCTGCAGCAGTGTAAAGCTGGGGTGGGGCTGGGGACAGGAGAGGGACAGGGACAGGAGAGGAGAGAAAGAGAACGAGGCTAACCCGGACAGGGATGGAGAGTCTCATGCCAACCAGAAGAAAGCAGCTGACACTACAGGGCCTCAGGAAGACCTAGAGCCACCCAAGGGGCCTTGCGCTGGGCACAGGAAGGTGGCCACCTTAGAGGGAACAGGAACAAACACAGCAGCAGGACAGCAGAGGCCAGGCAGAGTCATGGAGGCTGGGGCAAGACTGCTCCTACTCCCAGGGAAAGTGTGATATGGAGTGACCTCAGGCAGAATAGGAACTGGTGAGTTTACTTCAGTGTGGTGCTCTGTTCTCCAAAAAATGAAAGTGGTAACAGATTGTTTAAGGAAGGCCTCCGGCAATGCCTAGAAATCTGAACTCTTTACTCCTCCTGCCATTTGCTTTCTATCCCACCTGCAGCACAAAGTTAGGAGACAACTTCAACCCCAAAGTCAAGCCTCAGGCTCTCTTCACTTGTTCTTCAAGGGCAGAGTGCATTCACGTTACATCTTCATTCGGTTTCATTCCCCAAAAGGGTATTGCAAAATTCACATTCCCAGGACCCAAAGGATTGGCAGTTAGAGAACCATACAGAAAAATGACCTATTATATGAAGGAATAAGAATGCCTGCAGGTGTTTTTCCTTGAATAAAAAAGTTCCAGGCTGGGCATAGTGGTACACACTTGTAATCCCAGCTACAGAGGAGGTAGCGGCAGGAAAATCAAGGTCTGAGGCTACCCAGGGCACCGGTGTGAAACTGAATCTGAAAAAGAAACCGAAAGCATAGGGGATGGGGCAAGGCTCATGTGAGAGTGCTCTTGCCTGACAAGTGCAAGGCACTGAGTTCAATCCCCAGTACTAGGGGAAAAAAAAGAAGTTCCCAGGAAACTTCACTTATAATTTGGGCAAGTAATCCTATTTGGATTATTTTCTCGGTGTATAAAGTAATATCCGTGAAGACATTCTCCAATTTATTTAATGTTTTAAGACTCACATGAGCACATCAACAATTCCACACATAGCCACTAAATAATCCAGTTTGAATGCTGCTGAGCAAATCCCCATAAAACAGGTAGAGGCACTTTAAAATAATACCTTTTTATATGCTGGGTTAGTCTGGGTGTTTTCTACCTAATAGAACCACTGAAGCAAAAAAGCCTTGGTGACTCTGAGCACAATTCAACATCAGCCAGGACTATTTTAGTGTGATGGTGATGTTCTTCCAGGATCTTGGGCTTAATGAGATGTCCCCATATGAATCTCCTTCTTCCTAATTCTACCACTAGCAACTCCATAAAGAACTCACATAGAATGCTACTGGTTGCAAAACATCCATTTTATGATTTAGAAAAGGAAAAAAAAAAAAGACGATGAATTAGAGCAAGTAAATGGGGAATGCCCTTCAGAAAGAAGGCTTATGAGAGCTGCTAATAGATAACATAAAAGCGAAAAATGGATTATGGTAATGTTGGCCTCATCCATGAAATACGAGCTGCAGCTGAAAGGAGTTAGAGACTCCAAACCCCGGGCTCTAAAAGGCAGTCAATAACCTGTCTAACAATTTACCAAATTCTCCATCTGCCTCTGAGGTCAAATGACTTGCCACCTATTGATTTACTTCCTCAGCAGGACTCCATTGTAACTTCTTCTGTGTGTTTATAAAGGAAGGCGTCATCAAAGGGATTACACGCTGAATGACCTACTGCACTAGGAAGCGCTTATTGGCTATTGAAACATGTCACCTAGGTTTTGAGTTATGGTGCAAAAGGCAAGAAATTAATGCATGCAGGCACACACACACCTACATGTTGTAGAAGAAAAATGTGAGCTGGAGGGGGGCTCTGATATTGATCATGGGGACATACAAACAAGGAAATGTGTGACACAGAGGCGATCTACTGATCACAGCCAAGAGGACACAGGCAGATCTGGGGCTCAAGTGTCTAAGACACTGCTGTACGCTGAAAAATACCAAAATGAGCATGTAAAAACACACACACACACACAAAATCATATTTATATATAATATATATATATATTCCTTTTTAAAAACAGTAATAAATAGACTGCCATAGTAAATGTCCAGTATCAACCAAAATAATTTCTTAAAGCCTCAAGAGAGAGAAAAGCTTCAAGTAATTCTAATTTTAAGGAAAGACCCTTAGGCCCAGTGTGGTGGTACATTCCTGTAATACCAGCTATTCAGGAAGTATAAGCAGGAGAACTGCAGTCCAGGACTGACTCCAAGCAAAAAACACAAAAGCCTATCTGAAAAAGAACTAAGGCAAAAAGGGCTGGAGATGTGGCTCATGTAGTAGAGCACCTCGCTAGCAAGCATGAGGCCCTAAGTTCAAACCCAAGCACCACCAAAAAGAAAAAAAGGGAGGGAGGGAGAGAAGGAGGAAGAAAAGGAAGGAAGGAAATGAAAGACCTATGTAAAATGAGAAAGGTGATGTCACATCGAGCTATATGTTTTCCATGAAAAAAATTTACAGCCTCATTGATAAGTTTATGGCCAAAAATAAGCCGAATAGATTATGGAAAACTAACATCTGACAAGCACAACAATAAGAAGCATTGGTGGAGTGGTCTATACTTGGCTCACGTGCCGCTTCCCAAGCTTGGGCAGACCCTGCTAATCACACCACACTGCAGAGTCCAGAAACAACTCAACATCCTTCTCCATTCAGCGAGCCAGGCACCTGCTGACAAACGCCCCGGACCACAGACTGAGTCTCCTTGCGATCCACAAACTCAATTTATTGATAATTTGCAAATGACTTGCTTTCTAGCTTTTCAGCTATAAAAGCAATTTCAACAAATTAAAATCTAGTTAACCATTGCTTCCACTACGGAATTAGACACCAACACTTGGGGAGATGGGAAGATTATTCAATATACTTCAATTTGTTAAGTTCCAAATTATGCACATTAAATTTATTTTAATATGGTTTCCCAGAGTAGGCAGAGAAATAAAAGGTTGGGGAACTATACCAAAATCGGCATCAGCCATCCCAGCATGCATTAAAGAAAATGAAGTGAACATTGTTTCCACCTTGCCAACTACTGTGCCCCTGGCTGCTCTCCTGTCTCCTCTATGCAATCCACTACGCAAGCTACATCCTTTCCTAGGTACCTCGAGGCAGAATTGAACCATGACATATACCAGCCTTCTTTAAATGTACCTTTACCTGGTCATAGGTTATATAGTTAAACTAAAACTCAGTAAGTTGTTATACTTGTGCTGCTCTCAGTACCTGAGAGCAGGAGGAAAATGCCCAATTTTAACTCTTTGCTGTCACAGGTTAATGGTGCAGGAAGAAAAGAAGGATTTTGTGGAAGGTATGAACTAGGCATCAGATTTTAAAAGAAACATACTTATTACCTCGAGAATCACACGCAGGTATATTAGCTTCCCATGCAAATGGCAACCCAAACACCTCCCACCCAGAGCCCAACTAAAATCCTTTTAAATGTACATGCATGCATATATACACATATATATATATAACATGTACATACCTAGAGTGGGGGAGAAAGAAATTATTGTTTAAGAGAATAAAAACAGGACCAAGCATGATAGCTCATTCCTTTAATTCTAGCTACTCAGAAGACAGATATAGAGAAGATTTTGCTTTGAGGCCAGCCCACGCAAAAAGTGAAACTCCATCTCAAGCAAAACCCCCGAGGTATAATGACAAAAGTCTGTAATCTGAGCTACACAGGGAGGTGTAGGTGGGAGGACTGCAGACCAGGCAAAAAGCCTGAGACTCTGTGTGAATAACTAAAGCAAAGAGGACTGGAAGTATGGCTCATACCTAGCAAGCATGAGGCCTTGGATTCAAACCCCAGTACCACCCAAAAAATTTAAATAAGATAAAATAAAAGCATTGAGAGTAGAGAGGAAATCTTGACACCTTAATTGATAGTCAACATGTAGAACCAGATAGATGGAAGACCACAACAGCCAAAAATGCCAGGCAGAAGAGGGCTCTGGAAATGCCACCAGAGCCACAATGACCAGGTGTTCGAAGACTCGCATTCAGACCAGCTGACTGCTCAAACTCCTCCCCCTCCATGCTCCCTACACAGAGCATGCTTCCCCTGGCAGGAGGTACTTTCCCCTCACCAACACCTAGGCTTGTCCTTCAAGAAAGTGAGTGATCAACCTGTGGCTGTGCCTGCCATGTCTTGAGGCCTGGGGGGAGGAAGTCTGGGGACCAGGGGCATTACATTACTCAAAGGTTGACACTCCAAAGCACTCCACAGAACACAGCCCTCCTTGCCTTTGCTCTTGCTTTTGTTTTGTATGTTCCAGGAACTGCCCCAGCAAGCTGGTCCTACCTATGCATTTTAGGAAGCTTGCTTGTCAACATCTCTTTCCAATCTGCCCTTGGAGAAGCCAGTGGTTAGTATTCCAACCCAAGAGGCAGTCAAGTGGTGGGAACCAGATGTCTTCCCATCAGTGGAAACCCATTCCAGCTTCCTGTACTGTTCAGTTTCCTCTTTGTTTCTAAGAACAGATAGCTAAAATCCTCCAGGAGTTAAAAGAAATTTCACCAGCCAAAAATTTTTTAAAACCAGGGCTGTGGGAGTGGCTCAAGTGGTAGATCACCTGCCTAGCAAGCAGAAGACCCTGAGTTCAAACCCCAGTACCACTAAAAAAAAAAATAATAAAGAAGTAAGAGAGAGAGAATGAGGACACAAAAGAACACATCTAGCCCTGAAAGAAACAAGTAATGCATGCATGAGAACTTTGAAAAACATTCAAGAGGATATGACATCATACTCAAATCAACAAAGAACAAATCACTAAAGGACAAGGAAATCCAAATCAACAAAGAGCTCCCAGAAAACTGAAAATTAAAAATATCCTTGTTGAAATTAGTGGTTCACGTGGCCTGAACTCTAAATTCATTGAAGGTTTAAAATACTGGAAGAATACTTACAAATAGCGCCATATTGCTTTCCTTCTAGTAGTAAGGGTCTGACCCTAAGAGTAGCTCTCATTCACTGAGCACTTATGCTGCCAGGCCCCTCACTTAAGCTGTGAGGACTACGAATTCAGGAGCTCATTTAATCAACCCAGCAACCTAGCAATGTAGGTACTCATTTTTCTCACTTTTTAATCAAGAACAGTAAGCCTTAGAGATTACACTGCTAGTGAATATTGGGTCCAGAAGATTAATAAGGTCCATCCTCCACTTGGGTGCTAGAGTGAGCTCACATGACTCATGAAAGCCAACTGTGAAATTTGGAGAAACTTTGTGAACAAGTTAGTAAACACAGCCATTATTTAAAATTAAACTATATGCTACAGTTAAACAAATGATAAGTAAATATTCAAACCCCACCATTATTTTATGCTGTTGTATTGTTGTATATGCTGTTGGATTTTTATGCACAGTGAGCACACCTGTAAGAGGCAACACTACACGATGATGCCACTGTGCAGCTCTTCAAGACTCCATATTCTGTGACGTCAAGTTGTGGCTTGGAATTGACCACAGTGAGAATATTTTCACTACCAAAAATTGCCAATCAGGCCTTTTGTCCCCCAGAAAGTCCCCTGTTAAAACACTGACCACATACTTCTGGTTTCTTCCTGCAGACCACAAGCTCTTAACTCTACAATTCTTTCACCTGATAAAAATTATACATTAATTTTGATTAACACAAACAAATGGCTTTCACAGAGAGACTTTGCTTTTTACTTAGAAAAATTAAACCACATGAAAAGTAAGAGTAATTAACTCCATTGAACCATTTAATTACATCCTCGGAGGAAGATTTTTCCTTTCTGGTTCAAAAATAATATTCTCTAAGAAACAGAGGAAGAGGAGAAGGAGGAGGAATGCAGTGTAAACAAACAAGACCATGTTTCTACCAGTATCTTCCCATAACCTCCTTAAACAGTTTCTTCTAAAGATTGACATCTGAAGAAGCAGATCTCTCTCTGACACAGTAAACTGTGTGTCTTAAAAGGGGTCTGAGCAACACTCCTCTTTTCTACAATATTTCACATCCAACAGATGGTGTAGGTATTTCTGATGGTTTTTCTTATTTCAATAAAGTGGAGCAATACCAACCAGTTGTTATCCTACAGAAAAACAGCACTCAACATGGACTCAGGTAGAACAGCCTTGTAAGAATTTTGAAAGCCTGCAATCTTCCAAAACTTCAAGATCTTCAAGGGTGCTGTCTATGCACAACAAATAAGATAATCAGCTCCTTTCCCACTGAAGAGAGACAATTGTGAGATATCATTCTTCAAAATTTAATTTTCTCTTTTACAAAAGAATGCACATTTGGCTCCTACTTGGGCATACAGACACCCATACATGCTGAAAGGAATGATCTTTTAACTTATTTATAATCTAGATTTTCATTTTATTCAAAAAGGAAATGTGGATGGAAAATATTTTTTTATTCATTTATTCACATGTGCGCACATTGTTTGGGTCATTTCTCCCCCTTGCCCCACTCCTCTTCTCCCCTCCTCCCCTCACTTCCAGGCAGAACCTGTTCTGCCCTTATCTCTAATTTTGTTGAAGAGAAGACATAAGCATAATAAGGACAACAAAGCGTTTTTGCTAGTTGAGATAAGGACAGCTATACAGAGAGATTCCTAGCATTGCTTTCATGTACACATGTGTTATAACCCATGTTGATTCATCAACTGATCTTTACACTGATTCCTGATCCCCTTCTCATGTTGACCTCTGTCGCTGTAAGGTTTCTGTATTAGTTCCTCTGGAGTGGGGACATCAAATGCTTTCATGTTTTGGGTTTTCTACCTATTACTATATCTCCAATATATGCTTTCCCCTTGTCATGTGACCCAAGTCCAACCACATTGCAGCATTTGCCCTAGATCTAAAGTCCACATATAAGGGAGAACATACGATTTTTGGTCTTCTGAGCCTGGCTAACCTCGCTCAGAATGATGTACTCTAGTTCCATCCATTTACCTGCAAATGATAAGATTTTATTCTTCTTCATGGCTGAGTAAAATGATGGAAAATATTTTAATGCCATCACCTTTGCTATCAAGAGGACTGCACACGTTATGACTGTCCCCTCCCATTAAAACATCTGCTAAGCCAGAACACTGAGGTCTCCCAAACATTTATTCTTTGGACAAGTAATAATTAGACATCTAATAACAAAGGTGTGATATTTATTCAACATAGAAGTTTCAGACTATGTAATCACCTATAGGATTGTGTATTTGTTTTCTACTCTTGCCAATCAAATTAAAACAGTTGCCAATTCAGAGTAGGAGGAGAGAATGACAAAGTGAGTTCAGACCTCTAATTCACTAGCCTTGATTGACAATGTGTGTGCCACTACCCACAGATCTTTCTACAGACCTCCCTTGGAACAAGAGATTTCTTTCTACAGAAAGCCAATGGTGGATGGTATGATTTCCTACAAAAGTCCCTTTAAAAAGTTACTTTTTAAATAAATATATGTGTTTAATAAATATATTTAAATATATAAATAAATATATTAATTTAAAATTTTAAATAAATTTTAAAGCTATTTTTAAATAAATTGCACATCATTGGGCAATGACAGATCAACAAAGTGAAATGGGATTTTTCCTGAGCACCTCTCAGATGTGGCCCTCTTTCCAGGACCATCTTTTTACAATTGATACTGTGCAGAACACACCCTGATGAATGTTGACTCGTGCAGTACTTTAGCCCTGGTATTTAAATACCAAAGCAGTGATAAGGAGGATGGAAAATAACTTTGCATAGCTGTTCACACATCCTTCCCTCTGCACTGAGATTTCTAGCCCAACACATTTGTTTTTGCTGCTCCTTAAATGTGCTGCTCTATTGCTCAGTGGTTCATACCTACCCTCTCTTTGTAACCTGTCCCAGAAATCCTTCTCCATTCCCTCACCGTGTGTCTACGGCAACACTTTCACAACCCACCTACCTTAATGTACCATTATATCACCATTTCTGTGTGTGCCCCTTGTTCCTCATTTTCTGTATGCTTGCCAGTGAGGAATATACCAAAACTATCCAATGGATAAGTGAGTGACTGAAAGATTGACTGTAAGGATGATACATGAAGAGCTTGTTGGAAACTGATAGAAAGAAAGGTAGAACTGGCTGGAAATACAGAAGCTCTTAGAAGAATTACAGACTCTTCTACTAAGAAGAAAATGAAGCATTTTCCTTCAAGTATGTCTGGGTTATCATAGGCTTCCATAAATTGTTACAATTAACACTGTATCTTTAGAATTATTTATTTGACTCTGTGCCTCAGCTTAAAATCAGTAGTCTTTTTATGGCTTCTAAATTGTAGGAGATAATGCAGTGAAGTAATTGAATCCCCAAATGTCAGATCCGAGATTAATCTTACAACTCAAGTACTGAGCAAATTGGAAAATTCAATTTACACATTTAAAGAAACATCTTCCTTTTTTTAGGTGTCACAATCCCAAGCTGGTAGCACTGACTGTTGAAAATCGAACGCACACAAATAAACGCAATTGATTTAGTGCTCACAAACTCAAAAAAAAAAGTCTGCAAATATTCACTTTCTTAAGTAACCAGTCATCTTTGGTCAACAAATAAAGGCAGGCAGGGACTGGTGGTGTGTGTCTGTAATTCTAGCTACTCTGGAGGCAGAGATTGGGAGGATCATGGTTCTAGGCCAGCCTGAGTTAGGGGGATGTTGGCCAAAGGATACAAAATTTTAGTCAGGATTAATAAACTCCAAAGATTTTGTACATCATGGTAACTACAGTTACAACAAAATATTCTGCACTTGAAAATCGCTAAGAGAATAGATTTAAGTAATGAATGCATATGTTACATGGCTTGATTTAGCCATCTTACAAACATACACATATATGAAAGCATCACACTGTGCACCATAAACATAACTTTCACTTTTCAAGGTACAAAAAGATAGGCAGGCGTGTAACTTCTCATTTGCTTCCTGCTTTTAAAAAGTGTGAGGTTAGAAACCTCAGGTTAATATTTTTATTATTTGATAATTTCTTTCAGTAACAAAGGGAGAAAATGTCCATTCTGAATCAGAAAAAAAAATAAGTACAAATACAATTTTAGTCCACAATCTCTTACAAAGTTGTATTTTCAAGGAACCATGATTAACAGAATAAAAAAATGTTACACGTAACAGCCACACAGCCTTTTCAGATTCACTGGAAGTTGATTTCTAATTACATCCTGATCACGATAAAGCTACAAATTTAAACAATGGGCAAAAAGCAGGTTATATATTTTGTCATTTTTACTCAATATTTCATTTATTTTAAAGTGCCTTGTTGGATGAAAAACAGTTCACACTAAGGGGAGGTCACTAACAGGAGGAGAAGGGCGGAAGAAGGAACTAAAGAAGGTGAATATGGTTGGTGTACTTTCTATACAAGAATGAATATAGGATTTTTAAACCTGTTGAAATCACCATAAGAAGGGGACTACGGTAGAAATGAGAGAAATAGAGGGGATGAACCATTTCGGGTTATAATACATATACACGTGAAATATCTGAATGAAACTCCCTGTATAGCTATCTTGTACAAATAAAAATGTCTTTGTGTCAAAAATGAAGGACAGGAAGGTAAAACAGGTCCTGTCTGGGGGTTTTATACCAGTGGGAGGGGGGAGTCATAAGGCAAGGGTGAAGGAGGGTAAAATATAGAGGAAATATTATATATTCATGCACGAAAACGGAAAGATGAGACCTGCTGAAACTCTTCTAAGAATAGGGAAGAGGGGATAAAAGAGAATTAAGGAGATGATGAGTCAAACTAAGATATACTGTAAGTACTTTTGTAAATGTCACAGCATACCCCCAGTACAACAATAACATGCTAATAAAAATATAAAATAACAATAAAGTGCCTTGTTGATTTACTCCAGAGCAAAAACAAAAGATGGCCCCATGTTGTACACATAATGATTACTGTGAACAAAAAATGATCGATGGAGCCATTCCTCAAGCCAAGGCTTGAGCACATCACACCTGCTCTACCAGCTCTGTGCCTAAAAGGAAAATGGGTCAGAAGACAATAAAAATATCTGTGGAGTTCTACAATGGTTTCACTCTGTCTATTGAAGGATCGAGCAGTAATAGAACATTTCTCCTAAGCTCATCCAATAATAAGTCACTTTATATTTAAAATCTCCCCAAATGAAGCTTTAAATTTGTTTTTTTCTTAAATATGCAAATATATTATTTGTCACATAAATAAATGAAGGTGCATATAACAAATATTAGCTAAGTACATAGTAGGGACCAAATGTAGTGGAGTTTTATGAAAAGCAGGTACTGAAATAAACCAACAATCTAGTGCATGAATCAGAAGAAGCCAGTATATCCCGCCTCACTCTACCACCATCCAGCTCTGTGGCCTTGACCAAGTCACTTCATCTCAAGAGGTTCCCTTCTCTGATGTTGTAAGAGCGCATCCTTCCCACCGGCTGCCTGAGTGATGTTGTCAAAAGTATTTACTGAAATAAATTGTGAAGAGATGTATCAATTTCAAGCGTTACTCACTTAGCTAAGAGGACCACTTTTACCCCACAATCTTGTCATCTAGCTTATAAGTCTCTCTTCTTTGTGAGGCACAAAAGCATCACAGGATAATTAAATAACTGGTAAATCCCAGAGTCTACCCAACAAAGGACTTGCGCATGTCAGAAGATCAACACATTGCGATGCAAAGTGAACAGCTTTCCGCATCAACAACTTCCACGGTGGCAGCTTCACCGCAAGGAACACCCTGTGCTGAGTTCTTACTGCTTCCCTTGTCATTTGCATGGGCGATCTCAGCTTTGTCTTCCCCCACACACTGCTCTTAAGAAGTTGGTACCCCATCAGTCACTGTGACAGCCCCACGCTACACATCAATGTAATTTGTTTATTGGCTTCTGAATGCCAGATTCCTCCACGGAGAGGCTCAGATATGCTACATGCTGGGGGAAACATGGCTGGAAAACATGTAAATAAAGACACTCCCTGACAGCTCTTGGTCGTTGCCACTTGGAAAAATCTCCCAGCATGCACTTCTTCCTTCGAGGCCATTCTATTTCTTAGACATGATACATTTCTAGAAAACACTCAACAATGGAAGAGAAACAACAGACTTAGTGCCTCGTGAGTTTTTAAAACATAAAAATGGCAAAGTTGTAAAATGGTTGCTTCTGTTTCTTCAGAGATACAGAACCAGTAAGATGTAAGATTGAGGGAGATCCATTTTAAGGACTGGACCCACGTGATTATAGTGGCAATTCTGAAATCTGCAGGCCAGGCAGCAGCCTGAGACCCAGGCAAGAGGTAATATTGCAGTCTCAGGTCCAAAGGCATGCAACAAGGCAGAATTCCTCCTTTTTCAGGACACCTCAGCCTTTTTTCTTAAAGTCCTCTACTGATTGCATGAGGCCTATCCATGTTATGGAGTGTAATAAGCTATTCTCAAAATCTAATGATATAAGTGTCAATCTCATCTTTAAAAGAAAAATCTTCATGGCAACATCTAGACTGGTGTTTGACCCAAAACTGGGTACTATGGCCTAGCCAGCTGCCACATAAAATTAGACATCATAGTTGCCTCTCATAGATCCTCACTATGGCAGGAGCTGCTACAGTCTGGCAGGCTTCCCCCACCCCACTGCTTTGCATTTTCAGAGAAGAGGTTTTCCAAGTTCACGGAGGGGTTGGTGAGAATCTAGCGAATTTATTTATTCTAAGCAAGCGCGTGAGAAGATTGACCCTCAATCAGCAGCAGAGTCAATAGCAAAGGAGGAGGACAGCAAATCACTCCAGGCCCTGAAGCATCATCTATGTGACCTTCATAGCTTTGCTTCTACTAACACACTCCTTCCCACGGATGCATTAGAATTTTTGTCCTTCCTCTATGATTCCTCCAGATGCCACCATGCCACCAAACAGCCACCACACTCACCCTGCTGCTCCCAGTCACATCCTTGTGCTTCTCCCACTTTGTGGTAAAAGCCATCATCTGGGTCTTTGCAGGCAAGGCTTTGTGTCCACACCTCTCTCTGCTGAAGTCGGGAAAGGAAGCCACTTACAGGCAACGTGGACCATCTATTACCAAAATCTTCCCTCCCATTATTGCTTTCTTCTTATTTGGTATTAACGACCTCAACTAGCTAGAAAAACCTCTCTTCCAGAAGGCCTCATTCTTCACGAGAAGGCAAAGTGAAAGTTAAAGGGTAATGGTGAGTACAAGATTTGGATGTCCTTGAGAGACAGAGTGAAGACAGATGGGGACCAAGTAATCTCTCGGGTTCTTCCCAGCTCTAAATTCTAGATAATTCAACCTGATCAACTGCTATCTCAAAACCAATATTTAGCTCACCAGGTGGAGTCTCTTCTTTCCAGAACACTAGATAAATACACATAAAATTTACTTTCCAATTTTACTTTTTTCTAACTCCCACTGGACTACCTGACTCCTGCTTGTATTTTTTAACTTTTCCTCAATTTAATCATATGTTGTGATGCTTGTGTTAATTCTAAATTCCTTGACACAGATGTGAAAACTGTGTGGGAGAGTGCTTCTGCTTGGCCCAGGACTTCAGGGCATCCTAAGAAGCAAAACGCCCATTGCTAAAACCAAGACAATCCCACACAAACAGGGGTGGTTGGCCACCCTGTTTCCCTCAACAAGAGATCCCGTGAGCTCTGGTCACATGCCTTTTCAGTCTCCTAACCTTGATGATTGTCTTTTTCTTTTAAATTAAATTTATTTTTAATTGGTACATAAAAATTATACATATTGCGATGTTTCTACACATGTATACACTGTGTAATGTTTAAATCCATTTGGAATATGTATCTCTTTAAAATTTATCTTTTTTCTTTTTTTTTTTGTGGTACTTGGGCTTGAGCTCAAGGCCTACACCTTGAGCCACTCCCTCAGCCCTTTTTTGTGATTTTTTTTTTTTCAATAATAAAGTGCTAGGACTAACAAACTAAGAACAATACAAAAAAGTATGGGATCCACTGATATTTCTGACATTTGCTCTTTTTTTAAATTTCTGTTGCTATTTTTTGTTATCATTACTATTAACAAGAAAACCAAAAAGTTCTAGTTAAAGCAGAGCCCAGGCAGATAGGTTTTATGGTATGTGGTGACTATCTGGTCTGTCTTACACTCTTCAAGTCAACCATTTACCCCAGAGTTCCCAGGCCTCCACTGCTGCCTGTGGTGCACCTGAGCAGCTGCACTGCCTCTGTGACAATGGTCAGTGGTCAGGGTGTGGAGTCTTTTGGTTTGTGGGGGCTTTTTTCTTTATTTTTTTTCCTGACTTGAGAACAAGAGTCTTCTGTTTTCTTTGAAATGTGAGAGATCCAAAGAAGCTTTCTAAAGTCATTTTTGATTTATATTTTACATTTAATTTCTCTTGGATTCAGATGAAGGGAAGAATCACAGTACAAATACATTTTTCCAGAATGTTCTAAGAATTTTGAAAAACTATGAGAATTCCAGGTTTTGTTTGAAATCCCTACTAATGTCATTTGAATAAATTTTATTTTATTGAAAGTCTAGATTAAAAGAAATATCTGACTTGGCATTTACTCCATATCATATAGTACAATTACAGTTTCCCAGAGTGCCCAAATATTGCACTGTCATTAAACTTGATAGATAACCACCCAGGCACAGGCAGAGAAGTGCTAGATAAACACAGAGATTCAGATATCTTCGTGTGACTTTATAAAACAAAGTTGTTTTTAAAGAGTTTTTACTTGTGGGCTGAAAATACAAACTAATGAAGTTCTATTTCTTGTGAGAACATAAACTATGCTGAACAGGAAATGGATCCAGTTAATTTCACAATTAACATAGATCATTGTGTCTGGGGAGTCACTGGTACTGAGCTATTTACAACCATATACTTTTTAAATTTTATCAGAAACATTAAACAAGCTATAGCCTTGAGCTAAGGCTAACAAAATGAGAAAAGAGCCCAAGAAAGTCTTTTAAAAATCTGTAATTTGAAGGAAAATACTGACTATGGTCAGTACTGGTAAGAATTCTCTGAGACCTGGAGAGACCATATAAGAAAGCCAATATTCAGCAAGCACTAATTTGCTAAATCAGGCACTAAAGGGGCTTGGAATGGGAGATCTGTGGTGTCATTTAAAGGTCTCTTAACTTTGTTCTTAATGTTGCATTGGCACACAAAGGACAGGGAACAAAACCATCAGGTGACATAAATGAAAAGCTACCTACTTGCTTTGCTAGCTTAAGGTGACTGTTCTGCACACACCTGTCTCCTGGCTCCATCACTCACAAGATTTATCACATGGGCAGGTTATTCAACCTCCTTGCATCTTGGTTTCTCATCTCTAAAACGGCAGCGATACCACCATGCTGCTCACAGATTTGAGTATTCGTACAGTGCGCTAATCGGGTCTGGCGAACAGGAGGGATCTACGCTAAGTGAACCACCACGTCCATAACTGCTCAGTCACTTGATGTCATGACAAGTCTGTAATGCCAGGTGATCTAACCAAATCAGCATCAAAAGTAGCCATGAATCCTATGACAGAGCTTGGGCTGCTCCCATGTGAGGAAGAAAAAAAGAGTATCTAAAAGACTCAAAGTAGATGTGCCACAGAGAAGCACACATTAAAATCAGCCAGAGGATCTTGGCTATAGGCTGCCCCAAGGCCACATGGACAATGCTGTGTCTGGCCTATGGCGTCGCTGACTCTGGGTGACTCATCACAGTACAGACCAACAAACCATGCTCAAAACAAGCTGTGTTAACTGCAGAGCATGAATAAATGGGAAGGGTTGAACTTCTAGTATTTATGGACTGGATACTGTGTGAGCCAGCTCTGTAACATGATAAAAAACTATTATGGGCTTTTCTCAGTAGAGAATACTTTGCCATTATGAAGCTAGTAAGTGGCAAGGGGCTGGATGGCGATTTACACTCAGATCCATCATTCCAGTTTATAAATTTTCTCTACACAGAGCTCCCTTTTGTTAATTAAAACTAACATACAGTAACTCAAAGACAAGGGGGAACTTACTTCTTGCATCCAACCAAATATCATATCAGACAATCATGTTTGTCACATTTGTGAAAGGCTCTTTGCCAAAAACTGGAAATGCGAGTAGAGATTTGGGAACTGTCCTTCAGGTACTTTAAAAGCAGCAGGATGCTGGGTGTAGTGGTGAATATGTTTAATCCCAGCCACAACAGACATAGAGGTAGGAGGATCATGGTCTAAGGCAAAAATGAGAGACCCTATCTGAAAAATAAACTAAAGGGGGGCAAGGCTCAAGTGGTAGAGTGCTTACTTATCAAGCTGGAGAGGCTCTGAGGTTCTGTGGTAATGGCGCACACCACAAAAAAAGCAGTGGGAAAAGATGTTAGAGCAAAAGGAGTAAGTAAATACTACCGGCAGGGGATGAGTAAGTAAAACCATTTTGGAAAACACAATGACAACACACATAGCAATGTCAAAAATACAGAGGCCTACCAATTCCATGTACATCCCAGACTCATCCATTTATACCCACATTATCATATTTAAAAAACTACATATATCTTACACCAGAATATGATACAAGAATGAAAATGACAGCCATGCCACACAGCAACATGAAGTAGCATGGCTAGATCTCAGGACTGCTTTTGCTGTGTCCCATAGGTTCCAATGGGTTGTGTTTTCATTTTCATTGACTTCCAGGAACTTTTTAATTTCCTCTTTTATTTCATCAATGACCCATTGTTCATTAAGCAATGAGTTATTCAGTTTCCAGCTGTTTGCATGTTTTTTGTCCTTACTTTTATTATTGAGTTTTAGTTTTACTGCATGTGATCAGATAGTATGCGTGGTATAATTTCTATTTTCTTATATTTACTGAGGCTTGCTTTGTGCCCTAGGATATGATCTATTTTGGAGAAGGTTCCATGGGCTGCTGAGAAGAATGTATATTGTGTAGAAGTTGGATGAAATGTTCTGTAGACATCAAGTAGGCCCATTAGATCTATTGTATATTTTAGATCTAGGATTTCTTATTGATTTTTTGTTTGGATGACCTATCTATTGATGATAATGGGGTGTTAAAGTCTCCCACAACCACTGTGTTGGCGTTTATATGTGCTTTTAGGTCTTTCAGGGTATGTTTGATGAAATTGGGTGCATTGACTTTGGGTGCATATAGGTTGATAATTGTTATTTCCTTTTGGTCTATTTCCCCTTTTATTAGTATGGAATGTCCTTCTTTATCTCGTTTGATCAATGTAGGTTTGAAGTCTACTTTGTCAGAGATAAGTATTGCTACTCCTGCCTGTTTTCAGGGGCCATTGGCTTGGTAAATCTTCTTCCAGCTTTTCATCCTAAGCCTATGCTTATTTCTCTCGGTGAGATGGGTCTCCTGTAAGCAACAAATTGTTGGATCTTCCTTTTTAATCCATTTCGTCGAATGGTGCGTTTTGATGGGGGAGTTAAGTCCATTAACATTAAGTGTTAGTACTGATAGGTATGTGGTGATTGCGTGGATGGATCTCAAAAGCACAATACTGAGAGAAAGAAGGCAGGTCACAGTGAAAGCAAGTCACAGAGCCGCCTACATGCAGATTAACTATGAAGAAAGCAAGGAGCTTATAAACCCAGAATTCAGACTAGCAGCTCCTCCAGAAGGAAGAGAGTGGTCAGGGAAAGGTGTATGCGTCCTGGCAATCTCTTTCTTAAGCTCTATGGCAAGCACAGAATTGTTAGATCCATGATTCCTTAAAGCTATCATCTATTTTCAAGTGTGATCTGCTTTATAAAATGATGTATTTTTAAAACAAATAGAAAGAAATCCAATATACTTTTTGACTGAAGGCCAAAGAGTCATAGTACAATAGCTATGATATGAAGCAAAATAAAGAGAGATGGAAAGCTGTGATTCTCTGAGTGCTGGAGCCCAGGCTGGGGAGACTGTCACAGACAATGTCACAAAAAGAAGCACAAAGGGGGTGTGGGAGGTCAGAGGCAAGAGAAGTGGCTCCTCGTTGGCATCTGAAAAGGGCGGCTATCTGCCTTCTGTGGTAGGTTACACAATGCCTTTTAGTAAATGGTAGTGGGGAGACCAAGCATGTCAGAGAAGAAAGGCAGGAGAGACACCCTGCCTGGGCATGTCGAAGGAACATCCGCAGTCCAGTCAGGATCCTTGTCTTACCTCTGTGTTGCCAGAGATATCAGTTACCATGAACCAGTGCCCAAATCTGACATTCTGATCAGAATCTCAATGACCCCTTGAAATTCCCTACGAAATCCCCAAGAATGAGTTCCCATGCAAGATGGTTAGAAATGCCCAAACTGTTCACTTACTCATGACTTTACATGATCTAAAAGAAGGCTCAAAGCTGGTTTTATTTTGCTTCTCTAGATGTTCTTAGGCTATCAGAGTCTTAAACATCCACTTAATCCAACATCAAAAGGGGGAGTGCTAACTTCTCCATCTATTTTTACTGGAAGACACGTCCATTAACTGCAGGCATGACAAACATCAAGTCATCTTTACGGTCGAGTGCAATCGTTTGGTGTGTTTTCCTAGAAATATTACTACTAGTAGCTACTACCAAAATGAACAGAGAGCATAAGGCCCTTCTCTAGCACCTCATTCACCTGCTCATTCCATTTTGGTCACGTCTGGGCTGGCCCAGATATGTTAGACTTGTCTCCTTGAATCTGCCTGAGAGCACACTTCTGACCCCAGCAGGGCACACACAGGAGCCATTCTTGCTCTTTTGGCCTTTGGAAGATGCTTGAAGCTAAATTTGACATTCAACTGTTCCATCAGACAAAGTTTCCTTGTCACATTTTAAAGAAAGCAAACAAATTAAACTTCGGACACACAAAACAGCTTTGAGCACAAATAAAGATGAAACTTTAAAAGGGGAAAGGAAAAAAAAAATCACATTTGAAAAATGACAAGTCAGAAACTTCAACTTCAGAAACAATGACAGTGTCAGTAAAGTTTTAGTCCATTTTAAAAATAATAACTTCTGGAAGAACCAGCATTATTTTATGGCACTCTTAGTAAATGTATCATTAAACACAAAATTGTCTCAGTCATCAAGTTCAAGCTAAACAGTCTTAAAATTTCCCAAATCTGTTGTAATTACCAGAGTAATATCAAAAAGCTGACAATTTTAAGGGAAGTTGGATAGGTCAAATTTCTAAGCCTTGACTTTCTCTTCAGATCCAGTAGAAGAGTGGATTGAGTAGATGGAGTGCTTGTGAAAGTAAAATTGATGGATATAAAACTAAATATAAAAATTGAAAGCTTGGGCCAGGCACTGGTGGCTCATGCCTATAATCCAAGCTACTTGGGAGGCTGAGATAGGAGGATCATAGTCCAGGTCAGCCCGGCAAAAAATTTCTTGAGACCCCATCTCAATGGAAAAAAGAAGTTGGGCACATGGTATGTACCCATCATCCCAGCTATGGTGGGAAATTTAAAATAGGAGGCCAGCCTGGGCAAAAAGCAAGACCTTATCTCCAAGGTGGAAGAAAGAAAAGCAAGTTTGGAATATAAGTTATTATAAACTATCTAAAAGATCAAATATTAGAAAAGCCCCATTATCACCTCTCATTGACTAAGCTCACCACCCAACACCACACGCATTCACACGCAACAGTCGGGGTCAGGTCCTCCTCACTGGGCAGCCAGTGCAGCCTGGGCACCCTGTGTCATTGCCCTTACCGTACTATATGCTTTACAGACACCAGTGTGGGATGCCCATCCCACCAGTCCACATGCTCCCCAGGTTCTGCATCAGCTGTCCTGGGCGCAGAAAGACTTCCTCTGTGGCAAGCTGAAAGAAGTTCCATGCTAACATTTGACCCAACCAGGAGCACAATTAACAAAACTACAGCGTGCAAAAGAGAAAGTCACACTCCCAATTTCCTGAGTCATGCTCAGAGAAAATCAAGGAAATAGTTTTCTGGTATCTAAATCCTTTCTAATTGCAATTTAAATGGGAGAGAAGAATGATTTTTTTAATACTGTAATCCTCCCAGACTGTAGCTATGTAACCTCAGTGAGCTCATATTTTCTACCAAATAATCTGTAGTCAACATTCCCACACTGATTTTAACAAGGAGTAAAACATGATGCTCTGTGCTAGCCACACCAAGTTATTTTACTAAAACTCCTGTCAGTTGCTGCTTTGATTAAACCTCTTTCCTCCTTCTCAACTTTTTTTCCCAGTCCTCTGCCATTCAGAAAATTAAAGATAACTTTAATTGACTGGAGAAAGGAAGTATGGTCATTGCATTGTTAACTGTATAGTTTAGAATTCAAAGAGGTCAAAAGAATAATCTAATTAAAATGATAATGCCAACATACAGCTACAATCTGTAATGAGAAAAATCAAATCATCCAACGGTCAGAGGATCCAAATGGGGGGGCATCTTTGGGAGGGTTTCAAAGGAAATACTAGGTCTTATCCGAAGTAAATTTGATCTGTAAAAATTTGATATAATTACCATTAGGGTATTAGGACATTCACTTGTTATATAGTGTTTGAGTCCTGCCAAATTCAAATATTTTAAGTCCTCATGACACTCTCTTCAATCTGCTAGGGTTTGATGCAGGGTCATCTAAAAATAGCAGCAGGAGATGCAGCCAGAGCTCCAGCAATGCTGAAGAGGCGCTTCTAAATGGCAGAAATCAGAGTTAAACAGACAGGCAGCTGACAAAGGCCTCAAGGGAACACACTCCTGTAGCTCCCAGGCCTCATGGCACATCTCCCACCATACGCTGGGGTCACATCCCAACTTAGCTCACGCTTTGTACCCACTGGGCAGGAACCATTACCCTAAACAAAAGGGGCATTTCATTTGCAGCTAGTGGGGTAAAAGACATCACAAGACACGGAATTTTTGAAGGCCCTAGAGGTCATTGGGAACCACAGTTCTCAGACTTTAGCATGCATAAGAACTGCCTACAAGGTCGTGGAATTAGATCCCATACCGCCTGCCCCACTCAAAGACATTACTCTAGAAATTGTCTCTTTTTTTCTCTAACACTTCCCTCCACCTACTGGTTCACATATAAATATGCCTTCATTCCCCTATTGTGTTTTTAAAAATTCCTTCTATTCTGTCACTATCGCTTTTTTTCTTTTACCCTACCAATATGCCAAACAACTCCAAATACTGTGTGCATTTGATCTAAAGAGAGCATTCTCTCTTGAATTTCATTCCAGCTCTCATACTCATGACTTAACTGAAGCCACTCATCATAAGGGTGACAATGACCTTCACATTGCTCCATCCAACCACCAATACTCAGTCCTCATTTTATTTTCTTCATCAGCAGCATCTGACTCAGTTTATCCATCCTTCCTACCTGAAGGACATTCTTCACTTGGCTTCTGGATCACCATGATCCCTTGGTTCTTCTGTCACCTTCCTAGCTATTATGTGTTGACTTGCATCCCCCAAAAATATATGTTGAAATCTTAATGTCTAGTACCTAAGAATGCAAACTTATTTGGAAAAAAGGTCTTAAAAGATTTAACCAAGTTATGACAAGGGCACTCAGTGGGCCTTAATCCAGTTTGACTGGTATTCTTATTTAAAATCATCAATCTGGACACAGACTCACAGAGGGAAGGTGAGGCAAAGGCACACAGGAAGAAGGTGGCAATTTGGCTGCAAGGATGCATCTGTAAGCCAAGAACACCAAGTATTGTCAGCAAACACCAGAAGGTTTGACCAGAAGGCAGGGCAGGGAGGATTCTCCCTAGAGCATTAAAGAGAGAACACAGCCCTGCTGATGCTTTGATTTCAGGTTTTCACCTCCAGAACAGAAACAATACACTTCTGTGGTTTTAAGCCACCCACCTAATACTCTGATTGACCCTCTTTTGACACTAGAGATGGCTTGCTTCTCTTTTCTCTGACCTATGGATGGCTTCTTTAGGGCTCAGTCATTGTACCTCTTTACTCCACTATACATACCCCAACCTAGTTGATCTCACCACTCTAAGGCTTACACCCTATGTTCATGACTGGCCAGATTTCTCCCCATCTCCAGACTCATTTACCGAATTTCTTCATGGCATTTCCTCTTCAATGTCTAACTGGCATCTCAATTAAACAAGTCCCAAACCAAACTCTTGATTCTCACCCCGGGGGAAAACTGTGCCTCCACCAGTCTCTCACACTCCAGCACATGACTATTCACTGACCAACTGCTCAGACAAACAAAAAATCAAAACGACATTTGACTCTCTGTTTCCTACACATCACATCCCAACAACAGATCCTGGAGGCTCCCCCTCCAAATTGTGTTCACCGTTTGACTTCTTCCAGTCTCTCCCACTCCTACTGCTAAGGTGCCACACCCACCTTTTCTCACCTGGAATATTCTCAATAGGCTGTTCTCAGATCCTCACTGTCTCCCTCTTCCACCCCTACCTCCAGCATCCTATTCTCAACATGGTGACCAGACAGAATTTTCTCAAACATGCTTACTGGACAAGTGATCTACCACTTGAACCACTCCACCAGCCCATGCAAAAGTTAAGACTTGTCTCAAAAACAAGCCAGTGATTGCGATGCACAACTATAAGCCAGCTACTCCACAGACAGAGGTAAGAGAATCCTGGTCCTAGGCCAGCCAGGGCAAAAGCTCAAAACCCTACATGAAAAACAAAGTAAAAGCAAAAGGACTGGAGATGTGTCTTGAGTGGTCACCTGCCTAGCACGCACATGGCCTTGAGTTTAATCCTCAGCACCACCGGTAAAAAGAAAAAGAAAAAAAATTCAGAGATCCTGGAAAGAATTCAAAAGTGGGGAGGATTGGGGAAGCATGCTCGTAAGTTCTTCCTTTAAGTGATGCTTTTGCTCCTGTAGACAGCTGGGTCCTCAGCCTCACAGAGTCAATGACCACTTACGTCAGGTGACTCTAGTGTAGGTCTCTCCCCCGTAGTGGTTGATCTTGGGACAGCTCAGTACTGAGATTTGCAAGGCCTCTCTGGGAACAAGAATCCAATACCTTACCCTAGCTGTGCATGCGTGCGCATAGCACAAGATTCATGTGTCTGCTTTTTCAAAGTGAAGCCATCTTCCTGAAATCTATTCTCCTTCTCCCTAATGTACACAATGCACACCCAGTGAAAGAGCAGTGATGCCAGCAGGAATGTCTAGGCAAGCAGCGAAGGTTCCAGTAGGGTTCTATGTGGGCAGCAGCTGCAGAGTTTGGGAGGTTTAATTTTATCTCACTGACTATATTTCATGTGCCAAGTTTTTCTCTTTGGAGTTTCAGCAGGTGCAGTGGGACAAAACAACACATTTAAATTCTCAGCCCCTGAACTAAGAAAACTCCAGAAGGGCAGCAGCTGTGGGGAGGGGAAGAAGGAGGTGGCTATAGTGGGGAGAAGATGAGATTTCAAAAGGAATCTGCTGGCTGGGCTCGGTGGCTCACACCTGTAATTCTAACTACTTGTGGGCTGAGCCTCAGAGGACTGAAGGCCAGCCCCAGCAAATAATGAGAGCCCATCTCCAACATGACCAGAGCAAAAGAGACCGGAGGCATGATTCAAACACCGCTGCTTTGCAAGCGTGAAATCCTGAGTTCAAACTCCAGTCCCACCAAAAAACAAAAAACTAAAAATGAAAGGAATCTGTTGTGTATACCTGAGAATTTTGTCAGAAACTGGGTTCTGTTTGTTTTCTTATCTGAAGGATTGAGGATGGGGTTCAACCTTGGAGCTCCCACAGTCTACAACCACTGTCACAACAGCAATGGAGTTTTAAATGGGATCTCTAGAAGGTCATGGTGCTGTGAGATCAATTCTTTCAAATAGTTTTTTAATTTCATTTTATTTTATTTTATTTTGGCAGTGCTAGGAATTAAACTCAGGACCTTATGCTTGCTCGGTCGGCATTCTACCACCTGGGCCATGCCCCCAGCTCTTTTTGTTTCAGTTATTTTTCAAATAGTGTCTCAAATCCTACTACCTATGCCTCCCAAGTAGCCGGGGTTACAGGCACACACCACCATGCTCAACTTGTTCATTGTGACAGAATCTTGCTAACTTTTTGCCCAGGCTGGCCTTGAATTTTGATCCTCCTGATCTCCACCTCCCAAATAGCTGGGTTTACTGGCATAAACCACTTGCACTCAGCCCTGATAACAATTTTTTCAAATGTTTTAAGCATTTGAATCCCATAAAGGGAACATGGCAGGAAAACAGTGGCCAATCTGTGGGCAAAGAAATGAATCTAGAACAAAGATACTGCTGCAAAGGAGAGCTGGAGGCAGAAGCTGAATATGCAGAAGCTGAAGCAATAGAAAGAAAGGTGGCAACAGGTGCAGAGGGCCTGGAATGAGACCTGGAAATGCCAAGACATTTGCATGCTCAATTGCTCAGAAGACTGAAAAAAGACCCAGCAAGACCCTTGGCATTTAGTTGGGGCTCCACCCCTGGTCCACAGTCCTGAGTGTGCTCCCCTACAGCTTCCAGCCTTGTTCCTGACCTCCTCAGATGTCATGGACACACATGTCACATCCATGGCCATGCTCAGTGATCGTCCTTAAGGGCCAGAGAGGAGATGGACTGCACCTGCTGTCCTGTACCATACCTAACACTCTCAGCTCCCAATTAAAATTAAATGACCTAACAGTCAGTCACTGGATGCCTAATATTTTAAATATAATTTTTTTCAGGGCTGGGGATTGAGCCCAGGGCATTTCCACATGCTAGGAAAGAGTTCTCCCACAGCCCATAGATAACTAATATTTTAGACACATATCAGAATAACATATCTAATTAAATGTAATAAGTAATAATAGTAACACAGAGCTGAGACCACCTCATTAATGAAACCCGTGGGAACATGACCGAGACCACCATTTTCTATTCAAACCTAGCAAATCAGTGTTGGCTAAACGTTCCTTCTGATTCTCATGCAGGATAGAATGTGTTTCAACATCTCTGCGGTGAAAGCTGCTTTTCACTTGGGGTTTTTGTTTGATTTTGTTTTGCTGTGTTTGTTTAAAAATCCCAGTGATGGTAGAGGTTTAAAATAGAAAAACAGCACCTATTTCAATATAGAGGTCAGAAAACAATTTGCATTCAAACAAATTTTCTAAAAATACATATATATTTCCTTTTTTTATTTCCACAGATCTGTTCATTTCTTTAAAACTTTTAAATTATTTTAGGATTTTACTGCAAAGCCAAGATAAGCCATGATTTTTATCTAGTTGAGGGTGTTTCCTTCTCAAAAACAAATCCAGGTTAACAAATGTAATCATAGAAAACACAATGGCCAAGGGTGTGGATGGAGAAAATTCATGATTTCACATTAAGTAGGTAGTGCTGTAACTCCATCTTAAGAAAAAAATGTAACAATGAACACAATTCCCTGTAAACATCTAGCTTTATTAGCCACTTAAAGGCACCTGAATGTTTTTATGAACTTTTCCCAATTATTTAAAATGTATTCTGCTTCTTTAT
Source organism: Castor canadensis (assembly GCF_047511655.1). Taxonomy (NCBI): domain Eukaryota; kingdom Metazoa; phylum Chordata; class Mammalia; order Rodentia; family Castoridae; genus Castor; species Castor canadensis. Next base: position 75,957,376 of record NC_133400.1, on the reverse strand, counting down.
TAAGTGTCATTGATATCTTATAAGCAATGGTTTTAGGAGACTCATCTCTAGCCACTATTTTGAAAAACATTGCAAGCCATGTTTTTACCAGATGAAAGTTAAGCAATTCCCTGTAAATGCCCATCATTGGAAATGCAATGTAAATTCTACCCAACCAGCCCATTGTGCTTGAAAGATAGGATAATTAGCACAAATGCTATTGAGCTGGGTGCTATGGTGATTGGTAGCAGAGAAATGTAAAGGTAGATAATAAAAACAGCCTGAAAAGGGATATTAAGTGGCTTGTACAGGCAGGAAAATATATCTTTCAGGATGAGAAGGCAAAAAAGGGGCAGAAATGGGAAGAGGGACTTTGTAACTCTCGTATTAGAGAACATGTGTTGGAATAAATATTTAGTATTGGTATTCGTGTGGTCCATTTTTACTGAACGGAAAGGTTTTAATCTTGATGACCCTAGAAAGGATCCTTCAAAAACATGGAAGTGGGTGTGAGGAGCAAGAAGAAAATCCCCTGGGAAGGAAGAGAACCTTTTGGCCCACAGCATATGCTGTTGTTAGGAGGTAGACAGAAGTCTTTAGGGTTGGTTTGGCATTTAAATCATGAACTTCACCATAATTTTCTGTTTAATATACAAGTGAATAAAAGTTCCATGTTTGTTTTCTTCAAAATTTGCAGTATTTGGGAGATTTTGAGATTAAAAAAAGAAAGCAAGTGTGAAGGTACAGAAAATTAGGTGCACAGTCTCAACTTCTTTAAATAAATAAGCTAAAAGAAAAACAGGCAATACATGATGCCTAAGGTGATTTCAGCATTTCGCATCTGCTCAGAAAGCATTCAGTGTCAACAAGAAAGAAAGGTGCAAGGAAATTGCTTTCTTCTGAAACGTAAGAAGAATCTTCTAAAGCACTCATGATGATTGATTGATTATTGATTGATTAATTGATTGATTTTAGTGCTGGGGGTTGAACCCAGGACCTTTTCCATGCTAAGCACATGCTCTACCACTGAACTACATGATTCTTAATGCAAAACCTGTCCCATCCACCACTACTGCCCTCACACAAACTCCCTGGCATTTATTGAGCACCTACTGTGTATGAGGATTGCCCCTTTTGCATCTGCCACTCTGTATTATTCTTTAATCCTCCAACTGAGAAGTCCCAGAGTTGTGAGCAGATGGGAATACAAATAGTGTATCAGCCACCCACTAGCACTTTCCCTCCATCTGGTACATTATTCCTGGGACAGTCACTGGAAAATAAATTGCACCAAGAACATCAACAAGGCAGGGTGATGGGTTTCAGTAGAAATCACACTGACAAGCAGCTCTTCTAGTCCAACAATGGGGAGATTTATGCCTCTGGGCTACCTGGATATATGTTAGCTCCCTCTCTTTGTCCTTCCACACCTTTCATCCACCCTGCTCTTAGACTAATGGTCTTCCAACTCAGGATCCATCAGTCTTTCCATATTAGCATTAAGCTGTATGGAAAACGGAAGTGAGAGTAAAACACATCACTGATGCTGGGTCCCCTCCATCCATTCTCACAGGCTTAGAGAACTCATCTGAAGTCCCCTCGCTTTCTCCTTCCTATCTAACAAGGAGTATAAGCTTCATAAAGACATCAAATTTCCACTCCCACAGAAATTTTACAGAACGGACACAGGGCATGATTATTGGAGTTGTTAAAAAAATTCTATCAGTGAGCTTCTCATGAAGATGGTAATAACAACCTAAATAAGTAATCAATTCTCTATTTCTTATAAAGATGATAGCAATTTGTTATTGATAAAATTTTATTCTTGCTAATGATTATAAGTTAAAATAAAAGCTAAGAAGTGCAACAAAATTTAGTGAGCAACAGAGATCTAATTTTTAATGGGAAAAACCAGGAAATCCAATGATATTCACCTCTTCTGAGACAAATATGTCTAAGATATTAAACTAAAGCAAAACAAGACCAACCTAGAGATGTAAATGGCCAAAGCAAACAGAATCATTCGTAAAGGAGTTTTATTTCAAGCCTCAGATCTTCCTTCAAAAAAGCCAATATTCTAATACTCTTTGCTTAGACTTACCGTTGCTAAAAACATAACAATACAGAAAAGCAAGGAAATATCCCTTCTTAAGAGCTCATTTACCAGGTCAAGTGCATATTAAAATCTTAATTCTAATCTACAAAAACCACTGTTATTGTACATTGATTTTGTTACATTGTTCTCTTAATAGTTTTTTTTTTTTACTTAGCTGAATTTTTAGATTCATGGACCATTCAGGGAAATTCAGAACTATTAAGTTCACATCTTATTTGACACCTTGTATAGAATATTTACAGTGCACACAAAAAATATTTAAAGGCCTGTTTCCTGAAATATTTTGACTTTAATTTTAAAGTGGAATACACAAATGTTTGAGAATGTTATTTTAAAATTTCAGTTTTGTGACAAATTATTTTGAGCTCCAAACAGTAATCATTAAGAAACATGAGTAACCTTTTAAAAATGAATTGTATGTACAACAATTGTCATGACATGGGAGAGATGACATTTCCTCTCAGAACAGAGAAGAGGGTAGGGAATGGAGAGGGAATAACTAAGAGAAATAGGTATGGGTAGCCAAAAGACAAATTAACTTTGAAAGTGCTAAAAGATTCTGACTTGGAAAGATTCAGTTTACACTATATAACTTCGAAGGGCAGAAACGGGACCATTAGAACAAAGTGGAGGGAGTAGGGGTGGAACCCTTGACTCATTATGAGAAAGAACTTCCTATGAAAATGGAATATACTACCTTATGAAGTTTGGGTGTGATATCAGTACCCCACAAAGCCCATGAATAAAGACTTTTATCCCAATGGTGGCCATACTAGAAGGTACTAATGGACCTTTAAAAAATGGGGCCTATTGGCAGGACCTGAAGTTATTGGGGGTTGACCTCGAAGAATATTGTGGGACCTAATCTAGTCCCTCCCCCTCTGGTTCTTGACTTGAGATGTAAGCACTCATTGTACATATGTCCCCACCCTGATGTGCTGCCCTCACCAGAGACCCAAGCCCATGAGGGTGCCTGATCTTAGACTCAAACCTCCAGAACAATGAGCAAAAATAAGCTTCCCATTACTTCATAAGTAACCTGAGCATTTCATTATGGTGATGGGAAGCTGACCAATACAGGAAGTAATAAACACAACATCCCTGGAGGAGTTCAACCAGAAGCTGACATACTGCTTTGCAGGAACACTGAAACTGTGAGGGAAATTGGAGAAGAAGGCCCACTCCAGGATTTTACATGGCTTTAGTCAAACACAATAAACACTTTTAGAAAGTCAAGAAAGTGTAAGTCAACACTTTTCAGTAAATTTATGTCAGTGATGACCATGGTATTATGGTGTCTGGCATCCATATTTCCCCTCCTGATGATAACTTGACCTCCCCTTTGACATGCCCCCCCAGTGCCTTTGGTTTGAGTATGGACTGCCCAACCCTACCTTTTAGTTTGTCATCAGCAATAGGTATGTAACAAAAATCAGGCCTGACTAAATAACCTTGGAAGTTTTATTCAAACGATTGGAGGAAGTTCTTTCTGCTGAGGTGAACAGAATACAAGCCTGAAGCTGTAAAATCTCATCTTTCCACCATGAGGAAAGAGGCTACTCAGAAACAAGTGGAGGGAGGGAGAGGCGCTGAAACCTGCTGGCAGCCCCTGGAGACCATCAACACCTGGTCTGTTCACCGTCACCTCCTGCAGGCCAGTACACCTTCCTTCCTGCTTTAGCTAGTTTGCGTTGAGTTTCTATCACTTACAACCAAATGGTCCTGGACTAAAGTCAGAGGAGGAAATAATGAGTAAAGAACCTTGAATGTTCATTATAAGTTTCAATCTTTAAAATTTGAAATATTTAGAGATTCTCCCTTGGTATCTTAAATTTTTTTTATCACCTTCTTGACTATTTTCCAGTTTATATTGAATGCAATTTGCTCCTAACTTTCTGTCTTGGCTGATTTTAAGTCCTCAAGAAGGTCTTCCTCAGTTCCTATCCCAACAAAGAAATGAAATAGGGTACTTCCCGTAGTCTTCAGCCATCCTGTGCACGAAAAGCAGAAGGTTCTTTCTCATGGCACTGCACCCGCATGTAACTTGTCACATAAGCCACAGCCAGTAGAATAACTGAAAATTTCCCCTAAGTGAACAGATTGTCCCAAAAACCAATGTTCCAGAAATAGTTCATCAAGCTGTCCAGGTTAGCTGTTATGAAATCTCTACTCAGGCCAAAAGAATCCATCATTCCCCAAATCTCAGCTTTCACAATGAGCCTGAGGCCCATTAACCACCATTAACCAACACATCCAGAATTGCGTCATTCCACACGGATGTGTTCTGCCTTTGTAAGCATTTTCAAATTTTTATTTAGATATTCCTAGCAAACTAAAAAGTATTGGCTCGGGCTGGCCAAGTGGCTCAAGTGGTAGAGCCTCTGCCTAGCAAGTGTGAAGCCCTGAGTTCAAACCCCAGTGGCAACAAAACAAAAAAAAAGACTGGCTCATTTTACACATTTTAATATAACCTGACATGCTGGCATGGACCACAGCGAGGACAAATCTCATTGTCAAAGATAATTGTATCTAATCTTCTTTAGAAGAAAATAAAGCACAGGAGATAAATACGTACATTACACCTTCATATCTGATCATTATCTAATTTTAGCTAATTATATTAATCATAACATCATCTTTTACAAAAGATTGAAACAAGTTTTCCAAAAGAACATAAACCTTCTGCAATTTACCCCTGTAGGGCAAGTCATGTAAATAGCTCCCACCACGTACTTACAGCGGCTTAGGGACAGCCCAGCTGGAAAGAAACGCAGCCTCTCCTGACAACACTGAGCATCTGATTTGCTGCACGAGGTGCCACCTCCACACAAAGCCTCGCAATTTGGGACAGGAAGGGAAGAATAATGCTATATCCACTGGTAGCTGTGGGGGGGACTTTTCCAGGAGGCAGAATGGCATTACTCGAGTTGGAATTTGGCCAGGACACTGGGGCTAAATACACGGACTCTTACGAAAAGTGCCCTTGGGATTGTGAATGCCCTCGAGTCGTCAGGACCTCAGTCTTGTGTCTTCTATGAAAAGAAAAGCTGATTAGATCATTTAAGCCAATCTCTCGGTGGGCTTCCCTGACTTCTGATTATCTAGATACGCTTTAATCACCATCCGATTGCCCTGGTTAAAATTAATGACAGATGAATGTCATTCTCTCCAAGATATCAAAGAACCAAAATATATACCTCAATAATATAGCACATATATATTTTTTCATTTGTTCCCCAGGGGATTAATTTAGAACCCCAGCAATTCCTGCTTGGACTAAATCATGCTGTTTTAAAGAGTACATAATACCCCAATTATCCTGCAGCCCTCATCTTTATGAGTCTCCAAAGGGCAGATAACCTAAGTGGGGTGATTAGGTTTAATGCCACATCTCTGAAACCAAAGTCCTGTTTCAACAGACAGCTTTTTTTAAATGGAACATTAAATCTTCTTTGTAATTCACTAAAACAGTTATCCATAACAAGACTTTAAACACAATTATTCACCTCCTTCGCCTGGCAATTAGAAAACTCAGAGTCTTCATTTAGGTGGCACATGTCTAAGAAGGAAAACATCTGGGGGGCTAGACACACTGGCTCACACCTGTAACACCAGCCAGTCGGAAGGCAAAGGTAAGAGGACCACAGTCTCTGACCAGTGATCTCTGTCCACTGTCTCTTGGACAATAATGCTGGATACCATCTGAAAAATAACTAAAGCATAAAGGGTGAGCATGTTTTAAGTGGTAGAGCTCCTACCTAGCAAGAGTGAGGCCTTGAGTTCAAACCCCAACACTGTCAAAAGAAAAAGAGGGAAACCATTTCTCATATGTACATATGAGCAAATACTCTAAAACTGGAGTTTGGGAAAGATCCCTGAAAACATTTACAAATGAGTTTTGTCTCCACAAATCGTTCCACCTACAAAATTCATAAATAAGCTTCTTTCCCTTTTTTTTTTTTTTTTCTAAAATTTTAATTTACAAAGATACTCCTTTGTCCATCTGGCACAAATTGTTTTTCTCCTTTCCAGTTCTCCCTCACCAAGGAATTTTTTAATTTTCTTTTTAACTACCAGGCCCACTTTGCTGAGTCTTGGCTTTTCCACCTGTGAAATATGACGGGCGAAATCTGTGGCTCTGATCCACGTTGTGTATTAAAATTGCCTAGGACACTTTTTCAAATGTGAATCCCTTGACCCAGACCCTACAGATCGTGGTTCAATTGTTTTTAGGGTGCTCCCCTCCCCCAGCATCTATACTGTTCTACAGTTCTCCTGTGATTCTCATGACTGAGCTCCATATTTCCAGGGCCCCTGTGGTCCCAGCTTGGTGTCCAACAACCATTTAAAGAACATATCAGCGCAGTAGAACTATAGGTTTATTGGGGTTTCCCTTACAAATGACCACAAACATTGGTTTGAAAAGACACATATTTATTCTCTCACCCTTCTAGGTGGAGGTCAGAAGTCCCAAATCAAGATTTCCATGTGATTGGCTTTTCAGGAAGCTCAGAGAGCATGGGTTCTATGCCTCTCCCAGCTTCCAGTGGTGGCGACATCCTGGGTATTCCCTGACTGGTGACACATTGCTCTAGCCTCTGGTCTGTCCTCATGGGGACTTCCTCTCTGTATCTCTTCCTGTTCTGTCTCTTATAAGGGCCTTGAAAGTGGATGTATGGCTCACCCTAGTCCAGGATGCATTAACCTCAAGATCTTTACCTGAATTACCTCTGCAAAGACCATTGTGCCAAAGGGGGTCACACACTGAGGTTGAGGGTAGAAGGGTCTTTTGGAAACCTCTATTCAACTCACTACACTGGAGGTGAAATTTTGATCAGGAGCAGCTAACAAAAAAATTCTGCAGCAGGGGACAGGACAGCTAAATGACATAGTACACAGACGCAACATAGGTCCCCAGGATGTCAGCTGCCATGAAGGAAGGACCAGGGACAGAAAGAATCCCAGGAAGGGTGTACCAAGGTTGCTCCAGGCCAACCCCACCTGCTGCTCAGGGTTCACTATCAGGTTACCTCTGCGCTAGTTACAGACACAATGAGTCAACACAGAGGCGGCTATGCCTCTGCATGCATACAGGTGCCTATGCTTTGCGGGGACAAAGAGGTGTGTGTCACTGTCCTTCCTAGAAAGGGACCACAGAGGGCTGGCAGTGTGGTTCAAGTGGTAGAGTGCCTGCCTAGCAAGTGTAAAGCCTTGAGTTCAAACCCCAGTACCGAGAGAGAGAGAGAGAGAGGAGAGAGAGAGAGAGAGAGAGAGAGAGAGAGAGAGAGAGAGAGACTACAGTTTTCAAAGGCCCACCGTGACCCCTCAAGAAGTGATGTGTTCCCCAACACAGGAAAAAGGCCTTCACTCATTGCATTCAATAATCTTCCTGCGTTCTTTCACCTACTCCAAAGAAAAACAAATCCTCATACGTAGTGGATTTCTAGGCACTATCATATATAAGCAAAATGAAAAAGAGCCGAAGATGCCATAAAATGCCTACCATAGCTGCTATTTTGTTCTCATGCCAATCCTTATTCCTTCTTCCTCCACAATTCTATTCAAAGTCTTCACTGTCAGGCTTCCTCCCCACCCAAGGCCTAAGAACCAACCCAATCCACAGCTTTAGAATAGGTTTTTAACTTTTTAACCAGTCTACTTATACTGATTTAACCCTCACTTCCCTAACTTTTCTTAGAATCAGCAAAGCCGAAAGTTCATCACAGGCAGAAACCCTGCCATGGGCATCGATGGGATTCCTGGAAACTAACATGGCCCTCTTCAAAGAGGGTGCTGCTGACTGACTGACAATCGCATTAGTGCCTTTCCAGTAATATTGTTTCTCGTTTACTTATTTAATTTTTAGACTATTAAAAAAAAGGTGGGAACAAAAAAAAAGTAGAATAAAAGAAATGTTTCTGTATTCTGAAATAAGAATGGCATCCCCATAGTTGAAATATTATGACATCCTGTATTATGAATCCACAAAGGGGCCTAGCAACAGATACAACTGCCACTCATGTTCTCACAGGACAAGTTCCAGGAACTCTGAATAACCAAATCCTCAGGTGCGGAAGTCCTTCACATAAAATGGCATAGGATTTGCATATAACCTATGCTTCATAGGTAAAAGGTTATAGTATATAACCTTGTGTAGGTCTATAACCCATAGAGGTTATAGATTATAACACTGTAATTTCTACATCCCTCATATAGTTTAAATCATATCTAGATTACTTACAATACCTAACACAATGTAAATACAATTTAAATAGTTGCTAAACTGTATTGTTTAGGGAATAATGAAAAAAAATTTAAAGTCCCTACATCTTTAGTACAGATGAAATTTTATTTTTCTGGATTTTTTTCAATCAGTGGTTAGTTGAATTTTCAGACATGGAGCCCACAGATAGGGAGGGCCACCTGTACTTATATAAATGCTAAGGCCAAAACTCCTGTCAAACACCCACCAGTGTCCTCATTTCTTTAAATCAGCTGGAAACTGAGCAGATGTGTCCCTTGCTGATAGGAAGTGCTGGAAATGGAGAGCCTTTGTTTCTTTAGTACATTTCTATAGACCTCCCAACAAATCCACCATGACTCAGGTCCCAGGCAGCTACCTAGTAATGACGTAGTTAGACCTAATGGCACTGATTTCACATGACCAGCCTCTCCAGGGAAGGGAAAGAGTATCAGGGTTGTTTTACCCTTGCTGACCCAATCCTTCCAGGAGCATGACACAGTTGCCCAAAACTGGACTATTTGGAGGGCCTGCCTCAGTTTCCCCAAACACTTGCTCCCACAGTCTCAGCCACATCACAAACCAGTAGATTTTCTCAATGTATTTCTCATACTTAAATCATCAATCCACTTAAGTTCAGCTACCCTCAGAAATATTTGCAAATCATGTATTTCACAAGGAACTGAATGATATCTAAAATACATATAATTTACACAATTTAACAACAAAGCAACAAAAAGTTTTTAATGAGTAAGATAATTAAATGGGTATTTAGGGCTGGTAGTGGCTCAAGTAGTAGAGTGCCTGCCAAGCAAGTGTGAGGCCCTGAGTTCAAACCCCAATACTGCCCCCCACAAAAAGGTATTTGAAGAAGATATATGAAAGGCCAATAAAGACAAGAAAAGATATTTAACATCACTAATCATTAGGAACTACAAATCAAAACTACCAGATACCATTTCATGGCTATTACTTTTTTTAAGTATTAATGAAAATGTAGAGAAATTGGTACTCTTGTCTACTGCCATGACCCAGCATCCATCCATGGGTATATGCCCCCAAAAACCTGAAAGTGAGAACTTAAGTAGATAGTTGTACTCTCACGTTCATTCTTCACAACAGCTAAGATGTCAGAGCAAATGAAGTGACCACTGGTGGATGAATTGATAAGTAAAATGTGGCATATGCACACAATAAAATATTAATCTTAAAAGTGAAGGAAAATTGGCACATGCCACAACATATACTTGTGCTAAGTAAGAATCTTGAAAACATTATGCTCAGTGAAATAAACCAGTCACAACAGGACAAATACCATTTGATTCCATGCGTATAAGGTACTTAGAGTGGTCAAATTTAAGGAGACAGAAAGTAAAATTGTGGATGTCATGGTGCTGCGGAAGGGAGAATGGGAAGTTAGTGTTTTGTTTCAAATAAATGTTATTGTGTGCATGAGATTTAGGGGAGTTGGTGTTTAATGGGGACACAGAGTTAGTTGGGAAAGATGAAAGGTTCTGGAAGTGGGTGGTGGTGATGGTTGTCCAGCAATGTGACATATTTAATAACAGACTATCATTTAAAAATGGTTAAAATGATAAGTTTTATTTTATTGATATTTTACCACAGTAAAAATGATATGCATAAAGAAATAGTGACCCATATCCAAAAATGATCTACATTATAATACTAAACTCAAAATTAAGACAAGCATTTATCTTCTGAACGAAACTGAACAGTCACATCTAATCCACATTTCTTAAAAAAGATAAAAAGGGGAGAGAAAAGAAATTAAAGCCTGTGCCCTCACTCATCCCCTACACTTGCCGTCTAGTAAGGTATGCTTTAAATTACTTTTGATGCTAAAAATAAAATCTCATATACATGGAATCATACCACATTCGTCTTTTAGGGATTGGCTTATTGTCATTTTCATGGCTGGAAACTGGCGGTGATCTGTTTGTCCTGTTCTGTTTGCCTTTTACCCTTTTTCATATTCTGTTCTTCGCCTCCATCTCATTCAGAAACCGCTAGCACAGGCCTCTCCATCCACAAACAGGTAGTGGAAGGAAATCTCTCTCCTCTGGGGTTAACATTGTTGGGAACGACAATTGCTAGGGACAATAGAATTGACAGACCTTCCAACAGCCCAAGCTATGGGCTCATGACATCGTTAGAGACCACAAGGAAGTGCTACCAGCCACCAAAAGGCCAAGTAATGAATGTTGAGGAACCGGATTTTATGGAACTCCAGGGACAGTGGCTATTGGAAAAAGAGGATGTGTTCTATGGGAAAGAAAAGAAAAGCAATCAAAGACGGAAGATTTTTCTAACATTTTGCAAAATTAGGCCTCTAATGAACAAAGCAGCCAAAGTACAAAAATATCCTCTGTTCTTAGTGATGGAAGAATGGACAAAGATGACATAGGTTTTTGCATATCCTAAAAAGCTTAACATTTCATATTATTTACAAAGTGCTGAATAGCAACTAAACTGTATTGTTTTAAAAATAACAAATCATTCAAAATATTACAATGAATACTTTTATGATAAGAAAAACAGATGCTATAAGGTGTGGAAACAAAGGTTTCCTTCCCTACCTAGAGCTGTGTGCTCATCTGTACTATTTACCAGTGTCTGTAATACTTACCATCCTGAACCTTCACCCCCTGCTTAACACACCTCAAAAAACTTCTCAAATCCCAACACACACCACCCCTACCCTTCTGTTTTTTATGAGTGACCTGTGTACACATGTGCAGAGCTATCTAATCCTATGACATGTTCATCTGGGCAGGACTTCAAAGGCTCTGATTACTTAATAATGAAGAACCATCCATCCAAATTCTGCAACCTGCCAGAGGGCTTCATTCTCTCTACATCCATCCAAAGAAAATATGCTTGACCTTATTTTTAGAGAGAGAAAGAGATAGAGATAGACAGTTGGACAAAGTGCTGGAAGAAATTGCTGTGTTGGTGTTTCTACTCGCTTATAGCCCAGTGCCACTTGGTGGCACTGTTGGTTCCAGTTTGCTCTCTGGTCCAGGGGATGGGTCTATCAATTGATCCAACCTTATTAAGCACATGTGGCGCCTGCCCCGTGAGGAACTTCATTAAGCCCTGACAGCCTTTATAGAACCATCGGAACATCTATATTCCTTTCCCCTCAGATCTAAATGGTAAATGGTGTAAGGGCCCTCCTTTTACAATGTTCACTTGGTTTTTTCTTTCAATACAGATATCCAGCCTTTCCTTCAAGAGGCTCTCTGCCTGCCTCTGTGAAATCTTCCCTATTAATTCTAGTCAGTCTCCCATAAGGCGTGGCAAGCTTGGAAGTGTACCACCCAAGAGCTGGTCAAGGACCAGAAAAGGAAAGAAGGAGATGAAAAGGAAGTACCATTGTCTTAAGGGTTTTATAAATACAATATTAAATGCAATGCATGGAAAACATACCTGACAGGTATTTGGTGAGTGCTTTCATTTAAACCTCCCAACACACTTGTGTGCCTGTGAGTGTGTCCTATTTTGGAGCTGAGAAACCCAAGGGTCAGCGTTCTATATGGTAGGTGATATAACAGAAGCCTTGAACAATGGGCCAATACTGAATCCTCAGAGGGAGCAATATATGGATACTGTATCCCAATAATTATTTCATTCTTGCATTGAACAACATGTATTGTGATTCTTTAGTGATGAGAATAGCATTAAATGATGTCTCCAAACATAAATCATCCCCTATGACATGTCAAATAAAAGGAGATATTTCTGATGGCTATAATCCTATTATAAGCATTTAGTTTATGATGCAAATAAAATATGACTGACTATAAATGAATAAACCTGATCTTTTAACAAATACCATATTTATATACAACAAAAGAATTTCCAAGTCTTCTGAATAGACGCTTTGGCATAATATAAATATGTGTGTGTGTGTGTGTGTGTGTGTGTGTGTGTTCTGTGATCTTGCGACTGCCAAAAACTCTGAAAATTCCTCTTTTGATGTTGCATTCAGTGCCTGAGACATGTATTTTTGACTTCTCTACTGTGGTAAATATTCATACTTTGAGGGTGGATTTCATTTTGGGGAACAACTGAGTCATTTGGGACTAAATCTGCCATATAAGCTAGAGAAAACTGTTTGAATCAAAGACAAGATTCATTCACTGAATTATTCAACAAATACTGCATCGGATGCTCTATAATATGAAGTCTGTCTCTGCTCTTAGTATCCAAAGTCTAGAGAGGGAGACGAGCATGTAAATAAATAATTGTAATAAAAAATTTCCCAGAGAGGTCTAAACCCACCTGGTTAATTTTAACTAGGAAAGCAAACATTAAGAAGCAAGGCTGGGTTTCTGGACTGGCTTGGAAAGTGCTTATAAAAGCAGATCCAGAAGGAGGTAGCGCCAAGTCCATTTGAGCAATAGCAACTTCAGTGGAATGAGTGTGTAACCTGCCAAGGGAGCTACCCTACTTAAGAATACTTATCCAGGGCTGGCAGAGTGACTCAAGGGTAAGAGCACCTGCCTAGCAAGTGTGAGGCCCTTAGTTCAAACCCCAGTTTGATAGAATGCTCACACAGATATTCACTTTATGAGATGTGTTAAAGTTTGATCCAATCTGACTTCATAGTCACATTCCAACCCCAGCAGAACTGCAGTCATGGGTGGATATCAAATGGTACACAATCTTTCACTTTGTTTCCTGAGCTGACCTCAAATCCATTAGCCCACCCCTAAAGGTGAGAAGGCTCCAGTGGCTGGCACTGCTCCCTGAGGAAAGCAGTCAACCACAGGGGCATGAAACTTGCCACTTACAGGGGAGGTGATCAAATAAGCAAACATATAGGTGAAGGACAGAAGCCAGGTTTCTCACCATTAGAAAAGTGGATTATAGACATGGAAAGAGAGAAAACTAGAAATGCAGATATTGGTATAAACTCATGTTTTAATATATGTATCAATATAGAAATTAATGTTAACATGTGCATACAAATACACAGATTTCTTAGCTCTGTCCAGTGAGAGGATCTGGGAGTGATGACATCCTAAATATCCTCACTCATAGGAACCAGGGATCCTTGGAGAATGGTTGACTTCAGGGACAGGACGACAGCAGAACTATCAGATGAGCCTGGATATCTTATTGTGCCAGAAAGTAAGGACCAACACAAAGATTGATGGAATTATGTCAGAAGGACACAGAAACTTGCTTATAAGGACTCACATTGGCCAGGCATGAGACATTTTAAGGATCAAAATAAATACAGATAATGAAGGACTATCACCCCTTGTATAAAACGGGAAATCATAAGTTCACTCTGAAAAAAATTAATTAATTAAAGTTTGATGAGGACTGATACATACATGGTTTCAAAGTACTCTCAACAAAAATTTTATTAAAGTAATTGGACAGTGAAGAAATCTGGTAAACATACCTTAATTAAATGAAGAAAATTAACATCACCAGTATCAGCACTAATCAATATGTATGTGGAAAGAACACAGCATCACTTCCATGAAACTCCTGCCAATGATGCCTAACCCGAATAAAATCATGAAGAAACATCACACCAATCCAAACTAAGGAACATTAACTGACCTTGAAAAAAACTCATGAAAGTCACTAACCATCTAAGGAATTGCTCTGGGTTAAGAAACATGACAAATGAATGCAGTGCATAACTTTAGGCTATATATAATTGGGAAAAGTGGCAAGATTTCAATAGCATGTTAGGATTAGATAACAGTGATAAATCAACATACTAATTTCCTGCTTTCAATAGTTGTGCTGTGGTGGTTTAGGAGAATGCCTTGTCAGTAAGAAACCCATAGTAAAATATTTCGTGGTGACCAGGTATCGTTCTGGCAAATTACTCTCAAATAGTTCAAGAAAGTAAATAGTCCATGTAGTGTGATTAAAATTTTTGATAAGTTTGAATTATCTCTCAAAAAACTTTTTTTAAAAAAAGACTGTATAGGAAGTGAAGCATAGACTCTTTCTTAAACCAAGTCCCCTGTCCAGTTTGATCCTATAGCAGTGTATAATTACAAAGAGGGAAGGAATACCACACCTATCACAAAGGACTCAAAAACACATTTATTTAACAAGCAAACAATACAGGGTATGCAGAAGAATGTGCCTTTATCTTGTTGACTGCTTCATGGACCATGGACCACAGTGCTGAGAAGTGTCAACATTTACCAGAGGCCACCCAAGCTCCTTTGGATATGAAAGCTTTAAAGATTCTTTAAGGCATAAAAACACAAACTAAGTTAGAGGGGTCTAGAGTGGCAAGAGTTAGGCAACACAGCACAAACCTGTGGCAAGTAACAGGTGATTTGAATGGATTTCATAAATGGGTTGCCAGAAGGAATTGTGTAGCCATTGTGTTTGACTGTCCAGGAAGTTTCTTGTCCCTTCTTCTGGACAGGGATCCCCACCCAGCAAGGATCTGCTTAAGGGTACATATCACCTAAAAGAGTCCATCTGAGATCTTCCTGAAATATGTATGCAATGCTAAATGCAATGCATGATGGTCACTTAGCAAAGAATCACCAGCAGCCATGTTCCTCCCTTCTTCTAGAAGGCCGATGTACCACAGAAAACGCCAATGTGCAAAGGAAGGAGAGACTATGCCCATGACTCCAACAGATGCTCTGGAATTCTACCAGAGCCAATGTAGCTCTTCTTAAGGAAGATCCTATGGAGTAGATTTTTCTCATGTGTTTCCAGAGTTGGGGCTGACACAGCTGCCACCATGGGAAGGCTTTGGTGTAAATTAATACCCTGAATCGACAGCCACGAGCATACGGTGGTTTTCTAAGTCCTTAGATACTGAAGTCCAGACAGGTAGGAGGGACCTTGAAACTTCCTCAAATTTCTCCATCCCTTCATTGAACCACAAATGCTCACTTTTGAACAGTGCATGGGTTTATGGTCTGGGTGCTGAATGAAGCTGTATACATGGTTGCCTTGTTCACAAATGGCTTTACATTTACACAGCTTATCTCCTCAGTTACAGTTACATTGTAACAGCTTTAAGGCAAGAATCTATACTTCATTTTTCCTGCACTGCAAATAGCTGCATGGACATTCAATAAACAAGATTGTATGGTTAGGTTATAGCAACTATAACAGAGAATGTTAGAGCTAAGACTCTGACAGAAAAATGAAAATAAGCCCACTGATGCGTTTCCCTAAAAATTCCCCGAATTCAAGATAAACTTCTAAGAAATAGTCAATGAATAAAATAACCTTACTTTCTCCCTCCTGTTAATTTGCCAGCAATGTATAAGCCAAAACACAGAGGCCCACACACTAGCATGGGGTGAGACTGCTGGCCGCCAGGACCGGATGTGACTTTACCATCTGGTCTGGTCATGGTTCTTGGTTGACTCATTAGGCAACTTGGTGGGGAGGTTATACATGACCAGTCCTGTTGCACATGAGTACTTTTCAGAAAAAAGACCAGTGGGATGCTACAGAAAAAATGCAAAAGGGTGATGCCAAACCCGTCTCCTCCATTCCTTGGCAGTGTCACTGTGCCTGTCACACTTGCTGTGCCCAAACAGCTTCTTCCTAGCCCCCAATCAATAACACTTGGAAGACAAGCTACCATGGACTTGGGAAAGAACTGCCCTCCTAAAATACTTGACTTTCATGTTAGGATCCATTTGACTTTTAATATGACACCAGGTGCTTCTCCTGAAATCTCTGTGTTTCTTCCAAAAGCCTAATACCTTCTAGAGATTTATTACATCACCTCTACTTTCATCTCTTTGTTTAGAGATACTGTATTTTTCCAATAATAAATTTTCAGTTAATATATTTTAAAACATCAAACACATTTGCTACACAAAAGCCATTTTCTCCATAAACATTAAACTTATTTTTGCTAAAGCAAAAGTTTATTCTAATATGAATACACAACCATGAACATATATTTAAATAAAGAGCCTCGTGGCAACTAGGCAACAAGATGAAGGGAGGTGAAAATGTCTATTCCTCATTTGCACCTTACTCTGCAAGGTAGACAAGCCATTCAGACACCAAGAAAACAACAGTTAAAAATAGTTTAGAGGGGGGGAGCGGGAGGGGGTGGAGTGGGTGGTAAGGGAGGGGGTGGGGGCAGGGGGGAGAAATGAACCAAGCCTTGTATGCACATATGAACAATAAAAGAAAAATGAAAAAAATATATATATATTTTAGATACTTCAGAGGATTTTTTTTTACAGAAATCATCATTTTTTCATTTTGGATTTTCTTAAAGTGGACTTTAAGTGTACTTTCTCTTGTCTTAATATTTCTTTGATAAGACATATTTTGAAGAAATCTATAAATGCTTTCAAATGGCAGAATTTAGTATTCAGTTGGTGTAGTTTTATAGAAAACAAATAAGAGACTGAGGTGGAACTGTCTGTGGTGCACTATTGTAATTTCCACAGGAATTTAAGAGCTCAATTCTATGCTGCTTATCATTAGGGCTGATAAAAAAAAATAGAGCTCTTTTATTATAGTGTTTAGAAATGCCCCAGGATAAATATTACTTATGCAAATGTGTACAATTTGGGTAAGTAGAAATCAGTGACAAACCAGATTTCTAATTTTCTGTCAATTGTACTAAGACCCTGGAACTCAAACAGAATGACACTTTCCATATGGCTAAAGATATTCCTTATCCGCTTTCTCTCAAACATAAAAATTATTCTTTAAAACATTGAGACTAAAGAATGGCCTGCAGAATTTTGGTCCTGAAGGTGTGGAAATAGAAATTAAACTCCTGGTAAAACTATAAACCCAGGACAAATACCAGTTTGCTAAAGATTAGAGTCACACCTCCCTTGCCTGCCACCAGCAAGAAAAACAGCAAGCCCAGTATTGCTAGCCCTGGGAATCTGACATCTTCTCTCCTACAAACACGCCATATGCTTTCACACATCATCTTGGCACTCATTATCTGTGCTCTGCCCCAATGCCAACCCCACCACTTTGGTTATCTGCTAAACTATCCATCTAGATGCAACAAAATCATTGCTATTCCAAGATATTTCTTTTAACCACCAACCTCCCTCACCAAGAATTGGCCCCTCTCTCTTCTGAGCTCACACAGCACCATGTATCCACCTCCAGTAAACTTATGCCACAATGTCACATTTATTTTTCTATCTCTGTGACCTTCCAGAGGACAGAGACAGTTGGCATTTCTTTGTGTCACCAATGATTAACCATGTTTATTGTATTCAATAATGAATGTTTGTTAACTAAGTAAATAAACAGCTACTTGTGTTAGATTTTTTGGCTCACAATTTTGGAAGCTTCAGTCTGTGATCATCCCTGTTACTTTTGAGTCTGTGGCAAAGCAACATATCACAGCAAGGAGTGTGCAGCAGAACAAAACCATTCTTCTAAGGTCAGGAAACAAAAGGGAGAAAAGGAATGGGGCTGAGTTCCCACAATGCCCTTCAAAAGCATTCTTCTGATGACTAACAGGCACCACCTCTTAAAAGTTCCATCATCTCTCAATAGTGGCTCCCTGGAGTCAAGCCTCCAGCACATAGGCCTTTGTAGGATGCTTAAGATCCAAACTATAAGCCAGATATGGTACTACATAACTACCATCCCAGCTACACAGTAGGCAGAGCCAGGAGGACTGCAATTCAAGTTCACCCCAGGCAAAAGTTAGCAAGACCCCATCTCAAAACCAAGCTGAGTATGGTAGTGCACAACTGTGATCTCACTACTTGGAAGGTAGAGATAGGAAGATTATGGCTCAAAGCTGGCCTGGGCAAAAGCACAAGATCCAGTCTGAAAAACAAACACAAAAAGCAAAAAGGTGGCTCAAGTGTTTGCACTTGTGTAGCAAACACAAGGCACTGGGTTCAACCCCTAGTATGATCAAGAGAGAAGAGAGAGAGAGGAAGAAGAGGAGGAGGAGGAAGAGGAGAGGGAGGAAGGGAGGGAGGGAGGGAGGGAGGGAGGAAGGGAGGGAGGGAGGGAGGGAGGAAGGAAGGAAGGAAGGAAGGAAGGAAGGAGCCAAACTATAGCATTGCATTTTCTGAAAATTAAAACATCCTTTTTTAATCTCATTTTTAATTTTCATAGAAATCTTTGTAAAATAATCCTGTCTTGTTAGGGCACAGTGCATAATTCACCTTTTTTCTTGATAAGCCAAATTCATTCTCACTTAATATAACATATATTGAGGCCTCCTGGCTATTGGTTTGTCCACAACTGTAAGCTGGAATCCCCAAAGTCCTCCCTATGGCAAGAATTTATAAATTCTTTAACCTGCTTCTTATATTTCTGCCTCTCCTCTTTCTCAGACTTTCTTATTTCCCAGTCTTCAGTAAAACTGCCTCTGGTAGAACACATGATCAGCCTCTTCTAACTGGAGCCTTTAATCTGCTCAGGGCAGAGGAATTTGATCACTAAGCATGCTAAACCTGGGCAACTAACACTAAACAGCCTGTGAATTGGTGCCTACAGGGTAATAATGTCTTGGGGCTTTGGTATTTGGAATGTGCGACAATTAATTCAGCTGTTTGAGGTCTCAGAAATTACTTCACGGGTTCTCTGCCCCAGTTTGCAGCCCTGACCTCCACATAATTGAAGTTTTATAATAATTAAGTGCTTTAGATATGACTTGCCATACTCCATCCTTAGAATAGAAAGACTCTCAGGGAAATTTCTCAGAAGTTGGAAGTTTAAACTGAATTAAATGGTCCTTGGTCCATTCTGCAATAGGTGAATCTAACCATTTTCAAAACAGAAAATATCACTAAACTACTTTATGTACGTAAATATTACATATCAGTTGGGATGGGCTTAATTACGCTGTGAGCACAAATGACCTCACACATCTGCTGACAGCAGTTTTTCCTCACTCCATCAGATGTCCACTGTGAACCATCTCTGGGTCCACATTCTCACCCTGGGACTTGACTACCTAGCCCAGCATTGCCAGCCCCCTCCTGGCAGTGGGAAGGGGACACCATGCATCATCCCGGCTCATGAACCTTCTGCCCAGAGTGACACATCATCTGGCCCCATTTCATTCACCCATGTAGGTCTCATGGCCACAGTGAGGGAAAGCAGAACATCTGCAGAAATACAGCCTTCCATGGTTACTATAGGAGAAAGGAGAGATACAGTCTTCTATAGCAAGCGTAGGAGAAGGGAGACAGACACCAGGTACAGGCGTCATTAACAAAGAATAATGACAGCATACCTTTCCAGCAAGGAATCTTTCTTACCTCAACATTCTGAAAAACCACTACCAATGGACTGAGGTCAGCCAATGAGATAAAAAGCCTTTGCCAACCCTTCTATAAAGAGTCAAATAACACAATCTCTATGAGGAAGGGGAGGCATCCTAAAAGAGCAATTCACTGAGGTGAGGATAAACGGAACGAACCAGATGAAGGACAGACGTCAAGGCAGGAGCAGCAAGCAGTATGTGAAGTGCTACAGGGGACACTGGTGGCTCAAAATGAAAGCCACACAGCAACCATAGGAAAGGTGGTGTCTGAAGTAGTGTGGTGACAGGAAGAGTGGGACACAGCAGGTGTGGAGTTGATGATTGGAGTGGGTTGTGCGGCAGGGGATGGTGGAGGGAAGAGGTGATCAAAAATGTCATTTTGGCAGAAGTGTGGTGGCACATATTTGTAACCCCAGCTATGAGGGAGGTGGAGGTGGAATCATATTTGAGATTCTGCTTCAGTGGAGTCTGGACGACGCTGACATTCAGGAGCCAGGAGGATGTCTGTTGTCATATGTGGCCATAAGGTCAGTGCTAGCCATGTGCACTCTGAGATGCAGTGGGGCCATGCCAGGTCCAGCTGAGCTCCACATGTAGAGAAGAGCATCTATCACCAGCTTAGAGACAGCAATGGAAGTCCTGGTGCTGATGCCACTGCTAGGGGAGCCATCAGAGTGGGAAGTACAAAGGACTTGAGAAGAACACCACTGGAGAAAGAAGGACAGGACAGGTGACAGAGATGGAAAGGGGGCAGGGGAGTGTCATGAGAGAGAATCTAAAGACCCAGAGATCAAGGATAAGACTGAAGAGGAGTCACTGAATTTACTCAAAAAGTGGAAACTGGTGACCTGTCAAAAAGTAAGTAAAAGGGTTCTCAAAAGAAGAAATTCAAATGGCCAAAAGACACATGAAAAAATGCTCACCATCTCTAGCAATAAAGGAAATGCAAATTAAAACCACGCTAAGATTCCACCTCACCCTGTTAGAATAGCCATCATTAGCAACACCACCAACAACAGGTGTTGGCGAGGATGCGGGGAAAAAGGAACCCTCTTACACTGTTGGTGGGAATGTAAACTAGTACGACCACTCTGGAAAAAAATTTGGAGACTACTTTAAAATCTAAACATTGATCTACCATTTGATCCAGCAATACCACTCTTGGGGATATACCCAAAAGACTGTGACACAGGTTACTCCAGAGGCACCTGCACACCCATGTTTATTGCAGCACTATTCACAATAGCCAAGTTATGGAAACAGCCAAGATGCCCCAGCACTGACGAATGGATTAAGAAAATGTGGTATCCATACACAATGGAATTTTATGCAGCCATGAAGAAGAACAAAATGTTATCATTTGCTGGTAAATGGATGGAATTGGAGAACATCATTCTGAGTGAGGTTAGCCTGGCCCAAAAGACCAAAAATCGTATGTCCTCCCTCATATCCGGACATTAGATCCAGGGCAAACACAACAAGGGGATTGGACTTTGAGCACATGATAAAAGCTTTAGCACACAAGGGAGGGGATGAGGATAGGTAAGACACCTAAAAAAATTACCTAGCATTTGTTGCCCTCAACGCAGAGAAACTAAAGCAGATACCTTAAAAGCAACTGAGGCCAACAGGAGAAGGGGACCAGGAACTAGAGAAAAGGTGAGATCAAAAAGAATTAACCTAGAAGGTAACACACACGCACAGGAAATCAATGCGAGTCAACTCCCTGTATAGCTATCCTTATCTCAACTAGCAAAAACCCTTGGTCCTTCCTATTATTGCTTATACTCTCTCTTCAACAAAATTAGAAATAAGGGCAAAATAGTTTCTGCTGGGTATTGAGGGGGTGAGGGCAGGGGGGAGAAATGACCCAAGCATTGTATGCACATATGAATAATAAAACAATAAAAAAAAAAGTAAGTAAAAGGCAACAGGCATGATGATTCAGGCCTATAATCCCAGCTACTCAAGAGGTGGAAATAGGAAATCCTGGCTTGTTGCCAGCCCAGACTTAGCAAGAACTCATCTGGACAAACAAGCTGGGTATGATAATATACTGCCTGTCATCCCAGCTACATAGGAGTCATAGATAAGATCAAAGTCTGAGACTTTTGCCCCAGGCAAAAAAAGCCACAAGACCCTACCTGAAAAAATAACTAAAGCAAAAAGGGCTGGGGCATGGCTCAAGTGGTAGAGCACCTGCTTAACAAGCAGAAGGCCCTGGAATTCAAATCCCACTACTGCAAAAAAAAAAAAAAAAAAAAAAAACCATGGGTAAAAGTGCAGGTACTAGAGCAGGTAGGAGTTTGAGCAAGTCTAGAAGCTGTTCTTAGTGATGGAGGCATGACTCTGGGAAGTGGGAGGCAGGGACAGCCTTAACCCAACACCGGGCTATGACAGCGGCTTCTCTTCCTTCTGCACCTCACCTCTCCCGGCCAGATCCACATCAAATGCCCCTTAGGATAAAAAGGTTTCATTAAAGTTGAAATAGAATGAACATAAATGTTTTTGAGGGTCTAATATTCAAAATTAACCTTCTTTAACCTTAAAAGTGATTACATGTCATCTCTTACAGTGTGCAAATGGTTAAACATACACATTGGTTCTACGTTGGTGCTTACAAATCCCTATTTCTGACCCAGATCCCTGCCTCAGGTTCCAGCTGCCCTTTGCACAAGTCCAGTTGAACGTGACTAGCATTGTTTTCTGCATCATCCCCCGTGAGCACTGTAAGCTCCAGGAAGTAAAAGTCTTGTTCATTCAGACCAATATGGTACTTCAGCTGCTCAAGAGCTATGGCTCCACAGTGACTGCTTACCAAACAGTGTTTGTCACCCATGAATCTCTATCTAGTAAAATTGCAAACACAGACATCTAGCTTTGTTTATAGCAAGAATCTGTCTTTCAAACCATAAGTACATGAGCATTCCCTTCCTTACTTTTTCTCCTGAAATTACCAGGATATATTTATACAATGGGCAAATTAATCACTCCATATTTTGTTAGTATTTATCCAACCCACTGACATGTGTTACACAGTTAAGTGGGGATACATGCCAGCTCTTAGGAAGTAGAAAGCTGAGTGGTCTTCCTGGTATTTAATGATCACCCCAAAGCACAAAAGTCATGATGCCGGCAATATTATTATAGTGTGTTGCTGTGGTTGTTATATCTTATTTTCTTTTGACAGTATTGGGGTTTGAATTCAGAGCCTTGCACTTTCTAGGCAGGCACTCTATCACTTGAACCACTCCACCAGTCCTTGCTATGGTTGTTAGTTCAAATCCTATTTTCTGTTCAGTCTAAAAAATGTCACTACTGAACTCTAGATATATGAGTACTCCATTGTCTGTGGGGGATATGTTTCCAGACCCCAGTGGATGCCTGAAACCTCAAGTAGTACAAATCTGATATATGCTATGTTTGTTCATATGTACAGTTATATATATTGTTTTTTCATATATATCTATAAATAGGTATACAGATTGCATTATCTTGCTGGCCTCACACATGGGACATAAATTACCCCTTTGTATAGTGTATCCACACTGTATATGCTACCTGCCCATCACTAAGTAGCCTATCAGTTATCTGTTATAGTATCACAATGCTTGTATTTAAGAAAACCTTAATAATTGCCCTTAATTTAGATAGATAGATAATAGATAGATTTGATAAAGTTTAATTTACCAATTAGGCACAACAAGAGATTAACAATTATAACAATGTACTGTAATAATATTTTCAGCATCACTACTCTTGTGCTGTAGGGGCATTATTAAGTGAAACAAGGGTTACTTGAACATAAGCATTGTGATACTGTAACAACCAACTTGATAGTTGATATAACTCAATGACTAATGGATGGTTAGCATTTATAGTGCGGATACACTAGACAAAGGGATGATTCATGTCTCAGGCAGGATGGAGCAAAATAATTCAAGATTTCATCAACTACTCAGAACGACTATAGCTTAAAATTTATAAGCTGCTTACTTCTGGAATTCTCCATTTAATATTTTCAGACCTGAGTTGATCATGACTAACTGAAAGCAAAACCAAAGGTAAGGGTAGGAAGACATCTGTACATATCTTAATGGCCAGCAGATCCAGTTCTATGTCCTGTAAACACATCAGACTTAACATGATGGCAATCAAGTTCATCACCCTGTCCCCTCCAAAAAAAAAAAGAAAAAAAAAACACACCGGTTCCTCTCCAGTGTCCCAACACCACCCACCTAGTCATCCCCACTAAACCTGGACACAACTTTGCCTTCTCCCCACCGCCATCAAAGTCAACTCCACGTCCTGAATCTCTCCCACCCAACATGGCCTGAGTTCAAGCTTCCATTGTTTCTTTGCTGATTTATCTAAAACAGCCCTCAGTGAAAGCGATGAAACAAGCTAGCACTTTATGGTTAGCTGAAAAGCCTTTAGATACCTACACATGTAATTCTATTGCTGTCAGAGGGGTGACTCCAAACAATGTCTCAGTTATAACGCTTTTCTGTCAGATCATTTGAACTTAGATATGTATTTTCTTTAAAAATGTTAAGAGTTTTTAATATAGTTGAAACATTTCTCTAAATGAAAAAAAAAAAAAGAATAAAGGACCAATGATCCTAGGGAGATTTTACATTCTTTCTATTACAAGGAAGTAAAGTATGAGACTAGCAAGCACCTTAAAATAATACAGTGTTAATACAACACAAAAACATTTCACTTCTCTGTCCAATTAGCTAGCAGGTTACTTTCACTTTTTCTCTGAAATTTCTCCCAAATTCAGTCACTGGTCTCCATCTCTTCAACTGAGATTCTTATCTCATGCTTAAATTGTGACTGTAGAATAGTTTTTATCATCTTGTATTTGCTAATAACATTTTCATCCATAACTAATTTAATCCTATAGCATGTCATTTTTCCAATTTGTTAAGGTCAATTCGAATTCTTTCATATTTTACAGTACCAGAAACTCCATGAAATTTGAAAATTTGATGAGTTATGTTCTCCCCACACAGTCATTTTGCGGTTTTTTGTTTTGTTTTGTTTTTCTTTTTTTGTAACAGGGTCTTACTATGTAGCTCAGGCTGGCTTTGAACTTGATGTCCTCCTACCTGTGCCCCATCTAGGATTATAGGCTTGAATCACTTGCCTGGCTTGTTCTCAATTCTTAATCAAGCCATCTATAGACACATTAAGCAGAACTGATCTCTACGTGCTTTTGCTACTCATGTAGACCTTTGACATTAGAATAACAACAAATAATCTAAGATGTAACATTCACTCATCCATCATGCCCCATAACTAGAGTCAAAAGAAAGCACTAGTTTACTGAAGTGAACAGGGACACAGCTATGGTTGTCCCACTTTGTATTGGCATTTCTATCTACAGAAAGCAATTAAATCAGTCCAATGTCATTTAGTTTATGCAAAACCTAGTTGATTACTATGTTCTTCTATAAATAATAGCAAACCATTTGATGATTTGCTCTGGTTTCTCTTCGTGTATTTGTGGTTACTCTGACTTACCTGTCATTTACATGGTCAGTCCCTCCTGGTAGTATGTTTTTAAGCTAGTTACAATACTTAACAAGTTTTCTATATTCAGACACTTCTGTTTATCTCCATAACTGAAAAATAATAGTGGCTCACCACCACAGTGGCACCTGCCTGTTCCTTCAGTACTCGACATGCCTCTCTAATCCAAATAGTTCCCGTTCTTCAAAGCACTTTTTTAACTCTTTTTCTATTTTGACTCTCTTTACTCTCATCAAAACTGGGAACTGTTCCAGGCCCTTCACATCTGATATCTCTTATGAAGAGTGAATTGAACAAGACATTAAAGCCCCTGCCTTTTCGCCAGCTTCTGTTATCAGTTTTCCCAGTCTGTCCATCAGGGATCCACGCCAAGCAACTGATGAAATTATATTACAACAAAGTCTTTTTAGAACTTGCAGTAACGGGCCCATATGCACAGGGCCCAAGGTGCATGAAGTTTATGACAACAGAATTAGAAAAATACACTTGCTTTTTTGAATATATTGTATTTTAATTTGCCTCTGAGCTTCTTGTGCACCCACCAGGAGAAAGGAAAATTTTAAAAAAGAATGTTTTAAGAGTATTTCTATTAATTCAGAGTCAATCTTCTCCCATTTTTTTTTTTTGTCATCTTAATACAGCCAAATGAAGATCCTTCAAGATTTGATCTCTTTTCACATGGCTCTATCTGCCTTGGCAATGCAGAGGATAAGTAATTGGCAAAGACCCAGTTGGTGGTGCCAGGGCCTGCGGCCCCAGAAATATATGAAGCATTTTATCAGAGCACTATGAGCTGGAGAGGATATCGGAGGTGGGAAGGAAAGCAGTGGGCAGGAGAAGGGGCTCCCATCTCTTTTAGCTTACTTCTGTCTTCTCTTAGCTCCACACAGCATATCAGCAAGCAGAAGCTCAAAGCCAAGTTCATCAGCCCCTCTACTAGCACTGGAAAAACTCCATGGGTGTTTATCCAGCTGCTAAACCCATGTAAAATGAAGAACATTTCCAAATCTCCACTCTTGCCAACAAGCTGAAACCAGAGAAAGAATGTGTAACTAGCTGAGGTCAAAATGTCTTAAGAGCTTTCGTCAGGATTACAAGAGTTAGAAGAATAGAGAAAGAAAAGATATGCAAGACTTCTTTGGCTCCTGCATCCACAAATCTCTACCTTGATCAAATGTATCTAAGTTTACCCAATGGAAAAGGAGAAAAATATTTTTCCCTAAAAAAACTACTACTTCATAGACAAATCAATATACTTCCTGAGAAAAATCTCCTAAAACAACTGCATGTATGACTCACGCCCCATGAATCACAGCAAGCTTCTCCCTGACCTTCTTTTAAACAGAGATCTTTTTTTTTTTTTTCTTGGAAGTAGGAAACATTTTGTCATTTTTGTGAAAGACTTTTTTCCACTCCAGGCTTTCTACAGAAAATTATATTTATCTGTGGTTTGACACATTAAGTATTATGGCTCAACTTAACTTGTTCTTAATGTGCCTTTAAGGAGCTAAACACCAATAGAGAGGTATTGTTTAAAACCTGTTCCTCCTCAAATGTCACTCTGGTGACAACATGTGGTTTGCAGGTCCATGTTAACATTAGATGATAAAGTAAGCTTACCTCTTGGCTTGTATATCTCACAGTGTTGAAAGTGAATTGCACAGAACCAGAATAACCAACTGAGAGAATGGGAATACTATAGGAGAAACTAGAATTCTTTCCCATCAAGAGTTCCAAGTGATGGTAAAGAAAAACCAAAGCCAATAGACAGAACCTGCTATAGTTTGGATCTGAAATGTCCCCCAAAGGTCATGTATTTAAGGCTTTATCCTCACTTTGGTGCTATTCAGAGGTGGTGGAATCTTCAGGAAGTGGGGCTTACTGGAAGGAAGTTAAGTCACGAGATGTACTCTTGAAGGCCATTGGCCCCTTTCTCTTCTCTTTTTCTCTTTCTTTCTCTTCTCTCTCTCTCCTTCCTGACCACCATGAGGTGAGCAGATTTTCTATGCCATGAACTCCTTGCCATGATGCTCTGCTTTGTCACAGGCTCCAAAATAATGGAGTCAACAAACCATGGACTGAAAATTCTGAAACTGAACCAAAATAAATCCTTTCTCCTTTTAAGTTGATTTTTTTTCAGGTATTTTGTCACCAAAACAGAAAGCTGAATAACATGGAAGCACAGACAAAGCTCCCTAAAACTAAGTATGGAATCCAAGGTATAGGTGTTCTTATGATTTATATTAGCATATCCAAACCTGACACCAGCAAGCACTGTGGTTTATGGACTACCTGTGTCCCACTGAAGACTCACCTCAACAGAAGTATCTGTGTAAAATGCACACTCCAAAGCCTCAGCTCAGTCCAGCCATATCAGAATCTAGGGATGGGACCCATGGTCAGCAACTGATACCTTCTTAGGTCCAGTGTTTCAGAATTCCTGCCCTGAAAGATGAACCTCACAAATGTAGCCAGTGGGTGACAAAGGTGGACACATTTGTCCAAGGTATTGACTGAGCTAGAGAAACTGAAGCCTGAGAAAAGTTGGTAATGGGAGAGATAAGAGGGGCACACCAATGAGCAAACATGGCCAAGATCACCCGCAAACTTCTTCAAGATAGAGTTTCTTTCTTTACTCTAAATCAACAAATGTTTGGAAAACACCAAGTTAAGGACATTAAACTATGATATTTACATAATTCTACCATTTAAAATCAATTCATTAAACTGTCATTCAAACTGTTAAACTCAAGGACATTGAAGCCAATCAGGTTTCTTAGGATGACTTCCTCTTACATCTTGCACATTTTCTGTATGAATTCACCTTGAATCTGAACTTGGAGCTCTCTGTGCTCAAAGACAGAGAACACCATAATATTCTCAGTCTCCTAGCCACTAGTGAGTTCCACTCTGTCTCAGTCAAAAGCAGCCTACTCCGTTAGCTTTTTAAGAAAATGACAGGAAGACTGGGTGTCTTTTCCATACCTCTCTCCCCAGGGGGCTGCACAGGACCACACAAAAGAGCACAGCACTGCAATGGAGGAACACCTGGTTCCCATCTCTACTGATCCACTAATGAGACTAAGTAAGTCACTGAACCTTGGTAAACTGCAGCTTTCCCATCAGTGAAGTAAAGAGGGTTGGAGCAGATTATCTTCTGATATTCTGAATGTGTCATTAGGAGTAGTAGCAATGCTGTGCTTTTGCTCTAAATGGGAGAGACCTCATAGGCATATCAATTTATTGCCATTTCCCCCAAAGAGAAATTGAAATACACCGAACTGATCCCATTCATACTGCTGTAAAAAACATGGGAGCGCAGGTGTCTCTGACTGGTTGATTTCACATCCTTTGGATATCTACTCAGTAGAGGAATTGCTGGATCATATGGCAGTTCTATTTTTAATGCTTTGAAGAGCTTCCATACTGTTTTCCATAGTGGCTATACTAATTTACATTCCCACCAACAATGTGTAAGGGTTCCCTTTTCTCCACATTCTTGCCAACACTGTTATCTTTTGTTTTTTGTTTTTTTATAGTAGCCATTCCAACTGGAGTGAGGCAATACCTCATTGTGGTTTTGATTTGCATTTTCCAGATGATTAGTGATGCTACTTTTCTCTTTCTGAGACTTACCCTATTCACAAAAGCCAAGATATGGATCAAACTAAGTGCCCGTCAGCAATGAACAGATTTAGAAAATGTGGTACATATATATAAAATGGAACACTACTCAGCCAAAAAAAGAATGAAAACCCTTCATTCTGGCAACATGGATGAATCTGGAAGACATTTAGTTATATGAAATAAACTAGGCACAGAAAGACAAATACCACATGATCTCAATCATCCATGTAATCTATAAAGTTGTCCTCATAGAAGTAAAGAGAAGAATAATGGTGACCTGAGGTTGGGGGGTGGCACGATGAGAAGAGATTGGTCACTACATACAAAAGTTACAGTTAGAGAAGAAGAATAACACCTGCTCTTCTTTTTGTATAGGGCAACAATCAGAACTGACAATAAATATTGTATTATTTCAACAATCAGAACTGACAATAAATATTGTATTAAAATAGCTACAAGGAAGCTCTTTAAATAGTCTTATTATAAAGAAATGATACCCAGGCACTAGTGGCTCATGCCTGTAATCCTCACTACTCAGGAGGCAGTGTTCAGGAGGATCATAGTTCAAAGCCAGCCCAGGGAAGTTTATGAGACCCTATCTCGAATATACTTAGTATAAAAAAGGGCTGGCAGAGTGGTTCAAGTGGAGGAGCACCTGCCTCACAGTACTAAGCTCTGAGTTCAAACCCCAGTAACAAAAAAAAAAAAAAGGAAAGAAAGAAATGATAACTGTTTTTTGGTGGTGCTGGTAGTGGTGATTGGTGGTGCCGCATGTGTGTGTGTGTGTGCGTGTGCGTGTGCGTGCGCGTGTGTGTGCGTGTGCGTGTGCGTGTGCGTGTGTGCGCGCGTGTGTGCACGCGCGTGTGCGCGCGCGTGTGCGTGCGTGCGCGCGTGTGTGCACGCGCGTGTGCGCGCGCGTGTGCGTGCGTGCGCGTGTGCGCGTGTGTGCGCGTGTGTGTGCGTGTGTGCGCGCGCGCGTGTGTGTGGTGTGTGTGCGCGTGTGTGCGTGTGCGTGTGTGCGCGTGTGTGTGCGTGCGCGTGTGTGGTGTGTGTGCGCGTGTGCGTGTGTGCGTGTGCTGTGTGTGCGCGTGTGTGCGCGCGCGTGTGTGTGTGCGTGTGTGTGTGCGCGCGTGTGTGCGTGTGTGTGCGTGTGTGCGTGCGCGTGTGTGTGCGCGTGTGTGCGTGTGCGTGTGTGCGTGTGCTGTGTGTGCGTGTGTGTGCACGCGCGCGTGTGTGTGTGTGCGTGTGTGTGTGTGTGCGCGCGTGTGTGCGTGTGTGTGCGCCTGTGCATCTGATGCTGGGAATCAAACCCAGGGCTTCACATACGATAGCCAAGCACTCCACCTCTGAGCCCCAAGAGACGGTACATGTTTAAGTGATGGATGTGCCAATTACCCTGATTTGATCATTACACAAGGTATACATGTGTTGAAACATCACAATGTACCCCAGAAATTGCACAATTATATGCCAATCATAAATATACAAACAAACCCAGGACCTAAGGTAATTTAAAAATAGGTCATTTGGTTTTTTAAAAAAGATTCTGCTACAATATTGTGATTTTGATTAGAAGACAAAAAAGATTCCACTTAAAAGAAATAAAACCTGGAGCTCAGGGTGTAGGTCAGTAGTAGAGTGCATAAGATTCTAGGTCTGGTCCTAGGAGCAAAAAAAAAAAAATAGAAACAGGGGAGGGAAAGAAGGAGGAAGAAAATCTACTTTGGACTTCAATACCACTGAAATTCTTTTTTTTTTTGGTTTTTTTTTTTGTTTTTTTTTTTTGTTTTTTTTTTCATTTTTCTTTTATTATTCATATGTGCATACAAGGCTTGGTTCATTTCTCCCCCCTGCCCCCACCCCCTCCCTTACCACCCACTCCACCCCCTCCCGCTCCCCCCCTCAATACCCAGCAGAAACTATTTTGCCCTTATCTCTAATTTTGTTGTAGAGAGAGTATAAGCAATAATAGGAAGGAACAAGGGGTTTTGCTGGTTGAGATAAGGATAGCTATACAGGGCATTGACTCACATTGATTTCCTGTGCGTGGGTGTTACCTTCTAGGTTAATTCTTTTTGATCTAACCTTTTCTCTAGTTCCTGGTCCCCTTTTCCTATTGGCCTCAGTTGCTTTAAGGTATCTGCTTTAGTTTCTCTGCATTAAGGGCAACAAATGCTAGCTAGTTTTTTAGGTGTCTTACCTATCCTCACCCCTCCCTTGTGTGCTCTCGCTTTTATCATGTGCTCATAGTCCAATCCCCTTGTTGTGTTTGCCCTAGATCTAATGTCCACATATGAGGGAGAACATACGATTTTTGGTCTTTTGGGCCAGGCTAACCTCACTCAGAATGATGTTCTCCAATTCCATCCATTTACCAGCGAATGATAACATTTCGTTCTTCTTCATGGCTGCATAAAATTCCATTGTGTATAGATACCACATTTTCTTAATCCATTCGTCAGTGGTGGGGCATCTTGGCTGTTTCCATAACTTGGCTATTGTGAATAGTGCCGCAATAAACATGGATCCACTGAAATTCTAAGGCCCTCATCTTTTCCTTTGCTCCATCCACCCACCTTCCTTCGGCCCTCTTCCCTCCCCTAGCCTCATCTTCAGTCAGTTCATTCTCAGCTGGAACTTGTCCTAACATAATTTGCGTATAAAACCTACTTCTCAAAACCTTAGTGGACAGCAGGACCTTAGAACAGCCTGAAGATGCTGTTTAGAAGCTCAGAGCCTCAGGCTTCCTGGGCAGGGGCTCTACCACTTGAGCCTCCCCACCAGCCCTTCAGCACTAGTTATTTTTCTAAGAGTCTCAGTTTATGCCCGGACCTGCCTGGACCTCGATCCTGTTTGTGCTTCCCCACATAGCTGGGATGACAGGTGCATGTACCACCACAGTCAGCTTATTGATTGAGAGGGGTTCTCACAAACTTTGTGTTCAGGCTTTTCTCAAACTGCAAACCTCCTATTCTTGGCCTCCTAGATAGCTGGGATTACAGGTGTGAACTACCACACACAGCCTTAGAAGCTTTTCTCTTAAAAAGTCTGTAAATGAACAGAATTTTTACCCAAAGTTTTAGAGCTACCTGGTTTTGAGTATGTCTGTTTAACAGAGATGTAGGCTGGTTTCTATCACATCAGTCTATCCTTCCATAACTTGACTCCACTTTTTCCCCTTCACTCAGACCCCATCTATTTAATCTAGCAATGCATAGACTCCTTTGCCCTTCTCAATTTTAAAGAGACTCAGTAAAAAAAGAGACTCAGTAATCTGTAATTTGTCCTTTAAAAAAAAGCAATGTTGCTCAGCTTACAATGTATATGTGTGTAGGCATTTTAACTCCTCAGATACTACTTTGTCAATTTTTACACACACACTCCCAATTCCCCATTGTTCCCAAACAAAAATTACAATAATTATTTGTGGCATTTTAGCAAATAACACAGGTTCAACTACATGGTGGATCCCTCCTGTCCCTTATGGCAATCGCTGGCCCTGGCCTCCACATTGCTTCAGTGAGTCAGGTCGTGTATCTTCAACTTCTGGGTTCTGCCTGAACTATGCTTCTTCTATCGTTATCAACAAAAGATTTACACACAGGTTTCCATGGCAAGCAACAAGAAAAGTGAAAAAAGTCCAAGAGAAATCTAAACAGAAAAAAATAAGGCTAGGTCAACCTCGGATGAAACTGCAAAGGCAAGATGCCCAAAGCCATCACTTCACCCTCAGCACCTAAAATTGTTGGCATTTTCTGACCCAGGACAGGGACCAGCCAGGAAGGAAGATGCTGGACTTTTTTATAGGTGTCAGCAGTCACAGGTTCATGCAGAAGTATCTGATGACACAGGGACAGTCACTTCCTGCAGACAAATGTTCTCCTGGTTCAGTGGTCTAGACAGTGTGGCCACTTTAATTCAAGAACATTTGCGATCATACCTTTTTGGTCTTGATGCTTTCCGTAACCTGCTAGCTAAGTACTGATAACAACAGTTATCTAAATGTGAACATTTGTTGCAAAAGGCAGAAATCAGTAAGGATGGATCAGGTGAAAACAGGCACACAAAAATAAGGGTGGAAGCCGCCCCAGTGGCTCAGGCCTATACTCCTAGCTACTCAGGAGGCAGAGATCAGGAGGATCATGGTTTGAAGCCAGCCTGGGCAAAAAGTTCATGAGACCCTATCTTGAAAATAAAATCATCACATAAAAGGACTGGCAAAGCGGCCAAAGGTATAGGCTCTGAGTTCAAACCCCAGTACCACAAAAAAAAAAAACAATGTGGGTGGGCTGAGGGCATGGCTCAAGTGGTAGAGCACCTGCCTGGCAAGAACTCTGAGATCAAACCCCAGTACCACCAAAAAAACAAAAATGGTTTTACAACAGCCACAGGGCTGAAGTTTCAGGTCCATCTCAGTAATAAGACAGCAATTCACAGAAACACACACACACAACACACTCCCCCACATGTATACACACTCACACACACATTCATGAGTATACTCACATACATTCTCACACATACACACACATCCGAAAACACAGAGGATAGAAATTAGGACATTTTATTCACAGAAAACACAAAGGCAGAACTATAACTTTTTCCTCTTTATAGCTTTAGTACTTTTCCAGGCACACAGCAAGCAGTCAATAAATACTCACTGAGTGAAAATATAGTACCAAATTCTGAATCAGTAAATCCATTAGCATTTAATAATTATGCAAATAAAACCATGTCATTTCATACAAAAGGATTGTGGCTGCATTTTCCTACCTGTGTTAGCAATTAACTGTTCTGGAAGTCTTAATACTAGACTTGGAGTAGTTTCTCATTTCTTGATTTCTCTCTCTCAGTAATTCCTCCCTTCCCAATTGGTCCATGAAGATGAATTAGGGTCAGACTCCTACAAGGCTGTTTCAGAAAAGCGTAAGTATTCTTCAATGTGTGGGTACCATCATAACTTGAAATGTCTATAGAAAAACAACATTTGACAGAATCCCTCTTAGCCTACTTCCTCAGTGGTGGCTCATGGGTGATGGCTTGAGTGGCCATTTTGCCTTCATCCATTGCCTTAGCAAAGTCAAAGTAAAACAAATCTGCCTTTTCATGAACGTGTCATAAAAGAGTCAATTACATGACCTGAGCCTGCTGAGTAAGATACTGTACTAAAGAGCAAGTGCATGCATTCACTGATTTTCAATTCTTTCTCTACAATTTCAAACTCTTCTACCCCTCCCCCCCGAGGCTGCTTTCCTCGCTTCCTCCCTCTGTCTGTGCCAGCCTGCATTCTGTCCCTTCACACCAGCCTGCCATTGCTATTTCTGCCATCTGGAGTCAGTTTTCAGTATCTCTGTCTCATCAACTCTCCATCTATTTTAAAATATCATCTGAAAACATATGTTCCCCCACCACCACCCCTTTCAATTTCCTCTCTGCTTTTATTTATTTCATCCTCTGACTTCCTTTTGCTCTGAAAAACTCATCTGATTCACTTCAGCAAACTGCTCTACAAAGGGCCGGGGCTGCCTGGGATAGGAGAGATGGAAATCTCTTGCCTTGAAGTAGCCCATGCGCCTCTATTTTATCCCCATGAAATGATATGGCAGGAGAGAAGGGAGCTGAGGCAGTTCTGACACTGAAATCACCTCCAGGGCTGCAGATCACTTCCAAACACCCCATGCTACGCTTTCTCCATGAAGCAACGCCAGCAGAGAACCCAATCTGAGATAAAACGCACACTGAAGCTTCAAAGAAGCTGTTCTGCTGGGCCCAGTGGCTCAAACCTGTAATCTCAGTCCCAGCAACTCCGGGAGGCAGAGATCAGGAGGGTCAAAGTCCCAGGCCAGCCCAGGCAAAAAGTTCAAGAGACACCCCATCTCAACCAACAAACTGAGCATGGTGGTGCGTATCTGTCATCACAGCTACATGGGAGGCCAATAGGTAGGAAGGTCATGGTTGGAGTCAGGCTAGGCCCACACAAAAAATGTGAGACCCTACCTGAAAAATAACTAAAGCAAAAAAGGGCTGGGAGCATGGCTCAACTGGTAGAGTGCCTGCATGAGGCCCTGAGTTCAAATCTTAGAACCACCAGGAAAGGGGGGGGTGCTGCCCTAAAAATCTAAACACTCCTAACTCAAAAGAAGTTGTTTAACCCATTTTTTAGGGTTACCAGTAAGAAAGTTGAGGGGGTAAATTTTTAAAGCACCCCTCCATTCAAAACATGCCCAATAATGTAGACTAAGAGCAAAACAAAATAAAATTGTAAACAGAATCAAAATCCCCCACAGAGAAGGAACAAACGTGGTTCGACTCCCATTCGTTTAAAAACTTCAATTTCCAGACTGCCTGGCCATCTCATTCAATTGACTCATTACTTTCCCTAATTAACCTCTGCGCTGTGATTACACCCTTTTAATTCTCTTGGGGAGCAGTTATTAATCACACAGGGGATGGGGCCTTCTCCACCATTCTCCACCCTACGCCACTGCTTTTCTGCACGGAGCTGTTGTGTTCCTTTCATTGACTTGCCTTTTCTTTCTTTATTCCCCCTCAGCACAGCACACAAGCTGAACGCCCAGGATCTCCCTCTAACTCCCCTCCATTGTCAGCTCCGGGGATGCAGCAGTTGTTAAGGGCTGGAAGAATCAATGTTGCTAGGCAACCCTTTTGCACATGTGAAAGATGAAGAGTGGATGCCTGGTTCTGAGGACAAGGCGTCCAGCTTCCCAGGAGCTCTGGAGGGGCCGACCCCCGTGTGCTCATAGACAAATGTAGATTCTATTAATATAGGGTGTAGGGAGGAAAGTTCTTAAATCTTTCTTTGCCTTTCGAAGCTAATTTTCTCCAAAAGAAATATGACAGAATGGACAAAGAAATGGCTAGGAGACCCATAAGTTGGCTTTCCAGGGTGGATTTGGCCACAGATTTCCTGGTTGAACAGAGCTGCTTCTTTAAATATCTTTTCATGACTCAGTTTCTTCTCTGCAGAAAGGAAAATCAACTGCTCCACAAAATTGTAAGAAATAATTTTCCACCATCACTTTAAAGTACTCAGCAACCATCAACTAAATTGTTATTAAGTAAATAATAACAAATTTCCCATGACCTTCTAAGATGGCCCTTGTGGCACTTTTTCATGGGGGTGGGGAGTTAAAATGTTGCTTCTTGTGTATTTGTTTGTTTGTTTGTTATGGAAGTACTGGGTATTGACCTCAGAGCCTCACACAGCACTCTACCACTTGAGTAATGTCCCCAGTCCATTTTTTTGTTCAATGAGAGGTTTCATTCCTACATATTGGCCTTACATGGGAACACTGTGTAGCTTTTAGAAGATCATTTTAATCACCATAATGTAACTTTAGAGACGGGAGGGTCATCTTCCTGATGGGCCCCTCATGGGGTTGAAGTCTAGACCTGCCCTCCAGTTACAAGACTGGGGCTATAATCTCTGTGTCACTCCCTAACTGAGGAAACAAATGAATGACTGGGCAATATTACAACACTGTCAACCTCCATAACTCTAGTCAAACTGTCAGGCTAAACTCCTGTGACACTCAGCTCTTTACAGTAGCGAAGGACTGCTAGTCAACCCCATGATATCTATTCTCAGTTCCTCCAAGATGAGACTTCAGACTGGCTCACTTGATGCTAACGTGGCCAGGTAACAGCTCTGGCCAAAGCAATCCTCAAAGAAGTAACAGAACAGACTTTCCAAAGAGCTTCTATTTTTCCTTCTCATTGGAGGGAAACTGAACATGGTAGGAGCCGCAGTGAAACATCTGCACAAGGGCAAGACTTTGAAGTGGTAGGAGGTGGAGGGGAGAATGAGCCAGGGTCCCTAGTGGCTTCCAGAACAGAACTACTGCATAGACTCAGGTCTAGATGACAGACAAATACATATCCACCAGGTTTAAGTCACTGTTGTTGACTTGCAGTCAAGCACACATCCTAAAAAACATGGACTCTCATCATTTATGTTACACCTGAGAGGTGCTCCCAGACCCAAAAAGTCTCAAGCCTGCCAGCACAACAACTTTCTGTCCAAAGGAAACTCCAAATAAGCTTAAGAAGTGGAAACTGTAATAAGATCTATCACTCCCAGGGTGCATCTTTCCATTATACTAAGAAAGTGAAGAAGTTCTCATTTATAATTCAGTTTAGGAAACAACCAGCCAGCATCTATTTACTGAGCACCACTGTGTACAATGCCTTTTCCAAGACAGAGAGGAAGCTACACAGTTGGACAGGACAGACCAGTCCTCTAGAACATTCTCATGGGAGTGTCACAAGATACAGCTTTCTGTTCAAGACTTACTTGAATGACCATCTTGGACAAATCACTACACTTCTCTGTGGTGGTGAAGGTCATCCCTAAGGTCTCATCAGTTCAACATGGCTAGGCTCTGACCACAGCTATTAACAGGCTACCTCAACATCTTGCCAGTGGCCAAAGTTAGGATTTTTACCTAATGCACAATCTAATCTTAGTTTGACAATCCCCTGCATCTTATTTTTTACAGCTTCAATGAGGTTTAATTGACATATAATATAACGAACATATTTAAAGTGTACAATTTAATGAGTTGGGACTTAATGAGTTGTGGCATGTGTGTGCCCATGAAAGCATGATCAGAAACGAGATAATAAACATTGCCATCCTCAATACTCTCCTCATGCCTGTTCGTGATCCACTTCCCTCCTTTCCCACTAACCCAAACCCAGAGAATGACCAGTATGTTAACTATCGGTCATTGACTTTTCAAGAATTTCACAGTGCAGGCACATTACTGTCTGATTCCTTTCACACAGTATACATAGTTCTTTGGAGACCTGTGCATGGTCATGCATGCATTGACTGTTTTGTTCCTTTTCCCTGCATTGCATGGACATACCAAATTTATCCAACCACCTGTTGAAGGACCTTAGGTTGCTTGCAGTTCGGGTCATTAGGAACAAAGCTTCTATGAACACTCATACGGAAGCATTTTTACATGTATGTTTGCACACATTTTTATTTCTCTATTTTGAAGTGGAATAACTGGGAGGTAAGTTACCTAACTTTTTAAGGAACTACAAAATTGTTTTATATATTGTTTATATTTATACCATTATAGATTCCATGAGCAGATGAGAGTTCGAGTTTTTCCATACCCTTTTCAACTCCTGGTATGGTCAGTCTTAATGCCAGCCATTCACCCAAGAGTACATGGAACCTGACTGACTTGATTTTACATCTAACTAATGACTAGCAATGTTTTAAAAAAGATGTTTCTTCAACTCTTCTACCTACTTGTATTGTTTTTTTTCCTTCTTGCTGTTGAGTTTTAAGAGTTCTTTATATATCCTGATATAAGTCCTTTGCATGCTATATACTATGTAAATATTGCCTCCCAGCCTCTGGCTTTCCATTTCATTTTCTTACCAGTATCTTTTGAAGAGAAAAAGAACTACAGCTCCATGAAGTACAATTTAATGATATTTTCTTTTGTACCTTGTCCTTTTTGTGCCATATTTTCAAAATATTTGCCTAATTTGTAGTCAGTAAGACTTTCTTCTAGAAATTTAAAACTCTTTAACTCTTGCATTTAAGTCTGTGATGTTTAAGTCTGTGATGCACTTCAAGATAATTCTTGCATGTGGTATGAGGTAAGGGTGAGGTACTTTTTCCTTTCCTTTTTCAAGCATATGGATATATGCTATACAATTGTTCTAGCACCACTGGCTGAAAGAATTTTCCTTAGCCAATTGAATCAAATTAGCATCTTTGTAGAAAACCACTACTCTCCAAGGCTCCATGTATTTCCTACTTTATATGTTACTCCCACAAAGTCCTGATGACTACTATTCATGATGTCTTGAAATCAGGTGTTGTAAATGTTCCAAATTTGACTTTCTTTTTCAAAATCATGGTTTGGAACCATCAAGTCGAATTTCACAAAACAAAAATCCTGCTTGGATTTCAAGTGAAATCTTGTTAAATTATACAGACTAATTGGGAGATAACTGATGTCTTCACACAAGCTGAGAATCCCTGATCTTAGAATGCTTTAAAATTTTTGGATTTGGAGTATTTTAGATTCTGAATTTTTCAGATTAGGAATGCTCAACCATAATGTCTATTCAAATATCCCAAAACACAAAGCCATCTGAAACACTTATGGTCCCAAGCATTTCAGATAAGAGATACTCTACCTGTGATATTGATCCTTCCCATCCATGATGATGGTACAACTCTGTTTATTTAGACCTTAATATTTCTCAGCAACATTTTGCAGTTTTCATGTAGAAGTCTTACACATCTTTCATCAAATTTATCCCTAAGTATTTCATAATTATTGGCGCTATTGTAAAAAGTATTGTTTTTCAAGTCCTAATTGCTAATATTCAGAAATACAAGTGTTTTGCCAGGCATGATAATTCATGCTCCTAATTCCAGCTACTTGGAATATGGAGATCAGGATGATCACAGCTCAAAGCCAACCTGGGCAAAAAGTTAGCAAGACCCCTTCTCAACCAACAAATTGGGTGTGGTGATGCAAAATGTTTTGTAATCTCAACTACATAGGAGGCATAGATAGTAAGATCTCAAGTCTGAGGCAGGCCTGGAGCAAACAGTAATAACCTATCTGAGAAGTAATGTAAAAGTAAAAGGACTGAAGGTGTATCTCAAGTGGTAGAACACTACCTAGCAACATAAGACCCCGAGTTCAAACCTCAATACTGCAAAAAAATAATAATAATAAGGACTTTTTTAGGCCTTATATTCTATAACCTGTTAAACTCACATTTTATTTCCAGCAGCAGCTTCAACTCTCCTCCCCTCACCCATGTGGTGGGGATTTAACCCAAAGCCTTGCATGTGCTAGGCAAATGCTCTATCACTGAGCGATGTTTTAGATTCTTTTCTTTTTGGTTCCTAGATTATCTGTATAGACAATCATGTAGACTGCGAACAAGCTTCATCTTTCTTTTCTAATCTAGGTGCTCTTCATTTCTTCCTCTTTCCTTACTCTGTTGGCAAGACTCTCCAGTATCATACTGAATACAGGGGATGAAAGCAAACACTTCCGTCTTATTGCTCATCTTGGGAGAAAGCTTCTGGTCTTTTACCATGAAGTAAGATATTCGCTTTCACTTGTCACTGATGTCCTCTCTCAGGATGAAGTTCCCTTCTGTGCCTAGTGAGATGAGAGTTTTAATCAGGAATTGATGTTGGATAAAGTCAGTGTTTCTTTATGCATCTGTTAAGAGAAATATATGGATTTTCTCTTTTAGCTTGTTGATATGAATGACATTTATTACTTGACTTTCTTTTTAATGTTAAACCAACCTTGCATTACTGGGATAAATTGCACTTGGCCTTGATTATACTTTTTATACATTTTTTTTTTCAGGTTTTTAAAGTAACTTTTAAGATTAACATGTGCATTACAGGAAAGAAACACATGAAGCA
This sequence comes from Castor canadensis, assembly GCF_047511655.1. Taxonomy (NCBI): domain Eukaryota; kingdom Metazoa; phylum Chordata; class Mammalia; order Rodentia; family Castoridae; genus Castor; species Castor canadensis. The sequence goes on along the minus strand of NC_133400.1, from coordinate 75,917,163 downwards.
AAGAATAAAATCATCCATAGCCACAAGTACTTTTTATATATTCTTGAGTTTGATTGGCTGAAAGTTTTTAAAGAACTTTATGAAGCCTATTGGTCTATCATTTTCATTTCTTGTGATTTCTTTATCTGGTTTTGAATTTGGGCTTCATGCCCCCTACTATTCTCTGAAAGAGTTTTGTGTAGACTTGATATTTCTTCCTTAGATGTTTGGTTGAACTCACCACTTATGGCAACAGGGTCAAGAGTTTTCTTTGTGGGAGTGGTTTTATACATATTTAAGGTTTTTTTATGGAAATAGGACTATTTCATTTGCCTGTTTCTTCTCAAATGCTCACAATATGCCTTTTAAGAAACGTTTCCATTTCATTAAGAATTTGTTGCAAGTCACAGACAGTCATCAGGCAAGAGAAAGAAATAGAGGGCATCCAAGTTGGAAAGGAAGAAATCAAGTTGTCATTGTTTGTAGACAACATGATCTTATTTATAGAAAAATGCCAAGAATTATTAGAACTAATAAATTCAGCAAAGTTGCCGGTCACAAAATCAACATACAAAATCAGCAGCATTTCTACACACCCAAAGCAAAATTATCTAAAAAAGAAATCAAGAAACTTCAATTCCATTTGCAATAGTTCCAAGAAAATAAACTATTCAGGAATCAATTTAACAAAAAGGTAAAATAGCTTTATAATGAAAACTATAAAACATTGATGAAAGAAGTTGAAGAGGACACAAAAAATGGAAAGACATCTAGTGTTCATGGATAAGAAGAATCAATATTGTAAAAATGTCCATATTACCCAAAGCAGTCAACAGATTCAATGCAATTCTTAGTAAAATACCAATGGCATTCTTTACAGAACTACAAAAATAGTTCTAAAATTCAGCTAAAAAAAAACCTGAATAGACAAAGCAATCTTCATCAAAAAAGAACAAGGGAAAGGCATTATACTACTTGACTTCAAAATATGTGACAAAGCTGTAGTGACTATAACAGCGCAGTGTGCCATACGAACAGATACAAAGACCAACGGAAGAGACTAAAGGGCCTGGAAGTTAAAGCCATGCCATCATGGCCAAATGATCTTCAACAAAGGTGCTAAGAAGATGCACAATGGAAAGGACGGTCTCTTCAATAATCAGTGCTGGGAAAACTGGATATCCACAGGCAGAAAAATGAAATTAGACCACTGTTTCTCACCACACACAAAAATCAACTTCAAATGGATTAAAGATTTAAATTATAAGACCTGTAACTATGAAACCAAGAGATGAAAACAACACTTCTGGTCCAAGCATTTCAGAAATGCTTGACTGTACTGAGCTCCCTGGATGATCCTACCCAATTCTTTCCTGTGTCTCTCCATGGCCCCAAGCAGCTTCCTTACACACATTCACTGTCTGCTGTAGTTCTCTGCTAAGACTGTGCCTCTTGAAGTCTGTGGCCTTAGCCTCTGGAAATTCTGAACTCTGTCTCCTTAGTTTGGGATGATTTCTAGACTCTGTCCTAAATCTGAAAATTTAATACACATTCCTGTGGTACAGCCTGGAATGCACTCTATGCAATAAATGCAGCAATCTCATCTGCCTCCCTTCTCTGAAAAAACACTGTCATGTGCCATTTGTCGTGTGTCTAAAACCTATTGCCATATTTATTGCCTAGTCATTTTTATTTTTTAAGTTTACACAGTAATTCTTGTCCCTTTTCTGGACCCTTCTCACATGTTTTAGATGTTCCTAAAAACATTTCATATTACTAAAAAGTCTTCATATCTTCTTAATATGTTTTCTCAAATATCAGCTTCAGAGAGTCAAGTATAAGGTGATGGTTAAAAAATGGGCAGAAATGTCCCTAAGTGTCCATCAACTTATGAATGGATAAGGAGAATGTGGTACATAGAGACAAGATGCCGCCATCACAAAGATAAAAATCCTGTCATTTATGACAACACGGATGGAACTGGAAATCATTATGCAAAGTGAAATAAGCTAGGCACAGAAAGACAAGTACCACATGCTCCCACTCACATGTGGAATATAAAAAGTTGATCTCTTAGAAGTTGAGAGTAGAATGGTGCTTACCATGGGCTGGGGAGAGTAGGGGAAGGAGGAACAGGGAAAGATTGTTCAGTGGGTACTGAGTGCAGTTAACAGGAGCAAGACGTTCTGGTGGGCTCGTGTACTGTAGGGAGACCAGATAACAATGGCAAACTGTGTATCTCAGAAAGTTAGAAGAAAGTTCTGAATGTGTTCACTATAGAGAAATGATAAATATTTGAGGAAAAAGATATGTTTGCCCCGAGTCAACCATTATACAACATATACATGTATCAAAATACCACACAAAACCCCATAAAAACACACAATTTTGTTTTTATGTCCTAGTTAAAAATAAATTTGTAAATAAAAATAAAATGGGTTCTGGAGTCCTGGGTTGAAGTAGTAACTTGGCTACTACTCTCTATGTGACCTTATGTATGTTATTTACCTCCAAGTCTACCTTACCTATAAAATATGAAGAATATATGCCTACCTCAGGGGTGTCATGAGGTTTGACAGAGAAAGTAGACATAAATCATTTAGCATTGCTCCCACTACAGAGTAATAATTACTCAGCAGTTGTTAATGTCTTCATCATGATGATCTCCACCTATGCCAATGCACAAGGATGGCCACCAAGTGTCAGGCTGGCTGATTTAGCATCCCTATGGCTATTACCAGTGAAACTTGTGCCACTCACAGGCCATGCCTGAACTGGCTGTACCAGCTGAAGAATTCTGCCTCATTAAATAACTAATGGAGTGTCACTTCCAGAAAATGGATTACATTTGTTGCCACTTATTTCTTTCTGTTTTTTTTCCTGTCAGGATCAAAACATCCTCTTTTACAAATCTCTAGCCTGTCTCCATCCAAAGGGGTAAATGATCATTATCTGTGGAGATCAGGGCTGTGTCCTGCTCTAGTGTTACTCCATATTGTATAAAACAGTAGCGTTAGGCTCTGAGCAACTTCACTTTTAGAAATAAGCAGTTTGCTATATATTATTGTGAAGTATAGTGTATAATCTGAGAGTTAATATTAGTAATTAAGATTGGAATGAAAGAACCTTTTTTGCTTATGGCTATCAAGTGTTATCAGTAGTACTTGGCAAATTAATGCCAGTGAAAGTGATGTCGCTGTATTGTTATTCAATAAATTCTGACATTGTGGAAAGATGGTGGCCTTTCCTTCTGTTTCTGATGTAGCTCACTGGTGATGTTATCCTTATTCATTTCGAGTACTCCACACACATTGACTATATTTTATATTTAGCATGACAATAAAATTCTGAAAGCATACTTACAGCCTAAATTGAAACGATCACAAGATAACAACATAGCAAGCAGCTCTGAGGTTTTCTCTACCTAATGTTCTACTAACTTATGTTAAAACACTTGTTCACTCCTTTTCCAACCTCTGGGGAAAGATTTTCCATGAGCACAACTGGTTAAATGAGCATAAAAAGTCAGTGAAGTTTTATTTCATGACTGAAAAAGCTAACATTTATAATAGGTATTTAGATATTGTTCTAGATATGCTATATGGAAAAAACTGTATTGATCTCACCTAAATGAAAACAGCTTTATTTTTCTAAATCACATATATAGCAAATGATTTCTCATAAAATCCCTGATTAAGCTTGACAGTACAACACTGGGTGTTATAATTCCACACCAGTTACACCCTAAATGCAAAGAGGCTTAGAGACATTATTTTCATGGCTTTGAAAGCAATTTTGCATACATTATCTCATTAATACTTACAATAATCCTGTGAGCTAAGGATTCACAAGAGAAAGATAAGAATGTGGAAATGAGAGAAGAGAAACACTAACATGTCACAGCAATTTTTCTCTACTCTAAAAATACTTAATTCTGGACCATCGGTATCAATCTTAATTCAAAGTTGTTTGTGAATTCTGATTTTTTGACAGTCTGCATTATCTAACTTAGCTTTATTTAGACAGGAGCAAAAATGTTATTTTCCCATAAACCTGAGTTTAACAGTTCAAAAATGTTGTCCACTATCTTACCCTAACTCAAAAGTCCTTTTTCCAAAGTATTTATTTTGAAAATAAATGAGTTACATTTGTTGTCTCTTAATTCTTTTTTTTTCTTTTGGTGGTATTGGGATTTGAACTCAGGACTTTGTGCATGCTAGGCAGGCACTCTATACCACTTGAGTTACTCTACCAGCCACCTCTTAATTCTTTCTATCTAGTTTTCTTCCCATCAATATAAAAACCTCCTCACCAAAACATTTAGAAGTGTTCCAAAAATAGTGTAACAAAGATGTCCCCTAGATTAACCAATCACCAACATTTGGCCATATTTGTCTTATACAGGCACATACTATGTTTGTGCAAATATATGTAATGTATTTAATATGATATATTATTACATTTGAAATATTGTATATGTAGTTTTATTTATTACACAATATATAAGTGCTATCATATATGATATATTTTATATAATTCATAAATATATACACAGACTGAGAGTTAGTGGCAAGAATCAAGATAATATAAATATTTCAATATGAATCAGCTATGGGAAAAAGACCTCTTACACAGCACAACTACTGCATGCAGGAAAGTTAGAATTAATAACAATGTAATTAATATACAGTCTCATTTTTTATTTCCCTAAATGGACCAATATATTCCTTATCTACTTGTTCCTCTGATCTAGGAGGCAATTTGGGACCACACACTATATTTAGACATCATCTTTCTTTAGTTCCTTCAAAGCAAAATAGTTCCCCCAGACTTTTTAGCCTATAATGACTGCCACTTTCTTAAGAGAACAGGCCTTCATTTTTGGGTTTGATGGCTTCCTCTTGGTGGGGTTCAGGTGAAACACTGAGGGCAGGAAGGTTTTAAGTGATGGCAGGTAATAAATCAGTGTGCTCATTGATATCAGTTTGTTCCTCTTCTGGTGATGTGAAATTGTTCATATTTAATCACCTGTTTAAGGTGTTCCTTTTCCCTTTAAAACTATGCAGTCCAAGTACTAACACTCCAGGAATATTCTGTTCCCCAATAAGCTTTCACTTACCAATTTTAGCATCTGCTGGTCATTCTTGCCTGAACCATCTCTTCATTACAATGGGGTTTGTAAAATAGTGCTTTTCTAGGGCTGGAGGAGTGGCTCAAACAACAGAGTGCCTGCCTAGCAAGCATGAGGCCCTGAGTTCAAACCCCAGTACCACCACCAAAAAAAAAAAAAAAAAAAGATCTAAAACAGTGCTTTTCTCTTCCATCACCATTCTACATTTATTAATTGGTTGACTCTCTTCAAAAGTATTTCATGAAAGAAAAAAAGTACCCAAGCCAACCTTTATGAAAAGAGGGGTAAAATGAAAATGAAGATACTCCCTGGAGAGAAGTAAGCTCTCCACAGGAACAGCACTTGCCCAAGTGAAAATCATTGCATTTGGGCCGTGTGTGAAGGTATTTTCTCTATGGCTGATCAAGTTCAAAGGAATTCTTCCATTTTGTAAGCTGCAGCTGTTTACCCTGTCCGTTCCATGTGTCAAGATGATGATGGGAGCCTGGCAAAGGATCTAAAGGAACTACATTTTCAAGTTCCATACAATAACCTCTAACTTCCTTCCTGGACAGTAGGAAGATCAAGGAAAACAGCAGTCTGAGAAAACTGGACATGGCTGGAAATCCAAGAGACTATTTCCAAAGTGTGTGCAGCGTAGATCAAGTACTCAAAATCACACCCTCTCAGCCCTGTCTCATAAATCTTTAGTTCAAAGAAGTAAAGAATATTTCTTCCTATCCCTTTCTACCTTTCTTATGGAAACATACCCTGAGCCTCTATAACTGAAGCACTTTATACATTTAGGCTAGTTGTCTGTGGCTCAGTCACCTTAATCCCATGGTAACACCAAACCTACTGTTTATAAGGTGCAGCCCCTACCTCTGAGTTCCATACTGCCAAAAATTGGGACAAACAAAATCAAAAGAATATTTTAGTTTAATTCGACAATCACAGTGTGACTGTGAGCATTCTGACAATGGTGTTACCCACAGATGTTGGTATGGGGTTTTATTTAGTGGTATGAGGGTTTTGAACTCAGGGCCTCCCCCTTGCTAGGAAAGCACTCTACCATTTGAACCACATCTCCTAGTCCTTCTGCTTTTAGTTTGTTTTTCATATAGGGTTTTGCACTTTTGTACCAAGTGGCTTCAAACGGTGATCCTCCTAACAAGTAGCTGGGATCCTGGTGTGTGCCACCACATTTGGCTTGTCCTTGAGATGGGGGTCTCACTAACTGCTGAGGCAGCACACCTGGCTTTTGTTGTTTGTTTTGTTTTGTTTTTAGTGATGAAACAGGTTAGGAGGTAGAAGGCACACAGGCAGTTAGGGCATAGCCCCTAGTAATGAATCAAGACTCACAAGACATTTGAATTCCAAGGTCTCTGTGAGAAAACAACAGGCATGGAGAGTCTTGAGGTTTCATAGGAAAGTAACCAACATGGAGACTCCATGACACATGGCTCACCTCCACATCTAGAGGAATGTGGCCAAAACCCTTCAGCAAATCCTAGCCATTATCTGATGGGTGGTCAGAGACCTGACAGGTCAAGAAACACACAAACAAAGCATGCAAGATGCCTGGATAGCCCAAGAAAACAATCCAAATGGTTGCCAACCAATCAGTATACGGGTCTTTGTCTGAAATTTCTCACAACACTATAAGCCAGCCAGTGGCCCCTTTCTCTTGGAACTTCTCCTAGCTGTGGAAGCTCCACTCTTTAATTTTTCTCTGTCTCAATAAACTTTCCCACTTTGCTCACTCTTGTGATTTCCATTCTTCAAAACTGTGAGACAAAGTTCCAGGGCTCAGATAGAGCAAGTCAGTAACAGTGGTACAGGGCCCTGTGCTTGCTAAGCAGGCACTCTACCTCTTGAACCATGTCCCCAGCCATTTTTGCTTTAGTTATATTTTGAATAGAGTCTTATGTGTATCCTGGCTGGCCTGGACAGCAATCCTCCCACCTAGCTGGAATGACAGGCATATGCCACCATGCACCATGACTGAGATGGAGGTCTCCATCACTTTTTTACTGGGGTGGCCTTGAACTGTGATCCTGCTATCTCTGCCTCCCAAGGGATTACAGCTACTTGTGGTGAGCCACCATACCCAGCCTTTAGATGTTTTTTAAGTGTTTAACCTTATATCTTCCAAGATGCCAAACAGAAAGCCAAAATCAACGTATGCACATTTCTAGCACACTGTATAATAGTAGAAATTACTAAGAACTCAGGAATCACTGTAAAATTATAAAATCTTAATTATAGAAGAGGTCATTAGAGAATGAGTCCAATCCCTTACCCCACACCAGGCTCATGTCTTCAGTATCTGGAATAGTAATGCCATGTCTGTGTCAATACCACTGGTGAAGACAGTCCATGATACACAATGGTGCATTCTAATGAACATCTGTAATAAGACAGCCTGGAAATCATGGAGCTAAGAATCCATATGTTTTGCAAACCAACAGAATAACAGAAAACTACAGTGATAGAAAATGCAAATTTAATAATAGGCTTCCTTTAAATATTAATCTTTTGCAGCCAGGCGTGGTAACACATAACTGTTCTCCCAGCACATGGGAGGCTGAAACAGGGGGATCATGAGTTCAAGAATAGCCTAGGCTACATTGTGAGTCTGAGGCCACTTTGGGTTACCCAGAAAGACCCTGTCTCAAAAAAACCTTAAAAAATATTAAGCTTTTCCAAAACACTGAAAGCAAAATTCTATTTACTAAAAGTTGATATGCCATTATTATACAAGCCAACAGGCAATGTATGTACAATTTTAAGACAACCAAGATGGGATTTTTTTTTCCCACTGTCTCTTGCCCTAAACAGATCCATCTCTACCATTAACTCAAAGCTCTACCCTCTGTGTCTCCCATGAGACAGTCCTAAGAGCATCCTTTCACTTCCTTCTCTTCACTACACTGGCTTTACACATTCTGGCACACTTGGTTAAAAATATCTTCTACACCTTCAATCCGCTCACAATCCAGAATAAAGCAGCCATAGCAACTGATAAGTATAAAGAAACAGAGACACAGAAGTAATCAATGATTTTGATCCTGGGTGATTAGAATAACAGTGCTAAAAGAGACAGAAATGAAAAAAAAAAGGGGGGGGGGTTAATCTGGTTGAAAGAGAGAGAGTTTGGGTTTAGAGACCCAAACTTTGAGATAATAGGAAAATGATCTGGGTGTAAAATCCCAAACTGATACTGATTTGAGTGATCAGTGGAGATAACAATTGAAACTATGACAAATCAATTTCCTAAAGAAAAGAGAAACAAGAGAAAAGAACAGTAGGAAAGACATTTGCTTACATTCCCCTCAAGTGTTGCTGCTTTGTATACTGTTTTTATTTTCTAATTTTCCTTCAGCAAATGCCCTCTGATCCTAATAAGGTCTGTAGGACAGAGTCAAATTTTACATATCTTCTCCTAGGTTACCAGGGTCATAGAGATGCTCAATAAAATTATTTTGGCTAGTTCTAGTAACCAAAAATACCTATGAAATACCTCACACTAGTAGAACTTTACCAATGCTTAATCCACTTCCCAGAAAATGAAGACCACCTCTACAAGTACCTGATATGTGGTTTATAAAACAGCTTTGAGGTCAAAGGATGTCATTGTATTAAATGCACATATTCATTCAATGAAAACTATTAAAAACCCACCATGGCACAGCTCTGTGCTAAGATGCACCTTTTGAGAAACACACAACATCCTCATTCCTCTGCATCTTACAGTATTTGAATCTTCTTGTGCAAAGTCTAAGGTAATCTTGTAACTTGTATCACTTTGGATACTCCAATGTATTTGATAATACATTTCATAATTTCCTTTCAATCTTGGCAAAGAGTCTATACTATATCACACTAGCAATAACATGCTTTGAGGATAATTGCTACTTACTTCATATCTATAGATAAGCTGTATATTCTTAAAGTTCTTTTTTTTTTTTTTTTTTGGTGGATTGGGGTTTGAACTCAGGGCTTCCAACTTGCAAAGCAGGCACTCTACTGCTTGAGCCAAACCACCAGTCCATTTTGCTGTGGTTATTTTGGAGATAGGATCTCACAATTTTCCAGGCTGGCCTTGAACCATGATCCTCCCAGTCTTGGTCTCCCAAGTAGCTAGGATTACAGGCATGAGCCTCCAGCACCTGGTTTAAAGTTATTCATCATCAAATTTATTTGTACACTGAAGCTACTAGTTAAAATGTTCATTAAATCTTCTTTATCACAATAGTGACTCAAGGTACCTTGGCTTTCCCAAAATTCTCACTGTTTAATTCCCCTTATTTTTACTTACCAATGTCATTTCCCACACCTAGAGCTCCTCTTCTCCCCACCTCACACCCCTCACTCAAATTACCCAAAGTCTTCCTTCTCATTCATGTTGGCACCACAAACTCATCTAGCCTTGGCCTCCTCTAAATTATGTTGAATATATATGTATATATATATGTATATATATATAAAATCTCCAACATATACATATATATATGAATGTGTGTATATATCCAACAAATTTATTATGTAAATCTCCAACCAATTTAACATTTAGGTTTAAGTTTTCTTATGTTATTCTATAAATATTTCATGTAAGGTTCTTTTTTTCTTTCCAATAAGCTATTTGAGGGAACATACCCATCTGTGGTGCTGTGGAATGTGTGTGTGTGTGTATATGTGTGTGTGTGTATATGTGTGTGTGTGGGTGTGTGGGTGGGTGTGGGTGTGGGTGTGTGTGTGTGTGTGTGGGTGGGTGTGGGTGTGGGTGTGTGTGTGTGTGTGGGTGTGGTGTGTTCACTAGCACCATCCTATGCAATTTTATGTAGACATAGAAGGTAGATAATATTTGCAAGTGACTGAAATGCCTCTTGGTATTTATAAAATTTCATACAACACCCTATATACTTTAGCCAGGTGATAATATTAATTACTAGATCAAAATAAATTCATTCCATCATAACTAAACCCTTCAGGGCAGGTCCTATTTTGATAGTAGGAGGTAAAGTTTTAGCAGATTGATACGACTGTTGATAGCACTGTATTACTGTCCCTTATAGTTTTAAGTAACATCACCAGCAAAGTTAGGGAAAAGATCAATGAGTTATGAGTTAATAATGTGGGAATAAAAAGAAGTCTAATATCCAAGATACCACAGCTAATAAGATCTTGTCCATCAAAGCTAGAAAGATCTTATGACCCACAATAATCAGACCTAGATCTTTCTTTCTTCTTAGGGGTGATAAGGTCACACAGAATGGCATTTTCTGCCTAAGAAGTTGAAAGACCTATAAGGCAATGAATGAAACCACATCAGGTTCTTTGGGATCACTGTTGAGCCAGGTAAGCAAGACTGCTGCCCAAGCACATCAAGAAGCAAGAGTCAAAGGTGTGGGGAACATAGAATTGGGAAAAGAATAACAACGATTTAAAAATAGACCAAAGGGCTGGTGGAGTGGCTCAAGTGATAAAGTACTTGCTTAACAAGTGTGAGGCCCTGAGCTCAAACCCCAGTATGGAAAAACAAAACAAAACAGAACTCAGTCTCCACTGAAGAGCAGATATGGAGGGTGATGGGGCAAGGCAGGACAAAGACAGGCCAGGAAGGAAACTTACCTCAGAAACAAACCCTAACTGAACAGTCCTGTATTGGTCAATGAGAGGTGGAGTCACTGAGAGCAACCTAGACATAAATCAAAATGATTTCAACCTCAAGGTTTCCACAAATACATGTGCACATGCACACATGTGGGTACACACACACACACACACACACACACATACAGCCACAGTCTACTGCATTAGGTTGAAGCTGTAACTCACTCATCACCAAGGTGGCCCAACATTTGGACATGAAACCAGGAGCTCTGGTCTCCCTTGAAAGACTTCTAACTTTGTTTTTAATAGTCTTATCAACAGCTTTTACACACTGAAGACACTTTGTAAGGTGGGAAGAAGGGGAAGTTGGGGAGGGGGGTGCTTAGAGAATAGGGATATTTCTGCACACACAAAAAATACCCAAAGTAGCCAGAAATGTACAGGTGGATGAAGTAGAAACTGTCTCTGCAGAAAAACAAAGGTGGATCTGCTAAATGCAAATGAACTGAGTGGAAATGGAAGTTTTGCTTCTTGGCCATCAAAAACAGTTAGGTGGATTTGTGCCAAAGCTGGAAATAAAGGTTGGTCTTTTCTCTCTGGACCCTCCAAAGTTGCCTTTGAAGTCACATATGCTCCACAGGGCACAGATAGAAACAAAACTCAGGCTCTTTTTAAATTCATATTGTATGTGGTTTAGTATGAGACGGTGTCCTTCAAACAATTACAAAAAGTCATTTTCAGCTGCTTCTTAAATTTCCTGGACTTTTCTGTTATGCCCTGGAATTTAAATCCATGTTTCCCTCTGGTTATACCTTCTGGTCCCAGAGACACCCCAGGGGACTTGGCCCAGTCTCCTAGATGGACGGGCTCCAGTTCCCAGCTTGTAGGGTCTGAGGCTGACTTTGCAGCCACCTGGCAAGCCTTGGCCAGCTTCGCAGCCTTCTGGTCACCCCTGACCAGCTCCCTGGGAGACCTCAGGCCCTTCTTACCTCACAACGCTGCCTTAGCAGCCTACGAGATGAAGAGCAGCTGTCCGTTCTGCATCCCTGGTACTGCAGAGAGAGAAATACCACATTTGGAAGGATAGTAATGTAGCTATCCATCTTCACAATCAGGAAACTCCTTGATAAGCCTTATTATTTATATTGTTTGCTTTGTGTTCTACAGAGATACTGAGCTTGGAGTGTGGAACAATCCCTGAGTCATTGTCACATAACTCAGAGCTGAAGATCAGGAAGAATGAAAAGTATTTTATATTTTTAAATGTATTAATTCATCCACTATAAATTCAAAAGAGAAAAAAATCAAAATAGTAGATGTTCAGCATAAAAGATTCAATTATAGAATATATTTGAATATGGACTACTTTCCTGGAAGGGGAAGCTAGAACTGAAAAGGAACTTACTAATCCAATTACTTAAAGAAGAATAAACAGCTGTCCAGAAGTTAATGGCTCAGATTAATAATGTCAAAGGAATCTCCACTGGCCAAACACTGGACAAATGAATATTAAAAAGAATACTGCAACTGATGCAAACACATCTAATCTACAAAATCCATGGGCTTACAACTGGACAAAATGTTTCTTCCAACCCTGCCTCCCCTAAAAAAGTAGAGAATACCACACTGGTTGATTACCAGTGAAGATTAATAAGGCCTCAAATAATTGTCCTGAAAATTGATAAATAAAAGTAAAGACTAGGGAATGTATCCTCCTTGTCCTTTTCAAACTATACTTCAGGATTAATATGAAAGAATTAACAATGGAAAACTTATACATGTAGATGAATCCCAACTAATAAATGTGGAGCAAATGATGGAATTAGGAAATTTCTGTTCTACAGTTCCTAGGGAAGATAGATCATCAATAGTTGCAAAAAAAAATAATAATAATTGAAAGGTTTTTTTGATTTTTTATTTTTTGGCAATATTAGAGTTTGAACTCAGGGCCTTGTATTTATTATGCAGGCACTCTACCACTTGAGCCACTCTTCCAGCCCCTTTTTGTGTTGAGTATTTTCAAGATAGAATCTCATGAACTATTTCCCTGGGCTGGCTTCAAACTGTGATCCTCCTGATCTCTGACTCCTGAGTAGATAGGATTACAGGCATGAGTCATGACACCCAGCTTAAGTAAAAGACTGATAAGGAAATTTAGAAAAGGATCCAGAAGAATGCAGTTGATGGTTTTAACATCCAGTTAAAACCTAGCTATCTGAAGAGTCATTCTCAGAATGGATGAGTCAGATGACTGACCCCACACCCTCTGATTGGCCAAGACTGATTCAAACAGATTCTGACTGCAGAGACTTGTGTAATGGAATACTTGTCAGAAAAAAGGAACAAAATAAAAAAAAACTCCTGAAAAAAGCTAAATAATACATACATTAAAATTTTAGATATACCTTACCTATACAGAAACAAAGACAAGAATTACATCTGACTTCTCAGAAACCATGTAAACAAAAAGACAATAGAGTAAAATATTTCATTTTGACAGAAAAAAATTAAAACACCAACCTATAATTCTATACCCTGCTATAGTATCCTTAATAAATAAAGAAGAAATAAAGTTTTTAAACAAAAATTGAGGGAATGTGTTGCCAATACAACTACTTTTCAAGAAAGGCTAAAAGAAGTATTTTGGAGTAAAGGAAAATGGATCTACATAAAGAAAGGAAGTACACAAAAGAAAGAATAGGTGAAAATAAAACAACTTTCATTTTTCTTATTCTTAGGTGATCTAACAGTTTGTTCAAAATAAAAGAGCAATAATGTATTAAATCATGTATGCATATATGCAAATATAATGTATGTATATGGATGTGTATATGTGTTCATATATACTGCTATGTGATTGCAATGAGCAACAGCAATAGTACAGGGATTATTTTGTTATTTTAATGTGCTCACATTATTTGTGAATGGATATAGTATTATTTAACAGTGAACTTGGATTGGCTATACATGTATATTGCAAAATCTAGGGCAACCACTAAAAAATATCTTTTAAAGGTATTACTGATATGCTAAGAAAAGAAAAAAATTAGAAACATAGAAAATGTTCGATTATAACCACAAAAGGCAAAAAAAAGGAGAAAGAAAAAATAGGAGCAAAAGAGAAAGACAATAAATAGAAATCAGCAATAAAAAGTCAGCTGTTGATCCAACCATATCAATAATCACTGAACATCAATGCTGTAAGTGTACCAAGTGAAAGATGAGATTGCCAGAGTGAATCAAAAAAATAAGACTGAACTGTATGTTATCTGTAAGAAATGCATTTTAAATATAAAGACACATGTAAATTAAAAATAAATGGGGGTGGAATTATACCATGCCAATACTGATCAAAAGAAAGCAGGAGTAGCTACTATAGTTTCAGGGCAGGCTTACCAGCAAGGGAAGTTTTCAGGGATAAAGAGCACCATTAAGGGATTCCAAGATGGCAGCTAGAGGGAGGAAGCAGAAAGCGACCCTCCTATAGTGAAATCTTGGAGAGACGCTGGAGACACACTTTGCAGGCATAATCACTGAGAAAAGGCATAACTTTGACTGCTCCACATCTCCAGCCCGCGCAGAGAATCTCCACCGCGGTTCTCCCATAGACAAGCCTGGGCCAGAGCAGCATAGCCCCCTGGACAGACTGACCTCCACCGGGGAAAAAAGAGAAACTGAGTAATAAGCAATAAGAACAGTTAAGACACGCTGGAAAGAGGGTGGGGCGCCCTGAGCGCTGAAGATTGGGGGAAGGGAAGCCTTCCCGGGACTGTAAGTAAACAAGCCGGGCAGGCCGGAGAGGCTCTGGCAGGAGCGGGGAAGCTTGTGAGAGTGGAGGAGGGAGAAAAACTCCACAGGAGAGGAGGGAAGACCCACTTCCCACGTGAACTGTAAATAACATGGCAGCCGGCAGGAGCAGCAGCACCGCCCAATAATCAGGAGCAGGAAAGCTTGTGAAAGTGGCAGTGGGAGGAAAACATCACAGGAGAGGGGGGAAGACCCACCTCCCACATGAACTGTAAATAAACACGCAGGCCTGACAATGCGGGTGCACTGTCACTTTTCCCAGTGCTTGGAAAGGGGAAAGCTTGTAGCAGAGGCTCACACACAGGAGAAATCTGAGCAAACAAAGCCTGCAGGGCCAGGGGAGTGCTAAGCTCACCCCACAGATCTGCATAAATAACGCCTCCAGCAACAGCAGGCTGACAGCAGCGGGCAGGCAAGCCACAGCTGCAGATACCACTCTCAGAACTGTCTCCAGACTTTTTTTTTTTTTCTCCCTACCTTTGATGAGAGAACAACCGAATTACACCTGCAAGTGGAAAAACTTACTGAAACTGTATTGCATTTGAACTTGGGACACTAGGTGAGGGTTTTTTTGTTTTGTTTTTGTGTGTGTGTGTGTGCGTGTGTGTGTGCAGTTTTGTTCTACTTTATGCGTCCCCTTTGAGGAGACAACTACAGAACATCTGAGGCACCATCTCCAGGATTGGAGACTGAGAGGGACACCCAAATTATTAAGATGGAAACTTCATTGCATTTGAACTTGGAGGGTTTTTTGGTTTTTGGTTTTTTTTTTAATTTTCTATTTTCCATTTTATTTTAATTCATTTTTAATATATAGATATTGCTTTCATTTACTTATTTTTTACTTTTACTCCTATCTTATTTTTTTTTATTTTGGATTTTCAATCCTATCTCTGTCCCTCTAATGTCTGTTCAGTTACTGTCGATTAGTACACTAAAGCTCCCTGTTTATACCTTTAAAATCTTCTTGTCTGACACCTTGTTCTGCTTTCTCCCTCTTGTCTGTGTATTTGTTTTCCCCTTTTCTTTAACTTCTTGCTTTTCATCTCAGCTCACTTTTCCATTCTAAATATTACCATTGTTATTATTACAAGCTAGAAAATACTTAATTGCACACAGTACAGGGACAGTAACAACACCAAAGACAATGACGGGAAGACAAAAAACAGGGAAACCAGTTTCCCCACAGCAAAAAATTAGTGCAGGAACCAGAGGGAAATGAAGAAAACAGAAACTCAGATCCAGACTCCAACAAAACGAAGATAAACTATGCCAAAGGACCCAATGAAGCCCACAAGAATAATTTAAAAGAAGACATACTACAAGTACTCAATGAGAATTTTATAGAGATGATACTGGATAGGGTCAACCAAAATGTACAGGAGACACTCAAGAAATTCCAAGACAACAAAAATAGAGAATTTGAAAAAGCAAAAGAAGAAATAAAGGAAACCATAGAAGAACCAAGTTCCATGAAATAGAAAAGGAAGGAAAACTGCCAAACATATTTTATGAAGCCAGTATTACACTTATCCCAAAACCAGGCAAAGACACCTCCAAAAAGAAGGACTGTAGGCCAATCTCCTTAATGAACATTGATGCAAAAATCCTCAACAAAATAATGGCAAACTGAATTCAACAACACATCAAAAAGATTATACACCACGACCAAGTAGGCTTCATCCCAGGGATGCACAGGTGGTTCAACATACGAAAATCAATAAATGTAATAAACCACATTAACAGAAGCAAAGACAAAAACCACTTGATCATCTCAATAGATGCAGAAAAAGCCTTTGATAAGATCCAACACCATTTCATGATAAAATCTCTAAGAAAACTAGGAATAGAAGGAAAGCACCTCAACATTCTAAAAGCTATATATGACAAACCTACAGCCAGCATTATACTTATGGTGAAAAACTGAAACCATTCCCTCTAAAATCAGGAACCAGACAAGGATGCCCACTATCTCCACTCCTATTTAACATAGTACTGGAATTCCTAGCCAGAGCAATTAGGCAAGAAGAAGGAATAAAAGGAATACAAATAGGTAAAGAAACTGTCAAAATATCCCTATTTGCAGACGACATGATCCTATACCTTAAAGACCCAAAAAACTCTATTCAGAAGCTTCTAGACATCATCAATAGCTATAGCAAGGTAGCAGGATATAAAATCAACATAGAAAAATCATTAGTATTTCTATACACTAACAATGAGCAAACTGAAAAAGAATGTATGAAAACAATTCCATTTACAATAGCCTCAAAAAAAATCAAATACCTAGGTGTAAACCTAACAAAAGATGTGAAAGACCTCTACAAGGAAAACTATACACTTCTGAAGAAAGAGATTGAGGAAGACTATAGAAAGTGGAGAGATCTCCCATGCTCATGGATTGGTAGAATCAACATAGTAAAAATGTCAATACTCCCAAAAGTAATCTACATGTTTAATGCAATTCCCATCAAAATTCCAATGACATTCATTAAAGAGATTGAAAAAAAATCTACTGTGAAATTTATATGGAAACACAAGAGGCCACGAATAGCCAAGGCAATACTCAGTCAAAAGAACAATGCAGGAGGTATCACAATACCTGACTTCAAACTATATTACAAAGCAATAACAATAAAAACAGCATGGTACTGACACAAAAACAGACATGAACACCAGTGGAACAGAATAGAGGACCCAGATATGAAGCCACACAACTGTAACAAACTTGTCTTTGACAAAGGAGCTAAAAATATACAATGGAGAAACAGCAGCCTCTTCAACAAAAACTGCTGGGAAAACTGGTTAGCAGTCTGCAAAAAACTGAAACTAGATCCATGTATATCACCCTATACCAAGATTAACTCAAAATGGATCAAGGATCTTAATATCAGACCCCAAACTCTAACGGTGATACAGGAAAGAGTAGGAAATACTCTGGAGTTAGTAGGTATAGGTAAGAACTTTCTCAATGAAACCCCAGCAGCACAGCAACTAAGAGATAGCATAGATAAGTGGGAACTCATAAAGCTAAAAAGCTTCTGTTCATCAAAAGAAATGGTCTCTAAACTGAAGAGAACACTCACAGAGTGGGAGAAAATATTTGCCAACTATATATCAGACAAAGGACTGATAACCAGAATATATAGGGAACTTAAAAAACTAAATTCTCCCAAAACTAATGAACAAATAAAGAAATGGGCAAGTGAACTAAACAGAACTTTCTCAAAAGAAGAAATTCAAATGGCCAAAAAACACATGAAAAAATGCTCACCATCCCTAACAATAAAGGAAATGCAAATTAAAACCATGCTAAGATTCCACCTCATCCCTGTTAGAATAGCCAATCATCAGCAACACCACCAACAACAGGTGTTGGTGAGGATGCGGGGAAAAAGGAACCCTCATACACTGTTGGTGGGAGTGTAAACTAGTACAACCACTCTGGAAAAAAATTTGGAGGCTACTTAAAAAGCTAGACATTGATCTAACTTTTGATCCAGCAATACCACTCTTGGGGATATACCCAAAAGACTGTGACACAGGTTACTCCAGCGGCACCTGCACACCCATGTTTATTGCGGCACTATTCACAATAGCCAAGTTATGGAAACAGCCAAGATGCCCCAGCACTGACGAATGGATTAAGAAAATGTGGTATCTATACACAATGCAATTTTATGCAGCCATGAAGAAGAATGAAATGTTATCATTCATGAAGAAGAATGAAATGTTATCATTCATGAAGAGGAATGAAATGTTATCATTCGCTGGTAAATGGATGGAATTGGAGAACATCATTCTGAGTGAGGTTAGCCTGGCCCAAAAGACCAAAAATCGTATGTTCTCCCTCATATGTGGACATTAGATCAAGGGCAAACACAACAATGGGATTGGACTTTGAGCACATGATAAAAGCGAGAGCACACAAGGGAGGGGTGAGGATAGGTAAGACATCTAAAAAGTTAGCTAGCATTTGTTGCCCTTAACGCAGAGAAACTAAAGCAGATACCTTAAAAGCAACTGAGGCCAATAGGAAAAGGGGACCAGGAACTAGAGAAAAGGTTAGCTCAAAAAGAATTAACATAGAAGGTAACACACATAAAAGAAAAATGAAAAAAAAAAAAAGAAGGTAACACACACGCACAGGAAATCAATGTGAGTCAATGCCCTGTATAGCTATCCTTATCTCAACCAGCAAAAACCCTTGTTCCTTCCTATTATTGCTTATACTCTCTCTACAACAAAATTAGAAATAAGGGCAAAATAGTTTCTGCTGGGTATTGAGGGAGTTGGAGGGGAGAGGAAGGGGGCGGAGTGGATGGTAAGGGAGGGGGTGGGGGCAGGGGGGAGAAATGACCCAAACCTTGTATGCACATATGAATAATAAAAGAAAAAAAAAGAGCACCATTAACTAATGATAAAGGAGTAGATTCTCCAAGAAGATATAGCAATCCTTAAGTAATATGCATTTGATAACAGAACATCAAAGTCCACAGAGCAAAAACTATTTGAACTGCAAAGAGAAACAGATGAATCCATTATTATAGTAGGAGACTTCAACACCCTCTGTCAGAAATGGAGAGCCCCAGTAGGGAGAATATCAGTGAGAACATAGTTGAACTCAACTGGTACAACTGACATCTATGAACTGCTTCATTCAATAATAGCAGAAAACGCACTCTTCTCAGCTCACCTGGAACATTTACCAGGATAGATCACATTGAACATGACTAAATAAATTAAAAGGATAGAAATCATACAATATCTGCACTCAGAACACAATGGAACTAAACTACAAATCAGTAACACAAAGGTAACTGGAAAATCCCAGAACACATGGCTAGTGAACAACATACTTCTAACAATACCTGGGCCAAAGAAGAAATCTCCAAAAAAATATATAATATTTTGAAGTAAATGAAAATACAATTTATCAAAATTTGTGGGATATAACAAAAACAGCACTCAGAGTGAAATTTATAGCATGGAATGCATATATTAGAGAAGACAAACATCTAAAATCAATTCTTTAACATTTTACTTCAGGAAATTAGTAAAAGAAGGACCAAGTAAATCTAAGATACTCAGAAGAAAAGAAGTAATAGAAATTAGAACAGAAATCAATGAAATTAAAATTTGGAAATTAATACAGGAAAAATCCACGAAACTAAAAACTGGTTCTTTGAAAATGATCAGTATGACTTATAAGCCTCTAGCCAGACTAACTAGAAAAAAAGAGAGGTTCCAAGCTACTAATATCAAAAACAAAAGAGGGGTCATCACTACAGGTACCATAGACATGCAAAGGGCAATAAAGGAATACTATGAACTCCATGCCCACAAATTTGAAACTTAGATGAAAGATATAATCTGACAAAACTTGCATGTAAGAAAAAAATAGATAAAGGGGTTAAAATACGCATTCTGGCATATTGACTACTTCACTTAAAGACACTTGAAAATCAGCAGGAGCAAAAAGATTCAAGCAAAAAACTTGAAGGAATACTTCCTGACCTTCAAACTGTTTCTTAAAAGCAGATGAAATACTCATATAAAAGATGCCCTCCCTACACCTGAAAGATATAGCATCCTTATCTTCAAGGATGAGAAGTCAAAACTGGGAGGATCTGTACAGCCTTTGCCCAACTAAATCTTATCTGTTAAACCTCCCATGACTCAATTGCTTCTTTGCAACAGTTCTTTGTTCAATCTGTGTGTAAGTAGCTGACTCTAATTACTTCTTTGTATCTTCATTTCCTTATGATGGATTCTACTCCACATTAAACTTGCAAATAAATATGCACACTTTTCTTCTGGTAATCTATTTTATGTTAGCCTGAATGCTAAAACAATGGATTTTGGACTTTTCCACTCCTATGTAGACATCTGAATAGGTCTACATTTATTAAAGAAATTGAGTCAATCATTAATACTCTTCCAAAACAGAAATCACAAGAGTAAATGTGTTCACTGGCAAATCGTAGCAAACATTTCACAAAGAAATGATACCACTTCTCTAAGATCTCTTTCAGGGAATAAAACTTGAAGGAATACTTCCTGACTTGTTTTATGAGGCCTGCATTCTCCTAAAACCAAAACCAGACAGAAACAAGGACAGCATGTGTCCTCCTCAGGTCTCAGTGGACTTCTACCCTGCTCACTGTGAGGACTTCCTCTGTTAAAAAAAAGTAAGCACACACAGAGGTAACCAAACAAAACCAAAAACCAACCCGGTCAGAGAAAAGCACAGCACAGCACAAAAGTAATCAAAAAAGCGTGGAGAGAGACATTACCAAACGCTGTTACTTTGTAATATGTGTGGGGCCTCTGGTATGTGACACATGACAGGGAACGCTGACCTTGACACTGAAACAGAGGCACCATCTTTTTTCTCCTTGCTGAGCTAGTCATTTCTTTCAGCGACAAAGTTTGGGAAATGAGAGAAAAGAAAGCTAACTTGGCAAAGAGCTGAGTCCCAGCTCCTCTCAGTATCTGACCCCAAAATGAAGTTGGTTAAGATTTCCTGCTATTGTGTTTTTTTGTGGATTTCTTTCCTGCTTTTTTCCAAAAGGGTAGCTTCAGCCATTTTTTTTTAATTTTTTTGTAGTATTTATGTTGAGTTATAATCCTAATACCACAAAATTCACATTTTTAAAGTATATTGTTCAGTGGGTTTTATTTAGTATAGTTCAAAGTCCTGGAGCCATATAATTCCAATACCCACTACTATTAGCAGCCATTTCTCGTTCTCTATTTCTCCAAAAGTCTCTGGCAACCATTAATCTACTTTCAGTCTCTAGGAACCTGCCTTTCCTGGACACTTCATGTCAATGGGATCATAAAATATGTGGCCCTTAGTATCCGGTTTCTCTCATTTTTCTTAGCGCCTTCAAGATCCATTATATGGCAGCATGCATCCCTATTTCATTTCTTTTGGGGAGTGAGTGATGTTCCAGTGTGTAGCTCTACCACATCCGTTTATCTATTAAGCAATCAGCAGACATTTGAATTGCTCCACTTTGAAGCAATTATACATAATGCTAAGAGCATTTGTGTACGAGTTTTGTAAAGACATGTTTTCAATATCCTTGGGTATATCCCAATGAGCAGAATTGCAGGATAATATGGCAACTCTTTATTTCACTCACTTTTTGGGGAACTGCCAAATTATTTTCCAAAGTAGCTGCACCAGCATTATTATTTTCCATCTTTTTTTTCTACTATATCCATCCAATTTGGTGAGAAGTGGTACCTCATTATGGTTGTGATTTGCATTTCCCTAATGAGTAATAATGCCGGAGGACCTCTTTTCATGTGTTTACTGACCAGGTGTATCTTTTCTGGGGAACTATTCAAATCTTTTGCTTATTTTTAATTGAGCTATTTCCCCTTGTTATTATTAAGTTGTGATGTCATTTAGTAAGGATATAAGTCCTTCTTCAAATAAATGATTTGCAAATTTTTTTTGTACTTTATGGGGGACCTTTCCACTTACTTCAGAACGTTCTTTGAAAGACAGATATTTTTAAATTTTGCTGGTCTATTTTTTTTTCTTGTACTTTTGGTGTCATATATAACCTCTTCCTAATCCAAGTTCACAAAGGTTTTTCCCCCCAAGTATTCTATACTTTTACCTCTCACATTTAAGTCTTTAATCCATTTCGAGATAATTTTTTACATGTGAGGTAGGGATCTAACTTCATTCCTTTGCTAGTTTTCTTTTTGTGACACTTTCAGTCTGATTTTGTGAAGCTGCAATCCTCACACCATTTACCTCAGTAGAAGCCATAGCTCCAAGGTTAGAAAAGGCAGGTGTTATATTTACAAAATGAGGTTACTGGTTAAATCATAGGAGAGAGCTCAGTGAAAGGTTGTTTACTATGACTGAAATGCAACCTCTTATAATTTTTCTATGATTCCCCAACCAAAGAGTGGTGCTGAAGAGTGTGTGTGTTCTAAAGCCAGATTCTAACTTCATTCTACTATTTTCAAGCCGAATGACTTAGGGTCAGACAAGTTATTCTCTTCTCTGTCCATCAGATACTTCTTATCTTAAAATGAGGAGAGGAAAACTAAGAGCATCTTCATGGACATATAAGGATATATGAGTTAACACAGGCAAAGCACTCAGAACAGTTCATGGCACACTGTGAACAACACCTGGAACATGTAAGCTGTTATTATCAGTACAGGTCCCATCCCATTAATCCAGAGGCACAGTTTCCAAAGAAACATGTGTCTCAAAATAATAGCAGTGTAGAGCTTGGATGGGTGATATGGTTACTATGACAACATCTCTGATTCTCCCAGGTAGTTTCCTCAAATCCAAAGTCTTAAGGCTCCCCACATTAGGATCACTAGATGCTGATAGCTGTCTTTGCCCTGTATTCAAGGCGCTTTACTTTTCTCTTTTTTAGCATAACCTCAAAATGGTATTGTCTTCCTAATACAACAGAAGGTAAAGCCCAGCACAGATCACTTGGACCTCTCTGTTCTCTCCTCATCTCTCCTCCAGTTCAGAATTCTTACCTCTCAGCCAGGTCTTTCAGATCTGCAATTGGGTTCAACACACCCAGCCTCAGCACCATCTTCTCAGGAGTCTCAGCCTTTTCCGGAAAATAGGCTGCATCTACCTGCCATGGCCTTTCTGCCTCATGTCATAAGGCCAAGGTCCCTGGGCATACAGAGAATCCCTGCCCTTCTTGTGCTGGGTCACTTCGCAAATTCAGTGCTCGCCACACTTCTTGCTGAAAGTTCAGCATGCTACAGGAACGTTCGCCAGGTATGCAGAAGCGCCAAGGGTAAGAGAGAGGCTAACTTTCTATTTTGTTTCCCCACATCTTTACCTGAGACAAACTCAGATGCCCAAGTTATCGTGCCACAGAAAAATTAGACTTAAATTTAACCAAGTGAAGTTCTCTCTAGAAATCTGTGGTACTTTTGCTTCTAGGTTACTTAGCAATGGTACTAGAAATACTTTATAACTCTATAGTCAGAGGCCAGAATTAATTCTCTCAGTCTCATTTTTTTCCAGAGTTTTAGGAAACACCATTTCACCCAGGTAAGTCCACAGTATAAGCAACATTCAGGCTCCCTTCCAGGATCTATATTACATCACTGATTCTAGTGTTCCAGGTTAGGAACCCTCAGGTTCTCATTCAGAAGTGATTTGCTACCAGTTAGAAAGCTTCTGGAACATTTTCTTCCCTACCCTCACAACTATCCCATCAGTTAGTGTATGTTCAGAAGCAGAAGTTGCAGATTGCTTTTTATATTAGCATATGCAAATCTAATTAGATAGGGAAACCTTCTGGGATCCAGTCACATCCAGGGTGATTGCTGAGTTCTGACAAATATCAGAATTTGCTCAACCAGAAGAACATTGTTCTTTCCACCTGGAAGGTTCACTATACTTACTCTACAATGCAATGTGGCTTAAAATCATTTTTTAAATTCCTCTTAAAAATTCCTTTCAGGGCTGGTAGAGCCTTTGCCGACATGTGAGGCCCTGGGTTCAATCCCCAGCACCACAAAAAATAAATAAGTAAATAAAAAATTTACAAAAATAATTCCTTTCAGACTCTATTCATCTGTGTACACATACATCACTCACAAATATTTATACCATTTTAAAAACCAAAAGTGGGATTATTCAGCTTGGTCACTCACCCAGTGTACCCTCAGTGGAAAGCCACACTTGTCCAGGCTCCAGGACACTTGCTCATTTCCGACTTGGACACCTCTATGAGTCATTTCAGTTCAAACAGAACTTTGTCTGTAACAGGCAGTATTTCATCCCAGAGCCCCCACTAAGAGCTAAACAGGCTGAACTCTACCCTAGGGACCTGTCTCGCTTAAGGAAACACATTTTCCTCTTCCGAACTGCATTCAGCAAGAATGTACTAGGGTCTCTCTAAACTAATAAAAAAGGAAAACCATAGGGCTGAGGTAAGGCTCCAGGGCATCTACCAAGAGAACAGTCCATTCTTTCAGAACTTCTTTCTCCACTGCTTCCCTATTCTTGACCTCCCATGGGACTGTTTTAAGATTTAATTTTTCCAATTTCAGTAAACCCACATACTTTAGCCTCACTGAAAAAAATTTTTTTTCAAAGATGAAAATGATTTTTGACATAATAGTATTGACAAAAATGAGGCCTGGTTCTCAGGCAGGGGAGGCTACCTGCAATTCGTCTTCCTGTAGCTACAGGAAATGAGCCAAAGAAACCAAACTACAAAGAGGTTTTTCACTAAAGAAAAAAGGACTATCTCCCACAGGCACACCAAACATATGCATGGAACTATTCCACTGGCCCAAGACATCATGGTAAAACCCTTCCACATCTGAGTCAAGTTAGTGATGGGTCTACAGAAAGAGGCTTCTGTGCAAGGAGGGTGGTGACCACCCCTGCCTGGGACTACCCCTGTGTTTTCAGTGACCCCTTCCACCACTGGCTCGGCAGTTGCACTGCTCTTCTTCTGTCACCTCCCCTCCAAACCAAGCCAAGACAAGAAAGCAGGCCAGAAAAAAGTGAAGAAGTAAGGAAGAGTAGGGAAGCCTGTCCCTGAGACAGAACTTTCTAGCTCTTAAAGAGCTTTGATTGGTTAGATTAAACATACTTCCCAACATCAGCTGCTAGGATAAGCAAGATCAATCAGAGTTCACCCCCCTCATAATGAAGCCCCTGGGTCAACCACCCCTGAGTTGAGTGTCTTACCTAATAGTCCAGTGGAAGAAGATTCCCACTAAAGTTTCCAAAAGTTTGGGGCTTCGACCATCTATATTACAATCTCCTAGTGAAACATGAAATCCAAATTCCCAGGGCCACCTCACAGCTGCTAGATCAGTCTCTGGTAGTAAAGTTCAGAAATAAACCATGTCTGGTGAAATCCAAGGGTTAATGTCTTGACTAGTTCTTATTCCAAACCCTCACCCCTTATCACAAGCCAAGGCTTAAGGAAAATTCTGGTATCAGCAACCCTCAAGGTCAGAAAAAGCAGGGAGAGGCAAACTTGTCTTTGGAGCCTCTCCATTCCTCCTTCTATATTCCTGCCCTGTTCCAGCATCTTGAGTACCCTCTCTCTGCCCTCAGGAACCCATTACCATTTGCTTCCTTGTGGACAGACCACTCTCACCAAGACCATTCTAAAGGGTCTCTGTATTCCAAAATCAGCTGCAATTTCTCCTCCCCAACCATCAAATCTTTTATTTACATCATACATTACAGTTTGCTGTTAGGAAAGCAATCTGCATTAATTAACTCATACTCAGGGCAAAATGACTGGTTTAAGTTCTTATCCTTCTTGAGAAGGGGAGGCTGCTTATTATACTCAGAGTCATGAATCAAGTGTAAAATAGTTTGGAACTTGATAGGTTCTTTAAATCAGTACTGATGACTTCCCTAACTGGCACAAATTTTCTTAATTTGGCAGGGAAAAGTCCCACTAAGCAGTCAGTCATTGCACAACTCCTTACAACATACACCTGCAGGGAAGTGATTAGAGCATGCTCCTTGGTTTTTGGCAGATATGGGTCTAATTCCTGACCTAATATGTATTAGCCATATGACTCTGGGCAATGCACTTGACCTTGTACTTATGCAAATGGAGCTAATCATAACACTTATCTCAAAGAGTGAGAATTCAAGGAAACAATTTTTTTTTCAAAATTATCTGGCATCTGATACTTAATAAATATTATTATTATTAGCATTATCAGAGTATATAGTGACTATAACAAATATTCATCTGAACAATTTTACTGTGCTCAATTACACAAAATTATTCGTGTGTGCTTAGTCTTTGTGGTTCATTGTTCAGCTACTCTTGACCTTCCAAAATAGTTAATAGCCTTTGGTTCTACCAAGTTCAATGTGTCCAGCCTAGAAGGTAAAACTGAGGGACTCTCTCAGGAGACAAAGAAAAGAAACCTTTAAAATAAATGGAACTCCGACCGACTACACCTCTACCATTTGCAAGGTGGAAGAAATGCATAATGAATACAAGAAATGTGCATCTTATAGAAGAACCAAAAGAGGGATACAGATACAACAAAATGGCAGAGAAGAGGGTGAGGCAGACCAGAGGTGATGGATAATGACAAAACCCAACAAGGATGGCAAGTACAAATAAAATTGCTAAAATTCTCTAAGTAGTCACGCACGCCAGGGGCTATGCTGAGTGTTCAGCAAGCAACATCTTGCCTGATCCTAATGACAACTCTGTGAGGCAGTTATTACCATAGAAGGCTCTAAGAAATTCGGTAACTTGCTTAGGATCACACAGCTACTAAATTGCAGAACTGCAGATCTACTGATTCAGAGTAACTACACTAAACTAAAGAAAGATAAAAACAAAGATTAGCAGGATGGAATAGCCACCAAGAAAACAGAGTGACTGCTATTATCCAAGACACTCTAAGTAAGGAAAACAAAATTAAATTAACAAGCACAGGGCTGGCAGAGTGGCTCAAGTAGTAAGAGCACCTACCTAGCAAGCATGAGGACCTGAGTTCAAACCCCAGTGCCACCAATTAATTAATTAGTTAGCTAACAAGCATAAATAGCACATCACAATTAACAGTAATTGCTGTCTGACTTCCTCATGTTCTTATATGTGCCCTATTCCTACTTGCTACCTGTTCAATTGTGATTTAGCCTTCAAATCTGTTTGAAGGCAATTCAACAGCAAAATTCAAAAGCAAAACACACTCATGCATCTCTAGTTATAATAAGCACACAGAGCTCTCAGATGTTCAGTTACAAGCACTAGTGGAACTCTTTCTGGGGTTCTAAGTCAAACTCGAAAGGCTATAACTGCAAGAAACATGAAGAACTCAGAGAAAGACATTTTCATTAGCATGAAGCTTTAGAGTTGTAACCAAAGGTTTTGAAAAATGTAAAAATCCAATCAGATGGAATAAGATGTCTATATAATGTTGCCAAGAACTAAAGAAATGCAGAATGTGATCAAGCAATGGAAGGAATGAGTTCAACCTCCATGAGGATGATGAAAGAAGGCCAGGAGGATAGCAACCTACCAGACCAAGGCCAAACATCCATCACATCTGAAGGGTGGGGGCTGCTATCTGTTGTCATAGAAACCATGGCAGGCTTTTCCTCATGTTGTCATAGTAATCAGAAAATGGATTTATCAATAGCTCAAAAAGAGCCTTGATATACCTGTCTTCAACCCCAAATCTCTGCCAGATAAATAACCACATAGCAACATAGATTACTGGCCCAGTCACCCCAACTATTAGTACAGTAACCTCAATCTACCTCCTATAATAAATTTGTTTTCCAAGGAAGGAAATAGAATTAAATATAGAGATGCTAAAATAAAAGCCATGGTATCAATAGCTTTGTGTGAAGTTCAGAATAATCTTTGTAAATTACATTTTAAAATGTACATAATGTTTGCGAATCTGGCCTCTTTGAGAATGTGCAAGAATGCAATTGATTTTAGACTTGTGATTTAGCAAAAGGTGGAAATAGGAGTTTTTTCAAAAATATTAGAATTTCTAGGAAAATGAGGAATCCATAAATTTAATTTTTAATTTACAAGAATTATTTACATCCTTAGGAAAGCATTCACTAAAGTCTTCAGGTTTGCCTTATCAAGCATTTGAAGTGATTTAAAAGCAGATTGGATCTATGTATTTACAAATGCAACTCTTAAGGCTTAAAGAAATGTAAGCTATAACCCAAATGGATTAAGGAGAATTTAATCTGTCTAAATTGAATTTATTGACTATTTAAAGTAAACACCCCAAAACCGTTTGGTCCCATTTAATACATTACTCACTAGACTACATATAGAATAAGACATTCAGGGCAAATAAAGACATAAGATGAAAATAAATGTAGATTCTAACCTTAACAAACTAATATTAATTAAAAATTAATATCATTTGAAGCTAGTATCAATTTTAGTTCCACCAAAAATGTTAACCTGAATCTAACCATGAATAGATATCAGACAAATGTAAAATAATAGTCATCCTACAAAAATATCACTTCAAAAATGTCACTGTCATAAAAAAAAAAAGAAAGAAAAAAAGGACAGTTCTAGATTAAAATGACTGAGAGACATGGGGCAATTCAATAAACTGCCTGACCTGGAATTTTCTTTCACTAAAAATGACATTGTTTCATTTAGTGAAATCTGAATGAGGTTTATGGATTAAATAATATTATGGAATCAATGTTAATTTCCCCAATTTTGAAAATTGTATAGCATTTATGTAAGAGAATTCCTTAGTTTTTAGGAAACACATAATGTATTCTTTAGGAGCAAAGAGACATATTTGTTTATCTCAATGACTCAGAAAAACTAGAGAGAAACAAAATGATCGACCAAATTTTGTTTTGTTTTGTTTGTTTTCGCAGTACTGGGGCTTGAACTCAGGGTCTACACCTAGAGCCACCCCACCAGGTATTTACAAGATAGGGTCTCTCGAACTATTTGCCAGGTCAAACTGAGATCCTCCTGATCTCTGCCTCCTGAGTAGCTAGGATTACAGACGTGAGCCACCAGCCCCCAGCCAATCAACCAAATTACTAAAACACCATCACTTGGAGAATCTGGGTAAGAGGTACACAGGAATTGTTTAGCATATCCTTGCAACTTTTCTGCATATCCAGTATTGTGTCAAAATAAAAGTTAAAAGAAGGAAAAACTTAAAAAGCCATCCCTAGACATCAAAAATCACCCACTGATACAGAACCACAAAGATTATTCACAGCATAAATCTAAGAAAGCAGAATAGGACTGAATAAAATGAGACAAAAAGAAAACTTCACATTCTTAATAAAAACTAAAAATTAACTGGGAGTGGTGGCATACACCTATAATTCCAGCACTCTGAAAGCTGAGGCAGGAAGATCACAAGTTTGAGTCCAGGGTCTCTGAGACCCTGTCTATTAAAAAAAAAAAAAAACAGAAAAAAAGTTGAGAAAGTGTTATTTAAAGAATGTTAAGCAGGCCTCTACTTTGAACCCATAGTCAATTATATTTCTTTGGATGAAAACTCTGATACCATGTGTATGGGATATTTATAGCAAATACATAGCCCTAGGTCTTGCCCAATAGGGTCATGAAGTCTGACCCTATTTCTCTACCCCTCCACAATCCCTCCAGCAGCAAAATCCCCTTCTCAAAAATCTTCCTCTTGGCCTCATACCAAAGCTCCTAGGTAGAAGGTAGGCCCCACCCCTGCTATCCACACATCAGCTCCAGCCAGGCCAGGACTAAGGGCTTTGAATCACTCTTTGTAACAGGAAAAAAGAACTTATTCAGTGGGGAAACTTGTAGGAACAGTAATTCTCTTAGCAATCTCCTTAGTAATGTAACCCATCATTCCCAGGCATTCCCTATTGGTAATGCTCCTGATACACAGACATCTGGCTTAAAATAGTCCTGGCCCTCTCTGAGACCATAACCAGACAGAAGAACTAAATAGCTGAGAAATCCTTATAGTTTCACTCCAAGTTATACCCACCCCAGTGATCAGGACAACCTGAGCCACCCCAGGTTATGTGGCCACACAGTCTCTAGTGTCACTTACTCTGATATCACTGTATGACAACATCACAATCATTTGTGATTGCCTTACCCTTACATCCCACAAAACCTCCCAACCAGGGTTGGGTAAACTTGGGACTGAGAATGGGAAAAGAGGAGCCAAAAAGAAATGTTGGAACAGGATCGATTATTAAAACCAAAATGAATGTCTAAGAGAAGTTGTGGTGTCCACTGCTCTGATTTGTTTAAAATCATGGGAGAAGATTCTTATTCTGAATATTTCAAATATTCCCATGCCTGAAAAACAGGTGCTACACTAAGTAACCTTGAAGTTGTTTTATCATGATAAATTTGAAACTAAGGGTATATGTGTATGTGTGTGTTAGGAAGCATAGGAATATATAAGAATTATCTTATCCTTTCATTAATTCAACAAGTGCCAACTAAGCACAGATTATAAGCATAATGTGAAGCTGGAAAAAAGTGTTTTCCAAAAATGTACAAATAGAAGTTAAATTCAAACATGGAAAGTGATTTGTTAACTACTTAGCACAATGGTTCAATAAAATAAATAAAATGCCTTTTTTTTTCCACTTTCAAGGTAAGAAATCTTGGAGGACATGAGGATGAGGAAACAGATGTCAGAAAGATCCTAAATAGACAACTAGAAATCCCAGTAGAGTGGAAAGCCTCAAGTTTTAGTCCTTGGTCTGACAAATCACTCCACTGTCCCAGAGCCCAGATTCCAAATGTGTTCAATAAGGGAATCAAACCAGATGGCCCTGAAGGCTGTTTCTAAACTTAACAAATTTTTAAAATTCTAGAATTTCTATACTATTGAACATATATCACAAGCCAGATCATGACAAGAAAAAAGCACAAATAAGACCACTTTCAAAAAAAGAAAACTGTTTACATCTAGTTTATGCATTTATACAGAAATGAAAAATGGCAATTATTCAACCAAAAAATATGATTATTCAAATAAGGTTCAACAGAAAACTCAAATAAAGAGTGTGTTCTGTTCCTCTTGTGATTCTTAAAAATAGTAACACTCTGTAGTCTCTGCAGTGCAGAGGAAACTGAAGCATTACTTGTGCCCTTGGAAGGCAGAAAGGTGGCACCCTCCAGGGACTGTTACTCCTGTTCTCCTTTGCCTCTGTATCCACCCTCTAAGGAACAAAGACTCAGTCATAACCTCCCTCGGCTTTTTCTCAGGGTCAGACAACTCCTCCAGGCTGGGCTGAACAGGCTACTGGCACCAGGAGAGGCCTGGGTTAGGCACCACTCCCCTGTGAGATGTAGTGGCCCCTTTGATGCTGTTTCCAGCCATCCAAATTGCCCCACAAAGGTTACCCTCCCTCCCTGGCCTGCTGAGCCTTCCAAACAACTTCTCTGCTCCAACAAAAGCAGACTGGACAACAAGGAGCTAGGCCAACCCAAGTCCCATCTCTAACAGGCCTAGTGCTCTGCAACCAGATGTGTAACTTTTTGTGCTTCTCACTTCCTCAGTAGAAAAGCACTTGATGGAATTATTGTCTCAATGAAAAACATGATAAGTGAAATGAAACAGTACATAAACATGTTTTAAATATATAAGAGCCTCTTCAAAGCCAGGTGTATCAGTGCACACCTATAATCCTAGCTACTTGGGTAGGCAGAGATTGGAAGGATTAAGGTTCAAGACCAGCCCAGGCAAAAGTTCACAAGACTCCATCTTAATTTTTTTATGGTTGTACTGGGGGTATAGAGTGACATTTACAAAAGTTCTTAAAATATATCATAGTTGAATTCACCCCTCCATCATTCTTTTTTATAAGACCCCATCTTAACCAATAAAAGCTAGGCATGGAGGCACACACCTGTCATCCTAGCTTACATGTGGGGGGAATAAATAGGATTATGGTCCAGGTGAATCAGGGCATAAAGCAAGACCTTATCTAAAAAACAACAAAAGTAAAGAGAGCTAGCAGCATGGTTCAAATGGTAGAATACCAAGGAAAACAAGACCCTGAACTAAACCCCCAGTACAGCTAAAAAAAAAAAGTCCTTTCAAATTAATAAGAAAAAGATTTGCCTAACAGCAGAGAATAGGATAAATAAAAAGGCTAATCAGAGATGAAGTAAAAATGCCCCAAAATATTAAAAGATGCTCATTAATAGGCCAAAAAAATGAAAATAATGCAACCATGAAGATACCATTTTTCATCCAAGATTAACAATCACTGTAAATCCGAAAGATTAACAATGGTGTTTCCACATAGTCATTCTCGTACATGTTGTTTTGCTATTGCCTTTTACAGGGGAAATTGGCAGCCTCCAACAAAATAGTAAATGCGTGCACATGGCTTTTGACCTGGCAAAACCTCTTCCATATCTGTCCTAAGAGAAATGCTCTCAAACACCAAAGACATATGTCTCAGGATGATCAATGCAGCACTGTGTACTGAAATGTCCATTAACTGGGAGATGGCTAGATCAGTTGTGCAACAGTGATCCTGTGAAATAATAAACTACCATTAAAAAGAATTACATAATCTATTTATTTGTTTTGAAATGGACTGTTATGAAACTAAAATAATGTGTGACACATAGGAGCTACTCATAAACATCTGTGGAATAAATGAAATCATATATACCTTCCCATAGCACTTCACATGTTCTATGTCACCTAATTCTTAGAACAACCTCATGACATGAGCCATGCAGGTGTTATTCACAGTGTAAGGATGAGGAAGTTAAAGTTCAAGGCAGTCCCATCCTGCCCAAGATCACAAATCTAAGGTATGGAGCCAAAATAGAACTAGTTCCCCTTAGTGGCTGACATCTATTCTGCCTGCAATGAGGTGAAACTGTGAGCAAAGCCTGTAGGGAACTAAGATTTTAGGCAGCTGGTGGCTACTCCCTAATTGCTTGCTGATAGACTAAATCTTCTTCTTTTACAGGCCCTCTATTAGGTGAGGTCTGGCCCCCTGGATTGCTGCTCAGGCCCATTGGGCATCTCACAACAGGTCTGAAAGGAGGTCACTCAACAACAGGTTGTCATGGAAACCCTAACTCTCTCCTTGCCCCTGGAACAAAATGGAGCAGGAAGGGAAAGAGGAGCATTTGTTAAATGCCTGCTATGAGCCAGGCACAATGAATAGGGGAAAATTCATCTGAGTCTTCCTTTACAAATCAGCAAAAGAAAAAGAAACTGCATTCTTAAACAAAGAAGTCCTGCATCACCCCTTAATCTAGGGCGGTCATAACGGTACACAATGCAGATCTCACGTGGTACATGCTCCGGTCATCAATCTATGACTGCACATGGCAGGCAGAATGAACCTTATCACCGCGAGGCCCCATCCCAGGTAACACAGCTGTGCAGGACACCTGCCTGTTCATGCCTGGAACATACTTTCCAGCCGCACCAGACCAGAGGACTGAAGACTTGGAAAAGAGAAACACTGTCTGGGATAAGCTAGATCAAGGCAATAGACCTGGAAATCCCAGATGTTGCAGTCTCAGCAGAATGGTCTTCTTTCACTTTTATCCAGCCTATCCTCCTGCATTATCAGAAAAATGGGGAAAATGGTGCCATGTTTGGGCATTGTTACCTTGGAACTTTCATCTTAATTACAGAAACTCTTAGTAACCGTTGCTAAGTAACAAACACATTTGAAATAGATTTGTTGACTTATTATGAGATGCTTGGAAAAGACCTCAGAGTGAAATTCACTGACGGAAAAAATTGCAAGAGTCTGGTAAAGTAAAAAAGACTTTTTCAACTATGAAAGTACTTGCAAACTGAGAAGATTACCACATCCCAAAGATATTAGCGAGTTTCAGGAGGAGTTTCATGATATTTTGTGCGATTTTATGACTGATCAGTCTTGTGCTGAACCATTTCAGACAGTTGTCTGACTGAAAGGCTATCAAGACTCTGTAAAATAGCTCCTAGAGTTCAAGTCAGTGCAAAATTGTACCCAGAAAAGCAATGACTCCTATATTTCCCCAGGCCCACAACCTCCTTCGTGGCACAGGTTGGGATGCTTCTTTCTAGTCAAGGTTTCAGAAGTGCCTGAGGCTTCTGGTGAGCTGTCAAGTCAGAAGGAAAAAATAAGCAAAGCTTCATCTCAATCTTTCCAAGAACATGGCTTTAGCACCTGCTAATAAAATCTGTGACAAAAGCAGAAATGGAAGTGCATCACACACACACACCATCCCCAAAGCAAAACCCCAACTGCATGCACTCTGCTTGCTGAACCTCCCTCTGCCTCCTGAGTGCATCTCACCATCCATCGCTCACCATGGCCACCTCGGAACCTGGGCTCTTCATCCATTATCTCAAAAGGCATCCTTCTAAGCAAAGGAAGTCTCTCCTCTCTCATATCTTTCTGGTGTTTTCCTCTGACCCTCTCTTTTCTGGCTTTGTTTTGGGTTTTTGGTTTTGTTTTGTTTTGTTTTCAATTTATTTAACTTGTCCAATGAGGATCTCCATTCACTGGCTTTTATTTCTCGCTTCCTACTCCATCCTTGGCCCACTGCAATCTGACTTCACCTCAGGATTTCCTCCTCCAGTTGAGTCTAGAAAGACTTTAGTTAAGATCAGTATACATTCCAGAATCTATTTTTCAGATACACATATGTCTTTGAATTTTCAAAAATACAGCTAGATACTTCCACCACCATCCTGCTCCCAGCACCCTGCTTCACGTGGCTCTGACCTGGACAGTTACTTCTGAAGACCACCCACAGCTGCCTGATTTTCTTCCTAAACACTTCCCAATCTGACGATCTCTGTCCTCTAATTCAAAGCTTCTTCTGTGTCTCATGCTGTGCAGCAGCTCTCTCTTCTTGGACTTTTCTCCTCCATAAATCCGACCTGCCCAGGGAGCCCTTCAAGTTCACCATAGTCCAACTCTTCACCCTATAGTAAAAAAAATCAGCCTCTGCTGGAGGAGGCAAGAGAACATCCACCCACCAGTACCTACCCAGGACGTTCTACTGTGCAGAACAACTCAGACTGCTCATAGTCTACTTTTATTCATTCACTTTGGCTGCCTGGCCCCACAGGCATTTGAACTTCAGGCAGCAGACAAGAATCTTTGCAACCTAATTAAATCACTTCATTTATGGATTCCTTCATGAAACAAATATTTATTAAGCACCAAAATATCAACATGCCAGGCATTGCTTTTAGGCAGTGGTAATATAAGAAAAAAATAAATAATCAAGCACTCCCTTAAAAATAAGGAGTGAAGTTCATAGCAAGTTCACAGGAAAAAGAATTACTCCAATAAAAGAGTTAGAAGAGCCAGGTGCAGGTGGCTCACGCCTGTAATCCTAGCTACTCAGGAGGCAGAGATCAGGAGGATTACAGTTTGAAGCCAGCCTGGGCAAATAGTTTGAGAGACCCTATCTCGAAAATATCCACCACAAAAAGGACTGGCAGAGTGGCTCAAGGTGAAGACCCTGAGTTCAAGCCCCAGTACAGCTTAAAAAAAAAAAAAGTTAGAAGAACGATATGATGCAGTTAAGAGTGTCAGATAGAAAGAAGGCTTGTAGCTTAGTGGAAGAGCACCAATCCTTCATGCCCTGAGTTTGGTCCCCAGCACTGCAAAAAATACTAAAATTTCAAAATACAGAGAAATAACCTGGGATGGAAAACATGTCTATTGAGAGCTGAGAGCTATAGTGTGGAAAGTCATGAAGTAGGTAAAGTTAGGGGTAGGTAAGTCCCAAGAAGAGGCATGGCATGTGCAAAGGTCCTGGTAGCTTCTCAAATTATTTAACCAGTACACTCGCCCTTAGAGAGTCTCTCTACTAAGTTAGGTTTCTTTTGTAGCACATCCTTATTGACTTCTAAAACTAAATAAAGGCTCCCAGTACCAACTAAAAGCAATAATTGTTTTTGGAAAGATTTAGGCTGAAATGTAAAATGACAGAGCCTAGATTTTCAAACACATATTTACAGAAATCTTTCTCCATATTTTAATACCCCAGTTTATTTGCAGCTCGCATCTTTTTTTAACTAAGGATTTAGACCTGAGGATTGCAAGCTTTCACTTCTCATCAACTTTCCAACAAATTCTGCTCAGAACAGCTGCTCCCATAAAATTTAATTTGCCACTTCCCAAAAAAAGTCACTTCGATGTGAGAGAACTCTGCCTTTCTGCTAATACTTTACAACCAATTAAAAGCAAAATGATGGGCTCCCTAGGGAGGCTACATCCACAGACCACACAACACCAGTGTGGGGGGAAGAACCGTGAGGTCACATGTGCTGGAGAATGTATCACAGCACTCCAAACGTTTGCTCTGCCAAGAAAAGAAACTGGTAGGGATGGTTGGCAAATAGAAAACTGGGATATGAAAACTTCAGAACAAGTATCTGTGTAAATCAATTGCCATGTTTCAAACGTTGAAAAGACGGAGTCATTACATGTTCCTAATTAGCCTTTGTAGAAACCGTTCTTTGTACTCCTCTACAAAAGTCATAATCAAAGCCACGGGATTGGCAAACTAGCTGATGGCATTTATTATTTGCTCCAAAATAAAAACGTTCTTCAAATGTTTTGCTAGGTGCCCGAATTGTATAAGAAAATTAATAGGAAGTGGAACTGTGCCAACCTCTTCACGCTGCCTGCAGAACAAGGTTTAGTTGTCAAAATTCACCAAGGTGGTGGGCTACACTCAGAAGTAGCAGAAACATTTCCTTGGCCAAGCCAAGAAAATTAATGACCACCACTCAAATATATGGTCTGTTGGGGCAGCCCCCTCACCCCCGATCATCACTGAAGAGTAAGGAGGGGACGATGGAATGAGGAAGGGCAACGAAGGGAAGTAAGGCACAATTGTTCCACAGGACTCTCCCAAGTTTCCTCCTAAAGCAATCTAAGTCAACATTTAGGAAATAAAAGATATATTTTTGTGCATAAAGCAACACAAATCATGTCACTCTCTCGGCATTAGTCAACAGTAATGACTTTGTCACTGAGGATGATGAACACTTCCTGTGTGGTTCTCTTCCTCAGATCTTAAATGTTCTAGCAACTTCCAGGGAATAAAACTCCCTCAATATCCATGGCCTCATGAAAAGTCTGAGTTCATTTTTTTGATAATATACATTATAGTTTACACCCAAGGCAATATCATAACAACACGTGACTATTCCCTTAGTACACACATACACACACACACACACAAAGCCCTTTTATGGACTTTTCATACTTTATTTTCACAGCAGCCAAGTGGTCCTGTTGAAAACCCAAGTCACACTTCATATCCCTCCTCTGCGCACCATTCCAACAACCCTCCCTCACTCAGTGACTCCACAGCCCTAGATGGTTTGCAGACAGCCGATCCAACCATCCATGCCCCCTTCCATGGCCTCTTCCCCTCCACTGGCTGGCTGCCTTCCCAACTCACCCTCCTCTTCTCTTTCCACACTAGGGTTTTCTGACTGCCTTGCCTTTCTCATGTGGTTCACAAGTGCTCCTGTCCTTGCTGTCTCTTGTCTACCTGAAGATGTGTTCACATGGGAGAAGGAAGCTTCTGTGACCAACTCTTTCTAAACCACAAGTCACCATCTAACTCCACCATTCTATCTCCCTTCCTGGGTTTCTCCACATAACTTACTACTGTCGAATAATACATTACTCATTGATTGTTTTATTTTTTTCCCCACTTCTTCCCACTAAAATGAAAGTTCCATGAAGACCAGGCTTTTCATCTGCTCTGGTCACTGCTGTGTTTCTTCTGCCTAGGACAGTGCCTGGTTTACAGCTGATGTTCCATAAATAGTAAGCAAAGAAGGAATGAGTTCCACCACTGGTTGAATAAATGTAGGAGTAACTGAATTCCTGCCATCACTGAGTTCCCACCAGGAAGAATGAGGACAGAGACAATCCTTCACTGGATTGTCTTACTGGGCTTGACAGGAATACAGGCAGAATCAAGGCCAATCTCCCACCCCCATCAGTTTCCAAGGAATTTGGGGTTTCAAGGACAAGTCACCATGGATTTTCTTTCAGTCTCCTGTCTAGCCATCTCTCTCCCCCAAAGATCATGAACATAATGTAAACTTCAAGGAAAGCAACTCAGTATAATTTTAAACCCTACTAGTCCTAGGATTCCATTGGCACCCAGTGAGCACCTACCCACCTGCATTTTCCAATGTCACACATTGTCCCTGGGCCACCCTCACATGACAAGCTACAAGGATAAAGACATCCACCGTTGACAAACATCCAACATAAATCCAGAGCAACAAAAACCAAAAAGAAACAGGAGGAAGATACAATTTCATTCAGACTTTTAACTAGCCTGCCCAACCATACATCAGGTAACTGTACACTGCACTTGGTTCCAGGGACAGACTCCACTCTGAACTCAAGAACCTCAGAGCAGTAACTTAGCTTCCTGTTTGGAGAAAGAAAAAAGACCAACACATCAAGCTCTAATCCAAGGATCCACTGACCACAAACCTTTTCCTTTTTACTCTTCTGAAGTGAAAACTAACCTTGAAAAATAACTCTGTATCAACTTCCTTGTTGTGGCAACATAGTCAATAGACTAACCCCACAGAAAACCAACACCACCTTCTTGATGTTTAGAACCAAAGTCTTGGTCTCCTTGGTCTCAACCTCCCTTTCTAGCATTTGAGGACTTCTTCTGGCCTAGAATCCCAGAACTCCAATCTGCTTGTCCCAAATTGTCTATCCCACCCCATGGGCCTTCTGGCTCATAAATGTGCAGTAATCATGGAAAGAGCTGATATTTATGGGTCAGGCACTTAATATGCATTATCTTGTGTAAACCTCTCAGAACTCCAGGCAGTAGGACTACTGTTATCTTCTGTCAAAGACAGGGAAGCTAGGTTTGGAGAGCTGAAATGTCCAGGCTGGTCTTGAACTCACTATCCTCCCAAAGTGCTAGGATTACAGGCATGAATCTGTAATTGTACCTTCTTGAAACCATACCTTCTTGAAATAAAAGTAATTAAGAAATTAAGTGTAAGCCTTTACATCTTAAAAGTGAGATGCAGGGCTATATTTATTAAATGGTGCAAGATGTAGTAAGGCCAAATAAGCAAAACAGGATAGGCAAGGAGAGAAAGTTCATAATGAACACAGACCTAATACACACTGTTCAGAATATTTCTACATCTTCAGTGTTTTGCTTCCTAAAATTTGACTTGATCATGAAGAAAACAATTCTCCCTTCAGCAGAGACCTCCTTATATAGTTAATACCATACAGGATATAACTATTCTTTTTTATCTTGGTTTTTGGTTTTGTTTTTTGTTTTTTTTTTTTTTTTTAAAGACAGAGTCTCACTCTGTAGCATAGGCAGGCCTCAAACTCAAAATCCTCCTGCCTCCACCTCCCAGAAGTGCTAGGATTATAGGCATACACCACCACGCCTAGCTGGGAATAGCTATTCTTTAAAACAAACTCTAGTCAAATTTAAAAAGTGAACCACAACATAAACAAGCTACAACATTAATCCTGTCTTCTGCACTCTGGCTCCAACAGCACCATGTGTTTATAAAGTCACTATGTGGGCCGGGGATGTAGCTCACTGGTTGAGTGTTTGCCTAGCATGTTTGAGACTCTGGGTTCAATCCCCAGTACCGCAAAAAATTATATTAAATTAAATTAAAAAATCAAAAGCCACAATGTGAGATGGGGTCTAAAAAAACCACAACTATCAAAAACAGCAGCACACCCTCCACATTATTCAAAATGTTACAGACACACCGTGCACCATTTTCCTCAAGCAACATCATAAAATAAGTCTTCCCAGCCAAGAGCCTCTTTAACACATTCTCCATGAGTAAAATTTTTTTAATTTGAAGTTTAAACTTAACAGAGAGAGAAAAAAAAAAAAGAATTTCCTTCTTAAACTCTAATTCGAAATCTAAATCTTATATGAAATCTAAAATAATTTGAGAATGCATTCCAATTTGGAAAGTGTACATGAATACTTTTGAAATCTTGAGTACTATGCCTATAATAATTTAACACTTCAACTCTAAAATTCACACTCAAATGTCTACCATACTGCTAAGGCTTAAATAATTGTGCCAATTACCACATTTGAAAAAATTAGAACAGAGAAATAGGCAAAACAGTGCCCAATTCTAGACAGAAAACCAACTGAGCAAGGACTTGCCTGGGAAAAGTAGCGTCAGATGGTCACCAGTGCCCCCATTTAGGAATAGCAGTGCCAGCTCTCTTCCCCTCCCTCTCTCTTGCATTTTCTTTTTTGAGACAGGATCTCACTATGTAACATAGACTGGCCTTGAACTCATGATCCTCTTGCCTCTGCCTCCCGAGTACTAGATCACAGATGTGTGCCACCATACCTAGCTTGTACCAGCTCTTTAAAAGTATTTTCTTTTCTTCCTCACATCAATCCCTCTACAGAGCCTAACGTCACTGCATGATTAGGACAGACCCTAAAGGTGAAGGTGGTCCCAGCCACCTACCTGCCTGTGTCACCTCTCAAAGGCCACATGAATAACAACCCTATAATCTCAGGTAGGCTGCAGACTCTGTATTTTAGAACAAAGGCTTTTAGTAAAGTTAAAAACATCTACCATGACCCAAGTGCTGAAGTTCTGGCCACTTAAGTGGCAAAAACTAGAAGGAAGGGAAAATCCAGAGGTATTCATTTATTTGGGGAAAGGAGGAATTACACACATGTAATTTGGGCAAAGTAGCTTTGCCCTTGTGGAGTTTTCCATCTGGCATCTTTCCGATGGGGTTGTAAGCACAGTGCACCAAAAGTACAAGTGTACTTTTGTACAAGTGTACAAAGAGTTCCCAAAAAAATTAATTCAAGATAGAAACACTAGCAGTATTTGGGAGCATTGAAAGCTAAGATCTGATTAAGAGGAGGAAAAGGGAGGAGTGTGTTTGGGGTTTGTTTTCAAAGTCAGGAGTAGGAGTAAGGGTGGAAGAAAAAAAACGCTGTTTTTCAAAACACACATTAACTCTACTGGTGGGTAAGATAGCTATCTCATAAAGTTCACCTGAGAGAATTGGCTGACCAGAAAGTATGTATACAAAAACAAACCAGAACCAACCTAGTTCTTATCACAGGATACACCTATACTGCATTAGGGTGGGTGCCCAGTAATTATAAAAGTAAGTCTGTTTTGCTAACTCTTGAAGCACAGATAAAATGCTTCATTACTGAACAAAATAAGCTTGAAGAAAGTAGAACTAGCTGAGAAGTGTCATGATGAAATTAAGTTTTAAAATTGAAATCCAAATCCTAAATTGGAGGAATATTAAGATTATAAATCTTTATGCTAGAATCTTTACATTGAAATACAGCCAAGATCACTGTCAGATTTCTTTTCTTACTTTTTCAAATAAAGCAATATAACTGTATCCATTTTTATGAAATTTTAAAGAATATTTCTTCTTGCCTTTTCCATTTGAAACTGAAATTCATTTCCCTATAAATATTTTAATACTATTCTCCTCTGAGCAGGAACAATCCATCAGAGGACAATTTCCTAATTGCTTCACAAGCTTACACACATAATGTCACAAAGTAAAGGTCCTGAGGGGAAGAAAAGATTCTGACAACTGAAAAGTAATAGTGAGTCATGAGAGGGTATGTCTCAAATGAAGAAAGACAGAAAGTCCCTACTTCTCTTTCATTTTTAAAACTCTAACCTTTTAAATTTTACTGAGGCATAATTGATATGAAAATATTAACAGCATTGAATACTTTCTTCGAGATTCCAAGTCACTGTGTATATATTTCCTTTCCTCTGTACCATCAAAAAAGAAAACTAAGAGCTAGAATGCAGTAATTCACATCTGTAATCCCAGCTACTCAAGAGGCAGCAAAGAAGAGATCTCAGTCTGAAGCCAGCCTAGACGAAAAGTTAATGAGATGCTGTCTGAAAACCAAGCTAAAAGCAAAAAGGCTGGGAGTGTGGCTCAAGTGGTACAGTGCCTGCCTCGCAAGCACCAGGCCCTAAATTCAATCCCCAGTACTGAGAGAAAGAGAGAGAGAGAAGAGAGGAAGGAGAGAGGGAGGCAGGGAGGAGGGAGAGAAAGAAACATCTAATTTTGCTTTGCTTGACATTTTCTAAGTGAACCTGTTATGAGTTGAATGGTGTATATCCACCCCCCCCCAAAAAAAAAAAAAAGATATGTCACAGTCCTAAGAATCACAGAATGTGGTCTTATTTGGAGCTGGAGTCTTTACAGAGGTAATCAAGTTAAAAATGAGGTTATTAAGGTGGGCCCTACCCCAAGAAGGCCAGTGTCCTTACAAAAGGAGGGATTAGGACACAGAGGCGAACAAAGGGAAGATGGTGTGAAGACACAGAAGAAGCTGGCCATTTAGAAGCCAAGGGAAGAACCCTGGGACAACTTCCCACTCAGCCCTTTGCACACACTGACTTCAGAGCAATGGTGAGCCACTAAGTTTCAATTGAGGCCGTCCATCCTGTTTGTGACTAGGGAAGCATGCAAAGCCTGGGAGGACTTTTTATCCTGAAGTCTTCCCAAACCATCTCTGCACTCACCCAGATGAGAATTTTGCCAGGAATTAATGTCATATTTATTAGCCTGTAATTTCAACAATCTGTCTCTTCCCCTTTTTAAAAGTTACATGGAAAATTTTCCCATCCCCAAAGTTCTCTTTTGCAGATAATTTCTTAAAAATAGGCAATAATACAACTGACACTTCTACAGTGTCTACACTGTGTCGACTACTCACATAGATTACCTCATGCATTTCTTACAGTTAGATGACACCATGGGTACCATGATTACCGCCCATTGAGACACCACGCTCATTTTGCAGGTGGGGTGACTGATCACTGCTTTACAGGGAAACTGAAACACAGTGAGGAACAGTAACAAACCCTACTAAGCCCCAGGGGCCATGGTGCCACAGTTTTAGTTCCAGGACCAAAATCAGCAGGGTACTCCCAGATCACTGAGATGCTACCCTTCCTTGTCTAGAGATTCAAACTCCTTTTAGCCTGAAGAAAGACCTGATGTTTTCTTAGTACTGGTTCTCCTAACTTGTACTATCTTTGTTGTGGTGGTCATCGTTGGTAGTGGTGACAATGGTGGTGTTACACCCAAGGCCAGAGCCTTGCACAAACTGGGCAAGTAGTCTATCACTGAGTTACACCCTCAGCCCTACTTTAAATTCTTAATGATGTTTGTGAATGTTTTTAGTTGTAATTCTGTTCTTCTTAGTTGAAAGATGAAAAGTGAATAAGAATCAGATAGCTCTACTTTTTTCTTTGTCATTGTTTATTATCATGATGTCTTTCCCAAGCTAGGGTTCATCTTTTTCCTTAGGAGCTTGGGGTATAGCTCAGTGGCAGAGCACTTGCCTAGCATGTGCAAGGCCCTGGGTTCAATCCTTAGCACTGCAAAAGCAAAACAAAAACATCTTTTTTTCTTGGAAACTCCTTTCTTTGTCATTAGATTTTTACACAAAGCATTGCTTACTTTGGCCTTTAGCTTCCCTGGTGGTTGAGCTTCTCCCTCTCAATCGTCTATCCTTTAAACTGTGTGTTGTACAGAAATTTCCTGGGATACCCTATGTTGTGTTTGTTTGTTTTTGTTTTTTTACAAATGTATTCTCCCTTTTCTGTCAGTAAGATGACTACTTTTCCTATCAGAACTTAGTTTTCAAAGTCTTCTTTCTCACTTGAGTCATCTCTCTCTTTATTTCTTCTGCTATAGTTTGTATCCAAAATGTTGCCCCAAAACAAAAAGAAAATGTTCCCCAAATGTATGCGTAAGGCTTGGTTCCCGGCTTCATGCCATCAGGAAGTAGTAGAACCAGTAAGAGGAGGGTCACTTGGGGCATGACCTCGAAGAGAATTACAGGATTTGGGGCTCTTCCTCCTTTTCTCTTTCGTCCTGAACATGAGGTGAACAGCTTTGTCCACTACGCACTCCCTGCCATGACGTGCTGCCTCGTCACAGGCTCCACAGGCAAAGGATTCACCTAAACATAGACTGAACCCTCCAAAACCATAAGCCAAAATAAGCCTTTTCTAGATATAAGTTTATCTA
The DNA here is from genome assembly GCF_047511655.1 of Castor canadensis. Taxonomy (NCBI): domain Eukaryota; kingdom Metazoa; phylum Chordata; class Mammalia; order Rodentia; family Castoridae; genus Castor; species Castor canadensis. The sequence continues at coordinate 75,873,067 of NC_133400.1, read as the reverse complement.
TCACAGAACTTCACTCCAGTAATAGAAAGCTGACTAACATACCTTCTTCTGTCTCCTCAGTAAATCTGTATTAAAGGCCAACTGTGAGCCAAGGAATGTGCTAGAAAGAGTAAAGCTTATGTGGTTCCTATCCACATCGAGTTCTCAGAACCTAGAGCTTCTGGAACAACACAGCCCTCCCTCTTCTCCTACACTGCTGATAAATTTTCCCAAAGTCTGGTTGTGGTGCGACCAGCAATTCTACATTTCATTCTCATGAACTTCAACCACACAGACCACTTGCCCCAAAGTCCTCGCAACCACTATCCTAACACCCAATTTGCACTTGGTTTCCAAATTCAGTCCAAAGCAGTTTTGGAAAGCAGTGAAAGTATAAGCAAAAGCAAAGCCAGAAATCAACTGATGGTCTCTCCCTCACTTTCAGCAGATAACTCACTGTGCCAAAGTGACAAATTGAAAAGGCACTGCCCATTTTCAGTCTGGATCCTATATAGAGCCCTGAAATCAAGTCACTTCAGAGTCCCCTTCATTTCATCCTCATTCAAATAGTCATTTTTCTTTTTTTGCCTTCAAGTCTCTTTGTCTACACAGATTCACCTGCTAGACATGTTTCTTTTCAGTACAGCAAGTCACTGTGTTGTCACAATGTAATTATAAACTCATTCCCATACTTCTGGATCTTGTGTGCTTTCTTTGGTGTCCATGTGTTGGTGCAGATGTGAGATTATAAATAATCCCCTGTTGATCTCTTGTGAGAACTACTGATCCTTCCTCCATTCAGGTTCCGCTTTTATGTGACCACCTGTTTCCTCCTACTATTAAATTAATTTTTAAATCCTGGGTGGCAATCTCTTCTGACCCACAAGGATACACAAGAGAGAGAAGCCAAACCTAGGAGGCCTGCTCTCAGATATAGGACTCTGTATTTCCTTTGGAATAAATATTTTAAAGTCAACCAACACATGTTTCTCCAGTGTCTATTATACACCCATCACTGTATAAAAGAAACAACAATGTGCTTTTCTTTCAACATCTGACAAACTGCCATAATGTGGATACATCCAGGACAGCAGTCCCTCCTTGCACAAGCAACTTGTCCCTCAGGTGACTAGAACACAAGAACACATAAACAAACCAGCTTCCCATCTCCTGGCCAATTAAACCCAATGTTACATAACTACCATTTAAAAAAAAAAAAAAAAAACCTCAGAGGCAAGCCCTCCAAATAGGATTTTCCTTCTTTAGCAGCCTCAGAGGAAGATCTGCTAATATGGTGTTTCTATTCCCGACAGGAATAACCCTTAATTATTATGTGCCTGAAGCATCTAGAAAGCTTTAAATAGAATTTCACGTAATGTTAAGAAAATCAGAGAGCTACGTCACTGGCAACAGAAAAGACTTTAAACAGAACAAGGTAGAGAGGACAGAGAAACAGAAATGGGGCAGAGGAGGGGATACATAGCCTACTAAGTTGTGAAGAAGTTCTGGAAATGGGAGAGAAAAGGCAGAACATTAAAGAAAATCACATGAGAAAATAAAATTCTCCCATGAATGAATGCAAAGACCATTCACTTCTCAGGGCATGGGTTCATTAATTCCTGATTAAAGTTTAGGAACTAAGAAATTAAAAGCAATTTCCAGGATATATATTTTTTTCATATGTGTGTGTGTGTGTGTGTATATATATATATGTATATATATATATATATATATATACATATATATATATACATATATATATACATATATACATATATATATATATAATATACATATATAAGATGTGCAAGTGACTGCATATATGGTCTTTTGTCTAAAACATGGGATTTGCTCATAAAGACTTTGGAAAATAGAGTCGTAACAAAGTGATTTTTATAACCTACCTTTATAGACAACAGTATTCTTGCTGTGGGTTGTTCAAATGTATGTCAATAATCAGTAATCTAGTTGTAAATTTCAATATTTTAACTAAGCAGAAGTGCTTGCTACTGGTCACGTGCATTAGCAGTCCAATTGTAGCTGGCTCTGACTGGAGTCACTACATGGCTCCTTATGGAAGAAAGGTCCATTCCTTCTCATTGAGTTGGCTGTCTTGGTTAGGGGTACCCAGCATAAGGCAGAGGTGTCTTGCTCAGGTAGCCACAGAGTTCACTGTGCTCCTGAGAAAGGTAGCTGGAAATCTGCTCTGTATAGGGGTTGTTCCCTAAGCACACGGCAGGTACTGGAGCACACAGAGTCAATTAGGACCATTCCTACCTTCAAAAATGTTCTTTGCAATGGAGGATAGTGGTACACACCTGTAATCCCAGCTACTCAGGAGGCAGAGTTGGAAGGATCTCTGTCCAGGGTCAGCCAGGGCAAAGCTTGAGACCCTATCTGAAAGAAACTAAAAGCAAAAGGACTGCAGCATGACTCAAGTGGTAGAATGCTTGCCAACCAACCACTAGGCCCTGAGTTCAATTCCAGTAGTGGGAAAAAAAATGTACTTTGCTTATAGGAAAGACTTGCTTATTTATCAAAACCAAATCTAGAGAACTATTCTGAGGGTCTTCTCATAGCAAGATCTCCCACCCAACCTCCTGTTTGCAGGCAGCAAACTGTTTATATTGAGTGACCAAATAAGACAGTGATCTTAACGTCATCATGGGAAAGGAAAGTTCACAATATAAACAAATAGTACCTTCGATGGAGACAGGAAGAGCACAACTGTTGTACACGAATGAATTTGATTGACCTTAGTCTGGTTCTCGGGAGGGATAATCTAAATACTTGGGATTTCCCACTGGAGCTTTCTCTGTTACTCACAAACGTCTTGGACCACATCTGGGTATACACTATCAAGATGGCTCACGGTAGGGCTGGCCACTCCAGAAAGCCAACCATATGATCAGGTTGGGGCTTTGAGTGGGGTGATATCGGCTAACCTCATCCAGGGAGGGGGGAGGGCGGGAGACTGAACAATCACATGGCCAATGAGTCAATCAATCATCCCTATGTAATGAAACTCCAATAAATACTCTGGATACCAAAGCTCGGTGGAGCTTCCTGGTTGATGAATGCATCAGTGTGCCAGAAAGGTAACACATCCTAATCTCATGGAGCAAAGATAGGGGAGCTCCATGTCCAGGACCCTCTCAGACATAGCACTATGTGTCTCTTCGTTTGACTGGTCCTGATTTGTGCTGCATATGATAAAACACTAATCTCAAGTTCAGTACTTCCACACTAATGATCTTATGTGAGACGATTACAGAAACTCTCAAATTTGCGGTCATTTAGCCAGAAGTGGAGGTGCTCTGGGAACTCTCGAACTGCGGCTAGCATCTGAAGTGGGGGCAGTCTTGTTGAGGACTATGCCCCAACTTGAGGAGTGGATGCCAACTCCAGGTGGTTAGCATCTGCATTGCTTTGCAGTATTGCAGCATCCACTCAAAACCTTAACACTTGCCAGAAAGAGTCCCTGAAAGAAACAGACCTCTGGCAGCTGACTTCTCCTGCCCTGCCCCCAACCAACCTCTAACCCCAGGCTGAGAACTTCCACAGTCCAATCTCAGCAGTAAACAACCTCAAATGAGCAGGCAAACACAACTATATACAAGGCAGGCTTTCTGATAAGTAATGTAATTGAGGTATAAAAATTACAAAGACTCCACTAGTTGACTAAGAGATTCTGAATACCTTCACACAGGTGGTCAGAGCCGTAAAGATGAAGGTAACTCTTGTTCAGGAAGTCATAAGATTAGCTACAACACAGAGTCAACTCACTGAGTTTAGTCAGAATGGTGAAAATCATATCTATTTTACTAACTTCTTACTGTGTGCCTGAATTTCTGTCAAGCTTATTATTTGGTTATTCCAATGAAAATTTAATCCTATGAAGCAGAGTCTATTACTATACCCATTCTACAGGTGAGACTATTGAGAATGCAGTTAAGATACTTGATGAAGGCTTCAGAGCTGGCAGCCCTGTGTGGCTGATGAGGAAGAGGGTACATGGTAGTGGGCAGAGGAAAGAAGATTGTGAAAAGTTCTGATTATTTATCAGAAACCCAATTTGTTTTGGGGTTTTTTTTCTGTAGAAAATAGGAAGTCATTAAAGATGTTTGTACAAAGAATAGTGTGTCCCAAATCATATTTTGAAAAGTAACTGTGGTGGCAGGAAAGACATTCAAAAAGAGAAAAACTGGAACAGAGAGACCAGTTAGGGGACAATGATAAGGTCACTAGCCAAACATGCTAGAGATGAACCAGGCTTAGGGGAAAGGAGTGAATTTTGAGGGATGGGGGAAAAGGGGAGGGATGCATGGAAGATGTCAGAGATACAGGAGGCTCAAGAACCTGGGCAGGCTGTGGGAAGAGTATGACACAGGTTATCCAAACTAACAGACCATCAAAAATACACCTACTGATAGGTACGCCCTTCAGGACTGACGTGGCATTTATTAAATACTACCATCTTGTGCATCACCTGAACTTGGTGGAGTTCATTTTCTTAATTAATAGATAAGTAATATTTAAAGACCACATGCAATTCTGGCAGACAACCCTTCTACATCCCAGATCTGTAACCCCTTGGCTGTGCACAGCTGCCCTATTGCTCCAAGTTCTCTGCATTTGGTTTGCACCTGCCTTTGATGGATGGTGAGCATCAGGGGAGCTACTCAAGGACTTTTTTGTCTAAATGGCTTTTTAGACTGCTGAGCCGATGCAGAAGTATAACAGACCACCAGTCTAGCTGGCAATCGATGTGAACCAGGAATGCACACATCAAACTACTTATCTTCAAGTTCCTCCTAGAATTCAATGGGAGTGAATCAACAGAGAGTGTGGAGAGGTATACAGAAACTAAACACAAGGCCACTCCCTCCAGGACTCCACTAAGAAAATGCAAAGCTAACCTTAAATAAAATTAACACTGGGCTTCCAGTGCTGCAATCAACAATCATTGCCATTCAAACCTGGTCCTTTCACAAGCTCCTCTTTCAAGGTTATGTCTGTGTCCCATCTAGTTTGACTAGAGAGGCCTGCAGAACCATTCAATTCATTAGCAGAACTTTGCTGGATTCCAACAGCAAACCTGAGCAAGGAAGAATCAATAACAATCTTTTTTACTTAGTCTCTGAAATGTGCTGGGTACTCAGCTCATAAATATTATTGAAAGCCCCACTTCTCTTATAGCTAAAAGCCTAGGTCTGCCTAGTCGTACAAACTATACAGCAGAAACAGAAAGGAAAAGAAAAGAAATTCAACCTCTCCTTCCTCTAAAGACTGTCGGGGTGGGGGGTGAGCTGGAGGACAGGGTGCTATGCCTGGCTGTGTCCGTATCTCTCTCACTCCCTGACATGCCCAGGAACCACTTTGTAAGGCATTCATCTGAAAACATTTAAAGCGGAGATACCAAAATGCACCCTTATGCCAGCTCCTTGACACATAATCAATGTACCTTTAAACGCACACGTCTATATCTGGCATTAACCTTGCCCTTCACCATGATTCAGGAGATATTTGCTGTGCTTCAGCTCAAAATCTCTTCTACTCTGACACCATGCCATAATAAATACATCATCATAAAGAGACAGAAGCCAGGGTTCAAAGGCAACTTTTGTGAACATTTTCAAGTGGAACAGAACTTTGCTATGATTTCAAAAGACACTAAAATGCATCAGACTTCGTCAATGAAGCAGAGCATTTCACATATACACCAGAACCTTTTCATATGGCTCAAAGTGTGTTCCTCTCTTCTTTTCAATCACCAAGTTATAACAATCAAAAAAATTCTTTAATATCAGATAGTATGGCAAGGAGCAAAGCTCTAATTTTTCAGTGCGGAGTGCAACTTAGGAGTCAGGTGAGGCATATTCTAAAGATGGTAACTAGTGCTCCTACATGCCACAGTACCCTCCCATAAAAACTGTCACATTCTCTCCTGTCCTGAAGGGAGAAATGAAACCTCAAGTTTCAATTTGTTATTATAAATAAAGGAATGGACTGACACTTGGGTACCAAATAGGTGTCATTTAATGTACTAAGGCTTATAAACATTTTCCCATTTAACCTCTGCAAAGTTGCTATTAGGAAAAAAATATTTTCCCATTTTACAGAATATAATTAAACTTAGAAGAAAATAAATAACCATCAATAAGGAATAATTTTAGAAAGGCATCATAACTTGAAACTGACCTCTAAGCAATGAAAATAAATTCTGCCACATTAATTATGGACTAGAATTTGTGAGCCTGTCCCATCAATAGGGATATTTTATTTCCTTGGTGCTCAGACTTGGTAAAGCCTTATTAGCAACCACTATTCAGGCTTCCCCAAAGTCTAACCTAAACCTAGTTCTCCTAGATTGCCCACCTTCTGTCTCCCAGAAGACCTCACCCTGAGCTAACTGCAGAACCACATTCTGAAATGCTATCATAATACACAGTCACTGAGGCAACCTATGTTAATTGAGAGCATCTTCTAAGTGCTAGGCTCTGGGAACAGCAGATAAACAAGACAGACCCCCTAGAAGGAACTACAGCCAGGAAAGCATGTGATTCCTGCCTGGTGAGGCACAGGCTGTAAATGCCTGGCTGAAACCTGAAGGAGCACTGTATGGGACTGGCTGTGGCTGGCACAGCAGGCAGAGGGAGAAAGCATTGCCCACAGGAGTCCATGTTGTACTTACTGGCAACTTCCAACACTCTCTAACGCACAAGGTATAAAGAACATGGTGCTAAACTAGTGTTTCTCAACTTTTCAACCACCACTTTCAACACATAATATATTTACATCATGATTCAGTGCACACATGTACTCATACCACTGAAAAAGAAAGTTTCCCAAAACAATATTCTTTTTTACTACTCTAATGTGCTCTGATATTTTCTTTTCTCTTGCTATTTTTTTATTTCTTTGAATTCTGGCTACAACCTTCTAATGGGTGGTAATTCACAGTGTGAAAAACTGGTATAGAGGCTGGGTATGTAGGCTTAGTGGTAGAGTACCTTCCTAGCATGCATAAGGCCTCAGCATTGCAACAACAACAAAATACACTTTGGTGTAAACCTTTCAATAGATGTGACTACCTGTTACTTATTTGATGCACTTCCTTATCTCCTTTCTATCTATACTCGTTCTTCACCCATTAAAAAGTCCTACTGTGGAAAGAAGAGCATCACTGTCTACTGAAAGTCTGCTACATGCCAGGACCTGGGCTTGACCCTACACACGCATCATCTCATTAATCCCCACACCACTGTGTGAGTCTGGCCTTCCTATTTCCATTTTACAGGTGAAAAAACTGAAGATTAGTGATCCAGAGACTTGCTCAGTAAGACAGGATGGAGCCAGGACTCAAATTCAGCTCTGTCATGCTCCAAAGCTCCAATTACAACATGCTGCACTTCACAGAAAGTTCTTGAGCAATCACAGCTAGCTTAATAGCAGGAATTTCATAAATCCCCTTGAAATAACTCAAGTCTTCAGAGTGTTATAGAACCAAATTTGGGAGGCCAAAACAGAGATAAGGGAAAGGTGGTGGGGAAACTCAGTTTACATTTCACTGCATTTCCTTCCCTGTCCTCTGATAACCTCAGAATAAGGACTTATAAGGAGTGACCAGCAGAGAAATGGGGAGAGACATCAGAGCCTTGGCCTACATAAGCACTCTCAAGACAGGCTGGCAGAAGTGCGCTGACCATTCTGGGCAGCTCATAATGAGCAGTGCCCAGATCAGCATCTTCCAGGCTGGAGAGTCAATGAATATTCACGAGGAGGATTGCTAACCCAGCCAGACAGGAAGTAAATGCAATACATAGCGCCTGCTGTTTCATTTTTAAGTCTTCCAAAATCATGTTAAGTGAGACACTTTGGTGGGAGGGAATCTTGTTTGGAAGGGTGACTAAACATACTTACCACAGATACTTGTGTTCTTTTAGTCCCATAATTAAAGATACGTTTGACATGGATTCAAGATATATTAAATGTGAACATTCAGACAAATGTTGAGCCTGAAGAAAATTCTGCAGAAGGTGTAATTTGGGGAAATTATTGGTAAGGTCATATACACCACCGCATCATTACCTGGTCTCTCCCCAGACCTAAGATAGTGTGACATTTGGCAAAGCATATTAACTGGCCAGTCACTAGCTTTGCTATTTCTAAGCAGTATTAGCTCAGAAAAGTCTACAAGCTCATGGATTTTTTTTTTTTTTACAAACACATCATAAATGCAATTTTGACTTTTGCACATAACAAATTAAATAATCTGACAAATGGCCTTGGGGTTTATATTTTTATGAACCATATTGAGTAGCAAAATGTGCATAGTTTAACTTGGCACATAAATTCCCTTATAAATACGAGCTATGTTTTTTTTGTCTAATCAGCCAGTGTTATTTTCTCAGCACCTCTTAGCAATAAGAGTATTGCTTGGTTCTCTTTGTTTTGCAAGTTCTAAGATGAAGAAAATCCTGAATGTGCTAAGGAATCCACTGCCTGCTTATGAAACATACAGGCTTATAAAACATGGCACGTACTCAAGTAGACTGGTTTGTTTTTAAATATTTTAATAGCATGCACTGCTGTGTTAGAACTAAATGTGTATTATGCTCAGTCTTACATCTAGTATATACTATACTTTGATCATTCTATCAAAAGATCAAAATTTAAATATCATGTAAATTATATTTTATACATGTTCTCCTTTGCCTAAAATCAAACAGAATACTTGTTTCTTCTCTAAACACATGAGAATACAAACAAGCAACACATCTAAACCAAAGAAGTACTCACTACTTCATTCCATTTAAAATGCCCTCAGGTACTGATTAAAACAACAAGCTCTTATTTTCTTAAAATAATTCTAAATGTCTATGTTCATGCTTTCAAATTTTTAAACATATTCTTACTGTTTATTTTAAAGGTCCTGAAGTTAATTTTGTGTGTTATTTTCACAAGGAATGCTACTTAAGTACTCATCCTGAAAACTGAGATTATATAAGCCAAGAGAAATGACAGCAGAAATTGAATAACTGATGTTAAGCTTCTAATAACCACAAAAAGTTGTCATTTTCATAACAACAACAAAAAAAGATGTAAAAGGACAAAGGGGGAAATGAAAATGTGGAAGGATATAGATGTTATTATGAAATTTTGATTAATTTTCTTCAGGTTGATAATGGTTCTATGATTCCTTAAGAAAATGTCCTTCTTCTTAGAGCATGTTGTAGGTTTTAGGGATAAAATGTTACATAGCATGACATTTGGATGTTATACTGTATGAAATTGACAAATGACCCCACAACATCAAAAAATTGTACATATAATTAGATATATAAAAGTATAGAACAAACATGGCAAAATGTTAATACAAGTTGAATCTTGGGGAAAGGTATACACATGTTCATTGTAAAGTTGATCCTCCTTATCTGTAAGTTCCACATCTACAAGTTCAACTAATCACAGATCAAAAATATTAGAACAACTGCATCTGGACTAAACATGTACAGACTTTTTTCTTGCCATGGTTTCCTAAACACCGCAGTGTAACAGTTATTTATGCAGCATTTACATTGTATTAAGTATTATACGTGATCTAGAGAGGATTGGAAGTATATGGAAGCACACATGTAAACTATATGCAAATACACCATTTTTTACAAGGGACTTGAGCATACACAGATTGTGATGGCGGGGGGGAGGATTTGTTCCAGGGATCCCAGAACCAATTGCCTCAGATACTTGTGCCTTTCAGCCCCATAATGAAAGATACATTCGACATAGGAATAATAGTATTCTTTCAACCATTTTCACCATAAGAAATGACAAGGGAAGAAGGTTGGTCTTTTCATTTAAGCCTATGTGTGTATTGCCAAAGCAGGTACAGATAAAATACTGCTTTACATGGACAATGAATGTTTCATTTTCTGGGAGCCATACACATTAGAGAATCAATTTTTCTCCATTGACCCAGACAAGTTATGACCACCATTGGGGCCATGACCATTGAACAGCTGATTGACAAACGTCCCTGAATTACAGCAGATGCATCAGGATCCCCAGAGGATAATCCACATGGACCAGATTACATAGCAATACATGCCCTTAGAAAAATATGGGTTGAGAACAACAGATGCCTTCAAGCCTGGAATCCTCAAGGCAGACAAACCTACAACTTGCCAGGCCTTGTTTTCTGGAGATAGTATATTAAGCAATGATCTGAACTTAAAGCTAAATTAAACAAATTTAAAATATTAGTGGTCTCTATTCACTTACCCATTAAAAATGGACTCCTATCTTCCCTTTATCTACTCAATGAACTATCAGCTTCAATATTAACCAAATATTCTGAGGTGCTACCCTTAAAATTTGACTTACAGTTACTAATAAAATAGTCAAATCATAAGAAATGTTAAGAAATATGTAAACATTGGATTTAGAAGTACCAAAAGTATTAAAAATACAACTCAAGCCTATGAAATCAGACAGCAGGGTATTTCTTATTTATAAATAGTCTTTTATTTGGGATCCAAATCTTACCATTTCTGGGCACTGCTTTGCTATTAAATTAGCCCCTCCTGATTCATCCTCAACTTACCGCAGAGTCTGGTTTTTTGTATTTTTTGTTGTTCTTTTCTTTTCTTTTCTTTTCTTTTCTTTTCTTGAGACGGGGTCTCACTACATAGCCCAGGCTGACCTCAAACTCAAGATCCTCCTGCATCAGCCTCCCAAGTGCTGGGATTTGTAGGCACGCACCACCACACCTGGCTTGTTATTTTTCTTTAATTAAGCCCAATTTAAGCTAACTAGAAAGCTCTGAATTTTCAAGGGGCCCGGTGCAGTCAATGAGTCCACATCAGCTGCATCTTGTTCTGTCCTTTGATTTTTGTCATTTTTCTCTCTCACTCAACTCTCTATGTCTCATCCCTGTTGCAATTGTTACTTCCTCCTCCTTTTCTCTCTTTCCTTCTTGAGCCTGAACCCTCCTAAGCCCACCGGGGCACCCGAAGACATTGTTAGCACTTGGGTTAAACTCCACGGCTACTGAGCTGTAAAGAATTCTGTTGTGGTCCGTAAAGCTGATGGAATCAGGCTGCAAGCTGCAACAGTTACAGGAATAATGGTTCACTTTCCTTTAACCAAAGAACAATTAACTTGTTTATGGGTTGTCTGGGCCCTTCTCTTCTCCTTAGGCCTCCCTTTGATCTGTAACCAGTCATTATACCTCTCCTTAAGGGAAGCAGGAGAGACCATGACACCAAAACCTCACCTTTGCTTCACATCTTCCCAATAAGAGGCATGGTCTGGAGGGTTGAAAACAAGTTTGGGGAGTATCTATGGACTTCATAACCCCATTTTCTGAGTTCTTGGAAAGTCTCTGGTCTGCTTATGAGCACTAAACTAGGCCTGAAGGAAACACAAGGAGAATTTCTAAAAAGTTTTTTTTTTTTAATTCTCCGCCAGTCAAATTTTGTAAAGTTCTTTACCAAAGAGGTCTGAGCACATTATATTTGTTTACCCAAAATTTGCTGCCAGCGGTGATGCAGTTCTGCTACGTGATGATTCCCAGAGACCCCAATGAAGCCACTTCAAACACTGGAAGTGGGGGGGGGGTGGCGCAGAAGGATGCTCTGAGGATACTCCAGCCAAAAGACCTCTGCTGTCTCTGGACCAGGCTAGCCCCAGAGGGAAACTGGGAGGAGAAAAGCTCAACAATCAGGACCAAGAACCCACAGCTGAAAACTGTGAGGCAAAATACAAGCCCCAAGGCAGCCCTCAGTTCTGAGCTCCATCTTGAGGCTTATCCCCCCAATGCCTCAGTTTCTTTATCTGCTAAATGGGGATAATAGTGTCCCTGCCTTACTTACAGGGTCTTGGTAAAGATTAAATAAGAAAGTATCATAAAGTGCTAAGAACACAGCCTGACTCCTGGTAAGCACTGTATTACCACTGCTATAGGCTGGAAGTGTGCCTCCAGAAAAGCCTACCAAAGAAAGCTAACTTCTTTAATTTCCCACCTACTATCAGAGAGCCGAAAGAACACCGTCTACTATAGAAATTCTGCAACAGACCTACTACCAACCAGCCTGGACTACCCAGGTCCCAATCTTTGCTTTTCGGTTTAAACCCTAGTATGGTCTCAACTAAGACCAAGCAAGCAAAGACTCCTTTCCCTAGCAACGAGGTTCAGATGTAAAATTGCAAGATGGCAACCTCCAATGATTAAAATGGAAATTGACATATGATTAAAATGGAAATCTACCTGACATGCACATCAGAGCCCACACATTCTCAGTGGGTAAGTTCTGCAGCTTCTCATAAATGTCCCTACCTCTGTAATGCTATGAGCCTCAAAAAACTAAGCTGGCAGAAGATTCACACAAATTAGCCTTCCTATTAGCAAGACATAAATGCAGTGACCTTCAACAAATACATGGTCCCAGAGTGTGGCATAAACAGGTAATTGGCCACCAGCACACCTGGGTGACACAGTGAGTCAATTCTTCAGCACAGGCAGCTCTACTGACTTTTATGCTCTCTCGTGCTGTGCCACACCTGGCATACCACACTGGCAATACTTACGCATTACAATAGGGCTTCTTTTCATAGCCTTTGTAATTGTTCATGTTGAGAGCCATCTTGCAGACTTCACAATGGAAGCATCCTTTATGCCAATACTGAAAAAAAATAAATATTTAAAATGTGAGGACAATGTCAGTGCTGAACAGGATGGCTACAGAAGGAAGGTGTTTTAATGCACCACGTTCCCCGTATTTGAAAACACTACAGAAATGACTGTAGGTCGCAGTCCCTGCAATTACCTACATTCACTTCAGTAACTAAATCGGGCAGCTGTTAAAGTAGAGTTTTCAATTAATCCCATCTCAGCTTCAGACTCACGATGGAAGAACTACCAAGGCTCTGTTCATAATGCTCTGCTATGAGCAGCCAAAAGGGAACTCTAAGCTGGTTAGTGGAGACATGGGGCCCATGGAGTGGCTTCAAAGAGAAAAGGATTCCAAAGTGACTAAACGCAGGGTTTGTAGGATCTCCATAAAACCTGTGTCCACCGGAAGTCAGGCAACCCGCGATGGCAAGAGACAGACTAAGTATCCTTGTCCCCCATCCCTGCCCAGCTTCCACTGAATTACAGGACAGACGCAGCCTGACTGTCGGGATGACGGCTTGCTCTAAAGAGGCGTTTGTGTCACCTAATGCAAATTTCACTGGGGACGCCTCCGGCTGGTTTCAATTATCAATCACTCACGATTTGTGCCCGGGTCTCTCTCCCAGCTTGTACAACTCCATCCACACACAGGAAAGGCAGAGCTGGAGGGACCCAACTAAAGCCACTTCCTCTGGAATTCCCCACCCGGGTGGATCAGACACCCGTGAATCTAGCTGGCGGATTATTCTTAGCAATGCGGCAGCGGCCGCCCTATGACATATTAATTACTATTTGCTTTTCTCCCTCGCCTCGGTCACGGGAGGCGCTGGGGTCGGTGGGTGGGGGAGAGAGTACGGGGCGGCAAAGTGGACGTGGGAGAGGGCGCGGCTGGCCGAGCTGTCCCCTCGGGTGCCCAGCCTGGTCCCTCGGTGTCCCGGGCCGGCAGCTGTGCGGATGCCACGCAGCCCCCACCCCGACAAAAGCCAACATCCCCAATCACCCAGCGTGATCCGCGACCCTTGGGCGGGTCGTCTTCCCTCGCGCGCCCTGCCCCTGTGCCAAGACACACGCAAACACCGACCCGCTCATCCCTTGCCATCCCAGGTGCCAAAACTTCTCGGAGCAGGTGCAGCCCCGCGGCCCGCAGCTCGGGCTGGCCCGGTGCCCCTCGCTCACCTTATCCAGGCAGTTGACTTTCTCCGTGGGATACACGACTTTTCCGCAGCGGGCGCACTGGGGGTTCATTGTCGCGGTTCCCACGGGCGGTGGCTGCGGCGGCGGCGACTAGGGGCTCCGAGGAGCCGCTGTGACATCCCCCGGCGAGCCCCGCGCCGCCTCCGGGCAGGCGGGAGGGCTTCGGGCGCCGTGCGCCGGGGTGGGGAGTGGGCGCGGGGATCGGGGCGAGCCTGCCTGGCGGGGCGCGATGGGGGCGCGGCGGGGCCTGTCGCCTGGGGCGGGCCGCGCTCTCTGGGTCTCCGGCTCTCGGGCTCTCGCGCTCGGCTCCGGCTCGGGCTCCGCGCCGCTGGCTCTGCGTCGCTCGCACCCCAGGTACCGGTGACTCACAGGCACTTGCGCCCGCCCCTCGCGTTCACTCGCTCCCCCGCCGCCGTCGTCGCCGCGCAGGCCAAACCCACCGGCGCGCCCCGACCGAAGTGGCAGTGAACGAGCACGTCGGGCACCGCGGGTGGGGGGAGAGGAGGACGATGCGGGGGAGGGGGGGAGCAAGGACCCAGCGAGCTCGGCAGACAGCCACGGATGCCGCTTTGGGAGCGAGCGCCGCGCGGTCACCGCAGCCCTGGGCGCCCAGGTGGGCGGTGGCGGGGGACCGAGCGAGGCGGGGGAGGTAAGGGATGGGGTGGCAGATCGGAGCAAGCAAGGGCTCACACCGCGCACAGTCTGCCCTTGCTCCTTGCTCTTCTTCCCCCAGGTTGATGTCCCTTAGCACCCAGAAGTCGCAGCAGATATGGGGCCAGGATGCACCCACGCTCCTCCTCCAGCTCAAAAGACCAACGTTCCCTCCTAGCGCCCAGTCCCCCGGGCGGAGGCTGTCCCGGCCACGGTCAGCGACGCGTTGCTGGGGCCAGGAGCTCCGAGATCAGCCGGGAACCCAGAGACTCAGGTCCCCGCGGCTCAGGGGGCTGTGCCACGCTGACTCCCACGGCCCCTTCCCAGAGGACGCGTACTCGCGTGTATGCGTGCACCCTGGATGGGGAAGAACCTTCTTCCTCCCTGGCTCTCGCCCCTCCTTGAAGAATGACTGGTCATGACAGGCCCGAATCAAACCTCCCTTGATTAATAAACAGCCGTCGTTCTTTTTAAGTGTGTGTGTATACACTGTACGCTTTCTGCAATTAAGCACCACAAAGATCTGTGAAAAGTTCTGCACTTGTGTTAAAAGAAGCAACTACAAACTCGTGGTTCAAACCCGAGGAGCCAGAAAATCAAGGGGAAGGATAGGATGAAACCAAACGAAGCAGCAATCATTTCTTCGTTTTAAGGAGAGCGGAGCTTATTGGGTTTGCTTTATGAAAGGCAGTAAAATGGAGCTATACGAGCTGGATTCAAAGCCTGACTGTACCGTTTACTAGTTTTGTGAGTTTGAACAGATTCTCAGCCTCTCTGTGCCTGTTTTCCAATCTACAAAATGGAAATAATGGTGGAGTTACCAAATAGCTCCTGTCCTCCTAAACTCCTGCCCTCCTAATGCAAGGATTAAGGAAGCAGCAACTCTCCAGAACTTCAGCCTTCCCTGTCTCTGGGAAGCATTTCTAAGAGTCAGCTCGGATTATCACACATTGGTTGCAACAAAGAAGCAAACACATTCCATTGTAGCACAAGGATTAAGACTCAGGCATGCCACAAAGCAACTACTGTGACAAAAAAAAATTTTTTAAAGTCATAGTTGCATCTTTTCAGGAGAAAAGAAAGCTATTACTTTCTGAGCCTCTTGGGCAGCTATACCACCAGCACACTCAGAATAATACAGAGCTGTCTGACTTCTCACAAGAGGTGACTTATTTCAAAGTATTCACCAAACACAACATCTCGGAACCACTGATTTCACAAATCCACCTCCAAAGCAAATAAAAAGACAATTTGCTGTCAAAGATCACTTATCTTTAAGAACACCTCAAAGCTCATTAAAAAAATGCCTGAGAAAAGGCATTTATATGATCCCCTGAAAGGTGGTAATTTTTAAAGCATTTTTGTTTTCATAAAATATAGTTTAAATACCTCATTCTCTTTTTTAAATGGTAAATATAAAAATTCAGAAGTAGAATGATGGTGATGTGTGACATTTAGAGCTGATTATATTGGATGTTTTAATCACAAATTGTATCATTTCTTGCCAAACCACCTACCTGTCATAGTGACTGACACAGTAGGTACTAATTAAATGCTTGCTGAAAGAAAGGATGACCAAAACAAATCAATACATTAAAAATAAAATTAACCATGATGTGTTATTCTCTGAAGAATAAGTAATAAGTGCTCAGGACTTTATCTTCCTCTCTTGATTTTCACATCAAGCCAACTTCTAAGTTTCTTAGAGCCATTTTGCTGATTTATGAGGAATTTTAATACCATCTGTCTTGAAAAGAACTTCTTCACTTCCAAATTCAAAGTACAATAATAGAGAATTGACAGAAACCTGTCATCTGGCCCAGTCTCGGTTCAAGCAGATAAATGATTTAATTGTTCCACTAGGGAGACCTTTTGCCACTCTATATCTTTTCACTTGACTGGTCAAGAAACTGTCCCTTATGGTAACTATACCCCAATATGTCTACTTTAATTTAAATCCTTTTCTGTTGGCATGGGCAACAGAAATAAAAAATAACTGACCATCATAAAGCACCCTCATAAAAATGTTTATATATTTACAAAGTTGAATTTTTTTCCTTTAGCTAAAATTCCTAAATGTGTTTACTTTTCCCTCTGGAGTACTAGTTATACAGAATCTATTAAAGACCTTATAATCACCTTAGTTACTAAGGCTATATAAATTGAACTCATATGTTGTATCAGAGCAGATTTATGTGCTCTTGCAAAGATCACCCTGTTCTCCCATCCCTTTGAACTTTGGCTCTTGACCTTGAGTAGAGCATATCTCAGGTATTGGCTTCCTCTTTGACTTTTGTTCAAGAATGAGAAGACCTGTCTAGACAGTAGTGTACAACCAAGTTCAGTAAGTCCAGCCATGCCAACCAAATCTCAGCAAGCCCACAGCCTCATATGAAGGTAGTAAGAAATAATCATTGAGATTATTAACGCAGCAAAACCTAACTCATACCCCAATGATGGGAATTGAAGGGAAATGTTTTCCTCTTTATTAACAATAAGGAGTCAAAAATTTACATACAAGATTCTGTATGTAAATACAAGATTTTTACTTTTCTAAAAAGATGTGCTGTTAGAAGTATAATGACCAATAAAGCACAAAGCTCTTCTTGTAATTAATTAACTAATTATTTCATTATCTTATTCTTTAAAGCTTTATTGGGTGCCTTCTATTTGTCAGGCATTCTGTAAAATTGTTTATGTTGTTTCCAGTTGGCTCAATTCACCATAGAGACAAGTTTTACCAACCAACATTTTGGCAGGTGAAATTAAAGGAAAAGGGTAAATTTTAGCTCACAGTTTTCTTTGATAGCTCCATATGTGGCATAATCTAATGAAATATTTCTCCAAATATCTTAAGCAATTAAGAGAAATTATCTCATTTACCAGTATGATAGCCTTGTAAGTCCATGAGAAAGTTCAAAAATGAAGGGAAATTCAAGAAGTTTAATTCATTACATAATCACTGGTAGGCAAGATGTCAGGCACAAGGGAAGCATCAGAAAATAAGGAATGATCTGTGCTTAAAATGCAATGCAGTGGATCAACAAGTAAGCAAAGAATTAATACAGTGCAATCAATGCTACAAAATCAAACCACTCTAGACACCATAGAAGAACAGGAGAACTTCTAATTCAGGCTGGGGAGTCAGGAAAGACTACTAGGAGTCAGGAGGTAATCACTACACAGCCTCCAACACGTAGGAAGCACATGCTCCCCCCCACAAGAACACAGAGCAAACTAAAGTTAGGAGTTTAGACTGATTACCCTATTTTTCTGTGTTTTAGGGATTATTCTGCTTTTACACATATGCTGAAAATTTATTTACATCACTTCAATGTCCCCCTCAGCATAGCATAGCATAGCAATGAACTTCACATAATAATGAAACATTTCTTGATAGATGACATATCTCATCGAAATAAGCTCTGAACCCCTGATTTCTCAAAAGTATTTGTAAATATCAAGTCCTAGTTATAAATCTGACCCAAAACCTCAGGCTTTGGAAAGAAAGGAAAAAGGGACACCGACCCCTTATTTCAGCCCTCCTGGAACTGAAAGATAAAGAATAAGACAGACCTTTTTCTATAGTAGGCAAAATAATGCTCCACCCCAAAAGATGTCCCCCTCCTGATCACTTGAGAATAGATTATTTTATATTTACTTTATATTTAGATGTGAGATGTCCCCCCAAAGCCCATATGCTGAAGGCTTTGTTCCCAGCTGGTGGCACTATTGAAAAGTAGAACCTTTACGTAGTAGGACCTAGTGGTAGGAAGTTTGTGACTTCCATTTGTGACATGCCCTTAAAGGGGATATTGGGACCTTGGCCCCTTTGTCTTCTTCTCTTTTGAGTCCCAACCATGGGGTGAATGGTCTTCCACCACCACACAAATCCTGCCATGATATACTGCCTTACCACAGGCTCTAAAGTAATGGGACCAACCAAGGAAACCTCCAAATCTATGAGCCAGAATAAACCCTCATTGTTTGCAAGTTGATCTTCTGGTGTATTTTCTCACAGTAGTGGAAAGCTAACTAACACACCAAGCAAAAGGGACTTTGCAAATATGACGGTTAAGGATGTTGAGGTGGAGAGACTGGACAGACTAGCCAGGTGAGTGAGCCCAGTGTAATCACAAGGTCCTCATAAAAGAAAGGCAAGATAGTCAAAACCAGAGAAGGAGGTGTGATGACAAAAGCAGAACTCAGAGACATAGATTGAAGATACCACACTGCTGGCCTTGAAAATGGAGGAAGAAGCACAGGACAAGGAATGGAGGCAACCTGTAGAAGCAGAAAAGGCAAGGAAACAGATTCTCTCCTAGAGCCTTCAACAGGACTACAGCCCTACCGCCATCTTGATTTTAGGACTTCTGGTCTTCAGAACTGTAAGATGATAAATGTGTGTAGTTTATGGTCAATTAGTTTGTATCATTAGAGCAGCAATAGGAAACTAATTGCATCCCTCTGGATGAATTCTGTTCTCTCATTAGGGCCACAATGAGTTCTAGGAGTTCTAAAAGAATCAGCTGGAAGTCAAGATGGCTAGGATCCTTCCATGCTGTCTTCAAAGGGGAGACCTTCAAATAAAACAGGTAAAAATACAATAATCGTCCATTCTCCACCCCATAAAAGAACTTCTTTTGCATGCAGTCCTCAGATAATTACCTCACTTTTCCATTTAATTTTGTCCATGTCAACACAGACATAGGTAGTTCACGTATTTTTTCTAAATCTCCTATATAGAGAGCAACTCAGTGAATAACATTCTTATCTTTCCAGCAATAATCTAAAATTCAACCCAAAATCCCCCTTACTCCCTAACCCACCCTTTTCAGTTATCAAATCCTGTCAGTCAATCTGAATCTGTCTCCACACCTCTGCTTTAGCAAAGCAACTACGTCTTTCTTGGATTATTCTATAATGACCTGACCTCAAATTTGTCATCTCATCATGCAAGACAAGAAAAGAGGTAGGATTTCACCCTCTCCAATCAGACTTAGAAATATGATCAATAGAAATGTTCCTGCCTCCAGGCCTGGGACACATACGCTATACAGTTTTTAAAAATTAAACATGTTCACATAAAGAATTAAAACCCATGCCTAACATCCCGGAAGAACTTAAACTATTTGTGTAGCCATTGAACGAATACAGCGAACAATAAAATTGGACCCTTTGGTGTATTTTATCCTGGGGACAACTGTGACCACAGTTATTAGTGCCCTTTCCATACATTTCAAGACTGCTTTCTCAATCATCTGACAAATTCAAAAATACCAAGCTACCGAAATAAAACTTACACTAAGAATGTTTTTCATAACGAAACAGTTGTGTATGATTAAGACTAACATTTGCTTTTACTGCATGAATTGTGTCGCCTCTACAAAACTCATGTGAAAACCCTAATTCCCAATGTGATGGTATTTGGAGATGGGGGCCTGTGGAAGAAAATTAGGTTTAGGTGAAAACATGAGGGTGCAGCTCTCATGATGAGATGAGCGCCCTTGTAAAGAGGAATCACCAAAGCCTGGTGCTGTCAATGACTTGCTTTTTCTCTTTCCCTTTCCTTCTCTCCATGAGAAGACATAGCTAGTGAGATGGTTACTATTTGCAAGTCAGGAAGAGAGTCCTCACGAGATCTATGCTGACCCCAGACTTGTAGCCTCCAGACTCATGAGAAAATAAATGTATGTTGTTTAAGCCATCTAGTTTAGTACGTTTTGTTATGGAACCCAAGCTAATTACTCCACCTCAGCATGGTTTATAATCCACTGAGAGCTAGGTCAAGGAAAATGTTCTTCTTGTCAACAAAAATAGTGAAAGAAATAAAGATAAGTTGTTTTTTCATTGCTGGTAGTAAGTGCTTGTACTTTTTACCCCAAAGCACTGACTCACTAATTAGCAGCAATTTTGAGATACAAAGAAAAGTAGACTTCCAACCTGCTTGGCAAGAATTGCAATTACATTCAGTGACAACTTAAAGGATCATCTTCCTCTTAGTATAGATACACAAAAGCAAATAAAAAATTTAATCATTTTGGGTTGGGATGTAGCTCAGTGATACACACTTGCCAAGCATGCACGAGGCCCTGGGTTTGATCCCAGCACCAAAAAAAGGACAAAAAAAATTTAATCATTTTAAAGAGTAATATTAAATTATATGATTTAGCTGTGGCCAATGTAGGATCGTTTTAGGTAGTTTAAAAAAAAAACAAAATAGGGTGGAATAGGTTGACGACAGTTCTGTGGGGAGTTAGGGTGGAGAAGGGGATGAAATGTGCCTAAAACTCAAAAGCATTTTGGAGGATAAGTAGACATTAACTCTCAAAAGTCTCCAACATGTTTCCTTTACAGTCTTTGGTTACCGGAGACAAACCAGTGCTCTCAGTAAAAAGAGACTCATAATTTTGTTCCCTAGATGAAAAAAACAAGAAAAGCTGAACAACTCAGCTCAAAAAAAGGGGACTCTTTGCAAAGCCAGGCCACAAAGTAAAAGAAAATCAGATCCTGTAATAAAACCAGCTAGAGCCCTTCACTTCAGTGACCTGTTATTAGCGTAATGCAGCTGACCTCCACGTGTCTGCTCCTCTCTGACCCTCCCACTTGCTCGTTCTCTCCCTCATCTGTGTTTCTGACATGTTTCCTCCTAGACAGACTTCCCTGCTCATAATTTGTTGGCTGGCCATGTCCACACATGGTCCCTACTGCCTCTTGGCATCTTTTCCTCTTTTCTTCCCACAAATAACAGCCTTATTCTTCTCCTGTTTCCATTTCAGACAATAAAGAAAAACATGCTGATTGGCCCAGCTCCTCTTTTCATGTCTCTGGGTCACCGGTCCACCCCTGAGTTGTCCTGGAGTCAGATCTAAGCAGCTCTGGAGGAATGAGGAAGGGGCTTAGACAGGAGCACATGTGGCCCACCCATCAGTCCTGGCTGTGGTCACGACAGGTGTTTGATTGCCTCCCCTATCCGGAATATCATGAGAAGCTCCAGAACAAAAATGAGGGAAAGACTAGACTTGTTTTTAAAATCTCAATACAACTACAGACTAAAATCTAATCAGAGATAAGATATAGCTACTACTCTTTTCCTTTGAAGTTAATTTTAGGATAAATTAGTAGAAATAAATATATTCTTGTCTTTAAGACATACTACTCCCATTTCTAAGATACAAAAGTAAATAAGAACAAAGAAAATCCATAATGGCCTCAAAAGAGAGTTCTGAGTCCTTGGTGTTTGGAAAACCCACAGTTCAAAGGCCTATCCATGCTCTATCCAACAAAAACACGAGAGCCACCAATGTGTAATTTTGAAATTTCTGGTAGCTGTCTTTTTTAAAGTAATAAGTAAAGGTACTTTAGGAATATATTCTATTTAGTCCAATTTATCCAAAATATTACTTCCACATGTGATGAACATTTTAAAAATTTAGATAGTTTACATTTTTTCATGCTAATTTTGCAGAGCTAAATTATAATTATAAAATAATTTTGTTATTATAAAAATTATAAAAATATAATTATAAAATAATTTTATATAAAAATATAAAAATAAAATTATAAAAATTATAAAAATAATTTATAATTATAAAATAATTTTGTCTGCTTGACACTTAAAGCACCTCTCCATTGGGCCTGACTAAGTGCAGTTTCTTCATGCCTCTGGTGGTCACTAGGACAGGATGATGCTCATTCAGCCTAAGACAGAAAGCAGGTAGCCTATACAAGGTCAGAGTCAAATAATTGCACAGCGGTTGGCATTTGGTAATTCTGAAGGGCCCCAGGCAGGATGATTGCACTGGAGATATAGAGCAGGACCAACGCCATGTTGTCCTGAAATCCAAACTACTGATCAGATGCCTCCACCACAGCTCTGGGAACCTGGGTGTGGCAGCATGAAAGAGGTAGATGACTGAGTAACCAAGACAGAAATGCAAGAAGACAGGGAAGGAAGAACTAAAGTGTAAAAGGAAACAAAAGAGAGGCATGAACTTAGGCGTGGAAGAGGGGTGTGTAGCAGCACTGGGACAAGAGGAACTTTGAACACCCCCAGAAAGTACACAGTATCATGAGGAAGGAACCCAGATCAGGAAACTTAACTGGGCAAACAGAGGGGGAGAAAGGACAATGCTCTGTGAACTTGGACACCTCGGCCTGAGCTGAGCCTCAAAGCAGCTGAAGTCAGCTAAGGCCCAGAAATGCATTTCATTTAAAAAAAAAAAAAAATCAAGTTACTGGAAAAATCAGCAGAGTCACGTCAAGGACAAATGTCATTTACATCACTGACAAAAGTTTTGTTTTCTAACAAATTAATTAGGTTGCTTAATCTCCCTGAGGTTTGCTAATTCACCTTTGGGGTTAGTAAGTGCTGGGGATAGAACCCAGGGTCTCTAGCATGCAAAGACCCGGTCTATACCCTGAGCTCCACCCTCAGCCCTCGAGCTCTGCTTTTGGGCTTAGTACCAACAGGTTGAGCTCCTGGTAATAAGGCCCACTTGGCAGGCCTCGCCTAAAGAGAAAATTGTGGCTGGGCAAGGTTTTGATGAGTGAAGCCAAAGAAGTCTGAGCCAAATGAAAACTGAGTGAGTAGTTCACATGACCAACATTTTTGTCATATTTCCCTGGTCATGCTTTTCATTTTTCTGGGTGCTGTGGGCTCAAGCTTGCCGAATGATGTTTTCCTATTCTGAATAAGGCAGCAGAAAATGTCTTGAGGCAGCATGACATCAGAAGCGACCCATGCTAAAGCACAGGCTTGTTGCTCAGCAAAAAAGGCTGAGATGCCACTGAAGGATCTGGAAGGTGGCTCTTCCTTCCCTGACAGTGACTCATCAAAGAGGGGAAGCATGGGGCCTGCTCTTTACGAACATTTTACAAATGTGCACTGTACAGAATGTGCCATTAGCAGTAGGCATCAGTAAGTGTCCTTCTGCATGAGTAATGTGAATTAAATGAAATGAATGGAGCTGGCTCATGGAGATGGATGGAGAAAAGAGCCTTCATTATATAAAAAGGAAATCTGAGCCCCTGCTGCTGCGGCGGCTTCAGCAGCTTCATCCAATAAAAATAGGTATTAATGCTCAACTAAAACAGGACAGGGGCCGGCTGTTGAAACAGAGTACATCTTAAAAATTAAAGCGAAAAGGTAAAACATCATGTTAAATAGCATTTAGTGACACGAAAAGATGTTTCTGATATTTTGTTAAGTGAAAAAGGCATGTTATAATAACAGTTGTGCACTCTGATCTATTTTTTGTCAATTTTATAGGAATCAAAGTGCATGGAGAACATCAAACTGGTAAATGCTAAGATGTTAACAGTGTGTGGTTTCCTTTGTATCTATATTTTCCAAATTTTTTTACCATAAATTTTTGTTTATTTGGTTTGTGGTGATTGTTGTTTGGTTAGTTGGTTTTTTTGAGACCCAGGCTGGCCTTGAATTCTCCACCCTCCTGCCCCAGCTTCCAGAGGGCTGGGATTACAGACATGTGCCACCACACCCAGCTCAATAAACACTATTTTAACAAGTAAACTCATCTACAAAGCAGAAAAGGGCTTTGTTTCTGAGACTGCTGTCTGACATTATCCATCTCACCAGGAGCCACCTTGCTCAACCGTTATTAAAAAGGTAGCTCTCTCTACCTGTCCCTCAGATGGTCCCCCTCTTGCTCCATTAGAGAAGAAGGTGGAACAAAGAGGAAGCAATAACCAGTTTGGGATGGATTTTTATAGAAGGTGTGGGCTTTGCTTTGTTTTGTTCACATTTTAAGAATGTGCCTGGTAACTCCCAAGCTCTGCATGCCACAGCCCTTGTTCTGGCTGCTAAGAAGAGCAGAAGGGTATGGAGAGGTCACCTCTGGGCAGTGGCTGATGAGAAAGAAATACAGGTTCCACCCATTTGAAGGACTCCTGGTGGTCAGGGGTAGGAGAGGACATGGCTCCTCAAAACTCGCCTGTCTGGAGACAGGTAACCACCCTGCTTAGCACACAGAATGTCACTGCAGCAGAAATGTTCCATTTCCTCAGACCCTATGATGCATACATACATAACCATAAAATTCTAGCTGTTTCTGCAATAGATTCTGCCATTTGGAAAGTCCTTGTGTCTGACCTTTGTAGACCTTCCATTTTGCCTTCCTTTTATAGTTCAACACGTGGGCTGAAAATGGGAATGTCAGTTATATCCCTCCAGCTGCCCCAATGCTGAGAATCTCACTAAAAGGCACCAGAGGTCTGTGCTGTGGTGGTTTTGACTCCTGGTGAGAGGACTGTTGTTTTGTTCAATTCCCATTTGCATCTCTCTAAATTCCCATCATTTAAGAAAACAACAGAGCAAAAAGTTACTTTTAATGTTAAAATTGCAGGTAAAGTTAATAATGCATACTTAGAAAAATGAAATGTATCTTTATGCCCATATTAGATGTAAAAGCAGATAAAGCAGTGCATACATAATCATTCCTTTTTTTTTCTCTTTTTCACCATTCCTTTTAAAAAGTGTTTATGTACATAGAAAATCACACACACACACACACACACACACACACATGCATTAAAAGGTCCAAAAGAATGTTCACATACACACGCACACATACACACACACACAAAAACGCATGCTTTAAAAGGTCCAAAAGAATGTTTGTTAAGATGTTGACAGTAGTTACTGCTGAATGCTGGGAGTGCATCTCTTCTTGCTTCTACAACAAAATACCATAAACTGGGTTGAATATAAACAATAGCAGTTTCATTTTTATTGTTCTGGAGGTTGGGATATTAAGATTAAAGGCAGGTTCACTGGGCCCCCTTTCTGTACCCAACTTCTCACTGTGTCCTCGCATGGTGGAAGGAGTGAGTGGCTTCTCTAGAGTCTTTTTTATAAAGGCACTAATCCCATTCATTAGGCCACAAGAATGACCTGATGACCTACGAAAGGCTCAGCTCCTAACACTATCCCTGGAGGATTTCATGTATGGTTAGAGGATACATTCAGACCACAGTAATGGAATCTCTCTCTCTCTCCTGCTCTCTCAATCTCTCTGCTATACAGTATTTTCTAATATTTTACATAGTAGTTTAATAAGCACAATTGCAATTGTATCAGCACATCACCTATATTATGCTTTTATGTACTTAATAAATAGTTTTCTTCTCATTATCTAAGAAAACAGTAGTTGGGACCATTTATTGAGTACTTATTCTATGGCAGGCACTATTCTAAAGGTATCTATAAATATAGGTATTTATTTATAAAATCTCATTGAAACCTACAACAAGCATTATGATTTTGGTTATTATTCTCCCCTTTTAAAAGATGAGCAAATTAAGACAGAGTGAGAAGCAGGAGAGCATCCCAGAACCATATAACAGGCAGTACAACTTGAATCCTTGTTCACTCCAGGAAGGAGTAGCTTTGATTATAAAAATTAAGTAAGACTTTTCCATAGTTCGATTAATATCTTCATATTTATAACTGTTTTCCATCCATTGCTCTTATTCTTAGTTTCTTATCTTTCACTATTTTTTGCCTTTTCATTTTAACAATTTATATTACTGCATTTTGATTCCTCTCATATCAATTACACCTTTTTCCCTTTACTTGTTCTAGTGACTGTCCTTGAGTTTGCATTATAAAATTATTTCAAGTCCTCTTTAAAAACACACCATACCACTTCACAAGTAGCGCAAGCAACTTGGAACATTACCAATGCTCTTCTGCCATCCATTATGGCATTGCTGTCATTCGTTCTCCTTGTCCTCTGAAGGATAAGCAATAATCACCAAACTGCACTGTCGTCATTATTTCAAACAAACTATTGTCTGTGAGGTCAGTTAAAATAAGAAGAAAATATTTTATATTGCTTTCATCTATTCCCTAATACTCTTCCTTTATTTATGTAGGTCCGAGTTTCTGACATATGTTATTTTTCTTCTTTCCAAAGAATTTCTTTTAATATTTCTTACATAGCAGGTCCATTGGCAGCAAATTCCCTCTACAAAAAATCCTTATTTCTACCTTGCTTTTGATACAGAGTTTTAGGGAGATGAATTTCTTCATTCAACAGTTTAAATATTTTACTCCACACTTTTTGCTTTCATGGTTTCTGAAGAGAAGTACAATTTAATTCTTACTTTTGCTCCTCTCTAGGTGTGGATTTTTCTCTGGTTTCCTTTCAAGATTCCCTTGTCTTTGATTTTCTCAAGTTTGAATATGAATATGACTAGTTATAGAATTTTTATATTTATTCTACTTAGTGTTCTCTGAGTTTCCTGAACCTGTGATTTGGTGTTAATCACTGATTTTAAGAAATTATGAAACATTATTCCTTCAAATATTTCTTCGGTTCCTTTTCTCTTCCTTCTCCTTTGTTGTTCCTCTTATGCATGTGTTACACATTTTGTAATTATCTCCCAGTTCTTGGATCTTTTGTTTGTCTTTTTTTCATTTTTTTTTCCTCCTTAAATTTTAGTTTTGGAAGATTTCTTGATGCTCAGAGTCTTCAGTTGTCCAATCTATTGATGAGTCCACCAAAGGCAGTCCTGATTTCTGTTACATTGTTTTTGTATTGCTAGGCTTTCTTTCCAGTCTTTCTTAGCATCTCTACCTCCCTGCTTATATTGTCCATCTGTTCTTACATGTTCTGCACTTTTTCTTTACAGCCCCTGGCATATTAATATAGTTATTTTTAATTGCTGGTTTGATAATTCCAACATCTCTGCTGTATCTCAATCTATGCTTGCTGTGGCTCTTCAATTGTGTTTTTTTTACCTTTTAGTATGCCTTGCAATTTGTGCCTGGAAGCTGGACATGATGTACTGGGCAAAAGAGCCTGAAGTAAATAGAGAATTGTGGGGGTTTGTTGTTGTAGTTGTTGCTATTGTTCATGTAGTTAAGGGGTATGTTGTGTTTATTGCTGTAGCTATAGGTGTCACAGGCTAAAATTTCCCCTAGTGGACTTGTTTTTGTCTCCTCTCTTGTCTTTGGGTTTCCCTGTAGACTTACCCTTTTCTCAGGGTTATCAGGCTCTATAAAATGCTATCAGTCAAACTGTGCTAAAATAGTTTCTCTTAAGGAAAGACCCTGCTAAAAATAAAATGTTCTGGCTCCTTCAAAATTATTCCTTTTCCCCTCCCACTTCCAGAAACATCGGAAGGGGGAGGGAGGGTTCTCTGATCTTAGCATAAAGCCTCATAGGTCTCCTGGAAGTGAAACTGACAAAGTCTGGGGTCAGTGTAAGAGTATATCTCCCTGGGGTTTTAAGCTCCCAGGCTTGTCCACACTGAGCCTCCAGCCATGGAGATTTCTGTTCCTGTGCTGCTGCTCCAATACAGTGTGACTTCTGTATCTACCTGTCTTTCTCTCTACTCCAGGGGCAGTGGTTTGCCTGTGACTTCAGTCCTCTGATGGATTCAAGAAAAGTTGTTGATTTGAGTTTGTTCAGCTTCCTTATTGTTGTATGGATGGGAGTGGCAACCCACTCAAGACCTTTACATGTCCAATCAGAAATCAAAATTTGCCCTGCAACACTTTTTATGGCTTCTTTCCTCTTTCCGCATGAGCTGAAAGCCCATATGTGATCTGGAACACTAAGAAAATCCCAGTGCCGAAGCCTCATTTTTACAAGTGTGAAATAAAAACAGTTGTCATTTCTAGCTGAGACTTGTCACACTTTGGGAATTTAAATTCCTTATACCAGTCGTAAGTCTGATCTATTTCTCCTCAGAGTTTAACATGTTATGATACCAATATGTACAAATGTAATAGTTGCAAAATGTACAAATGCAAAATGAAATTAAAGCATGTGATTAGTGAATATATTATAAATTCTTAACTACTTATGCAAGTGGGAAGGAGAAATAATAGAGTAGCTCAAGAAGACCATTGTTTTAGGGGACATTCATTGACACTTATATCTTAATAAGGTTTACAGATTTTTCTAAGGATATTTTTCATAAAAATATTGAAAATATACTGCAAAGAACATTAGTGGATGTCCCAATCTCCAACATGAATAAATGTCACCTTTATTTGAAAAAAAATTTTTTTGCCAGTATAATTAAGTTACAGATCCTGAGATGAAGAGGTCTTCCTGGATTATCTGGGTAGGCCCTAAATCAAATGACCAACAAGAGAAAGGCAGAAGAAGATTTCAGACAGGCAGGCAGAAGAGAAGACCCAGGGGAGGAAGCAGTGTGACCATAGAGGCAGAGATAAGAGTGGTGCAGCCACAAGCCAAAGAATGCTGACAGCCATTGGATGCTGGAAGAAACAAGAATGGATTATTCCCTAGAGTCAGAGAGGGCAAGTCTTTATTTTAGACTTCTGCCCTCTGGAACTTTGAAAGACCAAATTTCTGTTGTTTCAAGCAACCACATTTTTGGTCATTTTTAAGTCAGCTCTGGGAAAACAATCCAAGAGATAAGAAACGTTTTCTAAACTGTCATTTTTCTCATTCTGCACCCTCTGCACTCTCCTTACATCATAACATCTCATCTCTGGCGGATGCAAAGTAGCTTAAATCAAGTTACTCTTCTGAAATTTCTTAGAATTCTAGACATCAGCCCAGAATTGAGGTGTTTTGGATTTAAAATGCCTTTTTGCTTCAGAGCAAAAAGAAAGCAATTTCTCCTAATAAAGTTTTTTGAATGCTAGGATATCATGGATAATTCTGGCTGCCCCATCACAGAACTTGGTCCATAGTGAGCACTTAATGTTTAATTGACTAAAAAGACAACCCAACATTCTAGATCTGATACCCTCTGATTAATTAGTAAAAACTTGGACAATAGGATCATCCAATGCTTATTTAAAGTAGATGATTCATTTGTTGATTTGAAGTGAATTGTACTATGTTATCTTGTATATCATAATCTGTTTATACTAAACATTTAAAGACCATTAAGAACAAAAGAATCTAGGGGTCCAAACTGTTGCTAACATGGAAATGTCCTTGTAGACTATAGAATAACTATTGTGATAGTTATAGGACACAATAAAATGCCAATTTAATCAGCAAATAATGCTATGTGAGAGATGAACCTTTTCTATTAACCAGCTATATCTCTATACTTGAGGACAGTGATACCTGAATGATTCCAAATTGCCTTCTTTGGGCTGCTGGAATGACTCAAGTGGTAGAGAACCTGCCTAGCAGGCATGAGGCCCTGATTTCAGACCCCAGGACCACAAAAAAAAAAAAAAAGTTAAAATTGCTTTCCCAGAATCAACTCTTTCCTCATTCTGAGACCCGTGAATAGGTGCATTTCCAGAGGTGGGGAAAAAACAGGCACTGTTAAGTTTTTTTCCTTTGTAACTTGTTCCCCTTTTATAGTTAGTAATGCCTGTAAATGTTTTCTATTGTGATGGAGGAACCATAAAAACCATTTATGATAGAGAGGTGTCATTGTACATGTGTTTAGCAGTTGTTTCAGGAGCATGCACGTGTGTTATTACTGGGTTTCCCAGCTGGAACCCGCCCCCATGCACTCCTAATTCTGGTGTAGACCTGTCAACACTTCAGGTTGCTTGTGATATGTCAGGCACTGATCTAAGCAATTCAGACACACTGACAGTTTAAGCCTCATAGTGTTCTTAAGCAGTGTGATTAAGCCCATCTTAGAGAGGGTAACTTGCCCAAGATCACACAACTAATAAGGCAAGAACCTGGACTTTAATCCAAGCCACTTGACTTTGGAGTTTGAATTCTCACCTACTGCTCAATATTGGAAAGAGCTGAAACTTCTTTATAGTACCAGATTAGGAAGTCAGACCCAGGATCTTTCTCTTATTTTTAGAATGTCCTATCCTAGTGCAACACCTGGTCTCACTGACTGGAACTTTGGTTGTTACTTTGGCATGTGTAGGAGAGGCCTATTTTACAAGAGTATGAACCCAGCTTCTGCTACTTGCTTCTGTAACTTCATTGTGTAATTATTTGATTATATGCCCAAAGCCTTTGACAATAGATGTATTTTCTAAATATTGTTGTTTTTAGCTGAAGGCATTCTATGTAGTGAGTCATTCTTATCAAAAAACAAATCCCATCAACTGTAAGATCACTTTCCCAGCCCTTCCCTTTGTGGGCCCAGCATAGCTTTCCCACAAAACATTTGATGACAGAAACCTTCCCCTCTTGTAAAACTGGAAATGGCACGGGAGACCTGGGGCTGTGGGAGGCATGAAAGAGTGACAGTTAAAGGTCTGTAAAGCCAAGTCTTGAGAATCTCTTCTAGGGGCTTAGCAGGAGAATTACAGAGGAGAAGACTGTTGACTGCTGTGTTCAAAGGGCCCCAAGGTCTTTGTTTCTTTAATGACTTATGCAGTGGAGGTGTCTCATGAGTCACCCATCGTTCCCAAGCCTCAAGATCTCTCTCTGAACAGATGGACTCTTCCAGGAAATGAAGTATCTACACAATTCACTCATTCCTCCAATTCCACAAATCTGTTTTTTTAATCACCAGTCATTGTGATGAACACCAGGAATAAAGAGTGATAGGACAAAATTCCTAACTTCAAGGCACGCACTGCCTAAAAGACAATGAAACATAAAATATATAGTAGCCCCGCTTCTTCTCAAGGGATACTTTTCAAGATAACCAGTGGACGCCTGAAACCACAGATAGTAGTGAATCCTGTATGTGCTTTTTTTCCCAACACATAAGTATTTGTGATGAGGTTTAATTTACAAGTAAGGCCCACTAAGAGAATAACAACAATAGTTGATCATAAAATAGAATGATTATAATAATATGCTGTAAGAAAAATTATGTGACCTCACTCTGTCCCTCAAAATAGGGAAATTTCCATTTAATGATTTCAGACCACAGGTAATTGAAACTCCAGAAGTAAAACAGTGGATAAGTGGGAGCTCTATACAAACACCTTCAATACTACAGACACACTACAAGAGCTCCCTGGAGGAGCTACCTTGAAAGGTGCAGCTTACCACAAAGGTAGAAAATTTCCATGACTGACTCAGAGATGAATGTTCAAGGATGGGAAGAATGTTGCTGGGCAGTCCAGACGGGGACGGGGCAGAGAAAGGCACGTGTCTAATTCACCCAGGGCTTTCAGGAGGTGGCCATTCAGTGGTAGAAACAGGAAGGAGAGGTGAAGAGCAGGGAGACCTTGTACCGTCATCTGTCTGGCAGAGGACTAAGCACTAAAGAGTTGCTGACATGCTGTG
Source organism: Castor canadensis (assembly GCF_047511655.1). Taxonomy (NCBI): domain Eukaryota; kingdom Metazoa; phylum Chordata; class Mammalia; order Rodentia; family Castoridae; genus Castor; species Castor canadensis. The sequence continues at coordinate 75,841,384 of NC_133400.1, read as the reverse complement.
ATTTTGACTGTTTATTGCAGTGGCTTTTGTTTGTTTGTTTGTTTGTTGTTTTTATCTGTTTTGTCATTGTTTACAAAGAATGTTCTTTGGAAAATGTTCAGAATATACCAAAGACAATACAGACGAAAAGAAGCTTACCTTTAACCTTACAATGTAGAAATAAATAGTACGTGCTTCTTCTTTAAAAAAAAAGAGTAGGGAGACCTAAGAGAGAGAAGCCATGACAGAAATATAGGGGGATAAGACAAATCAGTGGCTACAGACCTGGAGCTCCAACAGTCGTGGGATTCAAGGAAGTCAGAGATCTGAGCAGGGCACTCAGTAGTAGCTGGGCCTGGATAGAAAGCTGATGATTGAAGACTACAAAGAGTTTTAACAGCTAGAGCCAGAAGCCAGGCTGTTGACCAGCAGGGGTGTATTGAGTGATGAGTTGGTGCTATGGTTTGGATCTTAAATGTTCCCCAAAGGCCCATGTTTTGGAGACACTATTGGGAAACTGTGAAAACTAAGAGGTGAGGCCTAGTAAGAGATCTTTAGGCTGGGAGTGGGGAGGGGGAAGGGAGATGAAGGACCATGGGATCCCAATCTCTTCCTGCCTCTCTTTCACTTCTCAGCCATGAAGCAAGTGGTTTTGCTCTGCCATGTGCTCCCACTATGATGTGTTGCCTCACCACAGCCCAAATGATCAGTGTCTGAAACCTCCAAAAACCATGAATCAAAAGAAACCTCTCCTCTTTATAAATTAATGATCTCAGGTATTTGTTATTCTGATAGAACGCTGACTGACATAGTTGGGGAAGTTTCAGGACCTGTCCCCACTATAATCTCCATTAGCCCTCACCCTGATCACCCAAGTTTGAGTGATACAGTTTTAAGAAGAGTTGAGGCTGGACATGGTGGCATACAGCTGTAATGGAGGCACTCAGGACACCAAGGTAGGAGGATCTCGAGTTTAAGGCCAGCCTGAACTGCATAGCAAGATCCTGCCTCAAAAAAAAGAGAGAAAAAAAAATACAAGGGCTGAGGGTGTAGCTCAGTGGTGGAACAGTTGGCTAGCACGTGCAAGGCCTTGGATTCGAGCCCCAGTACCACACACCCCTCTCTACAGAAATTCAAGAGTGACCACTGAGAATCAAAAGGACAAAAGATAGAAAAGATGTGGGTTCTACATCCTAAGTCTGAGCAATAATTGGTAATACTTATAACCAGTGTTAACTGAGGGTGCACACACAGTGGCACTCATCTTCCCTGTATTTTGCCCTTAAATCTTCATTCAATCCTGTAAGGAACTTCATGGAGAACAATACTATAGCAAAGTTTCTTTGCTGTTGCAAAGATTTCCTCAGTACAAAAATTAACTAGGATTAAATTTCAGTTGCTTTTTATATGCATAGTATTCTTAAATGTTTCAAATTCAAAGATACAATACTAAGTTATTATACTACTTCTTCCCATTGAAGAATATACCTTCACAAAACCAAAATGTATTTTAAAATATTTAAATTCTACAAAGACAATTCTACTAACAAATCTACAAATCTTTTGAAACTCTGTCTTTAAAAAATAAATAAGATAGGAATGGAGGCATAGCTCAAATGATAGAGTGCCTGCCTAGCAAGTGCAAAGCCCTAAGTTCATACCTCAGTACTGCCAAAAATAAATAAAATAAAGGCCAGGCACCAGTGGCTCATGCCTTTAATCCCAGGTACTTGGAAGGCAGAGACTAAGGGTATCGAAATTCAAAGCCAGCCCATGCAAAAAGTTTGTAAGACCCCATCTCAGTAAAAAGCTTGGCATGGCTGTGAGCACCTGTCACCCCAGCTGCACAGAAAGCATAAGTAGGAGGACCTCAGTCCAAGTCAGCCTGAGCACAAAGCAACACCCTACCTGCCAGAGTTACTCAAATGACAGAGCACCTATCCAGCAAGCATGAGGCTCCACTACCACCAAAATAAGTGAGGAAATAGTAAAATAAAAAAAGAAAGCAATGATCCTAATAACAAGATGTGTAAGTATTTCATGCAGACTGATTTTTCTCACAACTAATATAGAACTAATTACTGATATTTATGGTTTCCTGTTCAATAGCTGATCTGGATAACCTTACAGAATGATTTTGTACTGATTTTTGTTAGTAGAAAAATACAATAATTTAAACACTGTTTTGCCTTTTCTGTCTCTCAAAGCCATTGCATTTGATCCTCTGAATCCATAGAGGCTACATCCACGGACTCAACCTATCACAGTCTCCCAATCTCCACCTCTGGAGTGCCACACCTGGCACCACAGCTCTATGGGCTAATAAGTCCCCCCCCCTTTTTTTTCCTCACATAAGCTACTTTGTTTCAAGTTTCTAATCATTTGCTACCAAAAGAATCCTAATTATTACAAAGCAGGACAGTCAGATTTCAAGACTCACTTCAGAGACATCAGACAGAAAGCTACTGACAAGTTCTAGAAAAAAGAAATGGGGTGGCCTACATAAGGACAGATTCAAGAGGTGATAGTTGGATCCTGAAGGCTAATGGGACACAAAGGAGGAAAGACAAGGGAGGGATGTCTAAACTGACTCCCATTTCTAAGCTCATTTTAGAATTTCATAAATTGCTAACTAATAAAATTAGAACTCTCCCAAGCCTGGCCCACCCTCCTTTCTCTTATCAGGATTATGGTCAAGTTAATCCAAATGTCACCTTAGAGATGTCAGGTGGGTACAGCCCTCTGTATGAAAGGAAGGTCTTCACATTTTTGGAGATATATCACTCAACAAAACTAAAAACCACAAGGAAGAAAAGCAGACAATAATAAATGAGGACCTACACCTGGCTCAGCTTGACTGACAGCCATAAAATTAACCCTACTTAGGATGTTTTCTAAAAACATAAATCCCCAAGCTGTCAGGGTGACATTCTGCATAAAAATCACAACATAGCCAGATACACAACATATTCTAGTAATTAAACTGACTATCTGTCACCAAAAGAACTTTTATTCCCTCAGAATACATTCCATCCATGAACCTGCCAGGCAGCCTCAAACATGAGACAGGTGCTTTCGGTGACTAGCTAAATACTGGATGTCAGCCATTTAATTGCCTAACATAATTCCAAGAGTTGAAAAACAAACTCATCTTCACTGTTTTTAAATCATGTAACCACACACCTCCTTTACAATATCCCTAGAGTTTGACACATACATGCTATTATTCCATTACTTCTCAGTGAGTTCCAAGTTACCAAAATACAGTATAATCAAATGGAAATACTGGTGATATTTGATTAGCCATTATAAGGATTCTGCAAAGTAATGTTTTCTTTATTTCCTAAGGTCTAGACACACAGCCAAAATTAAAGCAATCACTTCAAGTTATACCTATAGAAGACCTCCCAAAGAATTTTGGATTTGTTTGTGTCTTTGACTTTATTTTGACATTATTGAGCTGGAGACAGCTCTTTATTTCTGACTCTATTCCATTGGCTTCAAGGATACTGCTCAACTGCATATGCTATGCCAGGCATTTTTTTTCCCCTGGTGCTGGGAGCTGATCTCATGCATGCTAAGCACACACTCCACTGAGCTATAACCCCAGCTCCAGGACTCTCCTTAAAAAAAAAAAAATCAATTACTGATTAGTGTCACTTTAGCCCATTCTGTGCCAACAAAATTAGGCATTCTTTGAAAAGCTCAGGATCTTATTCAAATTTTTTCTTCATAATCCTATCATTCCTTTGGGCCCAGCTCTGCTACTAAAGAGATACACTGCAACGTTCCCCATGCAGTACAATTTGCAAGGATGTTATTGCATTTTCTCACATTCCCAGTTAGCAGTTGTGATAGGTCTCATACTTACAAACTAAAACCATGACGAGGATACATTGGCTCCAATTCCTCTAAAACATCGTGGCATATTTAATTTTGCTCTTCAACTCGTGAAAAAATGGTTACTTCTCTTCTGGTGAATTTTCTCAGTGGATTTTCTACAGCATGGCGCTCAGCCCTGGCTGTACATCAGAATCCCTGGGAGCTTGTTTAAACATACAGATGCCCAAGGCCCTGCTGCCAAAAATTCTGAATCTGTAGCTGGCAGTTGTCTATTTAAAAGCTCCACAGGTAATTTTGATGTGCAGCCAGGGTTGAGAAATGCTGTTCTACAATATGTCTATGAGCATTTCTTCCGTGGGAATGGAGACTAAAGATGAATTGATTCCTAAATTTTGCAAGCAGTGATACAATATGGACCCTCATTTTTATGTCATGACTCACATGGAGAAGGGGTAGAACAGGACATAGAGAACAGGATTAGAACCCTGTGCCACTGTGCAAGCATACATGCCTGTGGTCATTCACTTCTCCACTGCTCTCCCCTGAACACCAACTGTCTGGGGTCTGCTGACTGATGTGACCAAGTCCTTCAGATGCTGGGCCACCCTGTTCTCTAAGATCTTGATAAAATAGTTTTAAACCCTGCCCCATCAATAGGAGAAAACTCAGAGATCTCTCCTGTGTCTTTGAGATGGAGCAGAAGAAGGCATAGAAGTGGTGGAACCTATCAGATTTTCCTAAATTGCCTGGCAAAGTGGCTCATGTGGTACAGCACCTGCCTAGCAAGCATGAGACCCTGAATTCGGTCTCTAGTACTGCTAAATAATTTGGCCTCCTAATTGCTATCTACTCTGGATTCCACTCTCCTCAAAATCTACCTTGGCTGGTTTCACCTCTGTGCACACTGTCCTTTTTCTGTACCACAGTTTCTCATGGGATAAAGCTTTGATAACCTCCTTCCCTGAAGTGCCACCATCACAAATGGGGATGCAAGCAACAGAGCATAGGTTGACATCAGAGGTGGGTAACCCAGAGCACAAAGAGCTAAAAGCTCCAAGGTAAATACTAAGCATCTTCATTCTACTCCATAAACCCCTCCAGGTAGTGCAAGCAACTCCTTGCTAGGTTGCTTGCCTGGTCTCCCATTCAGCCCCTACAGTTGTCAACCCCAGCCACTGCTGCCTGCTGTTTTTCCTGTGAAGAGTAACCATAACAAAATACCTGAGACAATCACTTTAAAAGAGGAAAGGTTTATTTTAGCTCAAAGTTTTGGAGGTCTCAGCCCATGGTTGATTGGCCCAGCTGCTTTTATACTGCAAGGCAACAGTACATCATAACTGGGAAAATATAATGGAACAAGCTGTTCACCTCATGGTGGCTAGGAAGCAAATAGAGGTTAGGGCTGGAGCTCCATTATCTCCTTCAAGAGTGTGCCCAGATGACCTACATCCTATTCTGGCTCCACTACTTAAAGGTTCCACCACCTCCCAATAGCACCACAGGTTGGGAACCAAGCCTTTAGCACACAGGCCTCTGAAGGACTTTCCAGGTCCAAACCATAGCAGTAATTTAGTTATTTCTCTGTTCAGAGTCTGCTCCATGACAGCTTTTCCCTCCATCCCCTTAAAGCTGTCAGATCATTGGATCATCCAGACAGTGTCCATTTTCTCCCTCAGGAGTTTTTCCACCTACTTCTAAACTAATTTTTTTTGTTCATTAAACTGATCCCCAACAGAGATGAATCTAATTGAATAATTATCTTAAAATCTGTAAGCTTCTTTGACCTCTTGAGCAATTTAATAAATAAAAACAAAGAAGTTATATCATGAACTGTAGGAAAAAAAATCTCCATGCCTTTATCAGCTGCATTTCAGGAGCTCTGAGTGCAGAAGCCTCCTTATGTGCATATGCCAGCCAGCTGCCTGGAGCAAAGATTGTTTAGTCACCTGAGGACATTAGGACACGGCTCATGGGTGATTCAGGGAAATGATTGGTTAGACTGATCCGAAGCAGATCTAAGCTGCCCAGAAGGCAAATCTCAGGCTACCACCTGGCAAATCCTGGACAAGACACTCAGTATGTTGTTCCCCCATCCCCCCAAGCTGTTGGGGACTACTCATCCAGGCCCACCACTGAGTCCCCCTCTAGACACTGCTGTTGGCCGAAGAAAGCTGCTTCCCCAAGACTGTACTGTTGCACCACTGCAGTGTGCCAGTGAATTTTGACAGCTGGCTGGAAGGTAGAGGAGTATTTGTAGCTTGTTGAGGTATCAAAGACTACCAAGGTCAATTTGGAACTACAATGTAGCACTACTGAACATGGAACTAGGGAGAGACGTGTACCATCAGTTCTGCACCACTGGGATGACCTTCCTCTAATGACTGGTTAATGTAAGGGGTCGGAGCTCCCTGCTGTCTCAGTCAGACAACTCTGGGAAGAGGTGCAATTTCATTCCATTTCTGTTTGCCTTGGCCTGGTACTGCATCCCTCACTGCCTTGCTGGTACTGGTCCACTGTCTACTCAAAGACTCAGTCCCAGAGTTGGCTTCCCAGGAAACCTGACCTAGGATGACTGGCTTTGTTTATTGACTGGATTTGTCAAAAATAGTTGAGTAACATGACAGATCTCTAGGGCATTTTAAGATAGCCACAACTCCAGAGGTGCTTGCAAGAAGTAGTTATTCACACTATTTAACATCTTATAGGGTATGAGCATCACAGAATCAGAACCGAGGCCAGCTGTGGTCAGCTGGCACGCCTGGACCAATGTGGCTGTCTGAATTGTCATTCTAATTTCAGTGACTTAAGTGGCAGCTATGGAGAGGATATAAAAAGTGGGTTTTTCAACAGCTGGTCAATTCTCTCCTGCAGAATTTTGTTTGCTGTATCAAAGGGACAAGTGTTTAGGCCAGGATGCTAAGACCGACAGAGTTGGTTATTCTTTTAATTATCTGCCTAACTTATAATAATTCAAGATCCACTTCCTCATGGCAACAGCCCTAATCTCTTGACCATGCTGGGCCCACGCCTGTCTCTATTAATATGTTGTGGGAATGAAAAAGTAGTTTCTTACATGGTGACTGGATCTATGGAGTGTGAGCTTTACACTTTTAGAGGCAGAATTCCAAAGACCTAACCTAGAAAGAATTTTCCCAAGGCACACAGAATTTATTGTGAAGCATAACTAGCATATTTATATTCATGACCAGGAATCAGAGCCTTGAAATTTATATAATATTAGAGCATTTCTTTAAGAAAAAGAATGTGCAAAAGGTATAAATATAAAAGGTGTGAACATGAATATTTATTTTTAATAAACTGGAATACAAACTTCAAAAAAGTGTTATAAGTACCAGCAACATCAAAAAATCTGGAAACTACTAATACGTTTCTGGCACACCTCTGTAATACTTTTCCCCTATAATTTTTGGATGCATAGGGTCAATTTTGTAATATTTTTACAGAAAATACCAAGGTAATTCAGTCTTTCACATAATTGATCAAAGTTTCTTCTTTCTTATTAGCAGTTTAGAAATTTTATTTTAACTTTATAAATTGCTATTGCTAATGTCATGCCAAATTTTAGGACTGTTATCAAATTTGGCCAAATGAGTTCTAACTGATATTTTTCATATAAATCTGAAAGAATCTTCTACAGAGTAGTTTGTGGCTTTGCACATTTCAAGCTTTTCTCCCTATCTGCATTCTTTCTGTATCTTGCCTTGTACTCCTGTTTCCTATTGTGATACACTGTCTATCCCTGAGTCTTTACATCATGACACCAAGTCATGAAAGATGCTAACAGTAAGACAAGTACAAGGAACTCTGAGAGAAGATGACCTGCCCTGCTATCTCACAAAGATTTGGTTTTTTCAAATGTTAGGATTAAATGTGACTAGTTGTGAATGCACTTTATAAATAGCAGGTAATTTTAAAAATTAGTAGTCATTGTGTTTATAAAAGTATTTCACACACACACATACACAGATACACACACCTAAGACACTCTGGAGTGGGAAGATTTAATGTCTGCCTGGCTAGACTCAGACTTGTTTAGGGTATGTTGTTCCTTTCTTTTGGAAAGGGAATAGCTACCCTATGCTTATCCTGATCTTGTATCTTAGAAGTAGATAACTTGTTTTTGAGTTTCCAAACTCACACCTGGAAGGAGTTTGCTTTGAGTCCAGATAAGACTTTGGACTTTGGACTTTTGAGTTGATGCTGGAACAGGTTAAGATTTGGGGGACTGTGGAACAGGATAATTGTCTTTTGCATTGTGAGAAGGATATGAGCTTGGGGGGGCTGGAGCATGATTCTACAGTTTGAATGCCTCCCCCCCAAAGCTCATGTAGAAATTTAATACCTATTGTGAGGTATTAAGAAGTAAGACCAATGGTTCTTTAAGAAGTAATAAGGTCATGAGGGCTGTGCCCTCATGAATGGGTTAATCCATCCGTGGATTAATGGATTACCAAGTAATCTTGTGAGTGGGTCTGTTATACACATCAGTTTGGCTCTCTCTTAGATAGGTGCCCCCCCCTTTAGGCACATGATAGCCAGTATCTGCAGAGCATCCCCAAGCAAAAAGGCCTTCACCAGAGGTGGTCTCTAGTCTTCCCAGCCCCCATAACTGTGTGCTGAATAAACCTTTATTCTTTCTAAACTACCCAGTCTGTGTTATTCAATTATAACAAACCAAAACAAGGACAGCTACTTTTATCATTGTTATTATTTTTATGAGATAAAAAGACACCTGGGAATTCCTATTGCATTATCTCTGCTCTCTTCTCAACCCACTCACCTTCTAGAGGCACATAAAACAAAATAATTGGCACCAACTGGACAGAGTACAGTTGATTCACCCTCTAATTTTCCTTTCAACTTTGTAAAATACATATTAAAATACTGACAATGTTTTTCTCAAGCAAGTAATAGTATCACTGGAAAATGTAAACCAAGGGCAGTTTATCTAGCTTCACAGAAAACTCCCCATAGTCTAGGAATGGCATATTCAAGTTCATAATTTTGGTGAGGCATTTATTTGAAACATATTTACAGGTTCATTTTAAAAAATTAACACTGCAGCCAGGTGCACAGGCATGTTCCAATAATCCTAGCACCTCAGAGGCTGAGGTAGGAAGATCATGAAGTCCAAGACCATACTGAGCAACATAGGGAGACCCTGTCTCAAAATCAAAACAAAAAATACATAAGGAGCTGGAGGAATGACTCAACAATAGAATGCCTTCCTGGCAAGCACAGGCTCTGAATTCAAACCCCAGTACCACAAAAATACTACTACTAAGAATAAGAATAAGAATAATAGTAAGATTTGGGGGGATAAAGTTCCTATGCTCTTAAAGATTTCTGAACCAACTCATCACGGTAGATACTTTTTAAAATTCTGTGTCAAGCCCGGCACCAGTGGCTCACACCTTTAATCCTAACTACTTAGGAGGCTGAGATGGAGAAGATCATGATTTGAGGTCAGCCCAGATGAATAGTTCATAAGACCCCATCTCCAAAATAATCAAAGCAAAATGGACTGAAGGAGGGGTGGTTCAAGTAGTAGAGCATCTGTTTTGCAAGTATGAAACCCTGAGTTCAAACCCCAGTCCCACCCAAAAAAAAAAAAAACCAGTGTTGATTGAAATGCTGCCTGTTGTCTTGCGAGCAGAGCCCTGGATGGGAGAGAAGAATGCCACTGTGCTCTTCCTTCCCTCATTACCAACAAATCCTGTTGCAAATCATCTCCCCCCCAGGACATTCTCCCCACATCGTTAGGCAGGCCCAGATGGTCACAAGCGCCTATATCAGATCTTCAGAAAACCTGAGCTAAGTATTTTCCCTAGAGGATTCATAATCCTCCACATAAGTTGGTGTAAAAAAAACTGACAAATTGCTTTTATTAATAAAAAAAAAAAAAAAGGTTCTCCAACTTGTGGACTGGAAATCCCATGGGTGCTCATCTGGGCAAAAGAATTTCTCACTTCATTCCTCTCTCAGTCTAAGAGTGGCTAGTGGATAATTTTTTAATTTTTGTGAAACTGCAGCAAATGCCTTATTACTCCCTCTGTAATTGAAATAGAAGAGTGGGACTGGATGATAAAAACAAAGAAAAAGAGAAAATCCTATTTGTAGTTTACATGCTAACTGTGGCTGTTGCAATAGGCCTAAATGCAACCTAGTTTTTTTTTTTTTAATATATTTGGGGGTTTTTTTTCTTTATTCATTTGTGCATACATTGTTTGGGCCATTTCTCCCCCACCCCCACTGTGCCTCCCGCCTCCTCCCTCTCCCCCCCACCCCCTCGCTTCCAGGCAGATCCTGTTCTGCCCTCTTCTTCTCCAATTCTGTTGAAGAGAAAACATAAGAGATAATAAGAAAGACAGAATTTTTGCTAGCTTGAGATAAAGATAGCTATACAGAGAGATTCCTAGCATTGCTTCCATGCACATGTGTATTACAACCCTAATTGGTTCATCTCTACTAGACCTCTTTACTACTTCCCAGTCCCCTTCCCATAGTGGCCTCTATCAGTTTAAGATTATTTTATTAGCTCCTCTACAGTGGGCACATCAAACACTTTCAAGTTTTGGGTTCCTTCCTTTCCCTATTCCTCCTTTACGTGGTCTCCCCTTAGCGTGTGACCCATGTCCAATAATATTACTGCAACCTAGTTTTGTAGTGGAAAAAATATGAGTAACCCAACAAAAAACACAGACGTCCCCTTAAAAAGAATATGTGTTGTTCTTTTCGACTGTCTGCTTCCTGAAGCTCTTTCCTGCATTTAAATACCTTCCTACTTGCTGTGGTTTGGGCAAGTGTCCCCAGTGGTCTTGTGCTGAAAGCTTGGTCCCCAGCCCCAGCAATATTGGGAAGATAGTAGAGCCTTTAGTGGCTGGACCTAGTGGGAGAAGTTGGGTCATTGGGAGTGTGCTCTTGAAGGGGATGTTAGGACCCAGGCCTCTCCTTTTCCTCTCTATTTCTCACCCAGCCATATTGTGAATGGACTTCCTCTACCACAGGCTCCTACCATGGTGCTGCCTCACCACAGATCCTCAGCAATGCAGTCAACCATTGATGGCCTGAAACCTCTAAAACTGTGAGCCAAAACAAACCTTTCCTCTTCACAAGTTGATTATCACAGGTATTTATTACTGTAGTGGAAAGCTGATGAATGTACCACCTAATGGATCTGAAAACTCGCTGGCTTTTCCTGGCTCCCTGGCTGCCAACACACAGTTGCCTTGACCCCAAATACAATTAACAGTGACAGTGGGAATTGTCCTTTTTCTCTGACGTCAGCAACATTGTGTCAGGAATAAGTCTTCTGGCTCAAAACTGCCAAGTCAGATTCCGCCAGAGCAGAGCCTAAGATAAGATTTTGAAGACAAGTTGCTTATTTGGGACATGAGCTCAGGAAGCTATGCTTGGAGAGGCAGGGAAAGACAGTGCCTTAATCACCGGGATACGCCTGAACTTTGGACATACTGGGGACCCTTGGGAGATGGTTCAGAACACAGCTACCCCACTGAGAGGTGAGGAGTCTAGACTACTTATCCTGTGTTTGAGACATGTCACCCCAAATTCATATGTAAAGCCTCAACCCCAGTGTGGCTATATGAAGTCTTAAGGGTAGGGCCCTGATCTAATAGGATTAATATCCATACAGAAGAGACACCAAATAGTACTCTCAATCTCTCTCTCTCTCTCTCTCTCTCTCTCTCTCTCTGTCCTTTTCTCTGCATGTGTGTCTCCACTCACATGAGGAAAGGGCATGTGAGGACATAGCAAGAAGGTGAAGCCAGGAGAGGGCCCTCACCGGAAACCAGTTCAGCCAGAACCTTGACCTTGTACTTTCAGCCTCCAGGAGAGTTAAACAAATAAAGTTCCGGCTAGTGGAGTGGCTTAAGTGGTAGAACCCCTGCCTAGCAAGTGTGAAGCCCTGAGTTCAAACCCCAGTACCATCAAAAGAAAAAAAACTAAAAATAGAAAATAAAGTTCTGTTGCTAGTCTCCCAGGTTATTTTGTTATGGTTATTTTGTTATAAATTTTCTGACTTTCTTTTGTCCTATCTTTCTTTTGTACTAGCACACCATGACACCCAGCCTGCCCCACTTGGTGTGAGCAGCACATTGTGGGAGGGGGCTATCAGCTGAATAATCATGGGGACTTTCAGAAACCATAATTAAGGAAGGAAACTTGAAAGAAGGGGCTACAGGTGAGGCCATAGAGAAATTGTAGCACAGAGTCCTGTGGCATCCAGAGTGGGGTTTTCACCAGATCAGACTTGCTGCAAGGATTTCCTCCCTTGTCCTGGCTGACTACCTTTGCGCCAAGGTTCTGCCCTCCACAGATTCATAAATCACTCTTCTGTGTCTGTCAAAGGCCATTTCTGATGCTTGCAACTAACACCCACTGTGCTCTCCAAGTTAAATTGAGACATTAGAACAAGAATTTGTGTCATCTTCATCTTAGGATCCTAAGTTGTGACAGTAAAGATGCCTATTCCAGGCTGGTGTGATGCTTCATACCTGTAATCCTGACTATTTGGGAGATGGAGGTAGGAAGACCAACATATGAGGCCAACTCAAAACAAAAGCATGAGACTCTATCTGAGAAAGAAACTAAAGCAAAAAGAGATGGAGGCATGTCTAGAGTGGTAGATTGCAAGTGTGAGGCCTTGGATTCAAACTCCAGTACCATCCAAAAAAAAAACAAAAAAGATGTCTATTTCATCCAAAACAAGGCAAATTCATATATGACCCTGCAAGAATGCTTTGTGAAAAATAAGATTATGGTATTATTTGCCTCAATTCTGTATCAAAAGCCTTAGCATTTTATTATGCGAGTTGGCAGTTCTATTACTACCTAATTTGTCTTAAGGCAAAAATTGGATAGAAGCTAAATGATGAATACACAAGAATCATTTTAGGGCATTATAAATAATAGCAAGAAACTAGAAACAAATCAAAGTACAAATCAGAGTGGTATTCAAATTAATTGCAATATAGATATAATGCAGTATCTATATCATATCATATCATATCTATGTCAATATATCCATATTTTGTATTCATTAAAAGTTACACCGTGAGCTGGTCATAGTGGCACATGCCTGTAATCCCAGTACTCAGGAGGCTGAAGAAGGAGGACTGTGGGTTCAAGGCCAACTTGACTACATGGAGAGACCCTGGGTCCAAAAAACAAAAGAAAAAACAGTGACATTGCAATGGTATGCTTTTCAATATGAGAAAATGTTCACAACAGAAATAAAAAACAAGTTACAGGACAGTATATTCAGTTGGATCCCATTTTGTAACAAGAAAAATGTATAAATCTCAGAGAAAATTCTGAAAGAATACAGATCAATATGTTAAGCAAAGTTAAACTTGGGAAGTAGAACAAATATAATTATATTTAGATATATTTATGATTGCTCAATAATAAGCATCAGCTACTAGCCAAATTTTTATATCATTGTCATAATATTGATATCTACTCTACCTTTACAAGGATGTTTTAGGGTAAGAAAGTGTAACTGTCACTAAAAGTTTCATAAACATAGTGTTAAGGAAAGCTTCCATAAAGAGAAGATACATGAAGATCTTCAAAACGATTTAGCACTTCTAGGAGTGCAATGATTAATATCAGCAGGCATAAAAATAATGCAAAGATTATACGTGAACGATTGGCCATCAAGTGTGAAACGATACAGGAATTCACTCAGTACAAAAAGTGCAAACCTAAAATTGCCTTCAGCATCAATTGCATCAATTACAAGAGATCAAAAAGTCCTGGCCAGTAAAAGTCATAAAATTATGCAAAAATATTAATAGAGTAATGGATATTATGACTATTGCTCCCAGAATCCTAAGAAATCCTAAGGAAGTCAAAATAAATAAGTTGTTCTGGCAGAAGAATGAAAGCAAGTGTATCACTCAGAAGCTACTAAATTAAGTTCTGTTGTCCTGGCAACTCTAATGCTTCGATAAATAAGTTATATGATATCCTACAGAACCTGGAGTTTCTCGTGTGCTGGTAAAAATTCAAAAGTCATTTCTTCTATGTCCTTGTCACACACTTAGCCTGAGAGATGACCAATGGAATAGAAACTGTAAGTTGCTTCCTTCTGCCATCCTAACAGAATTCAGATTTGGTTTGGGTGGAATCCTCGTGTCACTGGATATGTGTTAGAAAGTTATTGGTCTCATCAGAGAAAGAATTCAAGAATGAGCTGTGTGCTGGTGGCTCTTAACTATAATTCTAGCTACTCAGGAGTGCAGAGATCAGGAGGATTGCAGTTTGAAGTCAGCTGCAGGCAAATAGTTTGGGAGAACCTATCTTCGGGAAAAAAAAAAAATCACAAAAAAAGGGCTGGTGGAGTGGCTCAAGTGGTAAGAGCACGTGCCTAGCAAATGTGAAGCCCTGAGTTCAAACTCCAGTGCTGCCAAAAAAAAGAAAAAAGAAAAGAAAAGAAGGAGACAAGCCAGGGAATATTTATTACTGCGGAGTAAAGGCAAAGCAAAGAAAGGAGCACTTTACTGGAAGTCCCAAGACCTCAAGCTTTTAATGGGGTCTGTGGACATTGGGTGGCCAGTCCTGGGAGCCCGGGTTGATGCGTCATCAACTCTTCCCATATGCCAGGCAGGGGAATGGTTGGCTTTGGATGCTCGGACCAGAGTTGTGATTTTCCACTGCCTGTGGGGATGCAGGTGAGCAAGACCTGTTCTTTGCCATAAGTCATTCTGTTGATGTCATCAGTCCAGGATGCAATTTCTTGCAACATCCAGGCCATTGTTCCCTGCCTAACTCCTGTCTCCGCTGCACACACAGCCTGTGCTCTCCTCCCTTCTCCAGCTTGCTTTGCCTTGGAAGCCTGACCTTCAGGGACTGCACCATGGGCTCTCGTGACCTTGAGCTTTCCAATGGCCAATGGGGAGCCTCTGAGTGAGATCACAGGATAGGATGAGGGTAGTAGGTGTTTCCTCTCAGCTGAACCTGAGGCTAAAGTCACCCCAAAAGAGAGTGCCCACTTTCCCTGATGGTGCCAGTTGGTATTCCAAAGAAAGAAGCACCAAATATGGAACATCTGTTAGAAGCATTACTGGGGGTACTTACAGAGCAAGCTGCAGAACCCTCACACAGGACAGAAAGAGAAAGATGTTCTACTTGGGTGTGTCCACGCCCAGGGCAGCTGGGTGTGGAGTTTATCTGAAGGTTTAAGGAATTTGGTTCAGCATCAGGTTCTTTTGGCATTTTAACAGCCTCCACACTTTTATCAGTGCCTGGAAGTGTTCAAGGCCCTGGCTTGGGTTCAAGACTGCTGGGAAAACCTGCAACGGGCTAATCCCAGAGCAGTCAAGGCACTGTGTTTTTTAGTCAGGACACAGAGAGAAGGCGGCAGGGAACTGGGGGACCCCACACCAGGAGAGTTATCCCGGGTTCCCTCCTCATAGGATGGCTGACTCTCTCAGCCTAGGCTCCCAGGGCTGGAGAAGAGGGCTCCTCTCCACAGACCATCTACACCGGTGGTACCTTTGTCTCTAGGCTCTGGAAACCATTCACCCAGCCACTCTTCAGGCCTAGGAATGCCTAAGGCTTTGCTGGTACTCACCACAGGGTATGCCTTCTCTCCTGGAATCCCTACACCCCATTTTTGTAAATGATCACTCAACTAAATGTGTTAGCTCTTTCCTGTTGGGACCCTGCCTCGGGGAAAACTGGTCCTGCCCACCCCCCCTTCCAAGAATTCACCTTGGTTTGTTTAAACCAATCATCACATTCCATTGAGTAAGGAGGGAAAGGAGAGTAACTCAGGATTCTTGCTTGCAATCCCAGGCCTGATGCCTCCTCTCAGGAAAGCTGACGTTTTTGTAACAGACCCCAAGGGCCCATATTCTAGTGTCTTCTTTCTGGCTCAACATGCAGTACAATGATCAGGGTTGGTGAGAGGAGGAGAGTCCACTCCCCAGTCGTCAGGGGTCCAGGCTGCTTTCATTCAATGTCCCCACTTTTCCCAAGGGCCCCTTGGTCTGGCTGCTGGCAGAAAGAGCAGGTGTAAGCAAAGCAGCAGTCCTAGAAGTGAGGTGAGTTCCTCATGGGCCAGACCTCAGACGCCAGCCCAGCCAACTGCACGGAACGGAGAAGTATGGCCTAGCTGTGTGACCAGGAAGAAAACAGAAGGGTTTGGCGAGCAATGAGCAGAATGTGACAGAAACTGAGCTACAATGTCTCAGTTCATTTGTCTGTTTGTTTTTATACAAGAAGGAATCTGGGAGTGGACAATCCAGAGCTGGTTGAGCCTCTTCCCCCTCCTCTGCTTCCTCTAGATCTGTCCAACTGCATACAGCAAGAAGGTGGACAACGTGAAGAAACCCTCTAGCTTCGTCTGGTTGGGGTTACTTGTTTCTATCACCTATTTTAGAGGTCAGTGTCGTAAGTGAACTCTCTTTTGCAAAACTCACTTTGTGATGGGGAAAAAAAGGTGTGGCTCTGTAACAAAAGGAAAGGACCTGTTTGGGTGCTGTTGTTTTTTGGTTTTGTTCTTTGCAACACTGGGGTTTGAACTCAGGGCCTCATGCTTGCCAGGTAGGTGATCTACCAGTTGAGCCACTCCACCAACCCATTTTTGTATTGGGTATTTTTTGAGATAGGGTCTCTTGAACTATTTTGTCCAGGGCTGGCTCAAATCATGATCCTCCTGATCTCTGCTTCCCCAGTAGCTAGAATTACAGGCGTGAGCCACCAGCACCTGGCGTGGTCTGTTCTCTAAACAACTTCTCTGGAAGGCTCACCTAACAGACACCTGTTTCATAGTCAGCAAACTTTGTTGAATCCTGTGGAAAAGATACCAGAGAAAATACAGGACCTTCTATTAAATTTAAATTTCGGATAAACAACAAATAACTTTTTTAGTATAAGAATGTGTGTCTCATACTAGATAGCCTGTTTTTACTAGATCTAGAAAGTCTAGACTAGGGAGATGTGTATGTTTTTAAGGATATAGTACCTTTCTGAAAAAAGTCAACATTCTGCTACTAAGGAAGAAGGGGAGATGGACATTAGGTGACAACTGTGGATGCATGGCTCAGAAACCAGGTGACCCAACATTTGCCGATACCACATAAGCACTTATGTATTTGCCGATACCACTACATCTGCTGGATGTAGCTTTCAGGAAGTTTCATTTTCCTCCTAAGATAAATGGGCAGACTTGACATTTCCCTGAACTGGAGATGTGAGTCTGGAGGCTCAGCAGCCATCTGGAGGCTATGAGGTGACAAACTTGAGAACAGAAGCTTACATGCTGAGGATGGGAGAAAGAAAGGTGGTAAGAGCTTGTGTCCAGAAGGGATTGGTGTGCTGTGAGCCAACCTGGATGGCCTGCCCAGACCAGACTTTTTTTTGAGAAAGGATCTCACTATATATTCAATCTGGCCTCAAACTCTCAATCCTCCTTCCTCAGCCTCCCAAGTGTTGGGATTACAGGTATGTATCACCACACCCTGCTCCAGCCCAGACTTCTTAAGGTACACAACAAACTATCTATCTCTCTAAGCTATGCTATGTGTTTCATTCTTTCCTTCTTTCTCTCTTTCTTGACTTCCTCTCTCCTTTCCCCCATTTTTTCCTTTTTTTTTATCATAGTATATCACAACTGATAAATCTCTCTTACCTTGTACTCTAAAACCGTGGATATAGAGCCAAGAGCAGGCGTTTGACATCTTTCTAGGGATGAGAAAGGCAACCTGAGAATTAAACCAAGACCCCAAAAACAGCATAGCTAATGGGATTTCCCCAAAGCCAGGCTCGCCAGATTAGGCTGGTCCTAACACCCACCCTGCCTTCATTATGTGAACCAGAAAATGTCTTTATCATTTAAGATAATTTAAGGCAGCCTTCAGTTCCTTATAGGAAAAACATCCTAACTAATAAAATGAAATTCTTCAGCCCAATACATACACTTCTAGTGGATTTGACATTTATCTCGCTATACCAAGTCAGGGAAATAAAATTAACGTGAGGCCATATGACACAACAGACACTTTTTAAATAGGAATACATACATGTTTAGGAACAAAAATTCAAAGTGAAGTCACATAATTTAGTGTATTTGGCAAGCGTGTTTCTCCCCCTGTTATTTTCTGGGTCTTGTAAGACCTGTAAATGGATTACACTTCGGGTATTAATTATCCCGATTGTTTCTGTACTCGGCAGGAAGATACTGCATTCTTAAGTTTCAATAAGTGGACTCCTGAGACTCACGGGGAGGAAGCATGTCATGTTCTATTCTCAACACGTCACTGTCAATATCTTCTGACTCAATAATGCTTATGCATGTACAAGCTGTGATGAGTTCTTGTACTCTTTAAAATCCATAGCTCGACATTCATAGCTGTTCCAGCCAGCAGGAGTTAATTTTAGCTGGGTTGCTCTCACTGTTTCATGCAGCGCCTTTGGGTTCCTCATACACACCCACAGCATGATCCACACCCTCGGTCAGGTCTACTTTGGTAGGAGCTGTGTGTCACAGAGCCAGTAGGAATGAAGGCCACCTGGGGGAAGTCTCAAGTTCATGTCTACACAAAGTGACATGATCATTCCAATCAGTGCCACACGGGGAAGGGAAGGAAAGTCCAGGAATGAAATAACCAGTGGTTATTTCCAGTGTGACTAGTGCGTGTCCTCGGCTGGCCCCTTGGAAGCGTCACTTCCCGATGGATGAAGCCCACTGGCTGTGTCTCCTTGAACACATATGCCAAACTGAGTTACATCAACCTCCAAAACCACTGTGTCCTCCTGTGGGACCTCTGTGTCCTCCTTGTGTTGATGGAAACTGATCTATAACCAGGGCTTCATTCATCAACAACCCCAACCATGGCACCTGGGGAATCACAGAATTTGTCACTAATGCCCACCTTCTGGAAGTGACCTGCCACGTCCCCATCATGTGTATTTGCTCTTACATAAGGTCGTAAATTCTACGGCTACTACATATCACACGTATGGCATATGCTGCATCACATGTAATCTGTAGACACACTATTATTTTTGCACACCGTACAGGTAACGCTGGACATTACTGTTCTATGTAGCAGGGAGATAATATGAATATGATATTTATTTATTTATTTTATATTGTACTTAACCTACCTCTGTAACAACTCATAGACTGATATATATCTGAAATGTAAAAATAAAACTGCTTAATCCTTTTGAATGAATATTTCCCAATCAATACAATTCTCACCCCAACTTTCCTTGCAAAGATTTCCAAAACTCAGCTCATTTAGGGGGCACCAAGCACCAGGTAGCCCCTACTTATCCTCAGAGGTCAGAGGAAGGATAGAAATGGACCATCACTCATCATTTCTCAAGACACAGTGAAACTTCCCTCTTCTTTTTTTTTTTTTGGCAGTACTAGAGTTTGAACTCAGGGCCTCACACTTGTGAGGCAGGCATTCTACCACCTGAGCCTCACCAGCCCTGCCCCCCCAACACTAATTTTTTTTTTTTTTGCTTTGGTTATTTTTTCCTTTTTTTTTTTGGATAAGGTCCCCAACTTTTTGCCGCTGACCAGCCTCAGATCTTGATCCTCCTACCTCTACCTCCCATATAACTGGGATTATAGGCATGCACCACCATACCATGAAAAACTTTTCACTTTCTGCTTCTGTTCTTTCCTCATACATTACATAAGCTTTGATAAAAAGGGTGAAACTACACCATCCTTCAGCTTGGATTGACTTGCTGGGTGACCCAGGGAACCCTCAGCTTTCCTTTTCCATGTGTGCCTCCTACGATTGTCCTTTAGCAGGTACATGGCAATGGCCACTGCTGTCTCTCGCTCCTACTCAGGTTTTATTTTTGAAACACTTGCCATTCCTCATCATACCAAGTAGCTGGCTTGACTACAGTTCTCACTCTTTTAGCTGCTGTGTCAATACTTCAAAACATTCAGTCAGTTAACTCAATTCAGTCAAAATTTGTCACAATGTTTAGCATTGTGTTGACACAGCCCATGGCATTGGAGGGAATACAGCTCATTAGGTTCTTAGTGATTCTTTACAGAGCAGAGCTCGGCACTGTAACAGCTACAAATGCAGCTGGACCACCACCACAAAAGGAAGGAAATCAGTGCCTACCGGATGCCAGGCACCATGTTAAACTTTATCCACATTTGATCTCATTCAGTCTCATAATACCCAAGCCCTTCCTGCTGACCACCACTGGGAGCTGGAAAAAAGGAGAGTTGATTATGGAGTTCCAACTCACACATGAATACTCAAAGGATGCAGCAAAAGAGAGGCTTAACAGCCAAGTTTCACTTAGTGGTTTAATTTCCTTGAACTTGAATTTGGTGTTGTTGCAAACTGATATGGTTTCTTTAAATAAGAGTGCAAAATGGTCTTGATATGTCATTTGTCCAAAGAAAGTGGACTTCAGAGAGGGTTAGAAGCAGTGTGGGGCTGGGATGTAGCTCAGTAGGGGGTGGAGGGACTTGTCTGGCATGTGAGAGGCCCTGAGTTCGATTCCCAGCAATGCAAAAAATGAAAAGAAAAGAAAGAAACAGGTGAGGAGATTAAGGGCAGGGACAAGAAGGAAAGCTGCACCCTATTCCACAGTATCTATGAAATGCACCTTCAAAACAGCACTGTCCGAGTTCCTACTGTATACAGTTACAGGACTGACCAAGGAATTTCAAGGGATCAAGAAGAGACACTAACTTGGCTAAGGAGTAGCCAGGGAACATTAATGAGGCATTTAGCAAAGGTGCCTTAGAATTCAGCAATGACAATGTCCCCAGGCTCAGAACCAGGGCAGAAGGCAGCCTGGGGCAGCCTAACTCAGAAGGTAGACAGAGAAAGTCCTCAGAAACAGGTCTGTAGCTGCCATTGACTGTAATATAAATAAAGTTTCTACTTTAAATGAACTATTCCATTTTTACTCTAAATAGCTCCATCTTAAAAAGAACTAGTGAATGTCCTCACATTATATACCTGCTTGCCTCCATTCTGTGCTCAAGGAAATCCAGTCCTAGGACATGGTAACCATTTATGAGGTAAAGAGAGAAGCAGTCCTCCTTAAAAGCAATAAACCACCTCTCCAGGGCTTCCAGAACAATCCCAGCCGAGCCAAGAAATTGTCCCAGACGGAATCGATTTTCCCCTAATTATAAAGTTTAGCAGTTTCATGTCTAGAACGACAATGATATCAACAGAAAACAGGGCAATAATTTCTGCCTTAGTGTTTCTCAGTTCTCAAAAACTAATTGGTCATTTGCTCATGGGTTTCCCTTTTACACACATCCCATTATGCACACACAAAATGCAAGTCAAAGTGCAGTGCTTTCCCATTTGTTTTCCCAAATTAAAAATTCATCTGTTAGCCTGGCGCAGTGGTGAAAATCTGTAATCCCAGCATTCCCAAGGCTAATGCAGATGATTTCAAGTTCAAAGCTAGCCTGGGCAACATAACAAGACACTGTCTAAAAACAAAACAAAGTACCTGGCACACATTTTTTTTTCATTTTTCTTTTATTATTCATATGTGCATACAAGGCTTGGTTCATTTCTCCCCCTTGCCCCCACCCCTCCCTTACCACCCACTCCACCCCCTCCCGCTCCCCCCCTCAATACCCCGCAGAAACTATTTTGCCCTTATCTCTAATTTTGTTGTAGAGAGAGTATAAGCAATAATAGGAAGGAACAAGGGGTTTTGCTGGTTGAGATAAGGATAGCTATACAGGGCATTGACTCACATTGATTTCCTGTGCGTGGGTGTTACCTTCTAGGTTAATTCTTTTTGATCTAACCTTTTCTCTAGTTCCTGGTCCCCTTTTCCTATTGCTGGCACACATTTTTAAAAGGTGTACAATAAAACCTTCTGTAAAGTTCCTAAAGATTTATTAAGATGCTAGCAAGCCTTTATGCATTTATTCTGAGGGGAAAAAGGGAGAAGGAAAGAAATAAGGAAGAAAGGAAAATTATTTCCCCCATGTAATAACTGCCCTCACACTCATGCACACATACACACAGAGGATTGCTGTGCACATTCAGGTGTTCCTACATTAATTATTAATTCATGCTATCACAAAAAACCAGAAACTATATATATCAAAAGGAAATAAATAAAAATCACTTTTAACAGAACCTCCCAGGATTAACCACAGTTAATACTTTTTAGGTAGACTGTTAGCATTCAATTTTTTAATGAAAACTTGTGTGTTCTTCAGGAAATAGAAAATAAATTAAAGAAGAACCTGCTGTTTCTCTCTGCCCCCCATTTCCAAAGGTCTAGTTCCCTTCTACCTGCAGGTGAGTGGCAATAACAGATGACACATAGCCCCCTGAGCCACCTCACCTCGCCCCAACTAGATCCTCCCAACCCAGTGGAAGAGATGTCAGCTTCTAATTGGCCAAAGTTCCAACCCCCAAAGTTGAAGAAGATCAAGTCTAAATAATCAAAAAATGAGCGTATGATTCCTTTATTCCTACCTCACATACAATATGTTTAGATTTGCACAAATTCAGAATGTATGTTTGTCCTACACAGTTATCATTTGTCAATTAAAACTTTAAATGTAGAAAGTATGTTTGGGATGGGTGATCTTATAATAGGCAGTTCATAGCGTTCATGAATTTCCTTTGGGGGAGCACTCTGGACCAGATGCCTCTGGAAAAGAATTTTCACCAAATTTAAGGGACAGGAATTAATATTTAAGGAGCTGGAAGTTAACTGACTCAGAGATGGGAACTCTTCAATAAGGAGAATAGAGGGTTGGGAATGTATCTCAGTGGTAGAGTGCTTGCCTAGCAAGCAAGAGGCCCTGGGTTCCATCCCCAGCACTACCAAAAAAAAAAAATCGTAAGTTAAGAGTATTCAGAATGAGAAAATAATTTTTTTAAAAATTATATAATCCACTTATTAGCTGGCTGACCCACCACTAAAATATTTTTCCACGAATGACTTCTGGCTCACCTTATTCACCTCCACTTCCTACCTCCTCTCAATGTACTACCATGGGACAGGTTCACACCACCACCCAGTCTCTGGCCCTGTGCCCTCATTTTGCAGGACCAGGCACCTTGCCCAAGAGTGGCAGGGAAGTCCTGAAACCCATTCCCACCCTGGACAGCCAGCAACAGTCTGTCTATAGAGCAATTCCAAACCACAGACATCTATCCCACTAAACGCCAGCTCGACTTCCCCATAGTCAGATCCCAAAAACCCTGTGTCCACCCAGTGCCACCAAATTCGAAGGGAAGTGTGAAAAGGAGAAGTCAGAAGGGGAAGCCAGCATTCCTAACCAACTGCAAATAAAAATTTACATGAGAAGTCCTAGAGAGAGGAGTGAGAAGCCAGCCACAGCCAACAAGGGGTAGAAAAAGCAAAGCAAATATAAGCCCCAAATGAAAAGTCACAAGGGACAACACAAGCTTAGATTTGCAAAGAGTGGCCTCTCACAAGGTAATTCTATCTGGTTCAACCCAGAGGGAGGCTCGGCAGCTATTTATTTATTTAAGGGTGGCAATCAGCTCTCCCAAACATTGCCAGCAACGCCAGTGAGTTCTAAACACAAACCACCTTCCAATAATTTGAAAGCTTCAAGGTAGATAATACTCTGCTATTGGAAAAAATGTGGGTTTGGGGCACAGATGTGAGTTGAAATAAAAGTACTGACTCTCAACCCCAGATAGTGTACTTAGCTGTTTGGCACTTCAATTATAATATTTACTCCAATGTTGAATTGCGTATGGTAATTTTGTACCCTGAAACTTTACTGAATTCATTTGCTAGTTCTAACAGTTTATATCTGGCTTTAAAACAGACATACAGACCAATGGAACAGAATAAAAGAATCTTACATGTACTAAGTACTATGAGTTAAGACTTTCAGACTGTGAAAGTTGGTGTTATGGGAACAAGTGCTCAATTCTTGTGTGTGTGTTTGTGAGAGAGAGAGAGAGAGACAAAGGGAGAGAAAGAGAGAGATGAGGCCACTGATAGTTTTTTAAGTATATATTTCTTAGTTTCTCTATTTTTGAGGTGAGGAATCTTAAGGAGAATGTTTAAATCACTTTCCCAAAGACATCCAGTGAGTCCTTTGGCAAAGCCAGAAAAATTACTAGCAAAACTGGTTTCTGCATTGTATTCACCTGAACCAGCCTCTCTTGGAAGTTTGCAAAACTCCATAGAAATGCATCCCGTGATTTTATTTCAAGTCATCCTTAAAAATTTTAGGTGATTTCTTATTCATAGATTAGTAAAAATGATTATTTCCACTGGAAGCAGGAATCATTCTTTCTAAACTGGAACAAGTAGAAATTTATTAATTATTATATTGAGATCACTTTTGTAAATAAAATACTTCCTTTATACCCTAAAAAAAACCTAGAAGTAAATCTACATAGTTATGGTCAATTGATCTTTGACAAAGTACCAAAAACACACATTGGGCAGTCTCTTCAGTAAATGCTGTTGGGAAAACTAAGAATTCTCATGTAGAAGAACAAACTTGGACCCTCATTTCATACCATACCCAAAAATCAACTCAAAATGGATCATTGTTCTAAACATAGACCCTGAAACTGTAAAGTTACTAGAAGAAAACACAGAGGAAAGTGCTAAGACATTAGTCTGGACAATTATCTTCTTATATGACCCCAAAGACCCAGGCAACAAGAGCAAAAATAGGCAAATGGGTTTACAGCAAATTCAAAGACTTCAGCCCAGCAAAGGAAACAATGAAGTGGAGAGACCAACTGGAACAGGAGAAAATATTTGCAAACCATACATCTGATAAAGTATTGATATCCAAAATAGAAAAGGAACTTATCTCAATAACAAGAAAATAAATAGCCTGATTTTAAAATGAGTAAAAGACCTGAGTAGGCATATCAAATAAGAGGGCATACAAATGTCCAACGGGTATTTGAATAAATGTTCCATATCACTGGTCCTCAAGGAAATGCAAAAGAAGACCACAATGAGATACAACCTCACACCTGTTAGAATGGCTATTATCAAAAAGACCAATGATAATGAGTGTTGGTAAGGATGTAGGAAAAAAGGAAGCCCTTGTGTACTGTCGGTGGGCATGCAAATTGGTGCAGCTGCTATGGAAAAGAACATGGCACTTCCTCAAAACATCAAAATAGAACCATCACATCAACCAGCAAGCCCGTCATTGGCTACATATCCAAAGGAAATGAAATTGATGTGCTCAAGAGACATGTGCACTCCCACATTCATTGTAACAGCATTTACAATAGCCAAGAGTCAACCTAAGTGTTCATCTATGGACAAAGGCATAAAGAAAATGAGAGAGAGAGAAAAAAAAAAGAGAGAGAGCGAGAGAGAGACTATTCAGTCTTTAAAAAGAAGGAACTCTTGTGATTTGCTAAAATGTGGATAAACCTACAGGACATTATGCTAGCGAAATAAGCCAGGCACAGAAAGACAATTATTCCATGATCACTCTTACACGTGGAAACTTAAAAAAATCAAACTCATTGGTGTTTGTAAGACCTGAGGGTGAATGGGCAAAAGTTGCTTAGTTGCTTAGACAGGAGAAATAGGTTCTGGAAGTTACTGTATACAGCATGGTGACTATAGCTAATAATAATATGTTCTATACTTGAAAGTTGCTAAGTCTCAATATCCCCTTCAAAGACACACCCCCAATGACCTACCTCCCTTCCCGTAGTCCCCACCTCCCTTCCCATAGTCCCCACCTCCTAAAGGTTCCACCACCTCCTCCCCAGTAGTGCCACATGTGGGCTCACAACCAAGCGTGTAGCACATGGGCCTTTGGGGAACATTTAAAACCCAAACCACAACATAAAGACTAGGTACCCATCATTGTTGCCTGTCCTTTGGCGTGAAGGATGAGGCCTTGCAGAAGGAAGGTGTGAACCTCAGCAGCCTTTGCTCTGCTGCCTGGTGGTTGGCTTCCCTTTACTATAATAAATGCCTGAGGTAATCCACTTACAAAAAGGAGAGAGTTCTTTTGGCTCACAGTCTGCAGGTTTCCATCCATGACCCATTGGATCTGTTGCTTCAGGCCTGTGGTGGTACATCATGGCAGGAGTGCCTGGCATAGCAAACTGCTCACCTCATGGCCAGGAGGGGAAAAAGAGAAAGAAGAAGAGTGGGGGGATGCCAAAATCCCCTTCAGGGACATGTCGTCAATGACTTAAGACCTCTCACTAGGCCCCACCTCTTACATGTTTCACAGCACCTCAGGCTGGGACCTAAACCTTTATCACAAGGGCCTTTGGAGGACATATCTCATCCAAACAATAGCACAGCCACTGAGAACCAGATAGGGAACAGTCTCTGGGCTGCATTGAACGCTCAACAGGCTCTACAATGTTATCTCACTTTGAACTTTATATTTTCAAACTGTGGTATCCCTAACATCAAGAGATGGCTCCTAGCTGAGCTCAGTAGCTCACACCTTTGTAATTGCAGCTACTCAGGAGGCGAAGATCAGGAGGATCACAGTTCAAGGGCAGCCTAGATAAAAAGTTAGTGAGACCCTATCTTAATAAGCTGGGCATGGTGGTACAAGCTTGTGATACCAGCTACAAGGGAGGGTATATGTAGGAGGATCACAGTTTGAGGCCTACCCCAGGCAAGACCCTACCTGAAAAATAACTAAAGAAAGAAAGAAAGAAAAGAAAAAAGGATTGGAAGTGTGGTGTGGCTCAAGTGGTACAGCACCTTCCCCTAGCAAGAGGGAAGTCCTAAATTCAAACCCTGGTATCACCAAAAAAAGAAAACAAGTAGTTTCTAAAAGTTTAATTATTTGAAACTAAGTTTACTTCATTCTCTTCATTTTTATATAGAAGAATTAATTTAAGTAACAGCTTTTCTTTGTTTTGTTTTTACCCTTCAAATCTTGTCTTCTATGGAATCCACATTTTAATTTTTTTTGTAGCTGCTGATTTTGGTTGGATGATTAAAGAAATCTTTTGCTACTAAGACATTATTACTAACCCTAAAATTTCTAAACCTGCCAAATTGCTACTATTTTCTTAAAATATAATATCCCCCTTCCCCATGATCACACAGATAAGATTTCACTCAACTTAATTCCTAATGTATCTCCTTATAAAAACAACCGTAACCTCAAATCAATTATTTATTTATTTGTTTATTTACTTGCTTATTTATATAGCTGTTTATTGGTGGGAAGATTTAACATTTTCTTTTTTCTTTTTTTTTTCCAACCTGGAAATTTTCTGATCTATGAACTTAAAAGCCCAATTGTGGGATGGTTCATTGATCCTCCCTACCTGAAAAAAAAAAGGACAGTTCTCAGGACATAATCCCTGCCTCTTCTATTCAGCTAACTCCATATTTTAGGGCTTTTGTTTGTTTATTTCAAGAACTCCTAAATTTTTAGGAGTTTTAGCATTAGTGTATAGCACTTATTTCCTGTTTATTAAGTTTTTAAATAAATAATGTTAAACTCTCTTTTGAAAATGTCATATGGTGCATTTCTAATTTAAAGGAGGTAAACATGAACTTTGTGTTGGAAATGTTGGTTTTCCTTGCAATCATCAGAGTAGTCTCCAGGTACAGGCAGCATTTCTCTGGAGATATTTGACCTTCTGCCCTCTCTGGAAAAAGCCATCCCCAAGGGCAGAGGATGTCATAAGCTTTTCCAAGGTACATCCTATTTTGCCAACAAACATGGCACTCTACCCAAGTGTCATGAAGTGTCATCCTAAACCACTTGGTTTGGGGGATGTTTTTTGTTTTTGTTTGTTTGGTTGGTTTGGTTTTTGATATTTGTTTCAGGATAGCTTAAGAGAATGCTCCGGTTTTTTTTAAAAAAAAAAAAAAAAAAGCAAATGGTAAAGTTCACAATCTTCTGGTGAGCACTGATTTTTTTTTTTTAATTTACATCTTTTAAAGGCAGTTCTGGAATGTGCAGATTTTGAGAACCAGAATTAGAAAAGCAGAGAATGAGAATGTTGCCTCTAGAGAGGATATTTGTTTTATTCAGTATATTTTGAAGTTGGAGGTGTTAATAATAAAAAATGCACCAGGGTTGTTGAACTAGAACCTTGTGCTTGCTAGGCAGGTGCTCTACCACTTGAGCCATGTCCCCAGCCCTTTTTGCTTCAGTTACTTTTCATATAGGGCCTTGTACTTTTACCTGGGGCTGGCCTCAGACTGTGACTCTCCTACCTCTGCCTCCCACATAGCTGGGATTACAGGCCCCAGCCTCAAAGTTTTTAATGGTTGTTTCCTTGGATTGGTAGAGAACAATCAATACAAGATAGTATTGATTGATACTATCTTATATATGGGTACTCTCTCAAGACAAGTACAAGTACTTTTTAAGATTCAAATTTAAGGAAAAGCAAAACTATTTTTAAAAGTCACTTTTATCAACGCTAAGGAGCACATGTGAAAAAAATTTTAAAGTCACTTTTAAATGATTATTGAAAAACAAAATAACTTTGAAAAATTAAATACAGCTATCACATATTTGTGTGATTAATAACCTAAATCTTATTTTCCATAAGTATCGTTTCTAAAATATAACCAAGAGTGGGTGATAATTCACCATAAGAGATGATACTACATTCAAGAAACATAATTTCACTTCGTGAAACATTCACCCCAACTCCAGGCCTGTAGTAAGCACTCATTTAGCTCAGGGACTATTTGTGGCTCTCTGCATTTTCTACTGCCCTTGTGTTTTGGTGAGACCCACAAGTTAGTAGCAGCCTATGGGTTGGGAGGTGAGAGTAAGTACAAGAGTCTCCAGAACTCTTTTCTTTCTGCCGTTGCCTAAATCCCACAGTGAGGATAATGACAACAGGGACCAGAGCCACCCACAACCCATGGGAGTCATCCAGGGTGAGTGAGGAAAAAGGTTCTTGGTGCTTTAGACTGTGAGATTTGGGGCTCATTGTTACCCCACAGAGCAGACTCTATGCAACTGTTACAGGCTCCATATAAGATAATTTTAATTTTTTTAATTCTAAGATAATTTTTTTAATTTACTACTTTGGAATAATGCTTAAAAGCCAAAATTAGTGCATAATTTCTCTGAACTACAGACTTTTTAAGGAAAGCATGTTACCTTTGACTACTGTTGCCTATGGTGTTGACCCCACCTATTTCACCACGGACTGCTACTCTTTGGCTCTCCTTTGACTACAGGGTAAGTGGTGTCATTTCCAGTGGTTTTATTCTCAGTAGTTTCATTTCTATTCTGGGTTTCTCAAGAATGTGGGAGCAAACATATCCAAATGGACAAGAGTATTGATAAGAATAGGCAGGCCTGGCTTTCTGTCACATCTTTGTAAGACACCAGCTGGAAACCTGGACCATCCTACATAGCTCCATACTTAACATGGGAAGAATGTGCTTGCACAAAGCTTGGCGTGTAGTGAAGATTAACTGGCTCACAGTAAACCTCCTCTGGCCTGTCATTAGAAATTATTCAGAACAGAGCCTTCTCTGGGACATTCAACCCCCATTGCATAGCTCTGTTCCTGGCCAGGGGTGACTACTCCCATGATGCATTGGCAGACAATATTTTTTGAAATGAATCAACTCTTCCTCTTTCCCCACTTCAGGGCTCATCAGCTAATTCCATCTCTTAGGTTACAGATCCCTGCTGGGGCACTTTTTAGATACAAACATTCAATTTCATTTTTAAATGAGAATTTTGTAGCCCATAAAAATAATTCAAGTACACCTAGGAGACTCTCCCTCTAGTTTCCCCCCACAGGAGGAGGCTTAGGAGCTATAAAGGAGTGAATCAGGCCAGAGGTCGAATTCCAGTTCTGCCCTTAACTGTGACCTCTGGCAAGTGCATAAATTCTTCAATGCACAACTTCTTATCTCAAAAGGAGTAATAATACCTAAGCTCATATGTGGTCAAAATGACAGAGCACACATGCCAAAACAATGCCTAGAATACAGCAACCGCTCACTTTTAAAAAGAAAGAAAAATCTTAGTTTCCTTCCCATGCTGTGCTTTTACCTTTTTGACATGGTTTATTAAATTTTAAATTACTGTGAAGACAGTGATGCTTTCAAGATGGACTGTGTCAACAACCTCTCTTTCTCAGAGTTTCTTCTATTCCCTTTTGTATTGAGAAAAACATTTCAATTCCATTTGAATTTTAAGCTTAAAATTCTTTGCAAAAGCAACTTCCATTTAGGTTGGCTTCTTCTTAGTTATTCACTTAAATTGAAAACTATTAAAATTTTGTTTGATTTTTATGTCTTCTGTCCAAAAGAAGCAGAATCCATTGACCAAAAGAAAGTCAGTTGATTCACAATAATTCTTGTCAAGATGCATAAGGACGCAAATTGACTCATCCATTAATTCATTGGCTCTTATTGAGTGTTACTTGGCTTGATAGGTACAGTGATGAACAAGAAAGGCAAAAGATCCACCTTAATGGAACTTACATGCAAGTGGAGGAGACAAGCTCATATTTGACTTAAAGAACAATAAAGGCCGGGCATGGTGGCATACAGCTGTAATCTCAGCTATGCAGGAGGCATAGATAGAAGAATCACAGTCTGAGACCAGCAGGCAAAAACACAAGACCCTATCTGAAAAATAACTGAAGCAAAAAGGGCTGGGGCATGGCTCAAGTGGTAGAGCACCTGCCTTGCAAGTGAAAGGCCCTGAGTTCCAAACCCCAATATTGCCAGAAAAAAAAAAGAGGATACGTAAAGAGTAATAGAGGGTGCAACTTGAGAATCAGGAGACAGTGTTAGAGATGATGCCATTAGCTAGTGCATAAAGACCTGGAGATGCAACTTTCCTGGGAGAGGGACAAGGCAGGGAAAGAACTGAGGCAAAATGAGCCTGCCAAGAACAGAAAGACAGACAGTCACAACCAGTCCAGTTAGATCTCTGCAATCCACACTGAAGAACTTGGATTTGACTTTATACTATGAAGCCTTTAGAGGATTCCAAGCAGGAGAGTGATATGACCTGACTTACATCGTTAAACAATCGCTCAAGTTTCTGTCTGAGAATGCACTACAAAAGAACAAAAGTGGAAACAGGTGATGTGTTAGGAACGCTATAGCTCCAGAGAGAGATGAGAGAGAGGAGTCTAGCTCAGACTGGAATGCTGTCAGAGAAAATAAAGGTGGTCGTATTGGACCTCTATGTGGAAGATGGAGCTAGTAGTTACTTCCTGAGCAACTGAACATGGGATGGGACAGAAAAAAAACTAGAATTAAGGACATTATCTAGACTTTTGGCCTGAGCCATTGTGCGGTATGCAGCACCATTTACTGAAAAGGATAAAAGTGGGGGGCAAGTAGGTTTAATGAGAAAGTCAGTGACTCTGTTTCACACACGGTAACTTTGAGATGAGAGGAGGCAGTGGGATCTGTAGGTGTGGAGGTCAAGGGAGGAATCTGGTTGGAGTTGTATTTGAGATTCACCAGAAAAGGACTTCCAGAGCAAAGGTAAAGATGGGAAGAAGACTGAAGAATGAGCACTCATCCTTCACAGGTGAGGAGGAAAAAGAAGAGTCATCAAAGATGGACTTAAGGTATCTGGTGTGGTGGGGAAAATCCAGGAGAACTTGGGGTCCTGGGTCCAACATAAGCATGTATCTCCAAGGAAGCCACACAGTCTGGGGAACTATTATTTTTAGGGTTGGAAATATAAAGAAAGAGCCACCTGCTAAAAGATAGAGATTTGACTCTTCCTTTGTCATAGCAGATTGGGATTCACAGAAATGGGTCCATTCTTCCCATTAAATTTTTTGCTGTTGTTTGTTTGCTTGCTTGCTTGCTTGGGTTGTTTATTTGTAGATAAGGTCTCACTTTGTAGCCCAGGCAGCCTCAACCTGGAGATTGTCCTGCCTCAGTTTCCCCAGTGCTGGGATTATGGGTATTTGCTAGTATACTCTGCCCACAATTAAGTATTGACATTCCCTTAACCCCATCTCTCTTCAGCCCAAACTGTCATCTGTCACCAAAATAACCTCAGCCAACTTGGATCACAAATCTAGCTTCCTAAACAGACCAAATCAGTTTTGTGGATCCAAACAAGTCAGCTGAATCCACAGTAAACCATCATTTCAATGACTTACTTGAAAGTCACTGATTTGTCTGGAGGGAAATGATGTGGAACAGCTGGCTTCCTCGGGAACAGGCCTAAACAAGCCTGAGCTGTGAGACACAGAGGCCTCTTTCACAGAGAAAGGAGAATCCTACAGAGATCAAAGCACTAGGGCCATGAGGCAGTGAAAAAATGCATCCGAAGGTCAAAAGAGCTGGAAACATGAATGCTTTGGAACTCAGCAACTGTTCTCTCAAAAGTGAATATGAGGTGGCAGAAGTGATTTTGAAGCAGATTAACTAGTATCTAGGAACTGCGACTAGCCAATAAAAACATTTGGAGTCAATAAAATCCTTACAGATTGCTAGCTGTTAAAAACAATATTTACCTTATTGTCACCTATAATTAGGGATCAGGGTTATGTCAAGGCAGAAAAGTGTTTTGTTACATGATTTATGACACACCTATATCATCTGACATGTGGAGATCAGTCATGTTTCCTGAAATATAGATCATCAGTCAAATCTCCCAGAACATATTACAAAATGAAAAAGAAATGACTTTTTAAGAAGTGATATATTGTCCAGTCTTGTAGCCCCTAATGGTCCAGAAGAGTTCAAGGCCATGTGCTCTGACATTCATAGCTCCATAGTTTTTATTTATATGACAAAATAGAAGCTGTACCTCTTCACTTCAATTTTCTCTTCACCTGTATGATATTAGCATGCAGGAATTATTTATACAGGTGTTTGGTATCAAATCAATTTACAACAGCTCACAGTCTTAATCACAGAGGGAAAAGTTAGCACTGTTAACAGGCGAAAGCTGCACTTAGAAATGTAACAAAAAAATTACACCAAACAGAATTTAATAACTGATTTTACAATGCCTTTGCTTCCTGATGTTTTATTGTTCTGTTGCTCACCTACTTTTTAAAAGTTGGGGGTGTAGAACAAGGCTCTCTCTGGTTTGATCCCCAGCACAGAAAAAAAAGAATTGAGAGCTCTCAATAGTCTATCAACTTTTTAACTTACTTTTATTTATGTATACTTGCTTTCGTATAAATAATTTATAGTATAAAAAATAATATAGTATAACAATTTATAGCATAAATAAAATATAGTTTTGTCTATATGACAAAATAGAAGTTGTTCCATATATTCTTGCGGTCCCAAGGATAAAACCCAGGGCCTGATACCTGCTGGGTAAGTGCTCTACCACTGAGCTAGATTCCCCAACCCTAAATCTGCTGTATTTTAGGCCACGGAATGAACCCCAAACTCTCTCTGGCCTCATAAACACTACACCTTCTCCTAAACTCCATTAACAACAGCGTCGATGACAGTAATCATAGCTCACATTTTGAAAGCATTTGCTGTAAGTTTATTATTTGCTGTAAGAGTTTATTATTAAACTCTTGGGAATAATTTCATCCTCATAACTACCTCATAAGACAAATACTACCTTAAATTCCCCCCTCCAGCCATTATACATAGAGGGCAGAGGTATAAATTCATAAATTTTTCAAGGTCACAGAGTAGAACAAAGTACAGCTGGGGTTTAAACCATGCAGCCTGACATCTAACACTTGTTTACTTACATCCCTTAAACTTGCCTGCTCCCTGCATTCTTCTCTACCCTACTTCTTGAATACCCTCCTCCAAAGAAATCCAGTCAAAACTATTAGATGCCACACCTTCCTTGATGCCTTTTTGGCAACTCCTATTGAAATGACCCCTGGTCTTCCTTGGAGACCATGTGGCATTTTTCCTCAGACCTTCCTGTCTCCCTGATGACTTCAATTATATTCTCCCTTTATTGATTTCTGCTTTTTTGTTTGTTTGTTTGTTTTTGTTTTTTGAGGAGAGGGTGATACTGGGGTTTGAACTCAGGGCCTCACGCTTGCTAAGCAGGCGCTCTAACATTTGGTGCTGGGGTTCTTGACATAAACCACTGAGGAGTCTGTAAACCCTGAGTCCCCCCGATGGGGGGGGGGTTACCCCTGTATCCCAGACAGCACTTAGCAGAGACCCTGGAACATTGAGAGCTCTTACAAATGTGTTCCCTTAATGGGCTCTTTCTTCCTTGTATTGGTCTGAATTTTCTTGGGTTGTAAAACAAAAATGGAGTCTCAACCTTCAGGTATTTTATTAGGTTGCCTGGTCGTGCGTTATGTCAACCTCAACAACAAGTGGGAAAAAGCCAAGAAAGTATTCCCATAGTCAATAAAGTAAGTCATTTCAGGGAAAAAGGTAACTATATGGATTGACAGTTGTCACCTAGCACTGTCTAGGTACATATCTGAATTAGATGTGCTTTTTCCTAAGAGTTTAGAAACAGAGTTAAACTTTACCATTCCATGAGAGTATGGGATTTTCTTTTAAAATGAAGAAGACCAACCAAAGGACGTGGCTAAGTAGTAGAGTACTTGCCTGGCATGCATGAGGTCCTGGATTCAATTCCCAACACAGGAAAAAAGAAAAAAAGGGGGGGGAGGGGGAAAAGGAGAAACCAGACTTTTACTTTAGGATGTTCATCCCTCCAAAAGACTGTGTAACTCTGTGGCAGTTGCCTGAGTAGCTAAGGTACCAGGTGTCTCTGATGTTGGTTTGGAAGGTTCAGGTTACCAAGAAAAGAGAAGGCTCTGGTTTCCTTGACAACACAGGAAACTCAGGGCTATGGCATGCTTGATTCTCAATTCCCTTTCAAAGGCTTGGAAGATCTAGTACCATTTTATCAGAACTACATGCCTTGTTCTTAGGAACTCTTGTTCCTAGCATAGATTAAAACTCCACAAGAAATGTTTTTCAGGATAAATATATCCTTTGTTTCCTGGATAAGGTTACACAGCTTCAAAAACTCTGATAAGGCAAGACTCCTATCTTGAATTTCCTGGGTTGGTTATCTCCAGTACCCAAGGTCCCTGAATAATAATCCCAATTCTGTTCCAATTTGCCCTGGTGAGATGACATATAATGCAGTTTCCATCTTTTTAAAAGCGTGTTACAATTAGCTTTGGCCTACTGTAAGATGCCAAACAGCTTATTCTTCATTAAACGTAAAAATGCCAAGAAATAGTCATTTAAAGGATCAAATTCTTTCCATAGGAATATAGTAGTCACTTGCTGCTGCTACCAGGGGAAACAGATACCCTGAAACTCTGTCCTACCCCACACTCCCTGTCCCGGCCACTCTCTCACTCCTGCCTGAGTCTTTTCCAGCCCCTGGCAGGCTCACTGGAAGGACCTAGCTGCAAGACACCCAAACCCAGTATCTCCAGAGTACTGCTCCCCTAAATGCTGGGGGACTGCCCTTTAATCCTCTCCTCACTCCACCCCCATCTTCCAGAATCCCTGGGGTTCAACCCATCCTCCTTGGCACTGCTGTAAGAAACCTGATCTTAGCCAGTCACATCCAAACTCAGAACAGAATTTCTGTTAAAAAATGTCACAAGCAGTAATTAATATCTATATTCCTATTAGTAAATGCAATTCTGAACTAAACAGAATTTTATAGAGCAGCCTAACTACTCTTACATACCTAATATCACCCTCTCTTCAGGAATGTTTTCTAAGTACAAATCAACTAACTTACAAACTCTTGGACACTAATAGATTGAAAGGCTGGATTCTACCTATATTTCTAGCTTTTCAATGCACTTTACAAATTGGAGATCTTTTTGCTAATTTAGGATCACAGATTCATTTTGAATAGAAACACAGTCTGAAGAAAACCAATCATGTTTTGCTAAAAAAAAGAAAAAAGGTCATTGTGTTTGATGTGCTAAATATAAAAATACCATTGTCATCACAAGTTCTTACTGGATTTGGGTTCTAAATTTTTTAATTTATAACAAATGCTATTACAGTCTCATAATATGAAATAATTTCTCATCTTAGTTTTTTTGGTTTATGAAAAGTAAACACAGGCCCAGAATACATAGTAACATTTCATCTCTTAGTTCTTGCTGGTTATAATAAGCAAGAACAATTGTGAAGTAAGAAGAAAACATTCATAAGATTGTTTGGGAAAAAGGGGAAGGACATTCATTTTCACAAGCAGAACAGGGAGAAAAGAAACAGTACCGAACTGTCTACAATTTTAGTGTGTTGGGCATTTTTTTTTTTTTTGTGAGTCCTGTTTTCTGGGTTTTCACTATCATAAATTCCTGCTTCTTCTGTTTCTTTGTCTTTATCAACTTCATGGATTTGTGGAAAAGGAGTTCTTCCCGGATTGAAATGTTTCTTTATCCTTTCATGTGTCTTTTTCTTGCCATGTTTCCAAGAATATATCCCAATTTTAGGTTTGTACCTCTCAAACCTGGAATGAGCAACTCCTTCAAGAGTCTAGAAGCTAGAAAACTCTGATATCAGGAAAAAAGAGAGAGAGAGAGAGAGAGAGAGGAGCAAGAGGCTGAGCCCGTCTGAGCCACAGCACCGAGCTGCCAGAGAAACGAGCTTGTTCAGAACCCCCAGGCTGTGTTCCCCAACTGTACATCTGAAGCTGCTCTTCCCACACATTTGGAAACATCAGGGCTCCTGGAGGATGGGTTGTTTTGCGATGCTGTCCCACCTGTCACTAACACAACCATGGCTGACATTCCTGCCTTCATGTTGGAAAAAATGTTCTCAATGTTGTCAAAATTACAACAAATTTAATTGAAAGTCTCAGTTGGCTATCTTTGCAATTCAAGAATTGAGCAACATCTTATTCTGCACAATAGAATGAATGTTTCCAAGAACTGTGCAGGGGAGTGTGGTTTTATCAGTAGAAAAAGGGCTGAGGAATGCAGAAACAGAGAACAAAAGGCAGATTGGTTGTTTCAAAGTTACTGTCCTTGTAAGAATGGAACAATAGAAAAGTAACTGATTGGTTGGCATCAGGTGACCTTTTTGTAAGGATTAAGATACAGTTTCATTATCACACTTACTGAAGCTGGCCTGCCTGGGAATTTGACTGTCATCTCTCATTCTCCCAAATTCCCATGTCAGATAAACATCTTGGTTTCAGTTTGTTCATGTGGAACTTTAGCATGAGTGACTCCATTTTAGTTTGGTCTGTTGGGCCTAGTGCAGGAGCTCAAACCAAAACAGTGGCCTCCTACAAATGTTATTTAAGTGTATTTGTTTCCCGTTCTGTGGTTTATGCTTCACTTTCATGTTCAATACAAGAAGTCAATTGCTTAGAAGCTAAAGAACGAGCAAGGTCCTGGGTAAGGAGCCTCCTATTCCTACAGGGAAGTGAAACTAAAGGGGCATTGGAGTTCAGTGTGGCCAACAAGATGATGAAAATGCTATCTAGCATTAAAGAGGAACTAAAAGATACAAAGCCTGTGATGTTTTGTGAAATGAGCTGATTCTTTACAGACCTAGGATCCCACCTCTGTCACAATGCAGCTCAGTCCTTGCGTTGACCTCCCTCTCATCTATGCAATATCCTGTTGTATGGGCTGCGCCCTGCACAACTTGTTTGGGCAAGTAGAGGAAAGAAGCACGTGTGCTTCTAATCGTATAGGTAGCTTGTATTTACCAATTGTTTGGGGCACTTCAAAGTAAAAAACGGTTAAAAGACTGATGTTTTTTCAAGCCAGGTTAGAGAAATTGCTAACTTGTCCAAACCTTTAACTAAGGAAGCTTTTAACCTAGTCATAGGCTGAGTGGCAAATGGAATGTTAACAAGCAAAGGCTAGAGGAGGGAAGAACAGACAGAAAAAGCAACAATGAACCCTGAGGATATCCCTGTCATGGGAAGTCAGGCAGGCTACTTTTTTTGTGGCAAGGTTTTGAGCATGTTTCTTATCTTAAAAGGGTCTCAGACTTCCTCCACCCATGTTTTTTCCACAATGCACACCTGAAGAAATGAATGATCAAGGCATCTGATAAGAAAACTGATTGCTACACTCTGATGAGTCTATTACAGGAAGTGCCAAGTGAGTGAGATTAAAACCACTGTCGCCATCCATTGAAGATGTCCAGCCTGGGGCAGGAGCCATGGGCACAGCTCAGTAGTAGAGACATGCTTACATGTGTGAGGCCCTGGCTTCAGTCCTCAGTACCACAATTTAAAAAAAAGAAAAAAAGTTCAACCTGGTTATCAAAGAAATTACCAGTTTGTCAACCTGCGGGGACCAAGCGTGACCTAAACTTTTTTGTAGACAGGCTTTCCTGGGTGAATTGTCATTAATTTCTTCTTGATTTAGTTTAAGGGGGAGGGGTTGTTATTTTGTTGTTGTTGTTGTTTGGGGGTTATTGTTATTGTTTGCGACAGGGTCTCCCTAGGTAGCCCAAGCTGGCCTCAAACTCCTTTTTTGTTTTGGAGGGGGGGACGGTACTGGGGTTGGAACTCAGGGCCTCGTGCTTGCTGGGCAGGTGCTCTACCACTTAAAACACATACCCAGACCTTATTTTTAACTTTTAACTAAAAGAATTACAGCTAGATGTGGTGATACAAGACTATAATCCCAGCACTTAGGAGGTGAAGGAAGCAAAATCCTGAGTTTGAGGCCAGCCTGGGCTACATACTAAGACCCTAACTCAAAAATAAATAAAATAATAAAAGTTAGCAGTCCTCTATCCTGCCTTTCAACTCTTCCCAAATCTTGAAAGTCACAAATTTCAACTCCTTAAGCACTTATTCTTATTTTCTTATTCCTAAATTATATACTTCTGCTATTACATATTGATTTCTCAATATTTGACAGTTTCTATTGGCTTCCTGCTAAGGTCTCTAAGGCGGAGCTCTCATACACCATCTCCACTTTCCCACTCTATCAAGATAATTCCATCACTCAAGATAACTCTATCATAAATTCTAGTTAAACCAGCATTTTATTTTTTTTTTCATTTTTCTTTTATTATTCATATGTGCATACAAGGCTTGGTTCATTTCTCCCCCCTGCCCCCACCCCCTCCCTTACCACCCACTCCACCCCCTCCCGCTCCCCCCCTCAATACCCAGCAGAAACTATTTTGCCCTTATCTCTAATTTTGTTGTAGAGAGAGTATAAGCAATAATAGGAAGGAACAAGGGGTTTTGCTGGTTGAGATAAGGATAGCTATACAGGGCATTGACTCACATTGATTTCCTGTGTGTGGGTGTTACCTTCTAGGTTAATTCTTTTTGATCTAACCTTTTCTCTAGTTCCTGGTCCCCTTTTCCTATTGGCCTCAGTTGCTTTAAGGTATCTGCTTTAGTTTCTCTGCGTTAAGGGCAACAAATGCTAGCTAGTTTTTTAGGTGTCTTACCTATCCTCACCCCTCCCTTGTGTGCTCTCGCTTTTATCATGTGCTCATAGTCCAATCCCCTTGTTGTGTTTGCCCTTGATCTAATGTCCACATATGAGGGAGAACATACGATTTTTGGTCTTTTGGGCCAGGCTAACCTCACTCAGAATGATGTTCTCCAATTCCATCCATTTACCAGCGAATGATAACATTTCGTTCTTCTTCATGGCTGCATAAAATTCCATTGTGTATAGATACCACATTTTCTTAATCCATTCGTCAGTGCTGGGACATCTTGGCTGTTTCCATAACTTGGCTATTGTGAATAGTGCCGCAATAAACATGGATGTGCAGGTGCCTCTGGAGTAACAGTCTTTTGGGTATATCCCCAAGAGTGTAAACCAGCATTTTATATGTACACTCTTTTGAGTGTAGGAATACTATTTTATTTCATGGCCAGGTAGTGTGCAATGATTGCATTTCCTTTCTTAAATTATTAGTCTTTATCAACTAATAATTGACTCTGGCTTTTATCTTACCTAATAGAAGGTAATCTCAATTCAGCAATACAGATCAGTTATCCAAAAAAGAAAGCTAATTTTTGGCATGCCTGGGTTGTGGTCTGAAATTTTATATTCATTCTACCTATGTGCAAAGCAAAGAAATGTTGAGGTTTAACAAGAATAAATACCTTGCCTAAATTCACACAGCTGTTAAGTGGTAGTGTGGGATTAAAATTTAAGACTGTTGCCTTTAGATCTTTGTTCTTGACAACTGGAGATAATGCCAATAACTAGCCATAATTTTCCAATGGGCCAATCTCATGCTGAAGAATCTGGTTGCCTTTAAACTAAAGGTTCTCAAACTTCAAAGTGTGTAAAAATTAGAAACTGTTAAAACAGTTTCCTGTACCCCATCCTTAGATATTCTCATTCAGTAGGTTGGATTGCTCAAAGAATTTGCCTTTCCTACCAGCAGCATACAGATAAGGTGATGTGGACGCTGCTGGTCCAGAATTACTCTGAGAACTACTAGTCTCATGAAACAGAAACTCACAAGGATAATGAAAGACAGAACTGTAAAATAGGTACAGTGTGTGTGGGAGGGTGTACTTGTGGGAGGGGGAAGGGTGAATGAATGAGCTTAAGGTAAGGGTATACTTCATATACTTCTATGAAATAGAACAATGAAGCCTCTGGCAATTGCTTTAAGTGAGGTGGGGAGGGGGCCAAGGGGGAAAGACGGTGGGGGAGATCTAACCAATGTATAATATAAGCCTATTTGGAATTGTCACAATGAATCCCCCTGTACAATGAATATATCCTAATTTTTTAAAAAAAGAGAAACTACTGAGCAATAAAAAGGAACACACCATGAAAAAAAAAAAAAAGGAAAGAAACTCCCAAGGACCAGTCACCCTCCCAACTTGGCCACAGCCATTTCATCCTGAACTGCAGAAGAACGCATAAGCCACTGCCCAGTCCCGACCCTACCTCACACCATTCTCCAAAGGCCCTACCTGAGCCATGCAGCCCATCAGAAGGAGGAAAAATAATAACAATAATTCCTCCACCCTGTTTAAAGTTTAGTTTTTGGTTAAGAAGAAGCTGAGAGGCTTAGAAAAACACAGTATCTAAGTCTGAATAGCTTCATAAGTACCATAAAAAGCTACTGATTTCTTAAGGAAAACTCTCACTATAAACCTACTCCAAAGAAGCTGGTTTCTGACTGGTAACCATCAATTTACAAGCATCCTTCCATGACTACTGTGAAGCCAACTAGCAAATGCACTAAGAGAAGTGCCCACTCGGTGTCCCTCAGGCAGGGAAAAAGTCACCAAGTTTGACCCTAGTGATGAAAGGAAGCTCCATATCTGTCTCTTTCCAAGGAGGAAATCTCCAACTTTATCTAGAAAAAACTAAACCAGCATTTATAAAGGCTTGCATCCTGAAACAAAACATCCAGGTAAAAGAGAATACTAAATCCAAATGGAGCAAACTCTTAAACATAAATAGAAGCAGGATTTAGCCCATGCTTCTGAGAAATGTCAGAAAGCTATCAATTATCAGTTATCAATTTAGGCATGTGTTGAACTATGGTATCTTTTCTTCTATTCTGAATAGCGTGCTGAATAGATAACACAAGCTTAATACTAAAAGTCATCTACAAGTGACCTACAAGGAAATAGTGATTTGTCCTCACATTCACACATACGCCCTAATCTTGAAATAAGCTCTACATTGAGGGTTAGTCTACTGCTAACAGAGCTATCTTGAACAGGAAGAAGAAAACCACATCTCCAAATGCTAAAAACAAAAACCTATGGATGGCACATTGTTTGTGCCCTCTATAAAATCATGAATTTTGTCACAAGTCAGGACAATAAATAGTTCCCTATTTCAAAGTCAAGTTATGTGAAGTTAATTTTTAAAGCAAAAATAAGACTTAGGTGACAGGAACTATGGAAGTAGGGACTCATGACAATCACCA
The DNA here is from genome assembly GCF_047511655.1 of Castor canadensis. Classification (NCBI taxonomy): domain Eukaryota; kingdom Metazoa; phylum Chordata; class Mammalia; order Rodentia; family Castoridae; genus Castor; species Castor canadensis. The sequence continues at coordinate 75,799,771 of NC_133400.1, read as the reverse complement.
GAGACAAGGCTTTTTCCATTTTTCTGCCTCATTCTCCTCAGCAAGTTGGTTTGTCTGCATCATCCCACATTGACACTCTTACATATTAAATAATAATTCCTCATTGCTCTCCTTCCCCCAGCTACTGGTAACCACTGATGTACCTTCTGTCTCTATGAATTTGAATGTTCTGCCTGCCTCATATGAGTGAATCATACAATACTTGTCCTTTGCATGTGGCTTCTTCACTTAGTATGTCCTCAAGATTCATCTATGTTATAACATATCAGAATATTTTCCTTTTTATCTGAATAAACATTTCTCAAAAGAAGACATACAAAAGGCCAAAATGTGTATGAAAAATGCTCAAAATTATTAATCATCAGACAAATGCACTTTAAAACAATAATGAGACATCATTTCACACCTGGTTAGAATTAATACGATCAAATGGCAAAGGGCTGGGGATGTAGCTCAGTGATAGAGTGCTTGACTATCTTGTGCAAGGACCTAGGTTCAATTCTCTGTACCAAAAAAAAAAAAAATTCCCATCAAAAAGGCAAAAGATAACAAGTGTTGGAGAGGGTGTGGAAAAAAAGAACCCTTGTACACTGTTCTTGGAAATCTAAAATGGTGCAGCCTTTATATAAAAAAAAAGTTATGGAGGTTCCTCAAACAATTAAAAATAGAACTATACAGCAATTCCACTCCTGGGTATATAGTCAAAAGGAAATGAAATTAAGATATTAAAGAGATATCTGCACTCTCACTTTCACTGCAGTATTATTCAAAATAGCCAAGTATGGAATCTCCCTAAATGTCCACCAATGATGAATGGGCAAAGAAAATGTGATCTATATGCATAAGGAAAATTTAAAAGCCTTTAAAAAAAAGGAAATCCTGTCACTTGCAACAACATGGATGAAGCTGGAGGACATTAGGCTACATGAAATAAACCAGGCACAGAAAGACAAATATGGCATGATCTCATGTATAGGTGGAATCTTTTAGAACTGAACTCAGAAATGGAGGGTAGAGTGGGATTAGGAGAGGCAGGGTGAAGGTGGGGAGATTTTGGTCAAAGGGTACAAAGTTTTAGATATACAGGGTGAGGTCCTGTTGTACAACCTGGTGACTCAGTTGATAACAATGTATCACATTTTTGAAAATTGTTACAAGAATGTATTTTAAGTGTTTTCACCAATAAAAGATTTAAGCAATACATGTGCTGCTTAGCTCAATTTAACTATTCCAGAATGAATACATCTCAAAACACGTACACACAATAAATAGCTGTAATTTTTATTGGCCAACTAAAATAAATGAATACTTACAAAAATTCTTTTAAAAATGCATTCCTTCTTAAGATGAAATAATATCTCATTTTATGAATATAGCATTATGCTTATCCGCTCATCCACTGATGACACTTGGGTTTCTTCACCTTTTAGTCATTGTGAACAATGCTGGTGTGAGCATAGATATGCAAATATCAGAGTCCTTGCCTTCTATTGTTTTGGTATATATCCAGCAGTAGAATTGTTAGGTGGTATAATGGCTCTATATTTAATTTTTTGAGGAACCACCACACTTTTTCTCAGCAGCTGCACCATTTCGCATTTTCTCAACAATGGCTAAATTTTCCAGTTTAACCACATCCTCGGTAAAACCTGTTGTTTCCTTAACAATCGTCACTCTGATGGATATCTTGTGGTAGTTCTGATTTACATACCTGTAATGGTTAGTGACATTGACACTGTTTCAGGTACTTATTGGCCACTTGTAGATCTTCGTTAGAGAACTAGTGAGATCTTTGCCTACTTTTGAATTGGGTTGTTTGTTGAATTTTAGGAGTTCTATATGTATTTTGGATATCACTGCCTACCAGATACATGATTTACAAATATTTCCTCCCACCCAGTGGGTTAACTTTTTATTCTGTCAATAGTATCCTTTGATGCTCAAAAGCTTTCAATTTTGATGAATTTGCCTATTTTCTAATTTTGTTGCCTGGGTTTTCAGTGTCATTTCTAAAACTATCCTGGTCAAATTTAATGTCATGAAGCATTTTCTGTTTTCTTATAAGAGTTTTATAGTATGAAGACCAGTGGAAAAGAATAGAGGACCCAGATATAAAGCCACACAACTATAACCAACTTGTCTTTGACAAAGGAGCTAAAAATATACGATGGAGAAATAGCAGCCTCTTCAACAAAAACTGCTGGGAAAACTGGTTAGCAGTCTGCAAAAAACTGAAACTAGATCCATGTATATCACCCTATACCAAGATTAACTCAAAATGGATCAAGGATCTTAATATCAGACCCCAAACTCTAAAGGTGATACAGGAAAGAGTAGTAAATACTCTGGAGTTAGTCGGCATAGGTAAGAACTTTCTCAATGAAACCCCAGCAGCACAGCAACTAAGAGATAGCATAGATAAATGGGACCTCATAAAACTAAAAAGCTTCTGTTCATCAAAAGAAATGGTCTCTAAACTGAAGAGAACACCCACAGAGTGGGAGAAAATATTTGCCAGCTACACATCAGACAAAGAACTGATAACCAGAATATATAGGGAACTTAAAAAACTAAATTCTCCCAAAACTAATGAACCAATAAAGAAATGGGCAAGTGAACTAAACAGAACTTTCTCAAAAGAAGAAATTCTAATGGCCAAAAAAACATGAAAAAATGCTCACCATCTCTAGCAATAAAGGAAATGCAAATTAAAACCACACTAAGATTCCACCTCACCCCTGTTAGAATAGCCATCATCAGCAACACCACCAACAACAGGTGTTGGGGAGGATGGGGGGGGGGGAAGGAACCCTCATACACTGTTGGTGGGAATGTAAACTAGTACAAGCACTCTGGAGAAAAATTTGGAGGCTACTTAAAAAGCTAGACATCGATCTACCATTTGATCCAGCAATACCACTCTTGGGGATATACCCAAAAGACTGTGACACAGGTGACTCCAGAGGCACCTGCACACCCATGTTTATTGCGGCACTATTCACAACAGCCAAGTTATGGAAACAGCCAAGATGCCCCACCACTGACGAATGGATTAAGAAAATGTGGTATCTATACACAATGGAATGTTATGCAGCCATGAAGAAGAACGAAATGTTATCATTCGCTGGTAAATGGATGGAATTGGAGAACATCATTCTGAGTGAGGTTAGCCTGGCCCAAAAGACCAAAAATCGTATGTTCTCCCTCATATGTGGACATTAGATCAAGGGCAAACACAACAAGGGGATTGGACTTTGAGCACATGATAAAAGCAAGAGCACACAAGGGAGGGGTGAGGATAGGTAAGACACCTAAAAAACTAGCTAGCTTTTGTTGCCCTTAACGCAGAGAAACTAAAGCAGATACCTTAAAGCAACTGAGGCCAATAGGAAAAGGGGACCAGGAACTAGAGAAAAGGTTAGATCAAAAAGAATTAACCTAGAAGGTAACACCCACGCACAGGAAATCAATGTGAGTCAATGCCCTGTATAGGTATCCTTATCTCAACCAGCAAAAACCCTTGTTCCTTCCTATTATTGCTTATACTCTCTCTTCAACAAAATTAGAGATAAGGGCAAAATAGTTTCTGCCGGGTATTGAGGGGATGGGGGGAGAGAGAGGGGGCGGAGTGGGTGGTAACGGAGGGGGTGGGGGCAGGGGAGAGAAATGACCCAAGCCTTGTATGCACATATGAATAATAAAACAATAAAAACAAGAGTTTTATAGTTTCAGATCTTACATCTAGGTTTTAATCCATTTTGAATTAATTTTTTACATGGTATAAGTGAAAATCTTATTTTAACATTAAATTTCATTTAGTATCATAATTGTTCAGAGTAATTTATCTTTTAAAAGTTCTTTCAGAGGACTGGAGGAGGTGTGCTCAAGTGGTAGAATAACTGCCTCGCAAGTGCGAAGTCCTGAGTTCAAACCTCGGTGGTGTCCAAAAAAGCCTTTAGAATATTTTCTTAGTTTATCTAAAACTTTGTATCTTAACATACTTCGCATAAACAATCTTGATACTGAATTACTTACAACACAATTCTTACCCAAAAGATGCATCCACAGACTCCTCTAGGATCTGTCCAATAGAAATTTTTGCAAGGATGGGAATTTCTTTATTCAACCCAATCAGTAGCAACTAGTATGAAAGAGGAATTGGAATTTTTATTTTACTTAATTTCAATTCAAATTTAAATTTAAATAACCTTATATGGCTAATAGCTACCATACTGGAAAACCCAGCATCTAGATTCTCTAAGTTTTTTTCCAGAAAGTAAAATACTTAGGCTGTATTTCACTAACTCTTCACACAAAAGCCTTTAGGAATCTCAGATTGATACCATATCCCTAGCTTAAGGCTGAATATATTAAGGTGAGATATAAGAAATGATACATGAAAAATGTCCTTGAATTTCCTGTAGAATTCCTGTTGAAAAAATCACATTTCATAATGGTCTCTCTTCCATCTATAAATTCCCTTTATGACAGAGTCCTTTCATATTCAGTATCTTTAAAACATTTTTAAAATCTTTTGACAATATGATAGGCTTCTTTTTACTAAATAATAAGTCCTTGCATTTTTTTTTTTTAATCTCCCCCTTCTTTCCTTGGTTGAAAAGAAACTCAGGGCTAAGAAGAGTACTTTTTGATGAGCTATAATGGGTTCTCTTAAACTTAGTTTTCTATATAACCATTTTTCTTGTTCCTTCCACATTTTACACTCCTTCAAACTTTATTATTTTTTGAGGAGGTCGGGGTGTGCCCTGCTCAGAGTTCCTCCGTATTGGATAGAACGGTAGCTTTCAGGCTGTGCCTTGCCCTGAGTGACTCCATTTTGGAAAACAGCAGTTTGCTCTAATTTGAGTGTGAATGCTGGGGCAGAATGACACTGCATCTTGTTTGTGCAAGTAAATAATCACAATTTGTCCAGCACAAACTATGAGGCAGACTGATAAATAACTTATTTATGCAAATAAAATATTACCACCTATGAACTTATCAAATTAAATCAGGAGCATGTGGGCAAATCGAAACCATATCAGAAGGAAAATAGGCCCATAAACTTATCTAATACCCCAGAACAAAGAATGGTGCAGCTCCCTCTTCTGGATCACACAAAACAAGAGACATCTAAGTACCCGCCATCATCAGACCATCCGGTGCATGCATGACTCATGGATAAACAGGTGACAGACTCCCAACTCTGGACCCCTCTCCTTGATATGGTCCAGACACACTGGAGTTTTAAACCCAGTAAGCCTAAAATGCCTTGACACTTTGAACCAGCTCTGTGCTTTGACACCCCTGGGCTACACAAGGCTCCTTATCTAATGTCTTATCTAGTCACCTGCAGTGATTCTGTGTATCTGTTATCAGTTCTTGCCTTCAGTAAGGTCCCTTTGAACTCTGCAGCTGCTTTAACCCTTTCTTAGCCATACATATATATAATTGTGCAAACTGTATTACGTGATCTGAGAATTAATATTAACTAAAACCACAAAAAAGAATCTGTGATTGCCAATGGCCCTGGCTATCAAGTGAAATCGGTAGTATTTGGTGAGCTAAAGCCAGCAAAACTGATGTGGCTTATGAATTTATTGTTATTCAATAAATCCTGACATTGTGGAAAGACACAAGTGTGTCTATTTTTCTGACATAGCTTGCTCACAACACTTTTCTTGTGCAGTTTTACCTTGATTGTACTGATTTGGTTAGTACTCCTTTTGGAGTAGTAGCTAGCCAAATTCACATTGACGTGACAGTTATACCTTCAACACAACTCTGATAAAAATTTTAAAATATAACTTGCTCATTTTCTGTAACATTTTAATAGTCTTCTGAGCCTCCATTCATCTTGATAGCTCTGGCTAGGTAGGGGGAAGGCTATTTAATCTGGTCAGTTAATAGGTTTCTCAGCCTCACAAAGGTGAAATAGTTCATTTCAGGTCAGTCTCTTTCAGGTGACTGTGTAATATTTTTTCCACCCACATAATGGGTTAAATAGTGCTCCACCCCACAAATTCCACCTAGAAACTGTGAATATGATTTGACTTGGAAATAGGATCTTTGCAGATGTCTGTTCTCCAAGAGACCTTGCCATAGACTGAATGTTTGTACACACATGCACATTCATATGCTAAATCCTAATATCAGTGTGATGATATTTAGATGTGGGGCCTAGAATCATGAGGGTGGGGAGGGTTTCTTCTTTTCTGCAGTACAGGGTGTTGAACTCAGGGCCTTATGCTTGCTAAGCAGGTGCTCTACCACTTGAACCACCCCACCAGTCCTGATTATTACACTTATTAAAAAGGCCCCAGTGAGCTTCCTTTGCCCCTAATGCCATATAAGGACACAGAGAAAAGATAGCCATTTATGAACCAGGGAGAAATCGTCCAGCACCTTGATCTTGGACTTCTCAGCTTTCAGAATTGTGAAACAGATTTCTGTTGCTTTTAGTCATGTAGTTTGTGGTATTTTTCTATAGCAGCCCCAAAGAACTGAGACAGACCTCAAAAAAGGAAAACAAAGTGTAAGCCTCTCAGCATTCAACTTCCTTTTCTCACTCATTAAAACTAGCCCCACATCCCAGCATGCTGGCCCAAGGAGGGAAGTTAGGACTCCTGGCTTCCTCTCCCTCTGCCTCTCTTCCTTCCATATCCTGGGCACTAACAGGTGTCAACTTCTTCTAACGCCTGTGTACTTCACAGCCTTGGCTTAGAGAAAAGGCTCCAGCTTCTGATGAACTAAAGGGAGCTTAAGAAACTTGGAAAACACGTCCTGTATTTCAAAGTCTGGTTTTCCATGTCTTGCTGTGGGCTCAAATATCCTATTTTGGATATCAAACACAACATCGATCATTCTTGTTTGCATTTCTGTGTGATACTTCTAATCCTCCCCCAAGGCAATTAAATGCCTCTGGCAGAATCAATAAAAAGTCACATAAGTGCTAAAGGCTGACAAGAAGAGCAGAAATACACTAATAGATTACATAGGTAGGTAGATAGATAGAGAGATAGAGAGATAGATAGATAGATAGATGATAGATAAAGATATTTTATATTTGCCTCCTTACAGGAAGGTAGGAAAAAAACACAAATCTCACTCCTTAATTTTAGGAGACTAATCTTGTGATTCTTATTGAAAGATTTTAAAGAAGTAAATTGTCCAAAAGTAACAAGTTCAGGGGTTGATGCAGTGGTTCAAGTGGTAGAGCACCTGCCTAGCAAGCATGAGGCCCTGAGTTCAAACCCCATTACCACCGAAAAAAAGTAACAAGTCTATAGATTACACTTTAAAAATATACCACCCCACTGGGAAGAAACAATGTGAATATACAGAGCAAGAGAGCCGGGCTAAACACAGTCATCCTTCAGTATCCTTGGGGATTGGTTCCAGGCCCGGCCATGAATGTGTGGATGCTTAACTCTTGTAAAATGCCACAGTACTTGTGCATAACTTATGAACATCCTCCTGTACACTTTAAATCATCTCTAGATTACTTTCAATACCTAATGCAATTCAAGTACTACCTGAAGCATTATTACGCTGTACTGTTCAGGGAATAATGACAAGAAAAACAGCCTGTACATATTCAGCACAGACATATTGACACAATTTCTTTTTGAGACAAGGTCTTACTATGTAGTCCAGGCTAGCCTGGAAATTACTATCCTCCTGCCTTCACTGCCCAAGTACTGGGATTATCAACATGAACCACTGCACCAGGCTCTTCCCCCATGTATTTTCAATACACAGTTGAATTTTCAGATGGCGAACAAGTAGCATGTCCTGTCTACAAAAGCAAGACAGAGACCAGAGACTGGTGGCTGTGGGGTGTTCAAAAGCAAGGGGCATGCATCCTGACCAATCATTTTCAAGCCATGGCACCCAGGGAAAAGCACACAGGCTTAGTGTGCTAGCACGGGAGGAGAAATTGAGAAAGTAGATCCCCTACAAAGTACTTAGTGGAAAAAATTATTTCTTAGCCTTATATAATTATAATAAAAAAGAAAAGTATCAATTATTAGGGAATGTATTACATATGAATTTCCAAAGAAAAGAACTTTGAATTAGAAAAATCAAGCTTATTCCCAGGAACATAATCTTGTTATACAAAATTATGCCAAATATGGCAAAAATGGCAACTTTTTAAGGATAAGCTCCTCAAATTCCTTTTCTTTTTTTTTTTTTTTTTTTTTTGTCTTGAGAGAATGGGTGACACAGGGTCTCACTATGTAGCCCAGGCTGGCCTTAAACTCGCTATTATCCTTCTGCCTCAGCTCCTGAGTACTGGGATTGCAAGTGTGTGCCACCATACCTGGTTTTTGATTTCTTCAAATTCTTGAAAGTCATCGTCAATTAGAAAACTTCTTTTTCTCTTTGGCAGTATCTGGGTTTGAACTCAGAGCTTCACTCTTGCTAGGCAGACGCTCTACTGCTTGAATCACACCTCCAGCCTGAGAAAATTTTTCCTTTTTATTTTCTCTCTCTCTCTTTGTCTTTTTCATTATATTATCATTGTTCTTGGCTGAGAAAACTTTTGGAGGGGGGGAGAGAAATGCCCATGATAGAACTCAGGACCTACACCTTTAGCCACTCCACAAGCCCTTTTTTGTGATGGGTTTTTTCAAGATAGGGCTTCATGAACTGTTTGCCTGGACTGGCTTCAAATGGCAGTCCGCCTGATCTCTGTCTCCTGAGTAGCTAGGATTACAAGTGTGAGCCACCAGTTCCTGTCCAGAAAACTTTTAAGTGAGAAACTTTTATATGAATTTTAAGTGAAGAAATTTGAGCAAATGTATGGTAAAGAACTTAAAGCCATTTTATATGCATCCAAAATGTACAACTGTTGAATTATTTAAAGACTTTGTTAGTTACTTCATATTCTTTATTGAAAAATGTAACATTTAAATGCCTTATGATAATATGGTTGAGTTTCTAAGTTAATTGCATGTATAAAACTTCAAAATAATAATGGAATCCTTAGTCCACAGGACATGCAATTAACCAGTAGCTAGTGTGGACATCTGCACTATAAAGACCATGCAGGCACAAATGGACAAAAGTAACATATGAAATATGAAATATGCAAAGTGGGAGATTTAGGATCACACAAGAGCTGGACTCCATACACCCTCTTCCTAACTGCCCAGCCCTGCGACTTGTGCCTTACCTCCTGGGGACTTGCAACCTGAAATGGACACACCAGGGCTTCTGGGCCTACACAGGCAATGACGTGCTCGGTGAGCTAAGGGTCAAGGTCCAGAGTTGTTTACCTAGGTGCCCATCAGAGGGTCTGCCAGACTCTGCTCCCCATAGCCACCTCTGAGAGCTCCAAACAAAGCCACTTAAGCTTGAAGGTGACTCCCTAGGGAGCTCCAGTCACACCAGACTCTGCCAGGCCACCCCAGAAGTCACAGAAAGCAGCAGCCAAAAGCACATGTGTAACACGTGAATGACACAAATGGGAAGTAGAGCGAGAATATCATGTCCAAAGGCCAGTCATGAGAATCAGCTGACTGTGTCAGGGATGGAAAGACAACCAAGGTTGCTGGATGGCAAAACTAGATTTGAGGGGAGATGAAAATGGATGTGCTAGGACACCCAGAATTGGGGGATTCAAATGAAAGGGCTGACATGCAAGTAGATAATAAGGACCCACTAAAAAGTCTTTGGCAAAGTACAAGCTGTGCTGGTCAGTACAGTAGCCACAATGATATGTAATCACTTAAATTTAAATTTGAACTCATGAAAATTAAATAAAAATTTTAAGTTGGTTCCTTGGCCTCACTAGTCACCTTCAAATGTTCAAGAGCCAGCCTGTGGCCAGTGGCTGCTATATTGGATGTATCATGGCAGTGACTTCCAGTGGGCACTGCTGCCTCAAAGAACGTTCCCTCTGAACTGTGGCTGTTGATTGGCTTCGGGTCTTTGGCTCTAGGAAGCAACCCAACCCCTAAGAGTGAGTCACCTCAGGCCTTCTGAGACAAATTCTGAGGAGAAATTCATCTGTACATTTTCTTCTGGTTTCTCTTCCATGCCATAGTCCAGGGGTTTGTTTGCTGAAGCCACTTCTACTGTTGAATATTGAATTTCCAGGGATTTTGTAAACCAGTTGCTAAACATAACCATTTTTGTTTTGTTCTGTTTTGTGCCAGTACTAGGGTTTGAACTCAGGGCCTCAAGTTTGCTAGGCAGGTGCTCTACCACTTGAGCCATACCCCCAATCCTTTTTGGCTTTGGAAATTTTTTGGATAAGGCTCTCTTGACTGTGACCAGTTTCAGACAGCCATCTTCCTGCCCACACATCCTGTGTAGCTAGGACTACCATACCTGGCTTCTTGGTTCAGGTGTGGGTCTTGCTTTTTGCCTTGGCTGGCCTTGAACAATCCTTCCAATTTCTGCCTCCCAATAGCTACTTATAATAGCCGGGATTATAAGTGTGTACCCATACATCTGTGTGTACCAGCAACATAACCATTCTTACAAATTAAATTATTTTTAAAAATTAAATAAATTATAAAAACAAAGGTAGCAAACATTCATATAGTTTCCTGGTTCCTTCCTTGTCAAAGGGAGTGCTAACTTCTCCTTTCATACACCACCTTGTTCACTCCTGCCCTTATTCCCAGTGCTCCACCCTCGCCCCACTCTCCAGCTAGCATTCTCTACACCCACAGAACCAGCCATGCGAGGACACATGTTCCTTGCTTAGCCTGCATCCACTCCAACCTCCAGCTGATCACAGAACTCCAACCTTCCCCATGGCAAAGCCTTGTGTTTGGGAGCTATCAGCCCTCACCCTCAGCTCCAGGGGAGGCCCTGATTGACCCGAACCAGTCATCAAAATTCTACCCACTCATCACTGTGATGGCTCCAGAGCTGGGTAGTAATCAAAGCCTAAACCAACCAGCCTTTGGCCTTTCCTTGGCCAGAATGAATACACATATACACTCAATGGGTAGATCCAAGGGAGCGGGCAGATGCATGACTTTGGTGTGATACTGAAGGGAAGGACAGGCTCTCACTCTTTCTAAGCATGGCCAAGGAAACATGTCAACTTGAAGGCAGTTGGCATTCGCCTTACAACCAGGAGAGAAGCCAGCCTTGAACTAAATCTCATGCCCCTGGAGGCAGAGCGGGAAGAGAGGAAGAAAGCCAACCCTTGCTGGTAATTGACCTACAAGATCCAAGCAGCCTCGCCCTGCCTTACTCCTGGGTTTTCGTCGGAAGTAAATCAATATGACTCCTGATTGCTTGAACTGGTTTGCATTGGGGTTGTGTTAGAACAGAAGCGGTGCTTAATGATTCAGGTCCACAGAAAGCCCTAGAACTGAACAATACATCCAAGAATCCAGTCCAGACTTCTGCAGCCTCTGGCCCTTTGAGGACAGCTCCAGACAGGAGTGGGCCATCCAATCCGATCTGCTTCAGAACTACTTCCGAAAGGCCCAGAAGGCTCTGGAGAGAGCCCAGGGTCCATGCTGTGCCAGCCTTGCCGACAGGGCCTGCTGATTCCAGACAGTCTCGTGGGCTCCTTTATTCTCTCATTACGTGTTTCATTTGCTTGTTTGCAATCACAAGCATTTACTTTTCATTTGGATAATTTTCCTCTTTTTTTCTTTTGCCTGCCTTTAAAATAGACCTGCACTGTGATGCCGCTTACAAACTACATTCGATTTTCGTGTTCATTTGTTCGGAGTATTTGGTATATTGCAGCCAAGAAGCCTCAGGCTCTGGATCATTATGTTCCTCTGTTTTCTCTTTTCAAGGATTCAGTTAAAACCCATGATGCAAGCAGACAGGCCGGGCTCTCAGGCATTCTTCTGAAGGTTGAGCCTCCCGCTTCTGCATCGGGTTCAGCTCCTGCTCTGTAGCCCCTTCAGTATGCCCTTCCTACAGTCCTAATCACACACGAAACAGCAAATCCATCAGCTCAGAAGACTTTTCTTTAGACATTCTTCCAAACTTGACAGCAACAAACAACAAAATCTGGCAGCAAAACTTGCAGAACACAGGAAGACACAGGCTCTCTTCTCTCTGCTTAAAAACCTCAGGGAGGCGTGCAGAGCGCTGGTGTAGACAGGAAGAATTTCCACTTCAGTCGGTAAGAAGGGGTAGTTGGTGGTGATGAGTCCTTTGATCTGCTGATCCCCTCATCGGATTTCTTCCTTTAATTCTACTTGTGGGAGAGTCATTCACTTGAATCAGTAATACTTCCTGCAGGTCCTGGCTTACACCTATTAGACTAAACACACCCTGGGGAAATGGTGGGGAACTCCAGTCTGTACACATCTGAGACCTCGAGGCAGTGGGAGTCCACAGAGCTCCAAGCTTCTCTGATTAATGTCACTGGCATAAAGTTTCCAGAAGATTCTCTAAAAACAAAACCATATTATTTCAAATCTGACCTTCAATAAAGGATGCCAAGCCTGACAGTGGAATTGTCTTCATCATTATGACCCCACCGCTTGCCCAAAGCAGCCAGCATGGCCAGCTCGGTGTCACACACTTCCAGCTGTTGCAGTCGCCCTCAGTCAGTGTGGAAATGGAACACACACTGGCTCAGTCCCAACTGTCGCCTGGGATAATGAGCAAAGGTCTTAGGATTTTTGAAAGCCAAAAGGCTGTCTCTTTTGTAAGGCTGCTCCCAACTGAAAGCATACAAAAAAGGGAAAAACGAAATAAAACAGACTTTGTCTTATTAACCTGGCACACACGCCTGGTGATCGGTGGCTTAGCTGGCAAATTGTGAGGACCTCGATGAGAGATTCAAAACGCAACAAGTGGCTGTCGCTATGGAAACAGCTTCAATGAACCCCAAGAATGAAGAACCTCAGCCTGGGGAAAATGCTGAAGTAGGGTAGATGTGGCTCTGAAAATGATTGAGTAAGTGTCTTTGCTTCTTGAAGTTGACAAAGAAGTTTGCCCCCAGGTCACAGGATTTAGAAAAAGATGCTGTTCTCTGTCCCCTCAGCTGGGGGACCTCAGGCTGCATGAATGTCTGCTGGCTCCAGGGCGCAGTTGGCTGTGGACCTGTTGTCCATGGGGCCTCGGAAGACTGTCAGGCCTGCCACGGGCCACGGCGCCAGGGTTGGAAACCCTGGGTGAAGCAAAAGGAAGCAATATTCATCTGCTATAGGAAATGAAACCTGGCTTTTGGCTAATTCAGAGCTGTGAGCAGCTAAGTATAGGGCTGGAGCTTTCTTTCAGGAAGTGATCAGACTTAAGGTCATAGTTTAAGAAGAAATTCCCCTCCCCCCAAAGCTTCATTTTCCAGATAAGACCAGGCTCTGTCTGAGCACATAAATTGAGTATAGGGTCCTATCCTGAGGCTAGGGCTTGGGACCAAGGACTGGACTTAATGGCATCTGTCGTCCCTTCCAGCCCTGTGATTCTGTGATAACTGGCTGGCGGTTGTAGTGATTTTTCAGGACACCAATGATTACAGGGCACTCTTTAAATGCACCATGTAGACATTCTAAATAGCATGGTTGTAGATGATTACGCAGTCAGGAGATTATAACCAACACGGGAGCAGGGTCCTCATTCAACATCAGGGGCAAAAGGCTCTCTACAAATCCGGACACAGCCCTTCTGTGTGTTGTTTAAGGACATACAAGTGTATTACCTACTCTGGGTTTCTGCTGGGTGCACAAATGGAGTTCCATACTTGGTGCTCTTAAAGAAACAGTAATAGTAATAAGAATAAGAACAATAATAGCAACAGAAATTAAACCCCTACTGTGTTCTTGGCATTATTCTAAGCACAGGTTGAAGCACCTTCATCCAAAAATCCAAATGTTCCTAACTGAAACTTGCTGCAAGCTGACAACACCCCAAGCATGTTCAATGTTCAATTTGTTTGTGTTCCATGTACACAAACTCTGTTTCATGCACAAAATTATTTAAAATATTGTATAACACTACCTTCAGGCTATGCCTGTAAGGTCTATATGAAACATAAGTGAGTTTTGTGTTTAGACTTGTGTCCCAGTTCCAAGATATCTCATTATATATATGCAAATATTCCCAAATCCCAGAAATCCAAAATCTGAAACATTTCTGGTTCCAAATATATCAAAACAGTGATGCTCAACCTGCAAGTATTTATGTCTATGTGGTCACTCATTTAACCTCATAGTTACTCTCTGAGGCATTCCTGTTTTCCATAATCTACACTGAGGACTGGGAGAGTGGCTCAAGTGGTAGAGCACCTGCCTAGCAAGTGTGAGGCCCTGAGTTCAAACCCCAGTAGAGCCAAAAAAAAAAAAAAAAAATAGAATCTACAGTGAAAGACACTGTCCCACTCATGCCCTAGGAAGTGTACACTCTGGTTGGATTTGAGACACACCCACTTTACCCTGTGGTCAGCTGAGGTAACCCTGTAGTGATGTGGCCTGACTGGGGGGGAAGAGGGTGGAAAAGCACAGTGCTAGTGAACAAAGCATCTCTCATCTGCCCCACAATGATGATAGGACAATGATGGGCCACCCTCCATGGCCTTCCAGGCAGCATGTGAGTACCCTGCAAGGGACAGAAGATAAGGTATTACCTGGACCTTGGTCATAGTAATGGATAGGATGGACCACTACACCCCCACAGGAGTGAAGGGCTGAGGGAGAAGTTGACACCCTTCTGCAGGTATCACCCTCAGCTCTCCTTCTGACTCTCAAAGCCTTAGCTACATGAGTTCTTACAAGATATGAGGGGAAGTCATAGAAAAACAATATAAGTTTACAGGTCAAAAAAAATCTGAGTGAATATACTGCAAAGTGATCCAGGCACCTGGTTAGGCTCAGTAAGAACAAAACATGTCTTCTGTTGTTCTGGAAAGCATTGGTCCCTGTCTTCATCCACTTCAGTTACAATAAGCCAATACCTTAGACTGGGTAATTTATTAAATAGAGAAATTTATTGCTTACTGGTCTGGAGCATGGGAAGTTCCGACCACTGTCCACGTATGGCCAGCCTCTCCTGTGACTGCTGCTTCCATGCTAGTCAAAGATGGGTCCAGCACAAGTCTAGTCACTCCAAGCAAGTCTAGAGGTCTGTCCTCCTTGGTTCCTGCTCAAGTCATACCCCTGGGAATGTGAGGCTCTCCCCTCAGGTGAGTCCCAGGGTCCAAACTGGAGAAGATATGGTGAAAAGTCTCATTTTGACAGTGTATCCAAACTGTCCCCTGATGTGGCCCTTTGGGAATGCCTGTGTCTATTCTCAAACATTCCTCAGGGAATGCCCAGTGACTAACACCTATCACACTCAACAAGGAAGAAAATCCTGGGTTTGATTTTCAGATGATATAATTTGAGGTGCCTTTCAAATACCTGAGAGTGGGCATCTCTCTCAGGGCAAGGAGATGAGAACACGCCAGTCCTCTGCACGTGGGGACAGGGAAGTTCTAGGATGGATACCCCTTCTATGGACAGAAAGGATCAGAAGTAGAGATGTCTGGACAGTTCTCACCCTCTCCCACTCCATGGCCAGGCCCTGGACTGAACTTTTGGGATCACTATTGCAGTACCTTCAATTTGTTGTTGCTTCCCTTCCTCCTCTCTCCCTCACAGTCACCTGAAGGAGGGAGTCTCCCTGCATATCTAATACTTACTGGACTCTGACTGGAATTTTTCATTTGTAACCGTCAAACAGGAACCATTTCTGTGGATGACTTACAGAGAAATAGAAGCAGTAGTTGGTGCTCCTCGGCTCCACCCCCAACCTCCCTCATTGTGGCAGGAAGGGGGAATGGGCATGAGTGCCTCGTATCCTGGTGACAGGGAGCTACAGAGCCCAGAAGACGGGGCAGATCCAGTGTAAGCAACTTCTCCAGCTCAAAGGCCACCCCAAGTGATACTGTGAAACAGATATTTGTTCTTCATCATCTCCATTTCCTGACATACACCACCTAAAACCTTTAGAATCTGTGGAGCAATGAGTATCTTTTGTATATGAGATAGGCCCCTATGCAGTCTCTGAATGGTGGTTGGTCACAAGAAAGGCAAGGTGGATTTAAATGGTTAGGACTTTCTGTCCCAGCCTCTAAAGCAAGAAGAGAACTGAAGGTTAAGTTGACCACTGTGATGGTTTCAACATGAAGAGTTATCCCAAAAGGTTCATATGTTGGAGGCCTTGGTCCCCATCTGGTGGCACTATTTGGGGAAATTCTGGAAACTTTAGAAGATGGAACCTAACTGGGGAAGTGAGTCAGTTCGTGTGGGTCCTTGAGGATACCTTTCCCTGGTCCTTTTCTGAGTCTCTCTCTCTCAGCTTCCTGTCTGCCATGATGTAAGTGGCTCTTCTATGTCCTCCCCACAATGATGGACTGAACCCTCTTCAACCATGGGTCAAAATCAATCTTCCCTCCTTTAAGTATATACCTCCTCTCAGGTATTTTGGTCCCAGCAATGAGAAAAATAACTAATCCAATCATTAATGGCCAATGACTTGATCGAATCATCCCTATGTAACGAAAACCTCTGCCTATGTAACGAAACCCTTCTATCTTCTATCTGGCTGCCCAATTATATCCTTTGTAATAGTCTTTATAATGAATGGGTAAACAGAAATAAAGTTCTCCTGAATTCCGTGAATCACTCTAGCAAGTTAATCATACCCAGATGGGGGTTGTGACTGATCAGAAGCACAGGTCGTAACTTGGGACTTGCAACAGCTGAAGTGGGGGCCGTTTTGTGGGACTGAGCCCTGAACCTTGTGGATCTGACACTATCTCCAGGTGGGTGGTATCAGAACTGACTCAGAGGACACCCAGATACAGCATCTGCTGGAGAATTTGCAGAATTGATTGATTGATGTGTAAGAAAGCACCCCCACACCTCTGTTCACACAGTGGTCAAGTACAGAGTAGAAGGTAAAAAATACTTTGGGTTGGTTTGTTTCCATGTCTTAGACTACCCTGGATGTGACAAAGCAGGAACTTCCGGCTGCTCACAGGAAGTAGAGCAAAAGGCTTTGGAGAGTGGGGAATTGGCTGTCCATTCAAAAGAAAATGTAGCTCAAACTTCAGAGTCAGGCACACCTGGATTTGACTTCCACCTAAATCTGCCAAGGTCTGGCTTGATCCCTTGGACAAACTGAGGCAAATTTCCAAGCCTCAGTTATTTCATCTTAAGATCAATAAAGTAGGTTCCTAAACCCATCAGGAGGCTTTCAGCTGCAAGTAATAGGGAATTCCCAATTCAATGGTTTAAAGAATAGGTGGATTTTTTTTTGTTTTTTTAATCTCACATGAGAAGAAGTTTCAAATCAGGGCAGAGCCCACCAGAGCTCTGGCCCAACTTCTCTGAGCTTCCCTTCCTCTTCCCTTCCCTGTGTGGTGATCTCATGTTTGGGCTGGGAACACTGTGGCTGCTGCAATCCCAGGCACTATACAGATAATGGCAACATCCAATGAGAAAAAAGGCAGGGAGGGGTTCTTTCTTTCTTCTGATGCAGATTCTTACCTGAATTGGACCAAAAAACTCTCTCCAGAAACCCTCTCCTCCCAGTTCACTATCCAAATGTGGGCCACATGCAGAGCTGCTGTTGGCCTACACCCCACCTTTGTGTCCATTGGAGGGACCTCCTCCTCAAGCAAGACATGGCCTGGGGCACCCAAAGCTGCTTGACCTTCAGATGACTCGTGTGTGTTCTCAGTGGAGGATCCTGATATGGATTTATCTCTAGAACTGTTCTGTCCAATATGGCAGCCATTAGCCATAACATGATTAAAATTAGTTAAAATTAGTAACATTTAAATCTCAGTTTCTCAGCCACACTAGCCACATTTCAAGTACTCAATAACTTCATGTAACTAATGGCTACTACATTGGAAAGAAAATTTTCACCGCCTCAGAAAGATTATGGAACAGACCCGTTCTGTAATTTGCCCAAGAAGTTAGAATCTTCATGTCTGAACACTCTTGTAAGTTATTTTACATCTATCATTGAATGGCACCCCCTTAGATGTGTTGCCTTTGTACTGTGCTCAACATGAACACCAACCTGTGGTAGCTCTAACCACACGTCTATTCCTAACAATCACTGCCAGTCCCAGAATTGGTTTTGTTGACCTTAGAACAACCATAATTCAGCCCTGGTATTTGAAATGAACTCATCCCACAGCCCATGGTCACTCAAAAGAGAGTGGAGGCTGGGATCGGTGAGCTCACACCTGTAATCCTAGCTACTCAGGAGGCAGAGTCTGGGAGGATCATGAGTTTGAGGCCAGTTCCAGGAGAAAAGATAGCATGACCCTATCTCAACCAATGATAGCTGGGTGTGATGGCCCCTGTCTGTCCTCCCAGTTAAGCAGGAAGCATAAATAAGATTGTGGTCCAGGCCTACAGGAGCATAAACGTGAGACTTTATTGGAAAAATGATAAAAACAAAAAGGACTGGGGGCATGGCTCAAGAGACAGAGCACTTACCTAGCACAAGGCCCTGAGTTCAACCCAGACCCCACCCAAAAAAAAAAAAAAGAATGGATACTTCTAAATCAAGACTGTACCCAATAAGGTATGGGGCAGATTTGGAGCCAGCATACAGCTGATAAGGTGCTGGGAAGAGTTAAAATTATATATCCTTGGCAGTTTGCATGGTGCCTAGAACATAATAATTACTCAATGAGTTTTAGCTGCTGTGGTGTAATTACTGATCAATCCGTAATTGGAGAACTGGAGATGTAGGTATGTTAGGGCTAGAACACTTGCCTAGCATGTGGGAGACTCTGGGTCTCCCACATAATTGCACTGCAAAAGCAATAATGATAATTGCATCTTGCACCATGGTGATGCCTACCTTTAGTCCTACCTACTCAGAAGGCTAAGCAGGAGGGTCATTTCAGCCCAGGAGCTAAAAGTCAACCTGGACAGCATAACAAGAACCCATCTCAGAACAACAATAATAACAGCAGCTAAATTGTATTGTGACCACTGCCAGAGCTGAACATCTCACAAGAATACAAAAGCAGCATCATAGGGATTTCCCAGTTCCTGCTGGGAGCAAAGAAATAGAGGACACATGTCACGTTTCCTTCTGATTTGGCTTTTCATGAGGGCATTCCTAATAGGTCTCAGCCCTCTGGTACCCAGTTGCCTTTGAGTCCTATGAGTGGGGCTGGCTGTGTGGAATAACAGTATGACATAGAACTCCAAGAGCTGGTTCAGGCAGGCTGGCCTGAAGCCAGTGGGCCCTCCTCCCCACAGATGAGAGCACAAATGAACATGCCTATCACAACCACCTCCAGAGAGATGAAGCTGGGTTCACAAAGATGAGATCTCCCCGATAAAACCTTGTAAGAATTTTGGGATTCTCTGGGAGCACAATGGATGTAGTTGCTTTCATCTTTCTTACCCTCTAAAGAGGGGGTGTTTAATATTCGAAAGCAGGCCAATTTGTCAAACAAAATAATGAATGCTCGTGGTTAGAAATATCCAGCCACACCAGAACATTTTGACTTCAAAGCCTATATTCTCCTTCATTATCAAAGATTACTAAATATCAACACATTAGGATGGAACCCACAGCTCATTAATGCTGAATATAATTGCATCAAGCTGTCCACACTGGCAGTTCCACTGGGCTAAATCTGTTGTTTATCAAGACTTGCTGTAGGGAATATATTTGCATATCTAGTGAGAGTAAATGCCTAATAAAGGAAAAAGTTTACCTCCAAGGTGGTAAACCTCTCTACAGCCTTGGTCTCCAGACGTAGATCTGTGCCCACTCCTGTTAATCTCCTAGTAACTTGACTTCCACAAGCAAATCCTAAAAGGTGATGAGAACCAGCTGGGAAAATAAGTCAATGTATAGAATTTACTTAAGAGAAATGTGAGTCATTCTTTGTTTTCAGATTCTGTATGACCCATATGCATTAACTCCATACAAAATTACAGGAAGAAAATCCTGGTGTTTGAAACAGGTTAAAATATCTTTCTAGCCATTATTATCTCAAATGTACCACAATTGTGCTTGCATCCCCAAAGCAAAAAAACTCTCTAGAATTCCACTGAATAGTGGCATCACCTGGTGGACATAAGTGATACTGCAACTCCCTGCAAGTTTTTGTCATCCTTCCATGAGAAATATTAATTTCTTAATTGTACTAAATTGCTCAGGAATTAATGTAAACTATTAAAATAACCTCGGCAAAGCATCTTCAATTAAGCTGCACATCTCCAAGTTAGTATAGCACTTATAACTGCTATAAAAACTTATCAGCTGATAGAATCTGAGTGTTTTCCAGTTTTTCTAATCATTTAGTGGGTAGACTTTTATCTCAAAAGGTCATGAACCCCTTGAGAGCGAGTCCTTCAATGCTTATACTTTATACTTCCTGCTCTCTTAGTGAGTTCTCAGTAAGGACTTTGTCAAGGACTGCACAATTTATTCAACACATGACTAACTATATCAAAGAGCACAATGTGCAGTTAAAAGTGTACAGAATTTTCAGTCCAAATGCCAGAGTTCTCTTAGTATACTGTTGGTAAGATTGTAAATTGGTATAGCCATTACAGAAAACAGTACGGATGCTCCTCAAGAACCTAAAACTAGAACTACCACAAGACCCAGCACTCTCTCTTCTGGATACACATCCAAGGAAAAGGAGATGGGTATCTCGTGTGAAAGAGGTATCTGCACTCCAGCGTTCTTTGCAGCATTATTCACAATAGTCAAGATACAGAAATAATCTCAAGGTCCATTGACTGCTGAATAAAGAAGATATGGTATATATGTATAAATGAACATCATTCAGCCATAAAAAAAAAAAAAGGAAACCCTGCTATTTGTGATAATATAGCTGAGACTGGAAGACATTACACTAAGTGAAATAAGACAAACAATGTATGATCTCATTGTGCTCGTCAGAATTCTTGTCTCTGTGACAAAATACCTGAGCAAAAAAACTTAAAGGAGGAAAGGTTTATTTTAGTTCCCAGTGTCAAAAATTTTAGTTCATCATGGCAAGGAGGGCATGGTGACACAGAGCAGCTCATATCATGGTAGCCAGGAAACAGAGAGAGAGAGAATGTAAGCTTTCTCCTTTTTCCCTTTTTACTCCATCCTGGTCTCCAGTCTATGGGATGGTGCCACCCATATTCAGGCAGGTCTTCTCCCATTAGTTAATCCTCTCTGAAAATGCTCTCATACATACACACCCTGAGGTGTGCTTTACTAATCTCCTAGGCCCTACTCAACCCAATCAAGTAGACAATCAAAATTAACCATCCCATTCATTTATAGTAGAATCTAAACAAGTTGGACTCATAGAGGCAAACAGTAGAAAGATGTTTATTGGAGGATGGGGTGTTAGGGAAAATGAAGAGATGTTGGCCAAAGAGTACAAATTTTCAATCATAAGATGAATAGATCTGGGGATCTTATATACAACCTGGTAGCTACAGTTACTAATTACTGTACACTTGAAATTTCTAAGAGGGTAGGTCTTAAATGTCCCTGACATACACACAAAGAATAACGACTGTATGAGGTAATGGATATGTTGATTAGAGTAATCACTTCACAATGTATACATATATCAAAAAAAATCACATTATATGCCTTAAATATAAACAATTTTATGTGTCAATAAATAAATAGCAAAATACCAAGGTTCTTATTACAGATTTGGTTTCTGAATTTATACATTGGGCATATTGATAGTTCACTCACAGCATTATTCTGAAAAATAAATTTGATCATCAGAGTGCAAGCACAGTGCAAACTAAGTCATTGTTATTGCTGTTTCTTTTACCTTCATCAGTTTGGTATGCAACTTTTGCTTAAAGTTATTGTTACTGTCTCCATTATGGTCACCTAATCATAAAATTGCAAGATAAATTCTCCATTTAAGCCCAGGATTGAACTGGCCATGCAGAATGCACAGGTTCTTCTTATTTCTCCCACAAACCAGAACAAAAAAACCTAGATACAGGAGAAAGATTTGACAGGATGGCTGCTTACTGAAGAAAAGTTGGGTCATTTTCTTCATTGGAGGTTTCAGATGGTGGAATTTGATAGTCACAAGAGGCTGGGAACCAGTGGGCTCTTGGACAATGTTAACAAAAGGATTGTTTGTGAGTAGATAGGAGTCCCTTCACCCCTCCTATATGTACTCTGAAGAGACCATGTCCAACGCTATTGACAGCTTTGGGCACTGTGTTAGTTTTATGTCATTATGACAAAATACCTGACATAAACAACTTAAGGAAAGAAGGATATGTCTTACTCATGGTTTCAAAGGTTCCAGTGCATCATGGTGGGGAAAGTGTGGTAGAGCAGTTCACATTGTGGGTGGATAGGAAGCAAAGCAAGCAGTACTAGGAAGGGGCCAGGGCCAGATGTAGCCCTCAAAGACACACCCCTACTGACCTACTTCCTTCAATCAGACCACAACCTCCCAATAGTCTTTCAAATTTTAAGTCCATCAGTTCATTAGGTCAGCGATCTTACAGTCTATTTGTCTCTGGAAATACCCTTGCAGACAATCCAGAGATGTACTTTACTAATGTCCTAGGTGTTCCTCAATCCAATCAACTTGACAATCAAGATTAACCATCACAAGTTCATCCCTTGTCAACATGACACCCAAACATATCTCCTTAAAACATAACTTTCAATACACTTGAAAACTGAAAGGTTCTATGTGGGGGTGGGTATTAGTGGGAAGGGGGAGGATAAATGGAGAGGGTGAAGGAGAGGGAATAAGATCTATGTACTTTATATACTTGTATGAAAATAGAACAATGAAATTTGAGATTATTTTAACTTAATTTAATTAAAGAATTTAATTTGAGTTATTTCCCTTGAAAGGGGGTGAGGGAGAATGATGGAGAGAATCAATCTAAAGTACATTATAAACATATATGGGAAAGTGACAATGAAATCCCTCTGTATAACTAATATATCTAATAAAAACATTAAATAAAATAAATATTAAAAACAACCACAAAGCATAAAATTCCAGCCAGGCATGGTGGTACGTGCCTATAATCCCTGTTGCTCAAGAGGCAGAAGCAGAGGATCATGGGTTCAAGGCCTGCCTATTTAAAGCTAGTGAGACACTGTTAGAGTGAAGAATTTTCCTACCCAGTGGGGTTTCCCCTCCAGACTCAATTTCTATATCTACTCCAAGTCTGTAAGTGGCTGTGGGCTCCAGCTTTCTTGCTGGGATCCCCTCCACAGGACTCCTTCCCAAACAATAAACCCTGTGCTGGTGTTTGAGTCATCTCTCTGCCTCGCCCTTTGCCTTCTTTCATTTCTAACAAACACTATCTCAAAAACGAAATATGAAACAAAAGAGCTGGGGCTATGTCTTAGGAGGTAGAATGCTTGCCTAACAAGCTAAAGAACCTGGGTTCAACCTCCAGTACCACAAAAAAAAAAAAAAACTCCACTCCTGTCCCCCAAAAAAGTTGCATGTCCATCTTATAATGCAAAATTCAATCCATCTGCATGAGTCTTAACAACTGCAACATTATTCAAAAGCCCAAGTTCAAAGTCTCCTCTGGGAATCAAGGGAACTCTTAGATTTGAACCCCTATAAAAACCAAATACAAGTCACATACTTTCAAGATACAAGGCACAGAGCAAACATTTCCATACCAAAAGGGAAGAATGGGAGCATAGAAAAGAGGAATATGACTAAAGCAAGACTGAAACCCTGCAGGGCAAACATTAAGTCCTGTAGCTTCATGTCCAGCATCTATGGCACATGGTGGTGGGATATGGGCCCCAGGGGTCTTGGGCATCCCCACTCCTATGGCCTTGCCATTTGCAATCCACATGGCCTTTCTCTTGGACTGGCTGTGTTCATTGCCTATAGCTTTCCTTTGCAAATGTTCCAAGTTCCTGGCATCTCCAACATCCTAAGGTTTCCATTGTATCTTTGGCTTCACCATTAGCTCCACACATCACCCTCACAGGAGGCTCCTGGCAGGGATCCTTACCCTGTCACACATTGCCTGGCCTCCCAGGCCTCCCTTTTTTTTTTTTTTTTTTTCAGTACAGAACAAGCACCTTTTATTGAATTCACTAAGAGGAGCTGATGGTGCTCTGCCTCCTCACACCCCAAAAGTGCAAAGGCCACTGG
This sequence comes from Castor canadensis, assembly GCF_047511655.1. Classification (NCBI taxonomy): domain Eukaryota; kingdom Metazoa; phylum Chordata; class Mammalia; order Rodentia; family Castoridae; genus Castor; species Castor canadensis. Next base: position 75,775,677 of record NC_133400.1, on the reverse strand, counting down.
TCATGAAAGCAGGCTCATCAGTGAGACCCTGCAGCTCAGCCAGGCCAGCCACACCACCATGGCTAGAAAGCCAGGTAGTCCAAGCCTGCAGTCCACCAGCACCACGTGAAAAAGGACAAGGGCACAGACACCCCTGAGCACCGTGCACCCTCTACATGAAAGCACAGACTGTTAGCCCCAAGGTCTTCAGCAAGCACCCCATAACGCTCTTCTCAGTAGGCTTCTTACAAAAGGAACATCACTCACAACAGACTCTAGGCAGAATCACATTTAATAGAATGCCCTTCTGAAAATTCATTTCTTTTTTTTTTTTTTCATTTTTCTTTTATTATTCATATGTGCATACAAGGCTTGGTTCATTTCTCCCCCCTGCCCCCACCCCCTCCCTTACCACCCACTCCACCACCTCCCGCTCCTCCCCCTCAATACCCAGCAGAAACTATTTTGCCCTTATTTCTAATTTTGTTGTAGAGAAAGTATAAGCAATAATAGGAAGGAACAAGGGGTTTTGCTGATTGAGATAAGGATAGCTATACAGGGCATTGACTCACATTGATTTCCTGTGCGTAGGTGTTACCTTCTAGGTTAATTCTTTTTGATCTAACCTTTTCTCTAGTTCCTGGTCCCCTTTTCCTATTGGCCTCAGTTGCTTTAAGGTATCTGCTTTAGTTTCTCTGCATTAAGGGCAACAAATGCTAGCTAGTTTTTTAGGTGTCTTACCTATCCTCACCCCTCCCTTGTGTGCTCTCGCTTTTATCATGTGCTCATAGTCCAATCCCCTTGTTGTGTTTGCCCTTGATCTAATGTCCACATATGAGGGAGAACATACGATTTTTGGTCTTTTGGGCCAGGCTAACCTCACTCAGAATGATGTTCTCCAATTCCATCCATTTACCAGCGAATGATAACATTTCGTTCTTCTTCATGGCTGCATAAAATTCCATTGTGTATAGATACCACATTTTCTTAATCCATTCGTCAGTGCTGGGGCATCTTGGCTGTTTCCATAACTTGGCTATTGTGAATAGTGCCACAATAAACATGGATGTGCAGGTGCCTCTGGAGTAACAGTCTTTTGGGTATATCCCCAAGAGTGGTATTGCTGGATCAAATGGTAGATTGATGTCCAGCTTTTTGAGTAGCCTCCAAATTTTTTTCCAGAGTGGTTGTACTAGTCTACATTCCCACCCACAGTGTAAGAGGGTTCCTTTTTCCCCGCATCCTCGCCAACACCTGTTGTTGGTGGTGTTGCTGATGATGGCTATTCTAACAGGGGTGAGGTGGAATCTTAGTGTGGTTTTAATTTGCATTTCCTTTATTGCTAGAGATGGTGAGCATTTTTTTATGTGTTTTCTGGCCATTTGAATTTCTTCTTTTGAGAAAGTTCTGTTTAGTTCACATGCCCACTGAAAATTCATTTCAAAATAGAGAAGCTCTCCCAAACTGTAAAAGTCATAAAAATGCAAAATACTTCTTTAGGAAAAATTGAATCAAAATTACACCTCAATGTTCAAAATACCAGGAAACCTATTTCTGCCAGCTAGTCCCAGGGAACAGACAGCAATGCCACTCAGTGAACAGCGCCAGTTGTTCTCAATCTGTTCCAGGTCCAGGTCCCCGCGGTCCAGAGGGAAGACACCCTCCTCCCCAGCACTGTCCCAGTCACTGGGGTCCCCACTGCTCCCACCCTCACCCATGTTGCCAGGCCTCCCTTTGAAGTATGGGTGGAAACCTCCATGACGCTGTAACTCTTCATTCGGTATGTCTGCAAAACCAGCATCACTTGGATGATGCCAAAGTGTGTGGCCAGCTTGAGCAGTAGCTGGGCACCTTGGATCACAGCTGTAGTAGCTTCTGAGAGCCTGGATGGCTAAAACACAAAGAAACACTTCCCTAGGTGGCCTTCTGCAAGAAGGACACCCCAGCAGTGCTCTTTTCTCAAAGGAAAAGTCTTTCGGATGAATTTACACTTTTACTCACGTCAGCCTGCCATGGGTAGGGTCTAGCCAATTCCTGAGATGCTCTCAAGGCATCTTTCCCATTGTCCTCATGCAAAGTACTTGGATTTTTTTTTTTTCGTTTTTTAAGCAGGTCTCAGTATGTACCTAGGCCAGCCTTGAACTCACAAAATGACTCAGACCCCCAAATGCTGTGATTAGAGGCATACACCATCACACTGGCTCTTGACTTCTTCTCACTGACACTAATCTCTTTAACAACCATACTTTCCTTGGCCCCAATTTTTTTTATTCATATATGCATACAATGTTTGGGTCATTTCTCCCCCCTTCCCCCCCACTTCATCCCTCTCCTCCCTACCCCCTCGCTACCAGGCAGAAACTATTTTGCCCTTATCTCTAATTTTGTTGAAGAGAGAGTATAAGCAATAATAGGAAGGACCAAGGGGTTTTGCTAGTTGAGATAAGGATAGCTATACAGGGAGTTGACTAGCATTGATTTCCTGTGCATGTGTGTTACATTCTAAATTAATTCTTCTCAAACTAACCTTTTCTCTAGTTCCTGATTCCCTTCTCCTATTGGCCTCTGTTGCTTTCAAGTATCTGCTTAATTTCTCTGCATTGAGGGCAACAAATGCTATCTAGCTTTTTGGGTGTCTTACCTATCCCCATACCTCCCTTGTGTGCTCTTGCTTTATCATGTGACCAAAGTCCAATCCCCTTGTTGTGTTTGCCCTTGATCTAATGTCCACATATGAGGGAGAACATATGATTTTTGGTCTTTTGCCTTGGCCCCAATTTTTAATGCTACTTTTCCAGGAAAATTGCAAGTTTTTCAAATACTTCTCTGTTTTTTTATCACAATTCTCACTGTAAACTTGATTAAAAGCAGCCAACAAAATCCAACCACAGCCTGAATTCTGGGCTGCATTAAAATTTCCTCTTCCAAATTAATTAGACCATCACCTTTAAACTCAGCCTCCCACAAAGTTTCAGGGCATGGACAAAATATCAACAAGTTCTTTGCCGGAGTGTAACAGAAATGACTTCTAGTCCATTCCCCCTAGAATCTTTGTTTCCATCTAAAAATCTCAGGACCATAATCTTTACTGTCCACATTCCCATCAGCATTCTGGTCTTTGGCACTCACACCAGAATCCCCATTAAGCTTCATTTGCTGCATTCTAGGCTTCTCTTTCCTGCATCTCCAAACTTTTCCAAGTTTCCTCCACAAACCAATTCCAATTTCTTGATATAAAAAACTTAAGGAAAGAAGGATTTATCTTGCTCATAGTTTCAGAGGTTTCAGTCAGTTGTGGTGGAGAGGGCATGGTGGAGCAGTTTACACCATGGTGGACAAGAAGCACAGCGATACTAGAAAGGGGTCAGGACAGATATAGCCCCCAAGGACATGCCTTTCCTGACCTATTTCCTTCAACCAGACCCTACATTTCACAGTTTCACAGCCTCTCAATAGTCTAGTCAAATTTTGGATCTATCAGTGAATTAAGCTATTCAGTAGATGAGAGCCCTCATTGTCTGCTTGTCTCTAGAAATGCCCCTTGCAGACACACACAGAGATATGCTTTACTAATATCTTAGGCATTTCTCAATCCAATCAAGTTGATAACCAAGATTAACCATCACAGGTGCCCACCTTTAAAATGGAAACAGGAGACCCAAACATTGTATGCACATACGAATAAAAGAAAAAAAAATAATCCTTTAAAATAAATAAATAAATAAATAAGGTCACAAAAAATTAAAATAAAATAAAACAAAATGGAAACAGGAGGAAAAGTCCAGAGACCTAGTTTTTCCCTTTGAGGGCTGGTCTTATGAAAGTAGGAATTGCCTTTTACTGAAGGAGAATGACAAACAGAGGGATTTTAGGGAAATAGAATCCATTTCTGTATAAAAATAAACTTCCTAATGGTCCTGGACGGAGCAGGATGGAGATTCTTCCCACCCCAAGTGCCCCCTCCTGCTGAGGCCAGGAAGAGGAACTGAGCATCACAAATCTGTGGAACTGACCAGTCTTCAGAATGAGATCCAATTTAGATCCATCTTTGCTTACCCTGCAGTGGATTATGCCAAGGTCTTGTTGACCTTGAGGAAGTGGACAATCCCTCACTATTCTCTTCAGCCTCTTCCAAGTGTTTCTCTGTGGTCCATCAGTAATAGTTCCCAGCAAAACACAAGAAAGACCACCAGGGGCTGGGCATAGTGGTGCATGACTGTAATCCTAGCTACTCAGGAGGCAGAGATCGTGAAGATCATGGTTCAAGACCAGCCTGGGCAAAAAAGTTAGTGAGACCCATCTCAACCAACAAGGTGAGCTTGGTGGTTTATGCCTGTGATCCCAGCTACATGGAAGGCATACATAAGAGGATCATGAGCCAAGGCCAGCCCTGGGCAAAAACCGCAAGGCCCTATCCAAAAATAGCTAAAAGCATAAAAGGGCAGGGGGCATGACTCAAGTAGTAGAGCATCTGCCTAGCAAGCACAAGACCTTGAATTCAAACCCCAAACCATCGAGAGAGAGGGAGAGCTCACCAGGCAGAAAGCACAGCACTCTCTCACATGCAACCTCTAGTCATGCCCTTGGGAGCTCAGATCCAGGAGTGAGGGGGATCCCAAGTGCTACTCTGCCCAGCCCGATGTCCCCTTCTAGTACCAAAAGCTCCCTGGGGTATTCAGCCAATCTCCACACACAGATGATTTGCAGAATGTGCTTACCCTACACACCTTCCCTCTGCCCACTCTGACTGTAGTAGGCAGACTCCAAGATAACTAGAATGATCCCCACATCCCAATATTCACAGGCTTTATTACCGCCTCCCCTTGAGCAACTTGCTTTAACCAATAGAATATGGTAACGCTGAGATATTATTTCTATGATTAGGTTATAAAACATTTGAACTTTCATTTTGCTAGAAGACTCTTTTGCTTGCTTCAAAAGCAAGCTGCAAGACTGAAGAAGTCGGTGGCAAAAGAGTCAAGGCAGAATCCAGCCAACAGTCAACAAGAAGCCAAACCTCCCAGGGCAACAACTTTGGAGGAAATGAGCCCTGCCCAGACCATATGGGTGAGTTCACAAGTGGATCCTTCCCCAGCCGAGTCTTCAGATGAGATGCTTACCCTACTCAACACCTTCATTGCAGCCTCATGGGAGACCCTAAAGCAGAGGATCTCCCACCTGTGTCATACCCAGATACCTGACCCATGGAAACTCTGAGATAATCAACAGACATTGCTTTAAGCCATTTTAATCCTGGCTTTCTACATCTCTGTTCCTGAGGCATTGTCTGTCTCAAGAGCATGCTTGGTCCCAGCAGGTAACACTAGAGGAATAATTGATTTCCCCATCTTCCAGATCTTAAGTGAGATGACTCCAAAAACAATCTTTCAATGGATTCCTAGCAGATTGAGCCCCAATTGCCTAGAGAAGCAATCCGCTCATTAAATACCCTTTCCTAGCTTTCCACCCCTCTCTTTCTCACTTTCTCACTTCTCCACTCTTTCATAGAGTTTTCGCTGTGGGATCACCTCTGAAAAAACACTTTCTTGCACCTATGCTTCTCTGCCTTCAGAAAACTTTAATAAAGATCCATTACTTTACCAGCTCTCTGCACTTACAAAAACTAGAATCTTTTTTCTAAGTGCAGAGTTCTGCTATTATGAGTTTGATCTGCACCATTGGCATGAAAGCTTCATCCCAACTACAACCCTTCCCCACCACCAGTGTGGCCCTGGGACAGCTTTTCAAGTCATTACCATAAGACCTCCAGAACTTCCATGGGGAAACTTATCACCCAAACTGAGCCAGATGCAAAGAGAGCTTGAAGTTTGCTGGTCAAAACTTACTGCCCGTGTCTCCAGATAATTAATATTCACACAAATCTTTGTTCAAAGCAGTTTGTCTGTGCTAAATAGAATAAGTCCTACCCTTTATTCATTTTACATCAAGTTCTGCTCTTTATTTACTCATGCATTAATTATGTGCTCTACCAGCATCAAGGAGGACCAATTCCAGCATCAGACAACCTCTAAGTAGATCCTTCCTTCTATCTTGCAAACTGTCCACAGACATCTCAGAGGCCGGGGGAGAAAGGTTGCTGTTTGAATGTATCCCTGCAAAGTTCATATATTGAAGACCTAAGGTCGAAATGTGTATGTAAATTGCAGGCGAGGGGCCTTTGGAAGGTAGTTAGGATTGAATGAGGTCATGGAGGTGGGGCTCCCATGGTGTTAGAGAGACAAAAGTGAGCAAGCTTATTCTGTTTCACCAAATGATGTCCTGCCATGCTCTGATGCAGCACAAGGCCCTTACCAGATGCAGAGATGTCAGCACCATACTCATGGACCTCCCAGTTTCCAGAACCAGGAGGAAAATAAACTTCTATCCTTTATAAATTACCTGGTCTCAGGTTTTTCATTATAGCAATAGAAAAACAGACTGAGGCAGGGGTTATGGTAGTAGAAGCCAATGATATCAACTTGCATATCATTAAAAAACATTATGCCAGGCCTCAGTGGCTCATGCCTATAATCCTAGCTACTTGCAAGTCTGAGATCAGGAGAATCAAGGGTTAAGGCCAGCACAGATGAATAGTTTGTGAAACCCCCATCTCCAAAATAACCAGAGCAAAATTGGCCAGAGGTATGACTCAAGTGGTAGAGCACCTGATTTGCAAGTGCAAAGCCCTAAGTTTGAACCCCAAACCCACACACACACACAAAAAAAAATCAGGGCCTGTCATTCCCATCCTTGCTTATTTCTACAACTATCTCTTTGCATTGGCAACTCAACCTCAGATAGCTTTCCGGGGTGCTAATAAGTCCTGCTGGGCTTTCCTGGGTACAGATCCTCAGCTACTCTCAGTCTTCCCCTACTTGACCTTGACACCATAATGATTTCTTCCAGGCATTCTGGTCATGGGGGCCTTTCTTCTAGGAAACTCCAACCTGTTGCATGCTGGGAAATCAGTGAGATTCAGAAAATCTGAGGGGTCTCATCCTCTGCCAGCTACCCTGCCCCCGAGCCCTCAACTTCCCCTTCATTGAGCCTCCAACAGGCCTCCACCACTGTGCCTTCCAAAACATGGTACTTAGGTTTTAGTGTAGAAATTTCTGCCAGGTTCAAATTCTCTAAGGAGCTATTTGGTGTTAGGTGGGCCAAGATTCTTATGTATATCCTTTAGCTCAATTCAGGCTTATTGTTAGAATGAGCAATTCTGAGACTACCAGTTCCATGAGTCCCAGGCAGAGCCAGGTAAGGGTAAGTGCATGCCAACATTTCAGTTGCCCTGGAAGGGGTGTGTGGTCCTCCACACTCTCGTGGGACAGCTGAGAATGTCCTTAGTTCTTAAACTGGCCCTGCTGTGCTTCGGGTTCATCTCACAGTAATAAAAGCATCATACCTGATTCCCACACTCAGACAAGTGGGTGAGCCTCGTGGGTACTTTACTAGACTCCCCCTTCCCCCTGAGTTTCACCTATTTTATCAGTGAAACAGGCATATTAACACCTACTTCACAAGGCTGCTAAATGAAATATGTCAGTTATGCCAAAAGTAGCTGAGTTCAATAGAAATCTCCCAATAATTACTCCAGGTTCTGTGCTATCCAATATGAAAGCCACTAGCCCCGTGTGACTCTCTTACATTTACATGTAAATGAGTTAAGATTCAGTTCCTCAGTCTAACTAGCCACATTTTGAAGCTTCAGTAGCCACATGGGACTGGTGGCTATGGTATTGGACGTTTTCATTATCTTAGAAAGTTCTATTGGGGAATTTTAAACTCTCGGTGCCCAGGCTGGACTTATTAGCAGAGCCATTTTCAGAACCAAGTATCTTAAGTCGATCCATATGAAATGTATAAATGTACCAAAACATCACCCTATTCCCCATAAAGATATGCAATTATTATTACTTGTCAACAAAATTAGACATCCTCATTTCCATGCAGGAGCCTTTCCACCACACAAGACTGCTTCAAACTCAAGGCCTCCTCCAGGGGGCGCTATACCCATTGCATTTTATGAGAATGTCACCTCCAGAGGGTCATGCAACTCAATGCCCAGCAATTAGATCACTCAAAGTCCCTGCTCCATTCAGAAAGATCATGGCAATGATAAGGTTGTCATCTGTGTGTACTGAGCCTTACAGTCTGTGTGGGAGGGGAGGTGGGTGAACTTATTCTGTCATAGGCTGGAGAATTAATATTTAGGTCATAGTCTCTGTCACACAATCTCAATTCTGCCGTGGTACCACAAAAGCAGCTATAGACAATAAGTAAATGGATCACTATGGCTGGGTTTCAATAAAACTCAATTTGTAGACACTGAATTTTGAAGTTTATATAATGTTCATGTGTCACAAAGAATTCTTTTTATTTTTTTTTTCAACAATTTAAGAATGCTAAAACTATTCTTAATTTGTGGACCACATACAAACAGGTAGCTAGCCAAATGTGGCCCCGGGCCACTGGTCCATTTGTGGATGCTGGCTCTTAGGATAGGGTCACATTCCTGTCTCTCTTGAGCTTTGTAACAGAAGAGCCGGAATCAAATTCACTTTCTACAAACATAAATGGAGCAAAGAGGTCAATTTCATGCTTTATTGATCAACCTCTAAAATTCCTTTGCCTCTCTAGAAGAGCCACAAAGCATCTGGTTGTCGTGGTACACACTTGTAATCCCAGCACCAGGAGGCTAAGAAAGAAGGATCAAGAGTTCAAGGACAAGAGCCAGGTACACAGTAAAACAGAATAGAGGATCCAGATATGAAGCCACACAACTATAAGCAACTTATCTTTGACAAAGAAGCTAAAAATATACAATGGAGAAATAGCAGCCTCTTCAACAAAAACTGCTGGGAAAACTGGTTAGCAGTCTGCAAAAAACAAAAACTAGATCCATGTATATCACCCTATACCAAGATTAACTCAAAATGGATCAAGGCTCTTAATATCAGACCCCAAACTCTTAAGTTGATACAAGAAAGAGTAGGAAATACTCTGGAGTTAGTAGGTATAGGTAAGAACTTTCTCAATGAAACCCCAGCAGCACAGCAACTAAGAGATAGCATAGATAAATGGGACCTCATAAAACTAAAAAGCTTCTGTTCATCAAAAGAAATGGTCTCTAAACTGAAGAGAACACCCACAGAGTGGGAGAAAATATTTGCCAACTATACATCAGACAAAGGACTGATAACCAGAATATACAGGGAACTTAAAAAACTAAATTCTCCCAAAACTAATGAACCAATAAAGAAATGGGCATGTGAACTAAACAGAACTTTCTCAAAAGAAGAAATTCTAATGGCCAGAAAACACATGAAAAAATGCTCACCATCTCTAGCAATAAAGGAAATGCAAATTAAAACCACACTAAGATTCCACCTCACCCCTGTTAGAATAGCCATCATCAGCAACACCACCAACAACAGGTGTTGGCGAGGATGCGGGGAAAAAGGAACCCTCTTACACTGTTGGTGGGAATGTAGACTAGTACAACCACTCTGGAAAAAAATCTGGAGGCTACTTAAAAAGCTGGACATCGATCTACCATTTGATCCAGCAATACCACTCTTGGGGATATACCCAAAAGACTGTTACTCCAGAGGCACCTGCACATCCATGTTTATTGCGGCACTATTTACAATAGCCAAGTTATGGAAACAGCCAAGATGCCCCAGCACTGACGAATGGATTAAGAAAATGTGGTATCTATACACAATGGAATTTTATGCAGCCATGAAGAAGAACGAAATGTTATCATTCGCTGGTAAATGGATGGAATTGGAGAACATCATTCTGAGTGAGGTTAGCCTGGCTCAAAAGACCAAAAATCGTATGTTCTCCCTCATATGTGGACATTAGATCAAGGGCAAACACAACAAGGGGATTGGACTATGAGCACATGATAAAAGCGAGAGCACACAAGGGAGGGGTGAGGATAGGTAGGACACCTAAAAAACTAGCTAGCATTTGTTGCCCTTAATGCAGAGAAACTAAAGCAGATACCTTAAAGCAACTGAGGCCAATAGGAAAAGGGGACCAGGAACTAGAGAAAAGGTTAGATCAAAAAGAATTAACCTAGAAGGTAACACCCACGCACAGGAAATCAATGTGAGTCAATGCCCTGTATAGCTATCCTTATCTCAACCAGCAAAACCCCTTGTTCCTTCCTATTATTGCTTATACTCTCTCTACAACAAAATTAGAGATAAGGACAAAATAGTTTCTGCTGGGTATTGAGGGGGGGAGCGGGAGGGGGTGGAGTGGGTGGTAAGGGAGGGGGTGGGGGCAGGGGGGAGAAATGAACCAAGCCTTGTATGCACATATGAATAATAAAAGAAAAATGAAAAAAAAAAAAAAAAAAGAAATTCAAATGGCCAAAAAACACATGAAAAAATGCTCACCATCTCTAGCAATAAAGGAAATGCAAATTAAAACCACACTAAGATTCCACCTCACCCCTGTTAGAATAGCCATCATCAGCAACACCACCAACAACAGGTGTTGGCGAGGATGCAGGGAAAAAGGAACCCTCTTACACTGTTGGTGGGAATGTAGACTAGTACAACCACTCTGGAAAAAAATTTGGAGGCTACTTAAAAAGCTAGACATCGATCTACCATTTGATCCAGCAATACCACTCTTGGGGATATACCCAAAAGACTGTGACACAGGTGACTCCAGAGGCACCTGCACACCCATGTTTATTGCGGCACTATTCACAATAGCCAAGTTATGGAAACAGCCAAGATGTCCCACCACTGACGAATGGTTTAAGAAAATGTGGTATCTATACACAATGGAATTTTATGCAGCCATGAAGAAGAACGAAATGTTATCATTCGATGGTAAATGGATGGAATTGGAGAACATCATTCTGAGTGAGGTTAGCCTGGCCCAAAAGACCAAAAATCGTATGTTCTCCCTCATATGTGGACATTAGATCAAGGGCAAACACAACAATGGGATTGGACTTTGAGCACATGATAAAAGCGAGAGCACACAAGGGAGGGGTGAGGATAGGTAAGACACCTAAAAAACTAGCTAGCATTTGTTGCCCTTAAGGCAGAGAAACTAAAGCAGATACCTTAAAGCAACTGAGGCCAATAGGAAAAGGGGACCAGGAACTAGAGAAAAGGTGAGATCAAAAAGAATTAACCTAGAAGGTAACACCCACGCACAGGAAATCAATGTGAGTCAATGCCCTGTATAGCTATCCTTATCTCAACCAGCAAAAACCCTTATTCCTTCCTATTATTGCTTATACTCTCTCTACAACAAAATTAGAAATAAGGGCAAAATAGTTTCTGCTGGGTATTGGGGGGGAGAGGGAGGGGGCGGAGTGGGTGGTAAGGGAGGGGGTGGGGGCAGGGGGGAGAAATGAACCAAGCCTTGTATGCACATATGAATAATAAAAGAAAAATGAAAAAAAAAAAAAAAAGAGCCAGGTACAGTGGCTCATGGCTATAATACTAGCTACTCCAGAGGAGGTAGTAGGAGGCCAACTGAAACAAGAAGTTCTCTCTACCTCAACCAATAAAAAGCTAAGTGTGGTGGTGCAGGCCTGCCATCCCAGGTATGTGGGAGGGGTAAATAGGAGGATAGTGATTCAAACAAGCCTGGAGAATAAAAAAAGTGAGACCCTATTCAAAAAAATAACTATAGCAAAAAGGGGCTGGGGGTGTGGCTCAAGTGGTAAAGTGTCTGCCTAGCAAGCATGAGGCTCTGAGTTCAAACCCCATTACCATCAAAAAAAAAGTTCAAGGCCAGCCTTGACTGCATAGGGAGACACTAGGGTAGAGAGAAATTGTGTGTGTGTGTGTGTGTGTGTGTGTGTGTGTGTGTGTGTGTGTGTGTATGAGAGCGAAAGAGAGAGAGAGAGAAAGAGAGAGAAAATCTGATTAAGGCTGCCTGGAACCCCAGCCAATCCTGAAGATTAGGGTGAACTTGGCTCTTTCCAGGTTTGTCCCAATCCAAGCATAAACTCCCATGATGCCCTGGATAGAAGTCACACAAAAACTATGTCTTCCAGATGCACAGTTCTCATTTCTACATTAAAACCATTGCCCACCCACTCCCATAGATACCAAACCAACAGATCACAGAGTTCAAGTTAAGTTTGGAGTATCGCCCTAGACACTAGAAGAACAAAATAATGTTAAGCCCCCTCAGGAGTTGGGATGGGGAACAATGGGGAAGGAGGAAGGTTCTAGGCATTCCAGCCTAGAGAAATGTCAAGGCAGATAGGATTCATAAGGGTCTCTACTGGGGCGAGTGAGGAGGACAACTGACAAGAAAAAATGGGTGATGAACCGGTATCCCCCAGAGACAAGAGAGAGACTTCAGTTAAGGGGCATTGTGGGGTTTTTGAGACAACAAATAGTCTGAAAACATGCCTTTTAATCTGGCAATATTGTATGCAATAGAGTAGAAAAAGAGGTTAAAACATCCAAATAGTCAGGAGTTAGAGTATTTCAGCAATAAACTACAGGGGACCTTACCCACAAGTGGCCAAAGTCATGGCAGAAGGCCAAGCACAAATGCTTTTCCAAAAGAAGGGTGGGGAGGCCTGAGATTCATGGTCTTGCAGGACCAGTCATCAGCAAATCCTGTGGGCCCAGCCTGGGTGAGTGGACAAACTGTGAATAATCACTTAGCTCAACACTGAGTTTCAGTATAGCTATAGAAAGCCTCCAGTACAAACCCCCAGTACTCCTGTTCAGTACCAGCCCTTGTCTTATGATATTTTTCTTCCTTTCTTTCTTTCTTTTAATAGACGTTCTCTTACAGCAGTTTTAGGTCACATAAAATTGAGCAAAATAGGTATTGACTTCCCACATACCATCTCCTATACACACACACACACACACACACACACCATGGACACACTGAATTACAACATTTATTATAAGTTATCAACCTATGTCCATGCATCCTTATCACCCCAAAGCCACTCTTCATACATTGCATGGGTTCTGACTAATGTATTACAATACATAGCCTCCATTTATAATATCATACAGTATACTGTCACTGCCCTAAAAACCCTTCCTGCTCCACCTATTGGCAAACTGTTTACAACCACTGATCTTTTTACTGTCTCCATAATTTTCCTTTTTCCAAACTGTCATATAACTTTTTTTGAAAAATAAATTATTTTCTTTATGAGTAATACATGCAGAGGCACACACACACAAAAAATGCAGTCACACAAAAAAAAAACCTTCTGCCCCTTGGGTTCACCAGCACCCCACTCAGCCTACCAGCTTCTACTCATTCACACATGAGTGTGATTTTTAAAGAGAGATATTGAAAATGAGAAAGACAATTAGGTGAAGATATCAGTAAACATCTGCAACAAGAGGAAAGGAATTCCAGTGACAGGTCACATCTGAATATGTAGATTTAGGAGGGGACACCCACGGAGAAGGAATGAGCTCCCCAGGGAGAGAGCAGAAGGAAGATTGGCGAGCCAAACCTCGGATCCACAATGAGAGAAGCCCTGCAGGTAGGTAGCCTGATCTATGCAAAGGTGCAGACAAACAAGGGGTTTGTTCTAGGAGGAGAGGGAAGGAAAGAGGCTGTGGCATCTTGGAGGGAAATCAAGGAAGCAATAAAGAGGATGCTATGTCTTTGCACCAGACCAAGAAGTAAGGCAAACAGAAAGCTATGGAATCTTGCAGAAAAAGAACAGTTCAGTGGGAGGCTGAGGAACCAAGGAAGTGCGGAGTGAGGAAACAGAGATACAGAGAAAAAAATTTCATGACTGGTTAGATCCTTCATCTAAAAACACTGCAATCTGGTATATTTCAGAATCCATGCCTCTTTGGGTCTTACGAAGGTAATACAGGATACATACTGTATTACCTTAGATGTAACACACTCAGAAGAGTCTGGGTAAAACCCCAATATTGGGCTGGAAATAAAGCTCAGTGATAGAACTCTTGGCTTAGCACACAGGGGGGCCCTCCATTTGATCCCCAGCATCAAAACTAAATAAAGACCCCATTATCAAACACATTAGTATTGCTGCAGTGAATTATATGAATATTCACACCAAACAGGATAGACAAAGACTATCAAGTTTCAGCTCCATTTTAAGAAAATCTTTTCATTTTTCTGAGTTGTTTGGATTTCAGAGCAGATAAGGGTCTTGAGTTTAGGTAGAATAGCTTTTAGGTAGAAGAATGTGGCCTTATTTTTATGCCTGGGATGAAGTCTAAGAGTACCACAAATAGTGAGGGTCTCCCAAGTTGTTTCACCCAGGCTTTCTTCCTTTAAACTGGACGACAGTGTAAAGACAGAATTCAAATCTGATTATTTCTGTGTCTCCAGCACAGGATATAGTAGCTGGTATATGGTACATATCCAATAATTTTAGTTGTGCTGCATTTTCATTATTTCCAATAACTGCTCTGCACAGCCTCATCACTGCCCCAACTTGGCTCTTTCTATGGTCCAACCTCCCAGCCCTTGTCACCCAAGCCCCAGGACTCCTTCTTTATTGATATGCAGCTGGCACAACCTATTTCTCTTCTTAAATCCAAACTCAATAGCCATCTGTTTGTTCTGGTATTCTAGCACTAATTGCCATTCCTGATTTTGTTTGATATGTTTGACCTGGTATTTTAGAACTAACTCTTAATTGTGTTTTTATTTAATATGGATAGCACATATAAAGCAAGAGCATAAGGAGTGCTATATAAATGCAAATTTTATTGTATTTCACACTGGACCTCAGAGACTTGCCAAACTTGGTTCTAGTCTGAGGAAGTTCCCCCCACCCCCACCCTCACCCCACCCAAGCGCATGGGGAGGTTTCCTCACTCTCCCTAACACAGCTCCTCAAAGCTGACCTAATAGAGTGATAGAACTAGCTGGGGGCATAGCCCAAGTGGTAGATAGAGCTCTTGCCTAGCACGGGCAAGTCCTTGGGTTCAATCCCCACTACCACAAAAAAGAAAAGAGAAAGAGAAGAAAACATATCCTACCTTCATATACAAAAGCCAAAGGATCAACTAAAACCATTGGCTTCAAAATTCCACTGAGCTTTGCATAAAATTAACTAATCTCACACTAAGCTTTCACATTTTTCAAATCTTGCTTTTGGGAACGGATCAAACATTTTGCACTAAGAAGTACCATCCTAACTAGCTCACTATGAAGTTATTTAAGGTTTAAGTTTGCAAGAGCTATTTTAATTTTCTGCTTTTTGAAGAAGAGAGTCAGCATTACAAAATTAGCCAGTAGATAATTGGTACAACTTATAACGCTTCATTGAAATTTTTCAAGTTAAGCCATTCCATTTCCAGAATGTGTCTAAATATATTATTATAATGAGATTTCGGCTCCTGTCAGAAACATGTAAGGCATCAATCAACACAGCAAGGGAATAACTTTTGTTATTCAGCCACTGAGTCACCAAGTCATGTTTCCCTGTGCTCTACACAGCCAAGCTAGCCTCCACGCCACTTTGTGGGTTTAGTGCTTCCACTATCCAGGGTCTTAACTTTGAACTTCTCACCCTGCCCCATTCCTTGGGCCACATTCCAGGCAGTTCTCATGACTTCTGGCTTTTTACAGTATTGCTCATTTTTCCACTTCTGCTTTGCTCCCTTCTAGACTTGGCCTTCAGATGATCTTCTTGGCTCTGACCTTTGCTCTTTCTCTGCCTATCTATAGCTGGATGAATGAATGGATTTTATTTTCTATTCTCTCTTTGTCACTGTGTGCCTGAAACACTCCAATAGGTTATACATTTCTGCAATGTGAGCAGCATATTCAGTTTTCATCACAGAGGACAGAAAATACTTGTCATTTCAGGAATCTTTATATCTCTGATGGTTTATTTAATAACATTCTTTCTAGCCCAGAGCTGGTTGTGGAAAATTACTAACATTCTCCATTTATGGGTATGGCCAGCCAATGAAATGCTACTGATATTATTATGAAATCTCCATTGGTGTTTTATGTGGGGAGAATTGCCATATTAAGAAAGATATTACATATGTTACCTTGCATGCACCACCACGAGGATCAATTTTAGATTTCTGGCCTTCAGCAGACCAGATATAGACCGCAGCTATAAAGATTGTAAAGACTGCACATGAACTGAAAATCCAATCTATTCACACTGGAGTGGGGGTAGTAGTTATGATAAGTGTAACCAAGAGAGGATGGTGAGGAAGCAAGGGGTACAGACCAGAAGATAATTCAAAGGGTTAAGATTCAGTAATTAAGATGAGAGCTAAGACTGTCTAAGGGTCTAGAAGCTGGAAAGCTACAGTCAGAAGTAATCAGTAACAGACAAGTCAGCCCTGGCATCCAGGAAACCATAAAGAAGACCAAGAAGGACAAAGTGGTGGTGCAGGGCTATAATCCCACCTACTCCCAAACTGAGGCAAGAGGTCTCCAACTGCCCAGGTCGCCAACTTAGTGAGACTCTGACTCAAAATTTTATAAAAAGGGCTGGGGGCATATCTTAATGGTAGAGCAGTTGCCTAACATATTTCAATCAATAGCCATTCATATGACACCAATTATCTCGGGGTGAAATAATAGAAAGACACAAAACTAATTGCAGTCTGACTCCCTCCTGTGCCCAGTTGTTTCCCAAACCTGAAAGAAAGAGCAGGCATCTGATGTACCTGGTCTAATGAGGGTCTTATAACTACAGGAGAGTCCTTGTATTTTTGTCCTGAAGAAGCTCTGGGAGCTAGGGAATGTAGTTACCTAGTATGCAAGAGGAAGCCCACCTTAGGAGTGACAAAGAGTGAATCCCAGCCAATCACAGCAGCCAGGCTTCAGCCAATTACATGCATTGGACAGGTGTTCAAACAGACAAACAACAAGCTATAGCCAATCAACTCTGTACCTCACCTCTGTCCTCTGGACCTCATTTCCAATTTGTCCATAAATGCTTTCTCACATATAGCAGCTGTGGGCTCTCTGAGCCCCCTGGTTCTGAGAGCTATTCAGGTCTAGAATCACAAATAAAAGCCAACTAAGATCTGCAAAGCTAGATTTGTCGTAATTGTGTCTTAACACAACTGCCTGAAGCTGGGTGTGGACCACTTGGCATTCACAGATGTCATGGAAGACTGTCTGGAAGTTTGTTCTTTCTTCTATGGATGGGCTACATCCCATGTCCACTCAAACCTGGACCGTGAAGTGCCTCAGGTCCACAAAGCAGTTTTTCTGAGCTGTGCTTTGGAATCATGCCCTTGGACTTACACAAGTGCTTAACAGAAGTTTATAAGAAACTGGCATTGAAAATATGATGCTGTGGCCTTTGTCCTTTGACCTCATACTGCTCCATTTACAGAGCAACAGGTATGTGTTAATCTCACAGAAAGTGTGATTTGTTTTGTTTTTTGTTTTTTGTTTTTTTTAGGATGGAGTCTCCCTATGCAGTCCAGGTTGGCCTCAAACTTAAGACCTTCCTGCCTCAGCCTCCCCAGTGTTGGGATTACAAGGCATGTGCCAACACGCTTAGTTGGAAATGTGTCATTTTTAAATGCAAGCCTGTTTTTTATCTCTTTGCCCCAATTTTCAGGATCTCATCACTAAATTTGGATGCCTTTGAGCAATGATATAATCCCTTTTGGTTATACAAATCACTGTTAAGTATACTTTCCTTAGTGTGATCTTAATATTGTGAATCTTAGACCGGGGCCAGAAAACTATAGCCCAAGGGCAAAACTGACCAACTGCCTGTCTGTTGTTCTATTAAAGATGCTCTGGTGGCTATATAAGGCAGCTCAAGCCTGTAATGCTAGCTATTAGGGAAGCAAGTTCAAGGCCAGCTAGGAGAAAAAGTTCAAGAGACCCTCCCCCTCAATCTCAACCAATAAAAAGCTGGTCATGGGGGCACATGTGTGCCTGTCATCCTAGCTATGCAAGAAGAATAAAAGGAGGATCGCAGTCCAGTCCAAGCCAGTCTGCACATAAAGTGAGACCCTATCTCAAAAATAACCAACACCCAAACAGCTGGCAGAGTTGTAACAGAAGCTGGCCTCCACAGCATGTATCTTTACTCTCTGGCCTGTTACAAAGATGGCCAAACCCTAGACTTATTTTCTTCTAACCTTGTTCTCTTGGTTTTTACCATTATATTGTTTTACAAACAACCTCAAACCCACTTTGGAAGAGAGACAGTCTAACATTAAAGACAGGCCAGGAAGGCCATCTGATTCGGTTCTCAACAACAACAAAACCAGTAACAACACACACACAACTGCCTCCAGGAAATTGGAACCACCTCACTGCTGTTAACACTGATGTTCTACCCAGTTCATGGAGCTACAGTCCAATTAAACAGAGCCATCTTCCTCCACCATATTGGATTTCAGTCTTGGGTCTCTGAGATGTCTCTTGTCTAGACCTCATTAAAATTTCTTTGTTTTTCCCCTTTAAGAGCTTTTTTTTCTTTTTCTTTTTCTTTCTTTTTTTTTTTTTTAACTTTCTCCAAATAATCAGTTTTCAACAGTTCCCACTAGAAACTAAAAGAAGAAATATTAGACAAAGAGAAGAAAGGGGTAGCATGGGGGGCAGGGCGGGTAACAAGGCTAGGAGAACTGGAAGCCACCTGTGGTCCTTCCCACTCAGTGCCAGCCTCGATATAGAAATTGGATCATGAGGATGACAAAAATGAAAAACAAAAATGTTATTTTTTCATAATTAAGCCCACATGAAGATGATAATTACTATTATGAATTTAATGCCCAGACTTGTTTCTCTTCCAAAAAGTAAAAAAGCTGTCCAGCTGTAATTTAGTCATGTTCTTATATCTGACTAAATGAGGAATAAGACTTTGATTTTCAAGGTACTTGGTGTTTGAGTCTTTCCAGCTGAAAGTGGTTTTATTTTTCTCTCCAAACAGTACATTTCCAGGGAGTCTTTCATCAAAAACTACTCATGAGAAAAGTTTGTTTTGCTTAAAGTTACGTGCTTTCCAAGATCAAACTTTACTATTTTATTTTTATTTATTTATTTAATTAGTGCTGGGAAAGTGGCTCTACTGAGCTTCATCCTCAGTCCCTAAGATCATTTTAATTAGCAAAGTGTTATATGGTCCTACCTAGCAAAATCATGAAACTGCCATTTAGTTGGCCATTAAAGTGACCTGTAAACTAACAGATCATTGAAACTCACACTGCCCTGTATCAATGCATATGACTGCCTCAAGGAAGTAAAACGCTATGACTCTGGTTGAAATAAATATTAGACCCCAAGAAATGACCTAAGGAAGTAACTTTAGGGACTTTCTTTCCTGGAGACTCTTCAAGCCTCCAGCAACTACAATTATACTTTATCTTATAGTAAATACTGTGTTTATCATTAAGAAAAACATCCCTTGTGCCTTTTTCTTCATGGGACTTTCCCCATTTACCTAAAGAAACAAATCAATGTTTTCTATTTTTTTAGCAAAACTTAAGAAAAACTATCCATGTACGTGTATCTTGAAAATTAAGGCTCACTGGCATCAAATGTCAAATTTGTTGGTGATACATTGCTTCGTTTTGCTTCTTCTGAACATAAGAGAAGTCCAGTCGGTTACGTCCTTGGCCTTTTTTTGTTGTTTTTTCCACCCACACAGGGAAACTAGGAGGAATTCAAATCAAAGACAGCCCACATTCCTCTTTGCCACAAAGTACTCACACTTGGCAAATGGCAAAGATGGGGGCCATCTTTTTAAATGATTGCCAAGCACACCACAGACTATGACATGGACAACATGGCATGATGCAGGAAAAATTCCAAGTTTCTGTTTCCCAGCGGGAGGCATTACTTAGCAGCACCAGCTTTGACAGAGTTGGTAGGACAAGAGCTATTTGCTTTGGGAGGACTTTGATGTCCCTTTAAACGGTTTCTACATCTAGTCCAAGAGAATGGATGTGGAATTATATTTGTCACAACCACAAGGATGTGCAAATTTATTTACAGTATAAACAGCTCTTTGCCCAAGTCGTAGCTGTCAACAACTCCTTATTTTCCCGGAGTGCTTAAGAAGCCAGGAATATTTCGTTTCTTAAGCTTTCACCTGGAGAGCTAAAATAACAATCTTGTTAATGAGAAGACAATAGAAGTAACTGTGCTGTTTTCCTTTGTTACTCCAAGCCTTACCTTTTAATTGCCTGGTGCTGGCAACTTAACAGACTGTAATGAATACATTGCTCCTCTTTTTTTTTTTTGCACACAGCTCCTGAAGTGCGTTGGAAAGGGAGTTGTTTTGTGTAGAGTGAAGGCTCTTATTAGATGCTGAGGAAGCATTTGGAAGGAGGGGTTTATTTTGATTCAGGAGGTAGGTCTTAATAGTTTTCATTCAGATGCAGGAGGAGAAAGAGATAAAGTGGATTAGCCCCTATCATCTGGGAGATGACATTTCTTGCCATGTTTGAAGTATTTTATGAATCAGAGGATGGGCCTGATTTTGAAGCCTAAATGAATTTAATCTGTTTGCTTTCGTTTGCTGCAGCAGCTGTAGGGACACACCCTACTTTGAAAATCTTCAGTTTCAAAGGTCTGGGCTTAGAAAAGAGGGCTGCAGAGTGGTGGTGCCTTGCTGAGGTGGGGAAGGGGATCCGTTTTCAATTTCCCCTCATGGAATTCCAAGAAGGCTTTGTCCTGCATATCAAGGTAGACAGATACTCTCACAATTGCCCATCATGCATTTTATTAAAGGAGAATTTGCCAGGCAAAGCAAACATGACAGAAAGAAAGGAAATTATTAGCCCAAATCTTTTCCCACTACTACATTTTCATTAGGGGAAAATAACCTGCAGAGTGAAGATGAAAGAGGCAGAAAGGCTCCCATTGGTCATGGTCCATTAACAGTGACTGACACCCCACACAGTCAGCTCTTCATAAAACCGAAGTGCTCCACAGCCTGTAGGTTGGGCCCTAATGGTGTTGAGAGACTGGGGTTCACTGGTACTGGGGGTGTTTATCCATAGTCATGGATGGATGTCACAGATCTTCATAGCTCCACCTGGGAAAAGGACCGTGTGTTTCCAAACAGGACAGAGAGATGGTGTCTTTGCAATAACCCCATCTGAGTGTTCACAGATCAATTCCAAAAACTCATTAGGTTATTTAAGAGGAGAGCAGGTGACCTTGGTTTGTCTCCACATCAATCATAAAATCAGGGAGGCTTTCTGCAGGCAGGTACGAGATGGAGCACCAAACCATTGTAAAGTTCAGAGGAAGAAAAGTGAAATGTCCCTATCATGGTACTTTATTCAGGAAATCAGATGACCTAATTCACTCCTGACTTGGTCTGGAAAAAAAAACAGGCTGGCCAATTTTAGAAAGGGAAGTACTGGAAATCAAGAAGAAGCAAGTGGGTGCTATGCTCCTTGGTATAGCCACCTACCATGGTCTCCCCTGATAATGGCAGCCTAATAAATGCTTGCTTTCTCCTTAAAAAAAAAAAAAAGATGCAAGTGTCCATAGATGATTACCACATCAGACCAGCAGTTTCTGATTGCAGAACAATATTAAACGTCCATGCGAGAGCCATGTGCCAGTGGCTCACACCTGTAATCCTAACTACTTGGGAGGCTGAGGTTTGGAGGATCTCAGTTCAAGGCCAGTCCTGATAAATAATTCAGGAGACCCCCCCCATCTCCAAAAATAATCAGAGCAAAATGGACTGGAGGTGTAGCTCAAGCAGGAGAGCACCTGCATTCAAACCCCAGTCCTACCAAACAAAAAGAAGTCCGTGTGGGCCAGGAATGGTGTTCATGCTGGGTTAGCTGGGATTCAGCTACTCAGGAGGCAGAGACAGGAGGATGGAGTATTTGAGGCCAGCCAGGGCAAAGGTAGTGATTGAGACCCTGTCTCAAAAACAAAACAAAAACCAAAGGGCTGGGGACATGGGTAGAGCACTTGGCTAGCACACATGTCCCTAGAACATTTGTCCTAATAAATAAAACAAGTTGGACCTATGATCTACTACCTGGGAGAGACACAGATGATGAATGCCAGGCCTTTCTTTCCCACTAGGACCTGCTGGTACAGAGTTAAGGCTTTGTCCCTTCCTATGGGTCTCAGGATGAGCCTGTGACTTTAAGTGAGGTTAAAGACAGAGCTGTTGGGATAAGTGTGTAGCTCAGTGGTACAGTGCTCCCCTAGCATGCAGGACACCCTAAGCTCACCCAAGCACCCACACACACACACAAAGTAGTAATTGTTAGGTCCCTGGCATTCTTGGGGCGGGCAGAAGGTCCCAAGGCTAGCACTGAAACCAGACCCCCTGATTTATGACCACTTGCCCAACTCCCCTGTTTGTATCTCTGCCTGAAAAACACCTCAGGAACTTCCAGTTACTCAACTAGCCAGGCATGTCAACCTGTTCCATCTGGTGATCACAGATAATCAGAGACCAGAGACTCTCTTCCTCCCCCATGGTTTGGCCCCTCCTATAAAGCCCACTACCCAATTCAGCCAAGCCGCTTCACTCTGAACCCAAGAGTGACAGTCCTATAGTCTGGTTCCAATAAATCTTTCTTTTCCACACATGGCGTGGTCTTTATTCGGTAGTGCCTTACAGTAAAAAGCGATTCTTCTAATTTTAAGTAAATAAAGGAACTTTTTATTCCAAGTAATATAACTATAATAACACACACCCATGGACAGGAGAGTCTCTTTCCCAAAATTTCCCCTCTACATTGTGGAATACTGCTGAATTTAATATTTTTAAAAGAAAATCACTGCTTATACCTTTGAAAAGAAATGATCAGTTATTGAAATCAAAGGAAACATGTGGCATTTATTTTCACAAATCCATCCATCCCTAGATATGCATTCAGTCTCTCTTGAGACAAAATGGCACAGAGGTTGGAGACAAAAAATACTGGAGCCCCTCTCCCCCAGCACAACTGGCTTAAATGGATACAGTAGTGCGAATGCCTCCATTTATCAAGAGTTTGATGGACAGTTTTATAATCCTTTATTTCAAAGATCAAATGTTTCTGTAGCATGAGAGGGAGAGAGTAAAAACAAGAGTGGCACAAGAAAAAAAGTCTGAAAGTATACCTGGTACACCTAGGGTCCCACACCAGGAAGCTGGAGTGCATGCTCTGGCTAGAACTTCCCTCTCCGCCTTGCCCCTGCTTCCCTTGCATAAGCTCCCACCACTGGGTGAAGGCCTCCTGCCCTGCACCCTTCTTCTATCTCTCCCCAGCTCCCTCCACTTGGGACAAAGCTCTTCCAAGGGACAAGGAAATGAAGGTTTTCACTATTAATGGAGCTGTAGCAACTAACTCATCACAGTGACTGTCTGCAGTGTCCCCACTGTGCCTTGGACAAAAGTCTTCCCAGGCAGATGCACTGCAGTGACTGAGCAGCCACAGTGGGTTCAGCCCAGACCTCTCTTCAGGTTGGTGATGTGATGCCACCCTTTGGCCCTGCCCTCGTGCCTGCTCATGGCTGCCACATTCCCTGAGGCTTGGGTGGGGGCTGCCTTTCCATGATGCACCTGCTCCTCCCTTCCTTTCCTTTCCCTCCTGGGGACAGGGCACAGCACTCCATTTAAGTGGCTCTTTCCTGTCCAAGAGGCCATCACTTCATTGCCAAGGACCCAGACACCCCATTGCCACCACCTAAGGAAAGACTCCTGACATGAATAGCTCCCATACATAAAGTGTTTTGGATTCAGACTTGGAAGTTGTACCACTAAGTAGGAAGAATCAGGCTCCTAGCTTTTTGCATAGGCACCTTGAGCCTAGAAAGTTTGAAAACAAATTGTAAATAATCAATCTCCTTAAGCCCTGTGGACCCCATAGGAGAGAGCAGAACAATCCCAAAGGTACAGAGAAGCCCTAGAGGTTAATTATCTCTCTCCCCCCAGCAAATAGGGTCAACTCCATGGGCCCAGCAGGGACTCCACGCTCTCCTCTGGCGCCAGCTCTGATTTTTACTTAAATCATGTCATCACTCTAAGCCTCTCTTTCCTCCTCTGTAAAATGGGTGTGATAAATCCTCCATGACAGTCACCATGAAGACGGAGGGTTATATAGAGTATTTAAAACAAGCTGCGCACTGTCGCACTACACTGTAGTTGTGTTCCTGTTTTTATAACCATCAGGCTGCATCTTTGCTTAGCTCTTATTTGGAAATTCACTTTAAGGTTATATGTGCTTGTCCTTTTTATAAGAAAGTTATTTGCAAGCAAAATGGAAAATGAGAATAAATTCTGCCAGGAAGGCACATGCTACTAGCATTGGTCTCAATAGCAACACCACCCAATATAGTAAAATGCTCTTTTGTTGTTGGTTTTTTGGTTTTTTGAGATAGCTAAGTATCCCAGGCTGGCCATGAACTTGCAATCCTCCTGCCTTTGCCTTCTGAGTGCTGGGATTATAGGAGTGTACCATCCCTCCTGCCCCCCAGCAGCTAAAATGTTCCTCATATTTTAATTATCCTCCATTAACGTAGCTGCTAACAAAATATGCTTTTACCTCCTTGTGTGCGTGTTTGCATATTCAGGATATCAAGTTCTCTAATTCTTTGAGCATCCATGCTACAAGATGCTGTCCTAAATGTTGAGCGAGACATAGGTGGATATTTGGAAAGCCTATCTTAATTCAATCAGCTTAGGAACACACTGTCAAAATAATAGTCCCTGTATTCGCCTGTTATTTGCAAGTGACAGAATTCCAATTCAGACTGGCTAAAGAATACTTTATTAATTTATGTCCCCACAGAGTACCAAAGGAGTTTGCCAAAAGGGAAAGAATATACTCAGAAAGAAAAGAGTGGTCTTCATGGACCATCAGAGTGTACTATAGCCCAAGTGACAACTTCATCAACAGCATCATTAATAAAAGTCACTTTGGGCTGAGGCATGGCTCAAGTGGTAGAGCACTGGACAAGTACAAGGATCTGAATTCAATCCCTGGAACAAAAAAGAAAAAAAAAGTTACAGGAAGATTTAAGCAAAAATAGCGCAAAAACAAGACATTCTTTAATAAATTCAAAAAGTAATGATACTTGAATTTCCAGGGAATGAAAGTGACAAAAAACATTCACATCAAGTCATCTTCCAAGAGGAAACAAATTTCAGTCTCTCTACTCAGCTTGATTCTAGAAATTTAGTAGACTAAAACATGAGAGGTGGATAGAAAAAATGATTTCCTTCCACCTCTCCCTAGCGAGGCTGGTCCCCACAGCAAAGTTCCCTCCAGGACAGGGACCCATTGCCTGGCTCTTGTTGCCTCAGCTTGAACTTCCTTTCCCTACCTCTGCCTTCACAGTAAGTGCATAGTTTTAAGAGCTCAAAAACATATAAAAATTAATTTAGTGGCCAAAGCACATTGGTCAGCTGTTTCTCAAAATTCCTGGAGCAGATTGAGATGTGCCCCATGCTATTTTTTTAGGGCTCATTTTGGGAGGCTTGATAGCTGAAGCAAGAGTCAATGCTAGAGAAGCATTTTGAGTCAGTCTCAGTTTCCAAAAAGACTATTGCCATAGTTACTGGATTTTAGCCTCTAATAAGCCAATCATCATAGATGTACAATAATAGACACACACAAAATATACACAATGATACACAAAAACAATTACATTAATTTAGAGTGCACTCATAGAAACTGTCTTTTTCTTTCTTAGGAGACTAGTCAGCTAGAATTCTCCCTAGAGGGCAAGATGGATTTCGCACTTTTCATTCTTAAGCTGTTGCAGACTTAGTATTTCCCATGGTTACACAAATTGCAAGAGAGATCTCCCATGCAGCCTGGTCACCATACCTTGTTGCTACTTTATTACCTGGTTCTTCAAGTTTCTCCATCTACAAACACAAATGGCCTAAGCCTCAAATAGCCCAAAAGAGGTCAAACAACAGAGGAACAAGACAAAGACCACAAATTTCAAATTTCCTATCAAAACAAATGGGCTGTACAAGCGACAAGAAAAGCAAGGTCCAATTGTGCACTATTGGAGAGGCCATCAGGGGTCCCACTAAAAAGGACTTAAACTAATTTCTCTTCTTCATGGAAGGGTGATTTTAAAAAACTCAGTTGATGCTGGCTGGAGTGGAAGAATGAGAAAAGGTCCCTGTAATAAAGTAATTCCATCAGCTGTGGGCAAGGGATCCCATCTTTCCTCTCCATCCAGGCTCAACTACCTAGGGGTGGCTAGCACCTAAAGGACTCATTTTCTCCTGGCGCAGCTCATCAAAGCTGAAACCAGAGTTTTGGACCGAAGACCCAAACTCCTGAGATTACATATGGCAGGTCCGGCCACCCACCCCTAAACGCCAAATAAAGAGGCATGGTGAAGGCAGAGAAAGGAGGTTTATTACATGGTTCAGGACATGCAGTGGGAAGAGGGAGAGTAAGCCCTCAGCTCATCTTCAGCCATCTCTGGGTACAGACATCAGCTATAGGTTTAAATAGACAAAAGAACTGGGGGCACAAAAATAGTTAAATGGTCCCAGTCACAAGTGTAGTCAGTCATGCCTGCAGTGCAGTGTTGGTCAGGTAGGTGGTCTGGTCCAGTTTGGGGAAGTAATCACCTGGTGGGAGTAATCTGGTTCCTGTTTGAGGGATTACTCTGGCTCAGGTTGTGAATTATCTTCACTGGGAGGGTGGCAGCTCCAGGTGGTTCCTTGTTTTAAAGATATTATCAGTTGGGTCCTTTCTGCAATCCAAGGTGATTGCAAAGTGACTGTAAAGAGAATGGCTTAGAGCAAAGACAGGTACAAAATGGAGGCAGGGATGCCAAGCTTCTCCTGTTTTTAGTTAATTTGTGGGCCCAAGTAAGGAGTCAGTGCTTTTCAGCAAAAGTAGTTTGAATGCCTCTTACGATTACCCTTGTAATAGTTCTTACATTTTCTTACCAGAATGTTGAAGTACTTTTTCTAGAGATGCCTTGCATTGTCTCATTTGGGGAGATGGTGAAGATTCCCAGGTTAGCCCCTGACAGGGCAAGGGGCCTCACAAGGCTATTCTGTGGGCCTGACTCCCATCAGCCACAGACATTTGACCTAGGGAATGTCATGTCTGTGCTCTTTCTCAAGTGAAACTGCATACCCTCTTGGCTATAGTCTTCACACCATTTATCTACAGGCCCTTTGATGTCTTAATTATATCTGACCTGCCTGGATTTAAAGTTGAGTGAGTGGAACCTAGGGCCAGGTCTCCCTGTGTTCTCAAGAACACAGAGCTTTGCCAAAAACCCCAGAACACAAACACCAGAAAAGCAAAGTGTCCCAGGAGAAAACTTCCATAACCAAGTCATCCATGAATAGTTCCCCAGGGCATTGTGGGGCCAAGGAAATGCGATCTTCCTCTGCCTAACCTCCACCTCCACCTCCTGCATGAAAGAAAGCCTTATTTCTCATTACTTTCATTAAGTTGCTGAGGAAGCCCTGCTCAGAGCTTTGTGCTCATGCAGTCTTGCAGAAAAAGCTCAAAATCCTAAATGAGAGCAGTAAACTCAAACACTTGGTCCCCGACAAGAGCCCCCATCTCCTCCCCCTACCCCTGTTAATACAGGGTATTTAAATGTCACTATTATTAAATGCAACAGTCATAGAATTAAATGCAACAATCATAGAATCAAACTTCTACTTAAGGTGAGGTATCTGGTTGTGTCTGTCTCCTCCTCCTCCTCTTCCTTCTCCTCTTCCTCCTCCTCCTCTTCCTTCTCCTCTTCCTCCTCCTCCTCTTCTTCCTTCACCCTAGGAATCTAACGCAGGGCCTCACACATGCTAAACCCATGCTCTACCAGTGAGCTACACCCCAGAACTTCTTCTCTTTATGTTCCTCCCTCCTTTCTCCCACTTCTGTTTTCTCTCCATCCCATACAAGGACCAGTTTGGGTCTAGGACTGTGGCTCAATGGTAGAGCGCTTGCCTAGCATACACAAGACTCTGGGTTGCATACGCAGCACAGCAAAAGGGGAGGAGGTGGCAGGCATGGTGGTGAACAGCTATAATCCCAGCTACTCAGGAGACAGAGATAGGGAGGATTGCGATTTGAGTCCAACAATTTAAAAAATAAAAGCAAAAAGTGCTGGGGGCATGGCTCAAGCAGTAGTGTGCCCACCAAGCAAGCGTGAGGCCCTGAGTTCCCTCTCAGTCTATCACCATTAGGCCATCATCTTTTGTCCATCCAATCACATCTCTGAAACTTAAAACTGGACAGATTTCCCTGGGTCTTTGGGTCTTCACTCTGAAGACTCCTGTATGTAAAACTTTGATTGCATAAAGTCATTCTGCTTTTCTTTTATTATCCTGCCTTTTGTAATAGAAATGTCAATCGTGACCCTTACAATGGATGAGCAAAAGTATCTTTTCCACCCCTAGAGGAGGATCCTAGAAATAGAAGGTAAAGCCAATAGGACTTAATGATGAATTGAATACAGGGATTGAGGAAGAGGGAGCTGTCAAGGTATCACTTTTCAAAGAATATTTCTTACTAATGATAATCACTTAAAATAGCTAAACATCCATATCAAACATCCGTATCAAGCAGGTGTTTTGTTTCACCATTAATCCCCCAACAGCAAGCTGTGTGTACCATGACCAGGTTCTCACACTGAAATCTGTGAAGCGCTCTCACCATTTCAACAGTTTAGCGAGTACTGGTGACCTCCCCATGTCTTGCATATATCTGGTTGGTTCTTTATTGCTCCAAGAATTTAAGTAACTCACCCAATGTTATGATGGTGCCATGATTTACTGCAAGAGGCGGAATTAGGTAGGAATAGCGATATTGTGGCTTAGGAAATTAGGGCATCCCTAGGTCCAGAAATCTGTCAGCATCCATTGTATCATCTTACAGACCAGACAGAAAAGCAGCACTTAAATGAAGCTCATTCATTGTTAAAGGAGAACAGGCTAAAAGAAAAATGAAAAAAAAAATAAAAAAATAAAGGAGAACAGGCCATGCATTAGCCACTTCTGCCAGATTTTCATTTGTTAGTTTTGTTTTTTTGTGGTTTTTCTTTTTTGTGTGCTGGGGATCAAACCCAGGGCCTCACACATGCTGGCAAGGGCTCTACCACTGAGCACACATCCAGCCCCACCAGAAATATTTTTATGCTTTGATATTTAGTAGTAACTTAAAGATTTGAAAGCCTAAAGGCAGAAATTGGTGCTCTAATCGACACCATGAAGTTTATGCTTTTTGTTTATTCATTCAACAAATACTTATTAAGTGAACTATCCTAAAAAGTTACCACACATTTTGAGTGTTGGTTTCAACATTAGTAAAAAAGGAATAATAATAGTAGCTATTTTTAGGTTGGCTCTGTGGATCAACTGGGTTAATTTATGTAAAGTGCTCAGACTCATCTGGCACCTGGCTGCCTCTTCAGCACTGTCTTGGGCCTCTCTCCCCCAATTAACTATAATTTAGCCAGATTTAGCCTGCTTTTCTCTTCCCCAGAGTCTTCTTGTGCATTTATTTTTTCACAAAAATCTCTTTCTGCCTCTAGCTGCATGATATTTACCCTTCAGGTCTCAGGACAAGAACAGCAAAGAAAGCTACAGGGCCAGAGCTGCCCCCCCACATGCACACACACACAATGTACACGTGTGTGTGCACATGCACACACAAACACTTAACATATGTACACAGACCAGCACCACAGCCATCAGAAGTAGAGGCTGTGTCTCCTGAAATTAGCTGTTCCCCTGGGACTAGGAGGCCCTAGAGCAGGAAGTAATCACACTATTTTCCTGTCTATCAACTTGACCTTTTTAAGAACATTTCATCCTAGTTTGGTCTTGAACTTTTTTTTTTTAATGCAATTGTGCATGCATTCAGGAGATTCAAAAAAGTGTACCATACATTATTAAAAGCTTGAAAAATCAATCCTGTGAAGAAAGTTGTAATAATTGGAAAAAAGAAAAGACCAGGGTTGACCAAATGGCTCACTTCAGAAATAGAAGTAGTGCCATGTTAGGGAATGCTACCTCTGCAAAGGACAGAGAGAGACAAGTTCCTTCTGCAAAAAGATGAGGTTTTTGTTTGTTTGTTTTTTGGTGGGACTGGGGTTTGAACTCAGGGTTTATGCTTGCAAAGCAGGTGCTCTACCTCTTACCTCCAGTCCATTTTGCTCTAGTTATTTTGGAGATGAGATCTCACATATTTGCCCGGGCTGGCTCAAACCTCGAGCCTCCCAATCTCAGCCTCCCAAATAGCCAGGATTACAGGCATGAGCCCCCAGTGCCTGGCTCATTTTTGTAATAAGACAGTACATGTCCTGACCACTGGATCCCTGGGATGTAGGATTTGGACACTGGCAGCTCCAGGTTAGAATCTTACCACTATCACAAGCTCAGTAACTTTGGGCAAATAATTAATCTTCCTAATTCTCATTTTCTTTTCTGCTAAATGGGAATATTTACACCTATCTCATACATTTTGTAAAATTGAGATGAGATAATCATTTGGTTTTGGCTTTTAGTAACAATTCCTCAAAAACTCCCCCATCTACTTTCTACCTTACTTCTTCCTGGGTTGATTAATCAGCAGTAAGAAAGTATAATCAGGCTGTCAGAGTGGCTCAAGTGGTAGAGCACCTGCCTAGCAAGCATGGGGCTCTGAGTTCAAACCCAAGTACCACCAAAACAAATAAAAATTGCACCACACATTTTTGAGTGACAGACAGAAATAGCGAGGAGGATATCATTTTTGTTCTTCTTGCTTAAGGAAAGCTGACTAAATGGTACATTCCTGAGAAATGAGCAAGTGCAGATCAACCATGTTACTTCCAATAGGACTTAGACAAAGAGTCAACATAGCAGTGGGTAGAGCCACAGAGCCAACCTATCAAAGTCCCAAGGGAATGCAGGGTTGTTCTGCTCCTGTGAGGTCAGTGGCTTTGTACATGCAGAATTCATTCCCCAAGGTGAAACATCCCATCCAACTTTACAGAACTTGCAAGGCCTTTGGTAGATTGTCAGCATTTTGCAAAAAAAAGTTGGAATTCTAGTTTCAGGCTCCAACGCAAACTGTACCTTCATAAAGTATTTTTATTTGTTTGTTTAAATTGGTGCTTGTGGCAAGACTTCCTTGTTGACCAGTTTGGTCAGGCTCCTCTAAGCCACCTTCCCCACTAGACTGAGACTTTATATTTCTGTGTCCATCTTTGTGTTGCACAATTTTGACCATACCTCTCTCCCTGTCTTCAACTCTTCTTCATCTATGTAACCCTAAAGCGTGTGTCTTTATGGGAAGATGGGCTGGAGTGCCCCTACTGCATTAATTAAATCTCCGTTCTTTGATCTTCACCACTCCTCATCTCTTTATTTGGGGTATTGGAGTGAGTGACCCGACCTGCCTGGAACTTGGGCCTAAAACACTTGTAACAATAAGATCTCAGATCACGCTGCTCTGTCTCTCTTCTTCCCCCTTCCCCCTCCCTGTTGTTCCCTCTTTCTTCTCTCTCTCTCTCTCTCTCTCTTTCCCATTTCCCTCTCCTCTCTCCCCTCTTGCTTTCCTTCTCTCCCTCTCTTTCTTTCTTTTCTCTGTCCTCTCTCACTCCCTCTATCTCCCCTCTCTCTTTCTCTTTACCCCCTCTCCCTTCCCCTTCCTTCACTTCTCCCCCTCCACCTTGATTCCCTTGAGCTACCTGTCCACATGCACATCACTGCCAGCCTCTCCTTACAACCATCAACTGAGGAACAGAGTCCTTCATTTTTGTTTGAACATCTGTTCCTCTAAGTACCCTACAGGCCTCACACTTGTCTATCCCCCGTCACCCTCCTGGGGCCTCAAATCTCCATCCTAGTGTCCTCCCAGTCCCCTTAACTCTGTTGTCTGGCCATTCAGCCTCCACCATCCCCAACCCACCCAACAAGGTAATGTCCATATGCCACTGTTGATTTCAACATAAAATGCCTTACAAATGGCATTTTTCACCATAAGCATCAGTGTTTAGATTGCCTATTCAATTCAAGAGAAGCCCAGATGAGGCCATGGTGAGACAAGAGGGATATTTAATAGTTTTTACGAAAAATATCAAGCACTGTTTTCAGATCTGGTAGTTACCAACTAAGTTGGGCCCTCCTCTCCTTTGGACTAGTGTTAGCCAGAGTTCTCCCCACAGGGAGGGCCTGGGCCCCAGGATACAGGTCCAAGAAGCCACTCAACCACTGGAACAAGGTCTGTGGTAAGAAGGTAAGAAACTGCCAGTACCAAGCACATCTGAAGACCCATCTGTTGTTTTCCTTCAAATATCTTCCAAAAAAGAATATCTTAAAAAAATCTGAGAGCATTCCAAGAACAAAGATGTACAAAGGGCTGGAAAATAGAACCAAAGAGGATTGGGGGAAAGAAGCTATGATTCTTAGTCTGAGGAAGAGAAAGCCTAGAGGCCATGTAACAATGGCCTGCGAGGTTTAAAGACTATTCCTCAGAGAGTGGAGACCAGCTGTTCACCACCTCCAGCAAAGACAGAAGAAAAGGAAATGAGCCTCAGCTTCCATGTGAGTGATTTAAGCTAGAAAATAATCTCTGGCAAAGAGGAAATCAGACCTAGAAGAAGTCATCAAGGGAGATCTTCAAAAAGTAAAGGGGCCCATTTTCCTGGGCAGGTTGAATTCAGTCCCATCAGCAGGAAGAGGTTGGAGAAGACAGATGAATCAGCCCCAGGCACCCATGACTGCTTCAAATAGCCAGTATTTTATCCTCACAGTCTGTCCAGCAGCAGAATAGTTTTTCAGATTCTGCATGTACTGAATTGAGTCATGGGAGAGTGAAAAAGAAGGTATGCGGGGAATGAGAAAAAGGAAGAGAAATGATGACTTTTCCATGGGAGAGGGAGGGTGAACCTGCAAATAGCCAAGCTTAGGCCCTTGGTAACTGTCAGTTTCTAAAGTAAGAATCTCTCCCTTTCTCCTATAAAAATTAGCTTCCATATAAACATACTAATTGGTCCTTCTTTTCCTTTCTTTCCAGGGATTCCTGGCCTTCCTTTGAGTCCTTTACACATTCCCTCTCTGCCTTCAATGTCACCCTGTTTCAGATTCTTACACAACAAAAGCCAAAGATGGATTCTTGTTATTGAATCCAGCACTTTACAAATTCAAGGCCCAAATCTTTGTCATAACATAATATTACTGTGTCTTAAACTCAGTCCCAATCCAAATAGAAGTTGAGTATCATACATCCAAAATGCTGGGGACTGGAAGTGTTTTGGATTTGGATATTTTCAGATTTTGGAATATTTGCATAATGAGATACTTTGGGAATGGGACCATAATTTAAACACAAAATTCATTTCTGTTTCATATATGCTTTACTCACATAACCTAAACAATACAAAGTTTCCGATTACGGGGTCATGTCTGCACTCAAAAAGTTTCAGATTTGGGAGAATTTTGGATTTTGGATTTCAAATTAGAGAGGATTAACCTGCATATTTTTTCTAATTTTTAATTCCTAAGGCCTTTGGGTGTCTCTCCAGACTTTCGCCCTCTATATGAAGCCCAACACTAAAGACTGACTCCTAACCTAAAGTGGCGACACACATCTGTAATTCCAGTACTAGGAAGGCTGAAGCAGAAAGATTTTGAGTTCAAGGTCAACCTGAGATACATAGTGAGTTCCAGGCTAACTCAAGCTAAGTAGCAAGATCCTGTCCAAAAACCAAAATCAAACAAACAAAAGGACTGACTCCTATGTATCTAGAACCAGTGTCCTTTTTTTCAGTACTGTAGATTGAACCCAGGGCCTCACATATGCTAGGCAAGTACTCTACCACTTGAGCCTGCCCCCCAGTCTATAAACCAGTGTCTTCAAAGTACATATGCATTCAGGTATGTCTCACCTACTCGGCTGAATTGCCCCAGAAACACCACCCTTCTCTGTGAATACCTGGTCCAGTCCAGAGCCAGACAGCAGTGCTGCATTGGTGTGTGGACCTAGTCCATCTCACCATCTACTTCCACTCAGAGACAAACCTTGGGAATGATAAGGAGGAAGGGATCTTGCTGTGGGTCTCATCCAGCACCTAAGGGTCTACCCCTGGAGGAACCCACCCTAAGTTCCAACATCCTTGGGCCACTGCAATGGCAAGTACTAGGTATGAATCCCACAGGAGCTGAGTCTTACCTACTCTGATCACTGCATGTATCTCCAGGGCTGAGAACAGTGCCTGGCACATAGCTGGGGAATAGTAAGTATTCACTAACCAGACAAATGACTGCCAGCTCAGGAAATAGCTTGGAGACCATTCATTCCCAGAGGATGCCCAGAGCCAAGCCTTTCCAGACCTTACTTACATCGCAGGAAATAAACACCTCATCTGATCAAATAGTCCATGCTACAACATTTATGAATACTAATGGGTTAATGCATCCCTTCCTTTCCCAGCCCCTCCTGCTTCAGCCCCTCACCTTCCTGGACCATGTGCATCCAGCCCTAGATGCAAAATTGACTGAAGCTTCCCTCCTACCACCTGAATTCTTGAGTTGATGTCAAGAAACAACCAGCCAGAGCAGAACCAGTTGAGGTGAGAGTTTTACACACCTGCCAAGAAGAGATTCTCTCACTCCCCAGGAACTCAACACATAGCCAGCCCTGCAGGGGATGTACAGAGCAAGATGGCACCAAATTCTCATCCTGAGGTGAAGGACACCAAGAGAAAACAAGTGACTGACTGGTGGTAGTTCTTGCTCCAAGCCTAGCTGTGTATGCTTTTTAAAAAATAGATCCTTTGTGAGCCACATATGGTAACATATGCCTGTAATTCCAGTCGCTCAGGAGGAGGAGAAGATAGGATCAAGGTCCAAGGCTGGGCTGGGCAAAACTGCAAGACCTTATCTGAGAAACAAACTGAAAGCAAAAGGTCAGGGGAGGTACTCAAGTGTTAGAGCACTTGAGCAAGGACCTGAGTTCAATTTGCAGTACTACTGAAAATAAAAATAGACCCAT
The DNA here is from genome assembly GCF_047511655.1 of Castor canadensis. Taxonomy (NCBI): domain Eukaryota; kingdom Metazoa; phylum Chordata; class Mammalia; order Rodentia; family Castoridae; genus Castor; species Castor canadensis. The sequence goes on along the minus strand of NC_133400.1, from coordinate 75,740,803 downwards.
TGCATCCTGGCCCCATTCTGCCCATCACGTGAGAATCCTGGTGGGTAAGTCCCAGAATCTGTGTCTTTTAAAACACTGTATTTCCAACATACAACCCAGTCTGGGAATAACTGCCCCACTGGCTGGTTGAGCCTATGGCTCTTCCCTTTTTCTACCATTCTTGTCTCCCAGTGGGAAGGAGTTTGGCTTATTGCGTTACACCAGTTTCCTGACAGCATCACTAAGCCTCTAATTTGTCTGCAGAACAAGTTCAAACTAGTGTCCTCGGGGTCACATAGCAGTGGATATCTCAAAGCCAACATCTCTGCTGACTCCCTGATGTGAGTTAGGAAATAAAAAGTAAGTTCAAACATTGATTTAAAGTGGACAAATCCTAGCAGACTCCCCATCTAGGAGAGGGGTAGCAAACCTGCATGTACCACATTCTTATTCCCAAGAGAGGAGCATCATGGTAAGGAATGGACTTGTCGATGACTGCCCAGGAAGAGAAGGGGTGTAAGCAGCAGTCCCTGGGTGGAAGCCCTCTTTGTTGGGCCTGTGCTCCAGGGGGATTGGCTCCATCAGAGGCTGGATGGTAAGGCTTCTGTACTGCAAGCTCTGATCCCACGCATGTTCCAGGTGAGGGGACACATAAGAATTACCACATTGAGCTCTCTCAGTTTCACCATTTGGCTGGCTCTGGGTCTCTCCGGTGCCAGTTCACCCAGCTTACATTCTGGACTGAAGCCAAATGATCAAGTCTTTTGCTTGATCTCTGGGCTGGGGAGCTGATTCTCCATCCATTTTTATGGCTAAGGAATTGCTTTGACATCTGCCCCTTCCTCCAGGTCCTTGGCTTCTCTTGCCCACTCTGCTGGCCCTGATTCCTACCTTACAGCCTCTAATCACACTTCTACACTTTGCCTGTGGCCTGATGCCAATTGTCCCTGTCATAACTCTCTCCCGCTGGCTGAAGCCCCCACCTGTTGCTTCTTGCTGACTCTCCATGACCCTGGCCACCTGCCTTGGAAATGCCTTCCCCCGCCCCCCCGCCGCCCCCTGCCACCTTTCCCCTCCATCACCTGATACCATGCTCTGCCTGCTTCATTTCCTACCATCCTCTTCACCTGCCTCCCCCCATTCCCCTAACTATTATATCTGTAATGCAACCATTAGATAACACGAATCCCAACTTGAAAGGACACACTGAGGGGATCTGATATGTATAGGACTCAGTGGGGTTTTCATTATCACTGCCATGCAATCCATTGCCTTTCTGCCCAATAATTTTTCTTAAAGCAATGCCCTTTTTTTCTTTGTGTTGTGCTGTGTTTGTTTGAGAGAGGATTTTGCTGTGTAATCCAGGCTGCTCTAAAATCCTTGGTCCTCCTGCCTCTGCCTCCAGAGTGCTAGGATTACACGCATTTGCCAGCATACCAGTTAAGCAATGTCCTTTTGATGTTTTGACTTCTCTCAAGTTAGTGTTCCTTGATAATGATGGCCTAGAATTATCAAATGTTCATCAACAGGAATTCTCAAGCTCCACCATGCCTCATTATTTTCATTATTACCTGGAGTGCTTTTGTTTGTTTGTTTTTTATGGTGCCCAGGGTAGGACCAAGGGCTTCCTACATGCTAAGCAGGTGGTCTACCACTGAGCTACAACCCCCAGTCCTGCCCTGCAATGTTTTGGGTTTTTTTTAAAGTACAGCCCAGGTTCTACATTCTAATATTTCAGTTCAATTGAAGTTGGACTCTGCATCCATCTATCTATATCTATCTATCTAAATATCTATATCTATATAGATATACATATATGTTTGGAGGTTCTGGAGTTTGAACTCAGGACCTCATGATTGCTAGGCAGGCACTCTACCACTTGAGCCACTCCACCAGCCCTCTGCATCAATATTTTGAAAATACTTCCTAAGAAATATAAATGTATATCCATGCTTGAAATTCACAGATTTATAAGAAAACCACACATGATAAAAGTATATTCAACTATTCAGTTCTCAGAAATCCTGATTTAAAACTGTGGCTTCTAACCTTATAGACAAGGCAAAAGGTCTTAGAGCCCACCCTACCCAGCTCATTGCCTACTACTAGTAGAAAAAGAGCAATGTGAGAAAGAATTGAAAGGCAACATCCACATGATTTTACACCCAAAAACAATGCTATGTATACTTGGAGGACAATCCAGAAGTTATTAGACGCGTTAGTGCTCAGAACTATTTAAAGACTACAAATTCACAGGCAGTGTATCACTGAGGGTCTCCCCTCCATAGGGAAGCGTTAGAGGGATGGATCATCATTGGCTTCGCCAATAAGCACATGGATGAGGAGCCTCAAACTCTAGCACATCCACAAATGTAGAAAACACCAGTCAGTGGGAAATACATAGGCCAAAGGTACTGTTTATAAAGCTAGGCACCATAGCCACTGTTACCATCACCAAACACACTCAAACTAACAGGAATTGATTATTTGAAAGCCCAGAGATGAGCACGTGGTAGACATCTGTAGTCCCAGCTACTTGGGAGGCTGAGGTAGAAGGATCTCGAGTCCAGGAGATTGGCACCAATCTGGGAAACTCAGAGAAAACTTGTCTCCTTAAAAAATGTATGGAAGAAAAGCAGGAAGGAAGGAAAGAAAGAAAGAATGAAAGAAAGAAGGAAGGAAGGACCAGCAGTCTTTTGAAATCACAACCACATCTTGACAAGTGACATAAAGCATCTTTTCCCCAGTTTGTAGTCACAGCTCAGTAATATCACACCATCCCTAGGATGACAGTGATACTTTAGAATATAGAAGGCTGGGTGCCAGTGCTTCACATATTCCCAGCTAATCAGAAAGATTGTGATTCAAAGCCAATCCAGGCAAATAGTTGGAGAGATCCTATCTCAAAAAATACCCCACCAAAAAAGGGCTGACACAATGGGTCATGTGGTAGAGTGACTGCTTAGCAAGCTTGAGGCCCTGAGTTCAAACTCCAGGACTGCCAAAAAAACCTGATGAAGTATTATCAGAAAATGCTTGGAACAAAATGGATTTTGTTGCTTAATGTTAAACATAAGTACCCTTGATTACTCCTGTAGCAGATTAGTGGTAAGTAATACCACATAATCTTTTTGCACAAAAAAGTGAAAATTATTTATGAAATTTTGTCTCATTTACTCAAAAGAATCCCCGAAAGCATGTTATTTTTCAATCTGTTCCTGCCATGAAGAAAACACTCCCAACCAAGAATCATTCTATAAGGACTGCACTATTTTCTGAGTGATGTAACTTGCTGCTTTTTGAAACAGGAAACTTTATTATAGTTTTAAGATGTACCTCTAGGTTCAAACCTGACCTGCTTGGTTACAAACACTCCCAGAAGCAGGCATTTATCCTAATGAATGAGTTCATTTCTTCACATGGTCGTGGGGACAGAAAGATGTCTTTAGTAACTGAGAAGGTAGTCATTCCAAAAGAGGAAAAAAAAAACAAAACCTGAAATGGAGAAATAAAAGCTTGCTTGTGGTTCATTCTCTCAACAGTTTCTATGAATATGGCATAATATACTTTAATTCTGGTGAGAATTGCTATTTTTATGTTTCTGAACAGTAAGCAGTTCATGTCGTTTCTGTTTGTTGTTGGCTTGTTTGTTTGTTTGTTTGTTGTTTTAGACAGGGTCTCTCTATGTAGCCCAGGCTGGTCTGAACTCAAAATACTCCTGCCTCTGCCCCCCAAGTACTGGGCATTAGGTCCCTGGCATTCTTGGGGCAGGCGGAAGTTCCCGAGGCTAACACCGAAACCAGACCCCCTGATTTATGACCGCTTACCAAACTCCCCTGCTTGTTTCCCTGCTTGTTTCTCTGCTTGCAAAATCTCAGGAACTTCCAATTTCTCAACTAGCCAGGCATGTCAACCTGTTCCATCTGGTGATCGCAGATAATTGGAGACCAGAGACTCTTTTCCTCCCCCATGGCTTGGTCCCTCCTATAAAGCCCACTACCCGTTTCAGCCAAGCCGCTGCACTCTGAACCCGAAAGAGTGAAAGCCCTGCAGTCTGCTTCCTAATAAATCTTTCTTTTCCACACGTGGTGTGGTCTTTATTCAGCAGCTCCTTACACTGGAATTACAACTGTGCACCACTGCACTCAGCTTTCATGTGTTTTTTGTCTCAGGACCTTCAAATGCTTAGTAAGATCTCTCTATATATATTACAGCTAGAACCAAAACTGTTGCTGCCACTGAATGATGTGCCTATGTGCTCATACAGCAGAGAGGATCCTAAACTTAGCCAGGTTCTCCAAAAAGCTCGCTTCCAGAAGTCACAAAAAGCACAAAAGATTGGAAAGGGACCCCATCTCTCCTGTTAACTAGGGACAACAGCAATCAATTCCCAGCATACAGCTTTGCCTGTAAGCTCACCAGAATATTAGCCTCTCGCATTGGAGGGGACACACCCCAATTGCCACCTTCTGTCAGGGACACTGAGTGACATCAACAGCACCCACTCTGCTTCTGCTTCCCAGTCTTTTGCTCCTCTTATGAGGTCGTCAAGCCCATACTCTGGCCGCTCACCACCATTTCCCAAACTTTCTGGTCATTACAGATTGCCTCAAACTTTTATTTGTAACAAAGAAAACAAAACCAGGATCCCAGTACCTGCCTGGGATGGCCTGATTTCAGAAGCTTGAGCAGAGCCCCAGAACCAGGCTGGGCAATTCTGATGGTCAGGGAATTTGGGAAACACTGGCCTGCCCTACAGTACCTGATGCCTGCATATGAGTTTCCTCATCCTGCTATGCAAATAGGTGGTCTGAGCAGGTGCAACTCTGTGAAGATCCAGTGTTCAGGTGTCACCCAAACTTTAAATAGTCCAGGTAGAGGAAGTGCTGTACCCCGAGGAAAAGGCCAGTGAGGGCCAATTTTATGTTGCTGTGTCTGCAACCTCAGGATGACTATAGACCGTTAGTACAGGGTTACTTAGGATTGTATTTTGTAAGAGCTTTCTTGTTTCTCTCTCTCTCTCTCTCTCTCTCTCTCTCTCTCTCTCTCTCTCTCTCTCCCTCTCTCTCTTTCTCTCTCTTTCCTTTCTTCTTTTTATTATATTTTGTAAGAGCTTTCTTGTTCATTCTCTCTCTGTCCCCTTCCTTTCTTCTTTTTATTATGGTAAAATATATGCAACATAAAATTCACCATTTAGCCATTTTTAAGTGTACAGTTCTGTGGCATTAAGTCCAATCCCATAATTGTGTTACCATCACCACCTCCAGAACTTTTCCATCTTCCCCGTCTCTCATTAAATACCAACTCTCCATTCCTACCCCTCCCAACCCCCAGCAAACACCATGCTGCAATCTGTTTCCATGTATTTGACTGACCTCCTTACTTTTTTGAGGCAGAGTCTCCCTATGTAGCCAAGACCGGCCTCAAACTCAAGATCCTCCTGCCTCAGCCTCCAGAGCACTGAGTTGTGCCACCATATTCAGCCTGTATTTGGCTGTTCTAAGTACTTTTGTTACTGGAATCATACAGTATTTGTCCTTTTGCAGCTGGCATTATTAGCATAATGTCTTCCAGGTTTAGCATGTGACCTTCTTTTCTTTTTAAGGCTGAATGACATGGCATTATATAAGTACCACATTTTGTTTATCTATTGATATTATTATGAATGCTGCCGCCACGTGAGCATGCAAATATCCATTCAAGTCTCTGCTATCAGTTCTTTAGAGTGTATACCATAAGTAGAACTGAGGGATTATATAATAATTCTATATTCTATTTTCTTTGAGGAACTGCTTTACTACCTTACTGTTTTCCACAGTGGCTGCAACATTTTGCATTCCCACCAGCAATGCACAATGGTTAAAATTTCTCCACATCCTCACCAACCACCAACACTTGCTATGTTCTCTTTGTTTTTTTATAATAGTCATCTTAAGGGGTGTGAAAGTGGTATATCATTGTAGCTTGATTTGCATTTCCCTAATGATTAGTGAAAAGCCTTTCTTTTAAGGACTCAAACAGGGGGTGGGAGGGATGTAGCTCCAAAGATTTTCATTGGGGCTGGGGACATAGTTCACAGTAGAGCATGTGAAAATAGAGGCAAGAGAGGAAATAATACAGGGAGTGCAGTTCTACAAATATTAACCTTCAAAACATCCTTTAAAGATAAATGTAATATTATCTTAAAACTAAATCATGTCCCCAAGGCACAGGGAGCAAATGAATTACCATCAATAAACTTGCAACATTCATTAGTGACATGTGAAAAATCAAGAGATAACTACAGCAGCATCTCTCTAATATTAAAAAAGCATCAATTTATGAATTTATCATTTAAAATTTCAAAGAAATTGGAAAATGGTGGAGGGGTGAATTCAAGTATGATATATTTGACATATTGTACAAACTTTTGTAAATGTCATAATGTACCCCCAAGCACAATAAAAAACAACTTTTCAAAAATAAAATAAAAATTCAAAGAAATTCAGTCTACCATGAGATCATTTCAGCAGTGAAGAATCAAAGTGCTAAAAAATCTCCTCAAGCTGGAAAACAGGAACAAAAACTCCTCGTGTCACTTTTAAAATGTAAACCTCCTGTTTTGTCAGCCAACATCCTTTGTCCAGGGAATCTGGTGGTTTGGGATTAGTCGGGACCCCCTAGGAGAGGGATCAGGATGCAGGATTAACAATAGGAAATGTGGCATCAACCTAGGGAATGTTCCGGAATAACATCACAGTCTAACTTCCTTCCCTAGGCTCTCAGAAAGGAGTGTACATCCATAACAGTATTGTAAGCTGCAGGAATGTGGACGAGTCTGACCTAACAGATGCATAAGCACTCAGAATCTGCACTTGAAAACTCACTCTAGAGGGAATTGATTCTGCTGATTCTGTATGAAATCTGATATAAAAACAGTATGCCATTTACTTTGATGTACACACAAAATCAGTATTTTTTTCTGTTTTTGTTTTTAAGATTAAGTCAGTTACAAAGTACCACCTTATTTGGCCAGAAAAGTTAATTCTCATGTTTTTCCCACCCCTCCCAAATCACATTACTTTCATAAGAGGTCAAATGTAGAATTTAAACAAAGTTCTGTGGTTTGCATTTCCTTTCAAATAACAGCAGTTCATAGGAATCATCATTAGTAATGCAACTTGGCTTTGATCTGCTGTGAAGTTGCCCTGTTTGGAAAGGCTAGTGTGCGTGGACCACACACCCGTGACTGATTCGCCTGAGCACTGAGTCTGTGATTGTTTCTTCATGGGGCAGGAAGGGAAAATAAAGTAGTCTGTCAGTAAAATAAGTGTAACCTCCTGCAAGCCTGGCTTGGGGATAGCTATGTGGAGAAGTGACAATGGGGAGTTAGGCCCCTCCTGCTGTGTCACTGTGAAGATCTGTGAAAGCAAAGAGCCAAGAAGGCCGGAGAGCCTGCATCCTGAGGGGGACATACGGTCTTTCCTTTGTAAGGAAGTATGAAAATTCATTTACCTTCATGGAAACAGCGTATTTCTGAACTCATCCTGTTACCTATCCCCTCCTCCCACAACCAACATTTCTGCTGGGATAAACTTCCTGCAGTAAAAAAAAATTAGTAGTTTCTTCAGAACTCTTTGAAAAGTACTTTCTGTGTGGGGGACGTGGCTCAGTGGTACAGTGCTCGTCGGGTGAGGAGGAGGCCCTGGGCTTAATCCCCAGCGCACAAAAAGGAAGGAAGGGAGGAAGGGACACTCTGCTTGTGCATCCTTAACTGGTCACTAATATTTAGCGATAAAAGAACAAAGTAAATGACATTCCTGCACGCAGTGCTATTTGAAGGGCTAATCATTGATCTGAGTGTATTTCTATCGTAAGAATTAATTAATCCTCACCACACGCAGAAATAGTAAGGATGTGTGATGAAGGATTGTGAATTATTTAATTGCGGTAATCATTACATCGCATATGCATGTATCAACTCATCATCATGTGGTAGGATGGTCCAGACAGAGAGACGGAGCACCACAGCTTTGGGGAAGCGAGTTTATTCAGCAGGCCAGGGGCGACTGAGCGCAAAGGCTGAGCCCCGCGAGCAAGGGGAGCTTTCCTTATATACCGTTTAGAGCAGGTTACAGAAACGCAGGGTACAGCTTGTCCCATACATGGTCACATGCTATGTCATTGGCCACTTTAACCTCTGGGGCGAGGTGACCCTTCTCTGGTCTCACCCCTGGTTACATTCTTCAAATCCAGTTTTTTCTGTTTCACTGTTGCACTCATTATCTCCCTTCCCCCACCCTGCCTTCCCACCACATATCCTAGACCTTAATGTGTACCAGCTTTCTTAGTCAGTGATGCCTCTGTAGCTGGGAAAGGTGTGTGGATTAGTTAAAAACTACATTGACCAAGGAGGGTACCAGTCAAAACGTACCTTCATTAAGATAAAACTCAAATGGAGACACACCCCGGGTATTGCCTTTTCTGCACAGCACAATCATTACTGTTAGATAGGACCACCCCACTCAACATCAAATTGGATTTTTAACCAACACCATAATGAAAATGGCAAAAGTGTCACCAGTAAGGATTTCCACAAACACTTGCCTATAAGATAGCCCACTTCAAAAGCACCCCACTTTGCACCTAAGAAAGATAGGCAAAGTCACCACAAAACGAGTCTCAAAATAGAGTTTTTTTACATTAGACTCAACTGGCACATTGGATTAAAATTCAGGTTCCCAGGCCCCAACCCCGGAGATACCCAATACCCATTCAGATCATCAGAAATCAGAGACAGGAATTTGCTTTTTTGAACTCAGGGCTTCACTTGCTAGGCAGGTTCTCTACCACTTGAGCCACTCCACCAGCCCTTTTTGGTGTTGGGTATTTTCAAGATAGGGTCTCCAAAACTATTTGCCCAGGCTGGCTTCAAACTATGATCCTCCTGATCTCTGCCTCCTGAATAGCTAGGATTTTACATATAAGCCACTGGAACCCAACTGGAGTTTGCATTTTTAAACCAGCACACAACAAGCACACTGGATTCTTATACCTGCACTGAAAACTTACCCCTCAAGTAACCCTGACCTTAAATGATGGGACACTCCCAGGCCCCCGCACTTAAATCAACCGAAAGGTCCAATAAGGCTGTCATGAGTCACAGGAGCTTCTAAAAGAATCAAATGTCAAAGCCAGAGGTGGAACTACACACTAATATTCTCAGGATGCAGGAGGCTGAGGCAGAAGGATCACAAGTTTGACGCCAGTCTGGGCCACATAGCAAGATGCTGTAAAAACAAAAACAAAAAGAATAGATTGTCAGAGGCAAATGCTGGCTATAACCCTGTCAGCCCAGGTCAAGGAAGAGTGACACTGCCTGGGTCAATGGCAGGTGTCTCCTCTGAGAGGCTGGACACATCAGATAACTTAGTCTGGCATCACTAAGTATCTGAATTAGAAAACCAACTCCCTTGTTCCCATTTTGTAGTCACTAAGCAGCTTCTTCTTAGAGATGTTGACTTCCCACATAGCCTGCCGTTGCTATTTGACAAAGGCTTCAGCATTCAGTCCCCCTGGCCCTTTTAATCATAAGGAACTGGCAGTCACTTTGGTCATCATTCTCTGAGTTTGGTTAACGTCACTTCACCCTGAGAAATATTCCCCTGTCCACAGTCCATGAGCTGATTAATTAGGTTTCTGTGCCTCTGAAGCTAAGGACCACACTCTCAAGTCTCAAACATTCTCCAAGGAAATGACAGCTTCTCAGATCTCTTGGGGACATGCCTGACCATGCTCACCTCACCATAACCTCCTATTGAAACCTCCCCAAGGAGGTGTTGGGAGTGAGCAAACCTGAACAATATGGTGACTACAGTTAAGAACAATGTATTGTATACTTGAAACTTTCTAACTACATTTTTAAGTATTCTTATGATAAATCAATGATAAGTATATGAGGTAGAATGAGGAGGAAGAAAACAATCAAATTCGCTTTAGGTAAAGGGTCCTGCTACAATAACCTATAATCCAGGGCCCAAAGTGTGTCCTCACATTAGTCTCCCGCCGCCCCTCCCCACAGTCAGATTAAGAGACAGGCAGGACAGAAAGAGAACAGCAAGCATCAAGTTCCTGTGTCAGCCCTGCTGGTCACCGGAGAAGGTGGAGACCTGAGCCAGCATGGGACGAGAATGGTTGAAGTCCTGATTTTCCCAGCTGAGTGCCCCCCAGGGTGGGTTGGAGTCTCAGTGTCCTCCACCTTGGACACCTCTTCACTGTCCACTCCACTCGTGGCTGCATGCTGCTCCCATTTTTGGCATCACCCTTTGTTTCCTGTGCTTGTCCTGTGGAGTCAGCATCCTGCTAGCACCCTGTCCCCCTTATTTAGAGGCTGTGGAGGATGAGACGCAGTCTCAGTATGTAGTACAGACTGGCTTCAAACTCAGGATCCTCCTGCCTCTGCCTCCCAAGTGCTTGGATTACAGGTGTGCACCACCACGCCGGATTTCGTATTACTCCTTAGTAGTAAAACTCTGTGCTGTCTTGATAGGACCCTGATACCCTCTGTGTGAGATCACATCACTCCCGAATACATTGTCAAGGGGTGACCAGAAAAGGACATGTGTGGAGAAATTAAAGCACATCCTTCTCCAACAGCCCTGATGACTTGGAGGCAAGTGCTGGAGCCTCTGTCACATTCCCACCGATGACCTCAGCCTAACTCAGTAACTCGTCCTTCACTCTTGGCCCTCTTGGGCAAGGCACTGAGGAGGAGCTCCCTATTTGACTGACACCTTCTTGCTTTCTCCTCACCACTAGACTTGAAGGATGGGGACTGGAGCATGCAGGGGAAGGGCCACGGTGGGGTTTGCTCTGGATGGCTGCAAACTTTCCTGCCAACTGCCTGGCATTTCTGCCTGCTGGCTCCGTGTTGGCTCAAACCCCTCTCAGAGTTTGACCCTGCTCTTCCGGCCTCAAATTTCGTTGCTTCCCCTACTCCTACTTTCCTTCCTGTTCTCAAATCCACAGATACTTCTATAACAGTCACAATAGCCAGTGCCCCATTGTGCTCACTATGTATCTGGAACTCTTTGAAGTGCTTTGCATGTATTAATTCACTAAATCTTCCTGAGCTGCCCTTCACAATAAGGACAATGTCATTTTCTCCACGTTAAAGTTGAGAAAGTTGTGCTCAGGAGCCTGTCCAAGGCCACACAGTCACCTGTTCTCAACAAGACACCAGAAAAGCTTCCCTGTTCAAACAACCAACCAACAGTTGATCATAGAAGCGGAAGAGCTGCAATATAATTTGTGATGTTTGTCCCTGATTAACTAAACCATTTTGAATTTTTGTTGAGAGGCAGGTAAAGCGCAAAGTGTACGAAAGCTTTGAAATTAAAATTCCTATGAAACCACTTACTAGTCATGTGACCATGGGCAAGTTACTGAGCCTTTCTGAGCTCCCCAGTTCTTACCTGTGTGGGATAAAATGATAATCCGTACCTTACTCCAGTACTGTGACTTCTAAAGATTTTTTCTGTGAAGCACCTAGTGTGGGCCCAGCACCTTGAAGGTACTCAGCAAGCGAGAGGGTCTTTTTCCATAGTCAAACCAAGTAACGAACAAAGAGCCATGGTGGCACATACCTGAAATGCCAGCACTTGGGAGGCTGAGACAGGAGGATCTCAAGTCTGAGGTCAGCCTGAGCTACACAGCAAAAATCTGTTTACCCCCTACACACACACCCCCAACCAGTTACTACATAAATAAATAAGAGAAATTCTGCAGAGGTAATGAATTTTTTCAAGAATAGACATGGCAATAGAAATACACAAGAGATTGAGTTTTATAAAAGCAAAACTGAGGAGAATTCCCTAAGTTGTTTTGAATCAATTCTTCTTGGCCACAGGATCAATGAGAAGGGTTGATCAGTCCAAGCTGGCCAGTAGTCTTTGAGAAGTATTTTCTGTGTAAGGATGCAGTGACCTTTGTGCAGGGCTGTGGTTCTGTCAGTATCTCCTGATAGTTTTTGATGTTGGGTATTGTGGTAAGAAACTCCCTTCATGGAGGGGGTGGGGGAAGGGGGGAGAAATGACCCAAACATTGTATGCACATGTGAATAAAATAAAAATTAAAAAAAAAAAAAAGAAATTCCCTTCATGGCCTCTCCCTGGCTCTGTTTTGTCAGGGTTTGACACCAATGACTCCATTTTGAAACTGGCAATTTTCACACCATACATTTCCACAAAACACCTTAAATTTTTTTTATTATTGTTGTACTAGGGGACATTGTGACATTTACCAGAATTCTTACACTATATCATAGTTGAACTCACCCCCTTCTATCATTCTCCTTTATCCCCTCTTAAACTGTTTTATTCACAATAGCACAGCGTGTTGTCTCTCTCAAACAGCTGTGTGTACTGATCATATACACTAATTTTTAGGTCATCTATACTGCCAATTTACCTAACACCACCATACTCCAAGAAGGCAAGAAACACTTACTCAACACTGATCTTTTAAGAATCCCAAAGATATATTATTAAATGAAAAGTCCAAACAGCAAAGTCACTCAGTTTTTCAGGAGGTAGCGATCTGGAGGATCACGCTTAGACGCTAGCAGGAACAAAAAGTAAGGAAGATCTCATCTCAACAAATAAAATGGGAATGGTGATACAAGACTGTAATCCCAGCTATGAGAAGGGGTAGGCAGGAAGACAGAGGTCCAAGGCAGTCCTCAGGCAAAAAGCATGAGACTCTAGCAGAAAAATAACTAAAGCAAAAAGGCTGGGGGCATGACTCAAGTGGTGCAGCAGCAGCCTAGAAAGCACAAGTCTCTGAGTTCAATCCCCAGTACCATCAGGAAAAAAAGAATACACCATCTATTTGTGTTTTTAAATAGTAGGCAAAATATGTTTGCATGTATTTGCATTCGTATTTTTTGGAAATATAAACAAAAGACTACTACCAGGGTTTTTCTCTGGGAATGGGTGACGAGGAAGAAGAGACTTACAATTCTGTTTCACTCTTTTATTTTTTAACCATTTGATATATTCATTTTATAATTAAAAGAAGGGAAAGGCTTATCTAAGGCTGGAGGTGAGGCTCAAGTGATAGAGTGCTTACTTTGTAAGTGCAAATCCCTGAATTCAAGCCACAGTACTGCCCTCGCCTCAAAAAAGGCTACATACATAGTGATAAATGAATATTTAGATCAGTCCTCTGAAATCTAGCTGAAAGAGGAATTTAATAATCTTCAAATCTCACACAGCTGCTCAAGGCAAGCCAGCATGGCTGCATGTGACTCTCACGAGGAGGGTGTGACCAGGACCACTGTGTGAGCCCTGTGTCTTTAGCAGAAGAACACTCAGTGTGGAGGCCAGATAAACAGAATCCCCAAAGAACAAAAATTATCAGAGTTTATTCCATACTGTCCAAGCAGAGCACGACTAGCTATGAGAACATATACATAATGGTTTTGGGGAGCTGGACTCCACTTATGAGGAAGGATAATTCATCAGATTTACCACCATCTTGCTGGAACATTCTTTGACTATCCAAATCCCTTTGCCCTGATTTCATGTTCACCAAGTGTGTTACACTGGCTGCTATGATGGACAGTGCAAGGTTTTGCCAGTTCATTGGCTTAAAGCCATGGAAGTTGATGTTCCTCTTGCCTCACATCGGCAGCAAGTGTTGGGGCAGAGGTAGGTTGTGCTCCACACAGCCATTCAGGGACCCAGCACCGTAAAACACATGGCACTGTCCTTCCCTGGGTCCTTGGAGAGCTGCCCAGTGAGTTGGTGGGTGGGAAATGAGAGATGGTAGAAAAAGCACACTCCCTTTTGATTGATACTCACACACATCTTTTCTGCTCACCTTCCAATGCGGAGAACCTAGATGATGGGACAGAAACAGACTGTGGTGTCTAGAAGCAAGCCCAGGAGAGGAGTAGTGAGTGTGAGCATCAGTGGTTACTCTATTCCAATTATTAATTTGGGTTGGCCAGTATTGTAAGACTAGACAGGTGTAGATTTGAGCAATGTGTTTAAGCATCCCATCCCTTCAGAGCCATGTCTCCTAACTTAATCACCAAATTGTCTTTCTAGTTTACATATTTCTCTGTGGTGACTTTACTTTTATTGGAAGTTGTCTTCCAAGAACTTCTTCTACTCAAGGTACACTGATCCAGGAACAGTGTCTGGGTTTGTAAACCTGAGGACAAAGCTTTGCACCTTGGAGATCACACCAGAGCACTGCAGATTCACGAGGTTCTCTCTTATCACCGGATATGCAAACCTTTATAATTTCTCTAACTCCTCTCTCTAAAACCTCAGCCATGCTAAGAACTATTGATTTCTTTCCCTGTAAAAGCACACTTTGCAGTTGACCCAGGCAGGGAAATAATTTTTCAAACTTAAATTACTTGTTAGTGATTCAGGAGCAGGCAAAGGTGAGGTCTTTGCTAGACCAAGTAGATTCATTTTCCGTGACTGCTGAGACAAATTATCACAAACTCAGTACCTTAAAACAACAGAAATTAGCCGGGTGCAGTGGTTCACATCTATAATCTCAGCTACCCAGGAGACAGAGATCGGGAGGATCGCCATTCAAGGCCAGCCCAGACAAAAAGTCAGGGAGACCCCATCTCAGTGAATAAAGGCTGGGCATGGTGGTACACTTCTGTCATCTTGAAACTGGAGACTTGGACCCAAGGCCCAAACTCCTGGGATTCCACATGTCAAGTCTGGCCCCTCGTCCCCATCTGCCAAATAAAAAGCCATGGTGAAGGAAAGAGAAAGGAGAGTTATTACATGGCCCAGGACTTGCAATGAGAAGAGGTAAACACATCAGCTATCTTCAGGGTACAGACATGAGTTTTATTAAATAGACACAGCACAAGGGCAAGGGGGCAGATGGTATGCATAGTTAAACAGTCCCAGTTAGAGGTGTGGCCTGGTTGACAGTTATCTCAGTCCTAGTTCTGTGGGGTTCCAGGGAAGTTGTCATCACCTGAGGGGAGCAATCTGGTTCCCAAGACATGACCACTCCTGCTTCAGACTCCAGCCTCATTTCTACTCCAAGGCTCTGTTGTTTCTTATGGGTAGTTTTAGTCCCTTGCCAGAAAGATATTATTGACCATTCCTATCCTTACTTGATCCCTAGGTGGCTGCAGGAAAGAATGCCTCAGAGCAAAGGATAACAGGTACAAAATGGGGACAGGGATGCCAAGCTTTTCTCCTGTTTTGAATTAATCCAGAGGCCCAAGTTCAACAAAAGCAGTTTAAGCATCCCTGACAATTCCATGCATAAACATGATCACTGTTCAGGCTGGCTCAGGGAAGAAATGCAAATCTATTCCCAAAACAACTAAAGCAAAAAAAAGGCTGGCAGAGTGGCTCGAGTTGCAGCAGAGTACCTTCCTAGCAAGGTAAGGCCCTGAGTTCAAACCCCAGTAACACACACACACACACACACACACACACACACACACACACACAAAATATATATATATATATATATATATATCACTCACAGGTCTGGAAGCTAGATATCCAGAAACAAAGAGTTAGTAGGGCCACACTCCCTCCAAAGCCTGTAAGGAAGGAGGAGCCTTCCTTGTCTCTTCCAGCTTCCGGTGGTTGTGGCTTGTGGCCACATCACTCCAGTCTCTGCCTCTGTCTCCCATGTCTCTTTGTATTCTCCTTTCCTGCCTCCTATAAGGAAGCTCATCACAAATTAGGGCCCACTCCAATCCAGGATGATCCCATCTCAAGATTCTTCCCTTAATTGCATCTACGGAGGTTCAAATAAGGTCACATATGAGCTTCTGGTATACAAATCTTTTGAGAAGGGCACCATGCAAGATATTGTCCCAAAGAAAAAGCTTCCAGCCCAATATCAGGTTCCATTCCGATAGACCTCAGCCAGCACTGACTGTGTAACCTGGGGTTTCTAGCTCCATGGTGCTACATGGTGCCAGGAGTCAGGCTGGCACTAGTGACCTGTTGCAGAAGAGTAGCTTAGATTGTCAAGCAGTCCTGTCAGAATGCAGGGCAAACTTCATATCAGAAGAATTCATCCTTTACTTCCAATATGGAAATTTTTTTCAGTCTTTCAGACTTAAAAGGCTGCCCTGAGTTTTACATTTGCCATGGTGTAAAATCCCAACGAGCACAAGGCAACCAACCTAATCTGTAAGAAAGAGCTTCCATGTTCACTGAGAGCAGGAGATGCTGACGCCAAGGCCTGGAGACAAGACAAACAAGAGAGGAAGTCCTGCATGGGACCAATCGGGAATTCTCGTTGTTAAAGACAATGGTGTGATGGGCAGGCAGGGAGGAGAGTTAGAGGGGCCATGTCACTAGAATGGATGGCAGTACAAGCTGAGTGTCTCCTGTCACCTGTTCAGACACTGAGTCATCACACTACACACCTCAGATCCCCACACCAGTACCTTCTGTCCATCCTGCTTTGCTGTCATCACACCAGCAGGAGTAAAGAACAGGCTAGAGCCCTACCTGGTACCCACAGTTATTGGAAGTAATAATGAAGAAGCCAAACAGAAGAAGCGTAATGTAATGTGACACTTGTAATTGAATTGTATTGCTTTTTTGTGCCCTCCTTTACTGTTAATGTCTAGACCCCTTGATACACACACAGAGAGGAAAAGAACACTATTGAGCTCTCTACCCAATGCATTCAGCCGTCACTAAAGCTTTTGTAGTTCTAAATCCACCTTGTCCCACCAGCCTGTGTGCTAACACTCCTATTCAGTGTTTGCTTCCCTAGATCCTTAGCACTTCCCACACAGAGCCCCTTAGGCCATGCTCATGATAGCCTAAAGATATAACTATTATCATCTCTATTTTTTAGATGGAAAATGAAAGTATGCATAGGAGTGGGGGAATTAACATGGGGAGAACTTAAATGACCTGCCCAAAATAACAGAAGAAGGGCTCCCAACCTGTTCTCTAGACTAAAATGGGCTGGGGGTGGAGCTCAGTGGTAGGGCTCCTGCCTGCATGTACAAGGACCTGGGTTTGGTCCCAGCACCACAAAAAAACAAGTCTTCTCTTTCTGGAATATACTGCTATTTTTCCAGGGCTTTTCTTTCCTTTTTTGTCTTTTTTTAAAATTAACAAATAAGTTTACATATATTCTGTACAACATGATGTTGAAAATATGCATTCACTGTAGAATGCCCACTTAAGCTAATAAACAAATACATTACCTCACATACTTATTGTTTTGTGGTGAAACCACAATCTACTCTCAGCTATTTTTTGTACCAGGGTTTGAACTCAGGGCCTCATGCTTGCTAGGCAGGTACTGTACCACTTGAGCCATTCCTTCAGCCTCTCTCAGCTATTTTCAAGTATACAACCTATTGTTACTATTGACCCCATGTTGCAAATAGAGCTTTCGAATTTATTCCTCCTAACTGAAATGTTTGCATGCTTTGAATGTCATCTCCCCCAATCCTTACCTACAAAAACATCAACAGAAGAGATTTGCCTAGGCTGAAGGGGAAGGAGACAGAGCACTTCACAGTCTCCAGGTTGAGGGAATGTGACAGCGCTTTGCTTGGAATTGACAGTCAGATTGTCCAGCAAGGAGCTGGTCCAGCTACCAAGTAGAGCGAGGATTTGAGGATATGATGACAAACAGGAAGACCAGGTAGGAACCCACAGCAAGAGTCTAGATGAAAAAATGAGGAGGTCCCAGCCTCAGACATGGATGTTAGAGAAAAGAACTAAAAGGTAAACGATTTCAAAAGGAAAAACAGAATATACCCAGGATCGATTGATGGGAGGGCGTCTCAGAGGTCAAGAGGGGGGACTGTAGTACCACAGAGCCCAGAGGCAAATTCCAACTCTATGACTAACTGGGTATGTTACCCAAACACAATGCCTCATTTTCCTCATCTGTAAACAGCACTAAAAATAGTGCCAATCCCTTGCAGGTTGTGTAAGAATCAAGGCATTGATACACTTAGAAGAGTATTGGTAATAAGGAATGCTTGGTAAACAGTAGATATTATCCAGATCAAGCTCAGGAAGGACGAAGCTGTAACCATGGCTAGGTCTGTGGAAGAGCACGCATGGTTAACTGCAAGGAGCACTTCATACCCTGTGGTAGCCCTGGGCTGAAGGGAAGGCTGGAAGAAAAGCCCCGCAGACTTCAAGATAAAAGGGCTTCTAGGGAAACCTGGGCGGCAGAGAGCCTCCTCACAAAGCCATCCCCCAACAGATGGGGGCCACTGGTGACCCCTGTGTCATTTGGTTTATGGTGGGGCAGTGGGTTGGAGTCATTGGGAGCCAGGAAGAGAAGGCAATGAGTGTTGCTGAGCTAAGGATTGGAAAGAGGGGCAATAGTAAGAGAAGGAAGAAAGACTAAGGAGAGGTTTTCAAAATGCAAGAATTTGGACACGTTTATGGAGAGAAAGTAAAGAATCATCAGAAACCAGGTATGGTAACTCATGCCTATAATTCTAGCTACTCAGAGGGTGGAGATCGGGAGGATTGTAAACCGAGGCCAGTGTAGGGAAAAAGCCTATGAGACCCCATGTCAACCAGTAAAATATGGGTCCAGTCGCATGGACCTGTCATCCCAGTTATAAGGGAGGCTAACATCGGGAGGATCAAAAATCAGGCTGACCTGGGCAAAAATGAGAAACCTTATTTGAAAAAGCAAAAAGGTCTGGGGGCATGGCTCAAGTGGTAGAGCACCTGCCTAGCAGGCACAAGGTCCTGAGTTCAAAACCCAGTCCCTCAAAAGAGAAAAAGAAAAAGAATCATTAGAAAGGGGAAAATAAGCAAGATCCTGGAGGTGAGCTCAAGGGCATGGTTGGGAACAACAGACTAGGTGTGAAAATCTGGACAAGTTAATAATATGACATGCTATCAAAGCAATGTTATTTGAATATTTATATTTTTAGTGTGAACTAGACAATGAATGATTAAAATGAGGCTGGGCCTGTTAGTATATGCCTGTAATCCTAGCTACTCAGGAGGCAGAAATAGGAGGATAGTGGTTCAAAGCCTGTCCCAGGCAAAAATTTAAAAAGACCCCATCTCAAAACCAAGCTGAAAAGCCAGGCTTCCACCTGTACTTCTGTCTACTCAGGAGGCTGAAACTGGGAGGATCTTGGTTCCAGATCAGCAGGGAGATGGGGAAGAGTTTGAGAGACCCCCATCTCAAAAGAAAAAGCTGATGTGGTGACATGCATCTGTTATCCCAGCTACTGTGAGAACCATAAAATAAAAGGATCAAGGTCCAGGCCAGTCAGTATAAAGTGAGACATTATGTCTAAAATAACCAGAACAGAAAGGGCTGGAGTGTGGCTCAAGAGGTAGAGTGTTTACCTAGCAAGTATGAAGTCCTGAGTTCAAGCTCCAGCTGAACCAAAACAAAAAGAAAAACACCTGTAAATGAGGAAAATAGAACACAAGAGAATTTACTTCATGATCATATCGATTTTCACTATGGACATGAAGCTGTCTGTTAGGAGGGATTAAATGGGGAGGTACAAGGAGGGAAGAGGGAAGAGAAGTTATGTAATTAAGGTGACAATAGTCTTACTGGCTGTGTTGTTTCTCCACCATGTCTGTGCAGCCTCTCTTGCTTGGGCCCTTCACAGGGTGTGCAAATGTCCCCAGGGGGAGAGAACACAAGGTTGGAAAAGGTGCAGACTTGACAGCAATCACAGAGGTACCATCTCTGAGGTGTGATGGGGAGAAGCAACTTCTCAAACACAATACTCTCGCCACTACGGAAGGGAGGTGAAGGAAGCACAAAGGCCAGAGGCTGGCAACGCTGGAGATGCTTCTCCTGGTGCAAAAGTGGGAGGAGGGGAGCAGGCTCACAATGATGGATTCCATAGCCCATCTCGGAAGGGCAGTGCCAAGGTAGGCAGGAGAAAAGAGGAATGCCTGGGCCACCTTAAGGTGTCAGACTTGCAGGATCATGCACTCCAGTCAATGGTATATATATATATATGTATATGTATATATATATATATATATACATACATATGTATATATATATATATATATATATATATATACATATATATATATATATATATATATATATATATATGATGCACTCTGTATTAGTGAGGCAATGATGGCTGCTATAACAAAGAGACCCAAAAATTCAATGGCTTAAACAAGGCAGTGTTTATGTCTTGCTCATCTAAAGTCCAGTTGGATCAGGCACCAGTTGCTCATGCCTGTAATTCTAGCTACTCAGGAGGCAGAGATAAGGAGGATCGTGGTTTGAAGACAGCCTGGCAAATAATTAGCAAGACTGTATCTCAAAAAAATCCATCACAAAAAAAGGGCTGGTGGAGCCGCTCAAGGTGTAGGCCCTGAGTTCAAACTCCAGTATCACAAAATAAATAAATAAAGTTCAGCTTGGGAATTCTGGGTAGGTTTGTCTACCGTCCACGCTAGCCAATGGCAATTCTTCAACACGTGACTTTCAAGGTTAACCAACTTAGCTATAAGGAAGGGGACAAGAGTTGAGTGTAGGCCCAGAGATTAACTCCTAAGTGAACTGGAAGTTACTCCAGGGTGTCTGATAATATTCCACCAGTGAAAGCTGAGTCACATGGGCAAACCTTGCTGCTAGAAAGTGGAGAGATGAGCCAGGCAAACGCAACACTGGAAACGCAGCAAAGGGCCCCATTACCATTCTAACACTGAGGAGCAATGGGAGAATGGCATTTGGGGAATGGGGAGAGGGCTCTACCACTGTCAGTGACTTTATGGGTAATACCTGATTCTTTTCTAAATCTAGACCAGATTAATATTTGTTCCAAATTGTGGTCAAGATATAAGAATTAAGTATTGCTGGGCACCAGTGGCTCAGACCTGTAGTACTAGCTACTTGCAATTCAAGGCTAGCCCAGGAAAATAGTTCAAGAAACCCTGCGTCCAAATAACCAGAGCAAAATGGACTAAATGTATGACTCAACTGGTAGTGCACCTGCTTTGCAAATGTGAAGCCCTGAGTTCAAACCCCAGTCCCACCAAAAAAAAAAGAGCTAGATATTTATTTATTTTACAGCAATGAAAATTACAATTACCCTGTTAGCATAATGTTTTCTGAGTTTACTGACACCATGTTCAAACTGAGATGGACAGATATTAATAGGCAGTACATATATATTCAATGTAGCTTCAGTATTTATTTTTTAGGGAAGTACATAGTTCTTTGAATGTGAAAATAGAATGTAAAATAGTAGTTAACTTGTATAGTAACATGCAAGATAGGAAAGGTTTGTATTTTATTTATTTATTAGATTCCTACCAATTATTTTCACTAGTGGTATGCATATAAAATTTTTTTTAAGATATGAAAAACACCTTGATATTCATTCATTAACTTAGACCGTAGATTTTTCTCTTAGAACAATTACGGTGTTTTACATTTTCTTGCAGTAATTCTCCTCTTCTCTTTTCTGTATATTTTTCTAATGTATTCTGAAATTATTTTCAAATATAAGATTGCTTTGTAAAAATACCTACATTATGTGAGAAAATCATTATCATTTTTTTTTCCACTACTTTATCATCAAATAAAGAAAACAGAGACTGATGTTACAGTTGCCAAAGAAACAAAAGGCATCCTAGTTATTTCTGGGCTGGGATGGCGCAAGCCTTGCCATTGCTAAAAAAGCAAATAGGACAGAGCTAAGACATGTGCTATTGTTCTTCGTCGGAAGGCAAATAAGGGATACATGTATGGTTCACGATGACCTTCAGAGGGGACACAATGTCAGCATCCTGCCGAGTCACACACAAGGAAACAAAATCCATAATGACAATTAAAATCTTTCTTCCCCCAGTAAACTGCATCACCCATTATAATCAGTAACAACAGCTCAGGAAATGGGTGACCCTTTTGCCACTGGGTTAAGAGTTATTGCCAGCTCCTACTTGGCTAATTGCTTAAGTTTCTGAAAAACAGAAAATATCTCAGAAACCTCATTATGAGAAGAACTATTTGCAATTTACAGGTAAGTGAAGCAAGTGTTGCATGTGCCCAGATGTGACTAGGCCTCTGTCACATGCCCCCTGGCATATGTAACAAGCTGTGTCCTGTCCTCTGGAGGAACTAAGAATGTCCCGAGTATACCTGTTGCTTGGAGGCCCCAGCTCGACTCTTGGGGAAAGGTCTAAGATGAAACTCGAAGGCCGCCCCCTTACTCCCAAAGTTGTCCTTGCAGTAGTTAATGAGACAGAATAAATAAACCTAAGCTCTCCATGAACTTACTTCTCACTTTATTGAATCGAGTTCCCTGACATCCTGCTCTGGGTTGCCTGACATACAAGAAGGCACACGGCATGGTCCAGAGGGGGAAGGAGCTGTGTGGATTTGACCTCAGTCTCCGGGAACAGTCTAAGCAGATCCTAGGGGAACAAACACACCAACCTGGAGATCAGAAAGGCTCACAGCTAGGGAGGCATGAGTTCAGGAGACAAGGGACAAAGGGATTCCTCTTGCTTGCGTTTAACCCAGAAAACAAAGCAGTTTGTGTGTGACTGGGGGTTTCACCTTTTTTGCAGTTTTATTGGAAATGCTGATCGATAGTTATCATGGCTACCATTTATGGAGCCAGGGTGCAGTCAGCCCTATTATCTACAGGTTCCACATCCACACATGCAACTAACTACAGATTGAAAATATTCACAAAGATAATTGTGTCAATACTGAACATGTACAGACATTTTTCCTTGTCATTATTCCTTAAACAATATGGTTTGACGACTATTGCATAGCATTGGCTATGTTAAAATCCAGGGACAATTTAAGGTAGTCATGACAGAAGTGAGTAGGTTATATATAAATGTTATGCCATTTTATATAAGGGACTTGAGCATCCATGGGTCAACCCTGGAAAACATCCCCTACTGACACTAAGGGACAAGGATTATACACATGCAATTAGCTAGAGCAGCTGTAACAAAATACCAGAGGCTGGCTGGCAGACAACAAAAATTATTTTCTCACAAATCAAGATGCTGGCAGTGCTGGGTTCCTCAGAGGTCTCTTACTTTGGCTTATAAATGGCCACCCTCTTGTTGCTTCTTCACCTGGTCGCCCCTCTTTGCACACGTGCCCCTGGTGCCTCTCTGTGTATGCTAATGACCTCTTCTTGCAAGGACACCAGGCCATATAATGAAGGCTCACATTTAGCTTCATTTTAACTTAATTACCTCTTTAAAGGTCCTATCTCCAAAAACAGTCACATTCTGGGTCCTGGGGGTTAGGGTTTCAACCTATAAATTTGGGGGGGGCTCGCAATTCAGCTTATAATGCAAATGTATGCTTGTATAGATTTAAACATGTTACTTTTGTCTGCAAAGACCTTGTAAAGGTGCTGCTATTCCATTTTACAGACAATGAACTAAAGCTAAGAAAGGCTTCAGAATTAGCCCAGTGCCATGGATTGGCAGAATCCCAATTGTGAAAATGGCTGTATTACCAAAAGCAATCTATATGTTCAATCCAATCCAAACCAAAATTCCAATGCCATTCATCTCAAAGATTGAAAAATCAACCCTAACATTCATTTAGAAGCACAAAGACCTTGAATAGCCAAGGTAATACTGGGCAAAAAGAGCAATGCTGGAAGTATCACAATACCTGACTTCAAACTATACTACAGAGCCATAGCAATAAAACCAGCATGGTACTAGCACAAAAACAGATATGAAGATTAGTGGAACAGAAGAGAGGACCCAGTCATGAATCCACACAGCTATGCTCATTTGATTTTTGACAAAGTTGCCAAAAACATACAATACAGAAAAGACAGCCTCTTCAACAAATGTTAGTGGCAAAAGTGGCATCTCTATGCAGAAAACTGAAACTAGATCATTGTCTTTTACCCTGTACAAGTATCAACTCAAAGTGAATTAGGACCTTAATATAAGACCAGAAACTTTGAAGCAGGGAATATGCTGGAACTTACAGACATAGGCAATGACTTCCTAAATAGAACTCAGCAACTAAGAGAAAAGATTGACAAATGGGACTACATGAAACTAAAAAGCTTCTACACACAAAAGACATGGTCACCATAAAGAGGCAGCCCACAACGTGGGAGAAAATCTTTGCCATCTGACAAGGGGTTAATAACCAGAATATATAGGAAGCTCAAAAAAGGAAACTCCCCCAAAATCAATAACCCAATGAAGAAATGGGCAAATGAACTAAATAGAGCTTTTTCAAAGGGAGAAATCCAAATAGCTAAAAAACACATGAAGAAAGGTTCACCACCCCTGGCCACAAAGGAAATGCAAATCAAAACCACATTAAGATTCCATCTCATTCCTGTTAGAACAGCCATCATCAAAAACATCACCAACAACAAATGCTGGCAAGGATGCAGGAGAAAAAGGAACCCTTACACACTGCTGGTGGGAATGTAAGCTAGTACAACCACTATGGAAAACAGTATGAAGGCTCCTCAAAAACCTAAAAACAGAATTGTCATATGATCTAGCAATTCCACTCCTAGGGATATACCCAAGGGAATGTAGTCAGGTTACAACAAAGGCACCTGCACACCCATGTTTATTGCAGCACTATTCACAATAGCCAAGTTATGGAAACAACCAAGATGCACCACTACTGATGAATAGATTAAGAAAATGTATTTATAGACAATGGAATTTTACTCAGCCATAGAGAAGAACATGCTATTGTCATTCGCAGGTAAATGGAGAACATTATCTTAAGTGAAGTAAGCCAGGTTCAGAAAGCCAAAGGCTGCATGTCTTCTCTCATATGTGGAAGACAGGCCCAATACAAATACAGCAATGTCATGTAACCATGTAAGTGTACACAGAGCATGCTTCCAAACGTGGGACTGTTAGAGGAGACTAAGAGGAGGAAAAGAAGACAAGAATGATAAAGAGTAAATAATGAAATGCATCACATCTGCATAGGAACAAGACACAGAGAAACACTGCAAACTGTGGAAAACACAGGATGGAAGGAAAAAGGTAAGGAAGAGCAGTGAAGGGGAGCTAGACTGACTTAAGCACAATATGTTTACAGGTAAAATACCAATGCAAAAATCCCAGACACCTAAACAATGAAGGACAAGAATGTAAAACAGGTCATATTAAAGGGAGGACACTAATGAGAGGGGAAGATAAAGAAAGTAAAGAAGGTGAATATGGTTGATGTATTTTCTATAAAAGTATGAACATGGAACATTGAAACCTGTTGCAGTCTCCATAAGAAGAGCACTAAGGTAGAAAGGAGAAAAATGGAGGGAATAAACCAGTTCAGGCCATAATACAAATATGTAAGAAATGTCATAATGAAACCCCATGAATAACTATCATGAACTGACAAAAATGTCTTTTTAAAAAAATGAAGGACAAGAAGGTATAACAGGTCCTTGGGTGGGGGGGGTGCCAGTGGGAGGGGGGAGGGCATAAGGAAATGGTGAAGGAGGGTGAATATGGTAGAAGTATCTGGTATTCATGTATGAAAATAGAACAACAAAACCTGTTGAAATTGTTCTAAGAAGGGGAGAGGATAAAGGAGAACGAGAGGTGGTAAATCTAATTATATATTGTAAGCAGTTACATAACTGTCACAATGTACCTCCTGTGCAACAATAACATGCTAATAATAAAAAGTTAGCCCAATGTCACAGTTAATAAGTGTTAGGAACTGTGAGCCCAGGGCTGTCTGACTGAAGAGTAAATGCCGTCAATCACCACGCCACCCTTCGCAGAGAGAGAAAAATAAGTAGCCAGTGCAAAAATTCCTCCATGTGACCTGGATCTGTTCACACATTCAGCTGTGCCTTAATTTGACCCCACATTTATTATGCACATATGTCATGTCCCAGGTGAGAGTAGGAGTTGTGACTCATCCATGAGAGAGTTGCAGAACTCAACTGGGAATAATTTTAATATCTGTAAGAATTGAGTGGTTCTCCCAGGCAGGAAATCAGTGGGGGTAGGGGCGGGTTTGCAAGAGTCTGTGAAGTTCAGAGATTTTAGAACTAGGGAAAAGATCAACATGCAGAATTCAGTCAAGGGGCAAGGGCCTAGATACACTGGTAATGCATAACTTGAACCTAAGGGGATGGAACTGTGTGCCTGCCTTCTTTAAAATCAGGGAGTCACTTATACCACAAGTAGCTGAAGGCTCTAGGTATTTCTACTATTCTATAGACATGGATCCTGCTGCATTCTCCCAAAAAGTTGTTCTGGGAAGGCAATCCCAACAGCTATTGCTCTTTAGTAGGCAAGCATATTTACCTTGGGAGGATTTAGAATTAAATGTAGAGATGTTTAAGAGAATGAGACTTCTGAGCCAGGTATGGTGATGCATGCCTATAATTCCAGCACTCAGGATACTGAAGCAGGAGAATCATGAGTTCAAAGCCAGTCCAGTCTACATAGTGAGTTCAAGGCCAGCTGGCAGAGAGAGGGGGAGGAAGAAGGATAAAGAAGAAGGAGGAGGAGAAGGGAGAAAAGAAGAGAAAGCAGAAGAAGGGGGGAGGAGAAGGAAAGGGAAAGGAAGGGGAGAAGAAGAGAAGGGGAAGGACAGAAGGGCAGGGGAGAGAAAGAAATTTGTATACTGATATTTTGTGTGTGTGTGTGTCTGTGTGTCTGTGTGTCTGTGTGTTACTAGGGATTGAACCCAGGGTCTTCAGTTTGCCAGGCAATCACTCTACTACTTGAGCTATGTCCCCAGCCCCTTTTATTACTTTATTTTTTAAATGAACATGCAATACTAACACGTTTTTATAAGGTAAGGATATTTCACCAATGTATACAGCATGTACTGACCAAATCAGGATAATTAGCATTCCCATTTCCTTATCATTTCTTTATGACTAAACCCTTTGTTATTAAGGAATCTGTACATATTAATAACTATTCATAATATTTGTTATGGACTGAATATTTGTGGCCCCCCCTGCCAAATTCATATGTGGAATCTAATCTCTGATGTGATAATATTTGAAAATGGGGCTTTGGGAAGATAATTTGGTTATGAAGGTGAGCCCTCATGAGTGAGATCATGGCCTTATAAGAAGGGAAATAAGCTCTGCCCCCTATCCCTGCCATGAGAAGTTGGCCACCTGCAACCAAAAACAGGGCCTTGCCAGAACACGAGTATCCTGACTTCAGACCTCCAGCCACTAGAACTGTCAGACACAAATTTCTGCAGTTGATGCATCACCTGATTTACACCAGACTGAGCTAAGACAGTACTTAGAAAAATTTGGCCTTCTAAAGTTATTGGTAAACCTTATAATTCCTATGTAGCATATGTCATTGAAAAAATAATTTAGACTATGATTTTAAGTTGAAAAGCTACTAAGTTTGTATGTAGAATTATCTTAGAATTAAGACTGGCAGTGAAATAAGCAAACACAGAAAGACAAATGCCACAAATTCTCATTCATTTTCAGAAGCTAAAAAAATTGATGACATAGAAATAGAGGGTAGACTAGAGGTCACTAGAGGCTGGGAAGGGGAGGGAGGAGGAGAGAGAGAGAGAGAGAGGCTGGACAACAGGGAATTTGTTCTAATGTGCTATAGCACAGTAGGTAACTGTAGTCTGTAGAGGAGAAGAATGTAAAGATTCTTAATCCATAGAAATGATAATATTTGAGGAGATGGAAAGTTAATAATTATACTGACTTATTCAATGCATATTGTATACACATATTAACTTATAGTACTGTACCAGATAAATATGGCAATTAAAAAGAAAAATAATTAATTTAAAAATAACAAGGCTGGCCATATAATCATATTTTGGCAGTACTGGGGTTTGAACTCAAGGCCTCATGCTTGCTAAGCAGGTGCTCTACCACTTGAGCCACTCTACCAGTCCATGATCATGTTTAATGATCAGATTTGTAAGAATTAGACATTTAGGAAGGTTTTAACAGCCAGGTTTCAGAAATACTTTAAAAGGAACTCAGCATATTTGCTGGTTATTTTTGCAATTTCAGATACGTATAAGTTTACATTTGTAGGCACCAAATACTAATCAGCACCCCACCTTGGATTATTTGGGAAGAGGATGGGGACCAGCGAGAGGGGGGACAAGAGAAGTTAATAGGAAATGAATATGGTCAGAATACATTATATACATGTTTGAAGATGTCATAGTGAAGCCCATTATTTTGTACAATATTCAATAATAAAAAGATTAGTAAATAATTTAAAAGCTCAAAAAATCCCCTCCTTAAAGTGCTGACATTTGCTAGGTTTATAAGTAGAATAGAATAATGATATTTCTAAATTGACCTTAGAAGAAAAAACTTAGTAGAGCATGGTGGTACACACCTATGTGCCCAGAACTCAGCTGAGGCAGGAATCCCAGTCCAGCCTGAGTCACATAGCAAGTTCAAGGCCAGCCTAAGCTACATAGTAAGACCCTGTCTCAAGTAAACCAGGGCTGGGGGCGAGTTCAGTGGTAGAACACTTGCCTAGCATACACAAGGCCTTGAGTTCAATCCCCAGCACCACAAAAAGGAAGAATTTGGGGAATTTGCTTGTTTGTTTGTTTCTGTGGTCCTGGGGATGAAACTCAGGACTTTGTACATACTAGGAAAGCATTCTACCACAGAGCTAACCTTCCAGGCCCATTGACTTTTTTTAAAATATGTAACCTTTTGAATGAATAATTTTTAAAATCAAAGGAAACCCCTGAATGAGCTTTTCTCTGAACAAAATTATCTTCATGGACACCGAAAATCCCATTTAACATTAGCCATAGAACCGAGCACAAAGGTATAAGGATGAGATAAGAACCCCTAGAGTCTAGTAGAGAAAAAACAAAATTACAGTATGAAGGAGGCTGTCACAGATTTATGTGCAAAGTATGGCTGGAATCTAAGAAAGGGGACATCTCAACAGCAAGTCAGGGGAAAGCCTTGTAAAGGAAGGACTGAAGAGAAGTATGAATTTTCCAGCAGAATGAAAGGGGGAAACTGAGTCAGAAACAGAGGTAAAGTGAATGGGTTAGAAATCCATTTCAGCAAGAGCAAATAAGTGAGAATTCATTGCAACCATTTCTCAGGGCTCAGTCTTCTGCTAGTCTTGTTCTATATTCCTGGAATAATTCTGCTGGTCTGATTTAATTTCCTTCTCAGCTATAATTTTTTGGGCTGATATTTCCTAGAAATCATAAAATGTTGCTCTCGTTGTTCAATACATCATTGCAGAGAAAGAGCTGCTAGACGTCTATGAGCTGCATTGAGCATCACAGACACGAAGTACTGCACGCGCCTCATCCATTATTCCCCTGTTCTTGTGTTCTATTATTATTTTCAAGTAGCTCTAGGCAGCTTGGTGCTTCCAAGCTTCTGGGACCACTGGCAGGAATAATAATGACTTCTCCAACTGCAGCAACAAATCCAACCATGCAACCACTGTTTCTGCAAGTGACTTGGAAATCATGTGTGGTCCTGCCTGAGGACCTGAAAATGTACTAGACCCACCCACAAGAATCAACATTGTCAGCCCTGTCCACACGAGGCGGGTATGCAGCCTTAGCCTTAGTTCCATTAAGAAGAAATAACACTACATCAAGAGGAATTCATTAATACTGCAATGAAGAGCAATGCCACATTAAATTGTAGTCCTACAATTTTTGTCATAGTTCACCAATTCGGAAGTTTGCATTTTATAACTACTCAGAAATTGAGACGCACCTTACAATCACAGTTACCAGTACTTTCCATTATGACTGGAATATAAAGTAATGATGTGTCTTCCAGTCTCTGGTGTCATAAATTTGATGACATTTGAGCATCTGAATAAGATCCAAAAGTAAGTCAGTTTCAGCTACTGTACAATATGGTGACTATAGTTAATAATTGTTTTATTTTAAGAAATCACAGAGTAGATTTTAAGTGTTCTCACCACAAAAAAATGGTAAGTATCTGAGATAAGCATATATTAATTAGCTCAATCGAGCTAGTCCATAATGTATACATATTTCAAAACATCACAAGGCTCACAATAGATGCAAGTTTTATTTGTCAAGTACACTTTTAAAAGTGTACTTAAAATTGTTTTTATTAATTTTGCTCTGAAAGACACTAAGTGCAGAGATTAAAAGGCGGGCTTGGAATCAGATCGACAGGGTTTAAATTTCAGTTCTTATACTTATCAAGTCTAATAACTAGGAAAAGTTGCTTAACTTTTGCAACTGTCCATTTTCTAACCGGAAAAAAAAATTGGACTAGCAATGTCTAGTGCAAGGTTTGAACCTGTGTAGCGTTCTTAGCACAATATCTGCTTAACACACAGAGCGCCTGCTGCATCCTCCTCTGGCTTTCTCGAAAGGACTAGTTGTAAGAAGTATAGGAATAATATTGGGGTCATATTTTGATTGAACTAGGCAAAGAACTCTCTCATCGCTATAATCAAAAAGAGAAAAATAGTCTGTAACTCGGACATGAATAGAATCATAAAATCAGCTGAGTGAATTCTCATGCTTATAAATCATGAGTGACATTTCTTCAGATGATAAACCAATGCTGCCCCTATCCCCCACCTCACACCACTGAAGGGTTAAACCCAATTCACTCAATAAGACTGCCCAGTCAGCCTTCTATAGCTAGGAAGCTGACCAGAGTCAGCCAGAAAAGAGATTGGTTTTTCATTCAAGGCAAAGCTAATAGAATATGGTTTGATTAGTAAAAATACAGACATTCACAGAAAAAGAACTGAAGGGATATCTACAAGCTACTAACCGGACAGTAGATCAGGAAACTCTCATTTTCTCCTTTTCACTTTTAATTTGTCAATAATGGAGATGGATTGATTTTATGAAGAAAAAAAAAGAAAAGAAAGTTTTTATTTTATATTTCATTTTATAAAAGAAAGAAGAGGGCTTTGGGTGTAGCTCAGAGGTAGAGGGTTTACCTGGTATGCATGAAGCCCTGGGTTCCATTCCCAGCAACACTGAAAAATTAAAATGTACAAATTTTTTAAAGTGACTTGTTTTCAATAGGATCCACAAATTTTTTTTTTTTTGACGGTACTGGGACTTGAATTCAGGGCCTCACAATGGAGTGCTCTACCACTTGAGCCACGCCCCCCAGCCCTTTTTGCTTTAGCTTGTTTATCTGATAGGGTCTCACGCTTTTTCCAGATGGCCTCAGACCTCCAGCCTCCTAGCTCTGCTTCCTGAGTAGTTAGAACCACTAGCATGTGTCACCATGCCCGACCTAGGAGACATTCTTTTTAGTTATTGTCCCAGAGGCTATTTGTATGAATTTAAACATACTTAAAGCTGGGTGTGGTGGTCCACCTCTGTAATCCCAGCACTTGGAGACTGAGATAGGAGAGTCACAAGTTCAACACCAGCCTGGACTACACAGGGAGACACTATCTTGTAAAACAAAAACAAACCAAAAAAGCCACTTTGCACATTAATGCAGAATTTCTCATGCAGGCTATTAATCAGCGCCCTACATCTATGGCATGATAGACACATAGTGTTGTTATGTTTATATCAACTAATAACATGTCCACTTGAGCAACTCAGAGTAGACCAGAGCTTTCTAAGTAGGCATAAGTGAGTTCAGTGTGGAAGAGACCAAACAATCAGGACACAACTTGGGATATCGCTTCTCTTTTTGGAGTATGTAGGAGAGAACAATTAGAATTTTTGGGCTTGGTTTTAGGGGGTTTTTTTGTTTTTGCAGTGCTGAGTATAGAATCCAAATGTGCTAGGCAAGCATTCTACCACTAAACTACCTTCCCAGTCAGAGGGATTTTTTTTTAAATTATTTAGCAATATAAAATAATCTTAATGTCTATTATTCAACATGTCTTACTAAATAAACAGTAGTTAAAACCAAGAAATCATCTTCTTCCCCCATCTTGCCTGTGTATTAGTTCACTTAAAAGCTAAACTTCTATAACAAATGGGTCCCCTAATAATTCACACAATACAGAGGTTTATCCACCTCTTATGTCGGTGGCCCAGGGTGGGCAGGGGGCTCTGTTCCAGGAGGTCATTTGTCTTGTCGCTCTGTTTTCCAGTAGAGTGTTATCCTCACCTGAAGGTCAGGCTGGCTTATCATCATATCACATCTTCCCAAAGA
This sequence comes from Castor canadensis, assembly GCF_047511655.1. NCBI lineage: Eukaryota > Metazoa > Chordata > Mammalia > Rodentia > Castoridae > Castor > Castor canadensis. The sequence goes on along the minus strand of NC_133400.1, from coordinate 75,708,717 downwards.
AAGGGGGAAGGAGAGAAAGCAAAAGGCAAGCAAGGAAGATGGAGCCAGGCACAGTGGTTCATGCCTGTAATCCTGGTTACTGGAGGAGGTGTGGAGGGGTGACAGAGATTGGGAGGATCTCAGTTTGAGGCCAGCCTGAGCAAAAAGTTTGTTAGACCCCATTCTCAACCAAAAATAGCTAGGCACCATGGCATCTGCCTGTCATCACAGATATGCTAGTAAGCACCAAGAAAAGGATCACAGTCCAGGCCAGCATAGGGATAAACACGAGACCCTATTTGAAAAATATGTAAAGAAAAAGAGTTGGGGTGCATGACTCAAGTGGTAGAGTACCTGCCTAGCAAGAGCAAGGCACAGCCTTGAATTCAAACCCCAGTTCCACAAAAAAAAAAAAAAAAGAAAGAAAGAAGGTGGGGAGGGAGGAGTGGAGGAGTGTGGGTCTGGGTTATAGTTCAGTGGCAAAGTACAAGCTTAGCATGTGTGAGGCCCTGCATTCAAGCTCCAGCACCTAAAATAATGTGTATACCTCACTTCCACTCACAATGTAGAGTTAGAACTTAGTCAGATAGTCACACCGCCTACAAACTGTCTCTACCTGAGAACTTTCATGTCTGTCTGTCTGCCAAACCTCAGGGAGAGGGTATGCACAATGGGAAGAAAAGAGGAAGAGGGCTCCAAACATGCAGTTTCTGCTACAAAGAGCAATTCAAATGGCATGTTTCTGTCTTCAATTTTTATATCTTTTGTGTCTACTCACTTTCAAAAATGATCAACAAGTACATCATATACACAAGCCAAGTCATGTCAGCCACCAGCAGCAGCTGGAGGAAACAAGGACCTCATTTCACCTTAGAGCCCACAGAAGTAGGGTCCAGCCACACCTTCATTTCAGCCCAGGCAAGCTGGCTGTTCCCAGAGCTATGAGAGAACAGTTCTCTGTTGCTGAAGTCTCCCAGCAGTGGCATTTTGTTACAGCAGCTGTAGGAAATTAATACAGTGCCATTGTCTTTAACCTTAATCTTGGCAGTTTTGTCATAGGCCTTGGTCAAAATGTTCCAACCGGATTCTAATTTCATCTGCAAGTTGAAGTAGTGGGTTGAATCTAGGTGGGCATTTACCTAAGGAAAACGAAGTGAGCTATAAATGATATTCAGTTTCATTAAAAAACAAACAAACAAAAACAACAAGGGCTCCTTACTTGGGGAATTTGAGATTAGAAAGGAAGAAAATTCCCAAATTCATTTTCACTCATTAACTTATCAATTATATTCACTGGACGCCTGCCATGGGCCAAGCACAGGGTTCAGAGAGGTAACAATATATTAGGCCAGGTCCCCCATGGGGCTTTCAGTCAGCTTCAGTTCTCAGTGAAGGAGAGAGAAAAAGCTAGAAAGCCCAAGATGGGTTAAATAAATTTGAGAAGCCCACTTTATAAAACGCTACACAAAAATGTGTAAAATATTTCATTCATAACACCTCACTAAGCATTGTAGTACTATCTATGAGAAAACAAATGTTTTATGAAAAAGGAAACCTTCCCCAATGTGGAAATCAAACAGAAGGTCAATGTTACCATCTGACACAGCACAAGTCCTTGGGGCAGACACAGAAATGAACCATCCCCAAATTGAACATATGAAGAGGGAAAAGGAAGGCAGAGCTGAGTACTTGCAGAGGACCTCAAAATCATATGTAACAAATCATACAGAAGACAGAGGGGATGGGAGGGCTCATTGATGGCATCTAAGTTGCAGGTAGGTAACAGCAAGAAGTTTCGGGGTGCTATTGTATGGTAGGTGACTGCGGGTGACATTTCAAAAAGGAGCAAGGATGCTAAAAGTTTTCACAATAAAATGCTACATGTGTGAGGAAAACGTTTATCCTGATTTCAGCATTACGCAAGGCATGCATAGATTGAAACATTACACGGTACCCATTCATATGCACAGTTGCAATGTTCTTAGATAGCAGTTAAATACATTTCTAAAAAGTAAAGCCTTGAATTCCAAAACATAGACATGTATCCAAACATCATGTTGTATCCATGAACATACACAATTACTATTTGTTGACCAATAATAAAACAAAACTGAAATAAGAATAAAGTACATAAAATATAAAAATATGCTTGTTTCTTAGTTTCTGAGGTTGACCACTAATCAGCTGAATTGAATGAATTGAAAACTAAATTACCATATTCAGCAATCTACATAAAATAATCTTCCTATATTTAAAGTCAACTATAATTCCAAATTCTAGGATAGGCTTGCAAAGTCTGCCGGAGACACAATTATCTTCATATATCTGGGGCAAGTCATAAAAATCCAGGGGCAAACCTGAATTGCCCAAGGGAACAGACTACATAATCAAGTTATCCAGTTCAAAGGGCAAGTTGTAAATTCGAGACCATAAAAGAAAAGTCCTCCTGTGTTGCTCAATCTCAAATTTTCATTGCTTAATATTATCGTGTGAAATTGCCTTCATCCTCCATTTTATTCTACAGTTTTATACACAACCAGTGGACGTTTCTTCACTAGAAAATAGCAAAGTGACAAGCATTCTTGCTGAAGCAATCTAATATCGCACGTCCTGACAAATCTCTTTGGACTTTCCTCACTTCATTCAAAGACTAGGGCTCCTGCGACAGACTGGTGGGACAAGCCAGCAGGAGCCTTACTTGCTGCAGGGCCTGAATAGCTTCCTGGGAAACTCTGCCACCCAAAGGAAGCTCTCAAAGGTCACACATAAACTTGGCCCAGTAACAATGCCTTCCTGGTCCCAGAGGAAGGGTGATTCTGAGTGCAGTCTGCTCTGTGAATTCGATTTGTCCACCAGTCCAGCCCCCAGCAGGCTCATGTCAGAATCCCTAAGAGGGCCATAAAAAAATAACAGTGACAGCTTTTACAAAAATTTGCTGGTCAGCTTTAACATCACTAGCAGTGGACAGCCAGATGTGTGTCTACTGATGAGGTACACGAGGAGGTATTCCGTACCACCACTTATAAGGTGTTCTTGTCCCAAAAAAAAGAATCACAGTAACACTGAACCAAGGCGAAGCCTGCCTCTGGACCTTACTGTTACCAATTTACAGGAATTCCAGGGGAGTGTTTGAATGACATGACTATGATCCAATCAGCCAAATCCTGAATGGGAAAAATGCCAGCTTCCTTTAACAAACACATATTTTAAAAAGGGATAGTAAGAATCACTTTCAGTAACAGGAGACAAAAGACACAACCAAATACATGTGTGGACCATCTTTAGGTCCAGATTCAAATAAACCATCTGTACAAAGACATTTGGGAGACAACCAGATGTGGGTTGAGAATTAAATAATATTAAGGAATTACTATTGTTTGTGGTGGGGATGATAATGTTATTGGGGAAGAAGCTTTTCCTTTTTTTTTTTTATTTATTTATTCACATGTGCCTACATTGTTTGGGTCATTCCCCCCCACCCCATGCTTTTACTTTTTAAACCCAATAAGGAAGTATTTAAGATGGGCTGTGGACATAGCTCAGTGGTAGAGCACTTGCCTAGCATGCAAGAGGCCCTGGGTTCCATCCCCGGCACTGCAGAATTCAAGTACTTAATGGTAAACTGATAGGATGTCTGGGATTTGCTTTAAAATATTCCAGTGGGAAGATGGGAAGGAAGATGATAGAGCAAGGTAAGATGAGTACCTAAACCAAGAATGGTAAAATATTGATCATTACTGCAGCTGGTCAGTGTCTGCAGATGGTTCATGATACCATTCTATGTTTGAGATCTCAATAATGGAATTTCCAGAAAATACATAAAACATCATTTCACCTTCCCACTCTCACCTCCGTTATCCTCAACATCAGCTATCCACCCCAGACATCCCTGCTACTTTCAGCCTGTACACCCACTGCCATATTCTCTTGAAATTCTCTCGAAATTCTCTCCAAAAGCACTTTTCTGAACTGCCCCTCACTGCCCAGCTCAAATTCCTGCCTCCACTTCAAAGTCTTCCATGACACTCTCTAAATATCATGAGTCCTCTCTCCATTTTCTGGATTCTCCCAGGACTCCAATCACTTGGTATTTGTCATAGTCTGCTTTCTTTTCTTGGTTAACTGGAAAACTGTTAGTATTTAGCATCTCTGATTGGGTTTAAAGCTTTAAAGACACATGCTTGACTCCAGACTGTCCTAAGTAATCTTGACCTATTAGTAAATGATGGGGTGTCTCTTTAAAAGCCCTAACCAGCTGGTAGAATGGCTCAAGTGGTATAGCATCTGCCTAGCAAACATGAGGCCCTGAGTTCAAACCCCAGTATCAAAGAAAGAAAGAAAGAAAGAAAGCAAAATCCCTGACCAAAAGGATAACACCCTGGGATAGAATCTGGAAATCTGAGTTCCTCCTTGCCTTAGCTAGCAGTTAAAGGGATGGGAAAATCAACTCTCTCTGGAACAAGAAAAAAAAATGGTCTGCATTTAATCTAGTAACTGGAAAGTGGAGGTGTAATTCGAGACTTCATGGTGTCTTCACTCCCACTCCCCTTCCCTTTTCTCCATTGCTAGCTTTTGCCATTGGTGACAGAGCCAGCACTCATCAGCCCAGCTTAGCCAACCTGAAATGAAGGGAAAAGAAAAGAAAAGAAAAAATAAAATAAAATAATTCTTCTTCCAATGTGCATATATACAAATCTCAGTGGAAGATTCTGATTGGTCCAGATTGCACCTCCATAGGTCAATCACTGAGGCTGAGGGCATGGGCACTACAGTTGCCTGAATCACATATTGACCCCTGTGGCTGGAGATAGACAGAGTCATAAAAACTTCATGAAGTGTAGGGGCAGGGGAAGGGTGACAGTCACCAAAGGAAAGGGAGGTACAGTTACCAAAAGAATGGAGGGAAAGAATGCTAGAAAGAAGCCACCGTCTCCTCCCCCATATGCCCCAAAAGTCCTACGCCACCACAGCCCTAGTTGTGTCTCTTGCCTAACAAATGGTCCTGAGCCAACTACTTCGTAACAGTAACTTAGTAATTGTCACAATTTGTTACACTCTTACTATGATCAGATAGCCAGTACTTTGCAATGTAAATACAATTGCATTAAGTAGCATAACGTCTATGCACTATCTCTAACCCTCTATACAACTCAACAAAGTAGATGTTAGTAGACCCATTTTATAGACCGTTAAACCAAGACTTCAAGAGCCCAATGAACCTATTCAAGGACCTGCTCTAAATTTCACACAGTCACTTCATTGTTCTTCAATTTCCCCGCAGATAGGGCTTCCTAATATCACTCTGCCTCACAGAGGGTTTTGGTTATTTTCTCTTTTCTTTTTTTTTTTGCTGTACTGGAATTTGAACTCAGGGCCTTGCTCTTGCTAGGCAAGTGCCTCTATCCCTTTTTTGCTTCAGGTGTTTTGGCCAGGCTGGCCCAGACAGCATTCTTCCTATTCACACTTCCCAAGTAGCTGGGATGACAGGCACTTACCACCGTGCCCAACTTTTTGCTGGTTGAGTTGGGGGTCCCTCGAACTTTTTTGCCCAGGCTGGTCTCAAACCTTGATCCTTCCAATGGCTTTCTCCGGAGTAGCTAGGATTATAGGCATGAGCCACTGTGCTGGGCCTCACAAATGTATTTTAAACATGGAGATAGAAGTACGTCAAGATCGTTGAGGCTCACCCACTTTCCTCAGCAAGTGCCCTCTGCCCTCAGTCTTCCCAGTGGCCTTCTGTACCTTCAAGGCCACATCCCCAACAGAGCCCATCTGTCTCCTCTGATATCAGTGATGTCTCCTTAGCCTGGATATCTCGGCATCACACCCACCGTGCTCTCCTGCCACGTACCACCTTTCTCTACATCACGGACACCCGGGTCTCAGCTCCCCTGCTACACTGTATGTCATGGAAAGAACAGACCTTTTCTAATTCAATTTCAAATGTAGCAGTGTTTAGACCTTGCTTGATAGGTTTTACATAAACATTAACTTGTTTACTTAATTAAGTAATAGAGTTGTTTAATTCATTAATTCATAGGAGTGGAATTCCCCCTGTAATTTTGAGGCACAGCCATTTAGGCTTCAAAAAACAGCACAAGATGTTAGAACTCTAACAGGGCACCCAAATCCAGGGCCAAATTTGCTGCCAATTCACCACAAAATAAGTCAAGAAATTGAGAATACCCATTTAACCTTCTCTTCCTCCTCCTCCTCCTGCTCCTTCTTCTTCCCTCTACCCCTCTCCCCCAGAGGATCAAAACCAAGGCCTTGACACCTCCAGAGAAGCTCTCTGTCACTGAACCACCTCCCCAGCCCATAACTAACAATTATTAAGTGCTTACTGTGTGGTAGATACTAGATAAAGTACTTCACATAGCTCTTCCATTTTGTCATCAAAGCAACACTGAGCATTAGCCCGTTTCCATTACTATAACAACATCCCCCAGCTGGGGGTGTGGTACAGTGATGGAGCAGTTTGCCTAGTATGGCAAGGCTCTGGGTTTCATCCCCACCATGACGGAAATAAACTTGAGGCAGGGTAACTTATTAAAAAAAAAGAGGTTTAGCTCACATATTTGGAGGCTGGAAGTCCAAACAGCATGCTACCAGCTCTGGACCAACAATATGTTATCTCAAGGTGGAGGCATCACTGCAGTGGAAATGCAGGTGGGAGTGAGAGATCAGGTGGCAAGACAAAATGCAAGAGCTCAACCTTTTATAACTCACTCGCAAGAGAACTAAGTCAGGGTCAGTTCCCCGGTGACTTCCCACCAGGCTCCACCTCTTAAAAGTACTGCCACCTCAACACCACTACACTGAGGACCAAGCTGCTAAAATGTGACCTGCTGGAGAACAAACTGCATCCAAACTTTAGCAGTAAGCTGTGTTGTTACTCTTATTTTACAGATGAGAAAAGGTAAGGACAGGTCAAGATGCATGACAAAGAGTGGTGAGCCCAGATTAGAAATCTGCTGGTTCAAACCCAGAGCCTGCATGTCTAACCACTGTGCAACAAGACAAGAAAGGAAAGAACAGGACTTGGGGTGTAGTTCAACTGGTAGAGTGCCTGCCTGCCCTGAGTTCAAATCCAGGACCGCCAAAACAAAAACAAACAAAAAGCAAAGCTCAAACCCAGCAAATAAAAAACAATTACATATACTGATTCCTCAAACATAGGCACTATATTTTGCATGCCAAGTTCAATTCAACTATTTATTTAAGGTAATGAAACAATGTAACATTCTGCTAATAATTTTTGATTGTATAAAACCAAGATCTTTCATGCTTACTGTAAGGAAACCAGAAAATGTTGAAAAGCAAAACCATCCCTCTAATATCTTGGTGAATTTTAAATATATATAAAAATTAATTCCAGAATAATGGCATTTTTATTACTATAAAAATGTAAATAAAAAATGACCATTTATCAGGGAGCCGGTGGCCAACGCCTGTAATCCTAGCTACTCAGAAGGCAGAGATCAGGAGGATCATGGTTCAAAGCCAGCCTGCCCAAATAGTTTGCAAGACCCTGTCTCGAAAAACCCCTCACAAAAATAGGGCTGGTGGAGTGGCTCAAGGTGAAGGCCCTGAGTTCAAGCACCAGTATCGCAAAAAAAAAAAAAAAAAAGACCATTTAAATGGATAAAATGGAACAAGCACACATAAAAAAATTTAATGCAATGCAAAAAACAACATTGCTTATATTTCAAAAATAAGAATACTTTATTGATTAAGCCACATAAAAATATATAGTAGCAATGAATATATTCAGATTATTTGTAAAGTATATATACATAGGGGACATTTGTAAACTAATTGTACAGGACATCACATATAATAACATCATTATTATCACATCAAGGGTAAATTTTAAGTGTGAAAGTAATTGATTTTACAAGTCACATATGAAATCCTTTTTTAATTACAAATGAAACAAGAATTTTAATACAAACAGAAGAAATGTGATCCTGTGTTTTTAGTAATACATTATTTTAAAAAGTAATTATATACTAGTAGTAGAAACCTCAAACAGAAATTAAATAGGCATCAGAAATTATCCTGCTTGATCTAGGCAGGCTGTCCCCAGTTAAATAAAGCCATCCTCAGACATGTGACTGAGTCCCAGAAGAGTCATACCGGCCAACCCTCAGACACAAGAAATACAAACACTTACACTTTTATGCTGCTGTGATTATGCTTTGTGATTGTTTCTTGAACAACCTTTTTGGGACAATACTAAAAAGCTATGATGGTCTTTAACTATGTTCACAAATATTTGAGACTCCTAGGAGGAGTCTCTAAGAGCCTCATTTCCTGCCTCTTGTGTGTGTGAGCTGGACTTAGAGATTCGCTTTAGTGAATGGAATACGGGAGTGACGGGTGTGCTTTTGGAAGGGAGTAAGGGCAGTAGCTCCCTCCTCCCCCTCTCAGACTGCTCTGCTCTAGGGGAAGTTGGCAGACATGTGGCAGGGAGAGGCTGCCTGGTGGGGAGCAGAGGTCTCCTGCCAGTCACCACACAAGTGAGCCATCTTGCAAGCAGCTCCCTGGCCTGGGTCAAGCATCCGGATGTCTACAGCCCCTGTGACATCCTGACAGACATGTACGAGGATCTGAGCCAGAGGTGAGCTCATCAAGGTCACTCGTCTGCACCTCAATTCCTCAATGCCTGACCTGCAATGACTGTGAGACTTTTTTTTTTTAAAGCATTACATTTGGGGGAGGGGGGTGACTTGCTAGGCAGCAATAGATAGCTAAGATACCCACTGTGTCAGGATATATTATACAGCAAGTTGAAAAGTAGGAAATGCCAACTATAGATTTTGTTCATGAAAAAGAAAATAATTTATCCGTAGTCGTCCCTGAGGATATGAACATCCAGGGCCCCCAGAGGATGCCTGTGAGTAATGCCAAACTCCATATGCTTTTTCCTCTATATACATACCGATGATAGAATTTAGGCATGGTAGCAACAATAACTAATAATAAAATAATTATAACAATATGTTGCAATAAAAGTTATGTGAATGTGCTCTCTCTCTCGCTTTCTTTCTTAATATGGAATTTTCCATTTAATATTTTCAGACCACAGTTGATCGCAGGTAATAAAACTTCAGAAAGCCAAACTACAAATGGGGGTGGGAAGTGCTTCTATCCTTCCAGTCCTAGCTGTGTATTGTTGCAGGGGCCCTCCCCAATAAACCACTATTAAGTTGGACAAAGGGTATGAAATGACTGTTTTCTGATATTAAATAACAGACGATGCAACACTGTGCTCCTGGCGAGAAGGGAAACAGTTGCATTTAGTACCAGCATCAGCCCGGCTCTGCCTGGAGGCACTTGTTCCAGACTGGCACTGACAAGGAAGATTGAAGAGAGCATCGAGGTCCTGCTGGGCTGAGGAAACAGGATTGGAGTTTAGGTCTACTAAAGTGGCTGAAATTTGTAGGGCAGGATATCAAAGAAAAGGAGCTGCGGGGCTGAGGGGGAGTAGCTCAGTAGTACAGCATGCATTTAGTGTGTGCCAGGCTCTGAGTTCAATCCCCAGGACCAAAGAAGAAAGAGAAAGAGAAGGAACTGGAGAGCTCTGCAAATGGATGCCCTTGTCTAGCTAGATGAATGCAAAGCTGCACACACAGGGGTGAGATTGAAGGAGATCAGTAAACTTGAAGGTGAAGCAATAAAGACTCCAGATAGGAAAATGGACAGTCCTAACGACCCCTGGGACACCACCCAGCACTCTAACCTGCAGGCAATGGGGGCTCAGGAGGAGAGGAAATAGTGAAGCAGAAAAACATTTTAAAATAATAATAGCAAGCACAGAATAAATGGTGTTTCTTTCCCCTCAAAATTGACTTAGAGGGCTGGTGGAGTGGCTCAAGTGGTAGGGCACCTGCTTAGCAAGTTCAAGGCCCTAAGTTCAAACCCCAGTATCACAAAAAAAAATTTTTTTTGACTTAGATACTAAAATTTAGTGCTTACAAGAGTTTTAAAAAGTGAATATCAATGCTTCATTAAAACCACAAAACAACAAAAACCCATCAGTATTCAATATTGGGAATGAAAGACAACACTGTGCATCCTATAGATAATAAAAGGAAAATAACAGATTACAGTAAAAATAAACATGCCAATAAATGTGACAATTTAAATAAAGTGGAAAAATTCCTTGAAAGATAAAATACCAAACTAACACAAAATAAATAGAAAATCTGAATAGTTCTGAAACTATTAAAGTACGTGAATTCATAATTTAAAATTTTCTCATGAAGAAGACTCTGCAGTCGTGTGTGGTGGCACATGCTTGAATCCCCAGCATTTTGGAGATTGAGACAGGAGAATCATGAGTTTGAGGCCAGCCTGGGCTACATAGCTAGACTCTGTCTCAAAAAAAGAAAGAAAGAAAGAACAAGCCAGGCAAATCTGTAATCCTAGTTACTTGGGAAGAAGAGATGGAGAGAATTGCAGTTCAAGTCCAGCCCAGGCATAAAGTGCTGGAGACCCCATCTCAACCAATGGCTGGGCACAGTGGCAGTGCCAGTCATGCCAGCTACACAGGGAAGTACAAATAGGAGGATTGCACTGGGCCCTGGCATAAAGTGAGACCCTATCTCAAAAATAACCAATACCAAAAGCAGAAGGAGGAGGAGGAAGAAGGCAGGAAGCATGGCTCAAGTAGCAAGTGGGAGGGTCTAAATTTAATCCAATACTGGAAGGGGGTGAGGGGAGGAAAAAAGAGGTGAGGAGGAAGGAAAGAAGAAAGGAGAGAAGTAAAGAAGAAAGAAAGGAAGGGAAGAAGGGAGAGAGGTAGGGAGGGAAGAAGGAAGGAAGGAAAGAAGGACTGAAGGAAGGAAGGGGGATGGAAGGGAAGGGAAGTCGGGAAGGAGGGCAGGAGGGAGAATTCTGGACTTTATTAGTAAATTCTATCTAACATTTAGGAAAAGAATACCATCACTTTACGTCAACCTTCAGGAAATAGAGAATAGACAAGGAATGAACATTTCCCAAATAATTTTATGAGGCAAACACTACATTAAATTTAAACCAGGCAAAGACATAACAAGAAAATTTAATATCCCTCATGATTACAAATAAAATCCATGTAGAGAAGTCCACTAAATCCAGGGATATAGTACAACCATAATATATCATGACCAAGTGGGGTTTATCTCAGCAGTGCAAGATTGTTTCAACACTCAAAATTCAATCAGAATAAAGGAGAATAAATCATATGGTTATTTTAACAAATGTAGAAAAATCATTTTTTGGGAGGTGGAACTAGGGGTTTGAACTCAGTGATATGTACCTGCGAAGCAAGCACTCTACCACTTTGAGCCACACCTCCAGTCCATTTTGGCTCTGGTTATTTTTGGAGATGGGGTCTTGCAATTAATTTACCTGGGCTGGCCTCCAACTGTGATCCTCTTGATTTCATCTTCTCAGGCAGCTAGAATTATAGGTGTGAGCCACCTGTGCCTGGCCCAGAAAAAAAAATTTGACAAAATTCAACAAGTATGTGTGATAAAAATAAATGCTCAGGAAAATAGAATAAAGAACATCTATGAGAGCTGGCAGAGTGGCTCAAGTGGTAGAGCACCTGCCTAGCAAGAGTGAGGCCCTGAGTTCAAATCCCAGTGCCACAAAACAAAAAGAAGAAATTTTTACCTATGTAAAAATGTAGAGTTAACTTTATACTTACTGATGAAATACTGAATAGTTTCCCCTAGGAGTAGGGAACAGGATAAGGATGCCTGTTCTTGTGATAACATTTTATTTACATTTTTAGCTATTGAAATAAGACAAGAAAAAATAAAAATAAAAGACATATGGATTGGAAAGGAAAAATTTAAAGTATTTTTATATAAAGATGAAATAATTTTATAAATATGACATCATGAAGAATCCACAAAAATCTAATAGGACTAAACAGATGAACTTACCAAGATATAAGATAACAGGTCAGTATACAAAACTCAATTATATTTCTATATGATAGTAACAAATAATTAGAAAATAAAAAAATTTTAAATGTCACTTGCAAGGAGCATCAACAACATTAAGTACATTCTTGGTGGTGGTTTGGGTTTTTGTTGTTTTGCTTTGATTTTGTGGTGCTCTGGATGGAACAGAAAACTGTGTGCCCGACCACTGAGCTGCACCCCCAGCCCAATATATTTTTTAATTAATAATAATAGAATAATTATATGAAGGAATTCTATCTACATTGACAACTACCAAGTATTGCTAATAGGAACTAAAGAATAAAAGAATGCCTAAACAAATATACAATATTCATGGATGAGGAAACTTAATGTCATATTGCCAGTGCCTTACAAATTGCTCTACTGATTCAATGCAATCTCAATCAAAATTTCGGCTGAACTTTTTATAGAAGTTGGCAAGCTGATTCTAATATTATATTCAAATACAAAGATCTTATAACTAAAACAATTTTGGGGAAAAAATTACAATACTTTGCTGCTCTGGGTATTTAAGAGAGGATAGTAAGTCCAGAAGCAGATATAACCAATTTGTAAGCAAGGTACAAAAACAATTCAAGAGAAATCTTTTTAATGAAAAATTCAGTAACAACTGACTAAATCTTTAAAAAGTAAACCTCTGCTCTCTGATCCCAAAACAGACACAAAAATTAATTTGAGATGAATTATAAAGCTAAACTTAAAAGATCATTCTATAAAGTTTCTGGAAGAAAATACAGGAGAATATTTTTATGCTTTTGGAAAAGACAAATTTTCTTATGTGAGTCAAAGAAAGCAGTATCTACATATTAAATAGAAAAGGTTTTTGCTAGTTGAGATAAGGATAGCTATACAGGGAGTTGACTCACATTAATTTCCTGTGCATGTGTGTTACCTTCTAGGTTAATTCTTTTTGATCTAACCTTTTCTCTAGTTCCTGGTCCCCTTTTCCTATTGGCCTAAGTTGCTTTTAAGGTATCTGCTTTAGTTTCTCTATGTTGAGGGCAACAAATGGTAGCTAATTTTTAAACCCTTGTTTAATAAACCCATGTTTATTGCGGCACTATTCACAATAGCCAAGTTATGGAAACAGCCAAGATGCCCCACCACTGATGAATGGATTAAGAAAATGTGGTATCTATACACAATGGAATTTTATGCAGCCATGAAGAAGAACGAAATATTATCATTCTCTGGTAAATGGATGGAATTGGAGAACATCATTCTGAGTGAGGTTAGCCTGACCCAAAAGACCAAAAATCGTATGTTCTCCCTCATATATGGACATTAGATCAAGGGCAAACACAACAAGGGGACTGGACTTTGAGCACATGATAAAAGCGAGAGCACACAAGGGAGGTGTGAGGATAGGTAAGACACCTAAGGAACTAGATAGCATTTGTTGCCCTTAACGCAGAGAAACTAAAGCAGATACCTTAAAAGCAACTGAGGCCAACAGGAAAAGGGGACCAGGATCTAGAGAAAAGGTTAGATCAAAAAGAATTAACCTAGAAGGTAACACACATGCACAGGAAATTAATGTGAGTCAACTCCCTGTATAGCTATTCTTATCTCGACCAGGAACACTTGTTCCTTCCTATTATTGCTTATACTCTCTCTTCAACAAAGTTAGAGATAAGGACAAAATAGTTTATGCTGGGTATTGAGGGGGTAGGGGGGAGAGGGAGGGGGCGGAGTGGGTGGTAAGGGAGGGGGTGGGGGCAGGGGGGAGAAATGACCCAAGCCTTGTATGCACATATGAATAATAAAACAATTTTTTTAAAAAACCCATCACAAAAAAAAGGGGCTGGCAGAGTGGCTCAATTGGTACAGCGCCTGCCTAGCAAGCATGAGGTCATGAGTTCAAACCCTAGTGTCATGAGAAAAGAAAGAAATTGGGAGAGAGTATTTGCAATATACATATCTGACAAAGAACTATCAAAGAATGTAAATTAAATTTCTTCACTACTGTTTGTGTTCTCTCAATGTAATTACTAAGCAAATCACTTACACTCCTATACTCACCGCCATACCAATTAACCTACAAGGCAGCCTCTGTGGGGGAGAAAAGATGAATCCCCCTGTGTGTGCCCCTGAGTGGCAGAGGGGATGAGGTTTAATCCTAGCACTTCTAACTGTCCTCATTCCCAAACAGGGACAGCTAGCTATGCCATGCTAGAAATGGAAGACTTTCTCAAGAACTGTCTTCCTAACGCAGAAGGTAGTCAGTACTCAGTCAGGTATTTATCTAGCAGCCCAGCCGGAAAACAAAGTGACACCAGAAAATGACAGGGCTGCAAAAGCATATGTTGTCTACAGATGATGTTTGATAGTGATGATGACAATCAAAGGACACAGAATTAAAAACTGAACGATCAATCTTATTTTTATCTCTTCTTTTTCAGTGTAGTTTGTAGGGGGGAATATTTTCTTTGCTGAAAAAGCATCACAACCATTGATTTCATCCAATCCTTGTTTGTTTGTTTTTTTACTATCAGCAGTACTGGGAATTGAACCCAGGGCCTTGCACTTGCTATGCAAATACTCTACCATTTGCAGTTCTTTTGCTTTTTTGTTTATTTTTCAAATAGGGTCTCATGCTTTTTCCCAGTCTGGTCTTGGATCATGATCCTCCTATCTCTGCTTCCCAAGCAGCTGGGATTACAGACCCAATCTTTTCATTTTTAAGAAAGCAGAACCCCATGGATGGGAAATTTCTCACTCAGACTTATTCAGCTAAAGATGGCAGGCTAAGATCAACATCAAATACCTTAGTTCTCAGTTCAGTGCTCCTTGACTTTGAGTTATCTGAGTTCGAAATTTTGAGAAGGCACCTGGATGGAAGAGCTTCAAAAAATGTGTTAGAGGGCTGGTTTGTGACTCAAGTGGTAGAACACCTGCCTACCCAAGTGCAAGGCCCTGAGTTCAAACCTCAGTACTGAAAAAGAAAAAAAAAAAAAGAACACATTTAAGAAGTTTACATCTGCTGGCAGAGTGGCTCAAGCAGTAAAAGCACCTGCCCAGCAAGCAGGAAACCCTGGGTTAACACCCCAGTGCCACCAAAAAAAAAAAAAAAGGTGTGTTAAGCACCGCTGTTAGGAAAAATCCTGCTCACAAAGAAAGCACACAAGAAAAGTCTCACATCCATAGAGCAAAGTTTAATGGCAGGCCCAAACTGCCAGGCTGGCCAGGGAAAACATGGCACAGCAGCGATTAAGGGCCAGGCGTGGCTTTTATAGAAGGGGGAGGTTAAGGAAGTTAGCGCGTGCGCGGGAGTCTCTGCTAGGGGTGGGGCTGTCTCAGAGTGCGGGAATTTCTGTTAAGGGCACGGCTGTCCTTGGAAGTTTCTCAAGTGAGGTGTGAGGATAAAATGGCTGCTGATTTATAAATGGCGACATTATTGTTCTGTCATTCCCCCATTTTTTCTTTTTTTTTTTTTTTTTTTTTTCATTTTTCTTTTATTATTCATATGTGCATACAAGGCTTGGTTCATTTCTCCCCCCTGCCCCCACCCCCTCCCTTACCACCCACTCCACCCCCTCCCGCTCCCCCCCTCAATACCCGGCAGAAACTATTTTGCCCTTATCTCTAATTTTGTTGTAGAGAGAGTATAAGCAATAATAGGAAGGAACAAGGGGTTTTGCTGGTTGAGATAAGGATAGCTATACAGGGCATTGACTCACATTGATTTCCTGTGCATGGGTGTTACCTTCTAGGTTAATTCTTTTTAATCTAACCTTTTCTCTAGTACCTGTTCCCCTTTTCCTATTGGCCTCAGTTGCTTTAAGGTATCTGCTTTAGTTTCTCTGCATTAAGGGCAACAAATGCTAGCTAGTTTTTTAGGTGTCTTACCTATCCTCACCCCTCCCTTGTGTGCTCTCACTTTTATCATGTGCTCAAAGTCCAATCCCCTTGTTGTGTTTGCCCTTGATCTGACATTAGATCAAGGGCAAACCCATTTTTTCTTTAATAATGATGAGGGTAGGGGCTGAGGATCAGGAATTGGGGTGAAGCATTGGTCTCTTTAGCTGCTTTCTGCTGTCAGGGGGCATTGTATGGGGCAGGATCCTCAGGCTCCTGCGTCCTGGTAGATTGATATCCCTGGAGGTACAATTGGTTGAACTTTTGATTAGCAATAGCAGACATGTGGTATGATACAAGGGAAGAAGCTTAAGAATAGGAGAGCAAGAAACATAGGCATTAGGATGGGCATTGGCCAGGAGAACCACTGTGAAATGTTGTTCCCTAGACAATTTCAAGGGTCCTGGGGGATCCCATTGAGTTTGACAGCAGTGGGTGTCGTGAGAATGACCAGATGAGGGCTGGTCTACCAAAGTCCCAATGGAGAGGGTAGAAAATCCTTTAGGAGAACAAGATCCCCTGGTTTAACAGAAATTGTTATAGGGTGGGGCAGCATCTGGTCTGCATACTGTCTGAGAAGTTCCCTGAGAAGGTTAAGTTAAGGTAGGTAGTCAGCCAGAGGAGCAGAGTCTGTTGGAGGCAAGTTTTTCTAAGAGAAATGGGTGGCCATACATTATTTAAGACCCAAATAGGAATATTAGGAGGAGCATAAAAAGGTGTCTGCTAAGGGACTGCATAGCTAGGGATCTAAATTTTGCAAAATCCTGTAACTCCCAAGAAAGCGCTGAGCTGCCTTATGGTATGGGGGAGAGGGAAACAGAAGATTGGGTTGATGCACTCATGACTCAGGGAGTGAGTCTGTTCCTTTAAGGCCAGACCTAGGTAGGTGACCTGTGGGAGGCAGGAGCTGTCAGGATTTAAATGTAACACTCTTGGATAAAAGAGAGCTCTAGCTCATTTTTTATATAACTTTGCAAATGTTTGTACCATATTTAGATAAAGTATAGACACAACACTTACAAGGTGGTCATTTAAGACACATAAGCAAATACGTAAATGAACTCTGATTTAGTAGTACTTAAAGCTTGACAAGATCAGCAGAAAACACAAATAATTTTTTTGATAAAATCTTTCTCTGTAATGTTTTTCTGTAGATGTTACTCAGAGCAGAACAATATTAAGATAACCTTGTTATTTTATAGACATAGAGAATTTGATTTTAGTTTGACATGACCCTAAAAATCTTTTAAGCAATTCTTAGATTATACTCAACTTTAACTTTATTACACACTGAAGCTTTTAATTATACACTTTTAAAAGTTACTCAGACCTTTATATAATATACTAAACCCTTGGATGGCTTGTCTTTATCCCTCCTATTTGAAACAATCTTTAGGACAAACCCTTTTTTCCAAAAATCCTTTCTCATCTAAAAACATTCCTTTTTCCTTTAACTTCTCAAAAAATGCATTCACTACCTATCTATATCCTTTCTAGTTGCTTACTTTGTAACTTGTATTTTAAAATTAACTTTTATAAGAATTTTAAATTTATTATATGGGCTGGAACAACTAATTAGTAGCCCTTCTTTTTCTTTTTTTTTTTTTTTTTTTTAAGGAATTTATGATAGGCATAAGGCCTCATCATTCCTCAGGTTTGAGGGGATATTGTTTTGGGTGTGGAAACTGTGAGGGATTTTTGAGTTTTATTTGAATAGGGAGGGCCATTCAGGCTTGCCCTACAGTCATCCCATCAGTCCACGCTGTGGGATCTATTTGTCCCTAAAGGAGGGGGCAGCAGAGATAGCTGCCTGGGGGGAGGAGAATTTGAGCTTTCAGTTGAGATAGTAAATCCCATTCCAGCAGAGTTACTGGAGTTTCAGAAACTATGAGGAAAGAGTGACAGAAGAGGAGGTCTCCCGAAGAGCGGACCAGAGGCTGGGTAAAATAGCACTCTAGGGGCTGGCCAGATTTTCCCTGAACGATAACTTTTGTCATTGGACTGGGGACCCAGAGAGAAAGGTAAAACAGAGAAAAGCGCTCCACTGTCTAGCTGGAAAATGATCTTTTTTTTTTTTGTCATCATGGCTACCCCGAGGCTTCTCAATATTGATGCCAAGAACTGGAGTGTGGACAGGGGGCCAGGACTCATCAATCCATAGGAGGTGGCACCTTGCCTTCCATCTGGAGATGGGGGCACTTAGACCTCCAGTGGTTACCTTTGCAGAGAGGGCAGGGTCCTGGAGGGGGGCGGGGCTGTTTTCCAGCTGTCCCCCTTTTGGGCATTCTCTGCAGAAATGCCCCTCCTGTCCACCATGGTAGCAAGTTCAGGATGCAGGCCCCAGTCAGGTGGGGCCCTCTCTGAGAACAGCAATGAGGCCATGGTGTCTCTTATCTTTTTCTCTCCTTTTGTAAGGTCCCATACATACAGACATAATATAAATACAGACATGGCTAGCTGTATTACTTGGTTCAATGACTTTTCTCCTTCAGCCACAGACTGAGTTTTGTACAAATATCTGGGGCTGACTGTTAGAAATTTATTTTTGAGGAGAACCTCTCTCACCTGTGACTCTGGGTCCACCGTGGCTTTCTGATAGCATCCTTAAGATGCTGCAGAAAGGAAAGGGGATTTTCTTCAGGACATTCCTGTAAAGCAAAGTTGTTATTTCACATTGGCACCTGATACTCTGGAGAGCAGGTCTCTGAACCATTCTGGGCCTCAGTTTCCTCACTTGAAGAATGAGGGATCTGGTCAAGGTTAAACTACTTTCTTCCACTATGAGATGGCTGAAGTGACATTAACACCACTTATCTTTCTTACCTTTTTTTTTGATTTAGCAATGCTGGGGAATTGAACCCAGGGCCATGCACATGCTGGGCAGCCACTCTCCCACTGAGCTACATCCTTATCCCCAAATATATTTTTCTCTTTCCTTTGGCTGTACTGGGGCTTGAACCCAGGACGTTATGCCTGCAAAGCGGCACTCTACTGCTTGAGCCATATCACCAACCCCTGTTGGTGTGGATCTGTCAAGGGACTGCCTGTACCCCTGTAGGTAGGCACATTTTTTCCCTAATTTCCAGGTGCCACTAATATTGGGGCTCATTGTAAATGGTAATCATTTCCAACCTGAGTAGCCTGGGCCAGAACCCATTGCTTTTCTGATGAGAAAAGAGTCTGGTCTAGTAGAGGCATGATATCCTTTTATATCAATTGAAAGGCTTGGATCACAGAGATAAAGGCTTGAATGTATTTGTCTGGGCATCAGTATAGCTGTTTAGATGTTTTTAAATTTCCCTTAGATCTGATAGCTGGAAGGGGACATAGACTTGCCCTCTTCCTACCATTACCTGTTGAAGGGGGAAGCACCCATTAAGAGGTTCTGAGTATTGGGGTGGATTAGAAGGTAGAAATTTGTATAGGGGACCTTAGTTCACTTCCCTTTTATAGAAAAGGTCTAACTGGAGTTTGGTATTGTAATTTAAGGAACCCTGTGAAGGCCTCTTCTCTTGGTCACCCAAGGCATACTGAGGCCAGGCCTCAGTACAAAGCTTTCAACATCTATAAGCCAGAAGACTGGAAGGTGCAGCTCCCATGTAGAAAGACAAGACATTAGGACCCTGTCTTTTGCTAACAGCAGGCAGCCTCTTTAATAAAGGCTACCTTTTTAACAAAGGAACAAATCGCCCCGTAAAGTTAGAGAAGGGCATTCAGAGGGCATCCCGGGCCAGTAACAGTGCCATATGGGAAAACTAGTGTTAATATTTGGAGGGAAAAATTTATGCTGAGGCCGAAAGTATAGAAAATTTTAAATGCGAAGTTTATTACAGTAATGTCCATTTTGTTATTTTTGGGACTATAACCTTGAGCTAACAATTGGCTTACAAGGGCTAGCTAGGTCTCGTGCCCCAAGGTGTGAGGTGGGACTAGGAGCAGGGCTTGTGCAAGACACCACTCTCTCCACACACACACACACACACACACACACACACACACACACACGGGACAAGCCAGCCTGTCTAGTCCTAATCCTGTGGCCTGTTGCCCTTCCCCCCTTCCTGTGTACTCTGCGTGTGTTTATTCTAGGGGAAGTTGTGGCGGGCTGCAGCCACTGCCATGTGCAGCTGGTGGCCTAGGGTGTGTGTTGGGTTGGCCTATGGATTCTCTTACCTATGGCAGGCGTTCTTGCTGTGCACGAGTGTGCCTATTTGTTTTCCCTCCTCCCCTTGTGGGGGTGGAGTTAGGGCATTAGCATGCATGGCAGCCGCAGTTTTTTTTGTAAGCACTTTTGTCTAGCAGCTGATTTAAAGTTAACTTTAGACTGAGAAGCCTGGCAAACTAGTTGGAATAACTTAAGTCATAAGGTACCATATTTCAAGTTTTTCATGGGAGTCAGGGTCCCAGTAAGCCCAGGGAGTGGACACATGGTGAGACCACGGAGGAAGCAGAAAAGGTGTCCTGTAGGGAAGGGAAGGGAAGGCAGAGCCTGGAGGCATGACACACGCCTGAGGGATGTGGAGCACCCAGAGGGAACGTCTTCACCACAGGGATCCACAGTCCCTGTGAGCTAATGAGGGAGTGGTGCTTTCTAGGATCAGGGGTTCCCGCAAAGCTGCTGTGATCCAGAGGAAGGGAATGGGAGTAGAGAGAGAGAGAGAGAGTGGGATGGGGTGGGGGTGGCCGGGAGAGCGAGGTCAGTGCCAGCAGCACACCCAATCCAAGTCATGGCACCAAATATTAGGAAATCGCCACTCCCAAAGAAAGCTCACGAGAAAAGTCACGGCCATAGAGCAAGGTTTCGTAGCAGGCTCGAGCTGCCAGGCTGGCCGGGGAAAAGATGGTGCAGCAGTGAATCTGGGCCAGGCGTGGCTTTTATAGAAGGGGGAGGTTAAGGAAGTTAGCGAATGCGCAGTAGTCTATGGTAGGGGTGGGGCTGTCTTAGAGCATGGGAATTTCTGTTAACGGTGGGGCTGTCCTTGGAAGTTTCTCAAGTGAAGTCTGAGGATAAAATGGACACTGATTTATAAATGGCGACATTATTGTTCTATCAACCACCATATGGAAATTCTATTGCGAAGTGCAAATCAATCAACAATATAGACATATCTTTATCCCAGATATCTTTACCCAAGCGTCTAACAGGCCAGAGAATGAACAGACACAGTAGAAACCAGTTGGGGGAATTCTATTCAAAATGTACAGACGTATCTAAGAGATCTGAGTTCAGGAAACCTAACTGAGAGATTTTAGACTCTTCCTGAGGAGCACATCCAGAAAAAAAAGATGTCCGAGCTCAGCCTGCATCCTCTCTGGTTTATGACCCAACATGAAAAAGAAAATAAATTGAGAGAACAGAAAATGTTTTTCAATTCCCATTTATTTTTGACTCTTGGGGCAGTGATCTGTTCAATATGAAAAAAAAAAAAAGCCACAGTTCAACACAAAAGAGAAATCTGAAGTATAGGATAGGACAAAACCAAGGGTAGGAGGAAAAAGGTGTTAATACAAAGATGTCACAAAAAGATGGAGCATGTCTTGTTGCCTCTCATCTGAAGAGTGACCCGTGAATTTTAGGTGGCAGAACACACTTTAGAAAAGATTTTTTAATTGGAGTACTAGTTAGAACCTGTCTTAAAACATGGTTTAAAATTTTATTAAATGTTTAAGAAATGTGATAAATTAATTAATACTATTTCATAGGCTTGACCATAATTAAATAAATAAAACTTTAAATACAGAAATTGGATTTTATAAAAGACAAATATAATCAAAAGTCTACCCTTTGACCTGCTAACTCTATGTCTAGGACTGTAGCCCAAAGAATATAAAATTCATAAAATGTGTATGTTCAAAATTGTTCATGGTAGCATTTTTTATAACTATAAAAAAGGGATCCTGCCTCAATGTCCAATGGGGGGGAATGTTAACCATGCCAGAGTTCAATCACAGGACAGTCTGGTTCACAGACATATAATATATAAAAGATGTAAGAATAGGGGAAAATAATCACGGCTAACTCTTAATGAGCCGTTTCTGAAGGCCAAGAACGGTGTTAAGAACTTCACACACATTAGTCCATTTGATCTTTACGGGAACCTATTTGAAAAGTTCTTTTGTTGTCACTGCTTTAGAAATGAGAAAGATGTAGAGCACTTACAACCTGTCCAAAGTCACAAACGTGGAGGGGGGAAGCCGGCATTTGAACACAGGTAGTGTGACTCCAGCCCCTTACTTCACCACTATATTAAATGAAGAATAAAGAATGCAAAATTATAGAAACCAATCTTTAACTGTCTACATTTTCAGAGGAAAAATGCAGCAGTATTTTTGTTTGTTTGTTGATTTGTTTTGATTTTTAAGACAGGATTTTGCTATGTAGCCCAGGGCTGGCCTTGAACTCCCAAGCCTCCTATCTTAGCCTTACAAGTGCTATGCTAGGATTGCCCAGCTCAAATAGTGGTTTTCTCAAGACAGGGAGATCATAGATTTTTTTCCTTTCCGCTTTCTGTCTTCTCCAATTTTTCAATAATATAAACACATCTAGCTGTCGTGGACATTCCTTTTAAACCAATCTGTAATTTAGTCATCCCTCAGAATCCACAAAAAGATCGATTCCAAGACCCCTTGCTCATGATCCTCTAGTCCCCTATATAAAATGGTGTAGTATTTGCATGATTTTATGCCAGGCTCATGTATGCTCTTTTCACTGGAGGTGGGGGAATGCTGGGGATCAAGTCCAGAGACAAGTGCTCCATTGCCAAGCTACACCCCTAGTCCCTCCTATATACTTAAATCATTGCTAGATAATTTTAATATCTAAAACAATATAAATGCTATGTAAATAGCTGTTATAATATAGTGTTATACTGTATTATTTAGGGCAAAATGGCAGGGGGGAAAGTCTCTACATATTCAGTGCAGACCCAATTTGGTTTTGCAAATATTTTCTATCTGTGGTTAACTGAATCCCTGAGTAATTGAATCCTTGGGTGCAGAATCTGCAGATGCAGAGGCAGAAAGCTGACTGCATTTGCTTATGCATGGTCTTACATGAGTTACAAAGATCACCCCACTGGGTGTGGTAGCAATTCTATAATCCCAGCTGCAAGTATGAGGACAGCCCAGGCAAACTTAGCGGAACCCTATCTCAATAACAAAATATAAACAAAAGGGCTGGAGTCATGGCTCAAAAGGCAGAACACTTGCTTGACCCTGGTTTAATCCCCGACCCCCCCAAAAAGGAGCTCCCTGGTCCCTGTGCACACAAGTCCCCTAGGCAAAGTGACAGCGACAGTGTTACAGTTCAGTCCTCCATGCTAAAGACACATGTGGCTGGTCTGAGCAAAGCCCTTCCCAGTTTTCTACTCTTCCCTATGACCTTCATTGCCAAAGCCATGCCCTTGTCCAATTTGTGAATCCTTTGAGGAAAACCACCCCATTGAAAAAAAAAAGTGTTAAATAAAAACATGAAAACCCCAGCTGGGCACCATGTTTCACATGAAATCTTAGCTACTTGGGAGTCTAAGGTCAGGAGGATCGTGGTTTGAAGCCAACCTGGGCAAATAGTTGGTGAGACCCCATCTCCAACATAATCCGAATGAAAATGGATTGGAAGTGTGACTCCAGCAGTAGAGCACCTGCTTTCCAAAAGAAAAAGAGATCAAACTCTACTCCCACCCTCAAAAAAAATTAAAAACTCGGATGCTGTGGTCAAAGGAGGGAATTTCCCAGAACAAAAGTTGTGACTATACATTTCAAAGGGGCAAGGGCTTCTTTGGCCAGATAGATCAGATCCAGTTCCAAGAAAAAAGCAGGGGGAAACCAGGTGTGGTGGTACACATGTGTAATCCCAGCACTGGTGAGGTGGAAGCAGGAGGATCATGAGTTCAAGGCCAGCCTGGGCTACATAGCAAGACCCTGTCTCAAATAACCAAAAATAAATAAATGAATAAATAGGTGAATAACTAAATAAATAAATAAGTGGGAACAATTACTTAGCCACACAGTGCCTGATATGACACATTGCCCAGGTTCCTTGGACACAGCAAGATGGGGTGAGGGATAAGCAGAGCAGGAGAGCTCAGGCCTTGCTCCCTCAGCTACTGGGAATGGTGGCTGCTAACAGTCACAGTCAACCCCCAAAGGGAGCTGCCTAACCCATTGTCATGCTGCCTCCCCAAGACATAACCATATCCAATGACTGGTGGGACAGCTCCAAAGACATTCCACCCTGCCTAGCTCCTGAGCATCCCTTGGGATTGACTGAGGCTTCTGTTGTGACTGCATGGTACCCAGAATGCTCGCTACAGACCTTCTCTGTATACATCTCCTTCTCAGAGTCTGTGTCCCAGGGAACTTGACCTAAGAGGCCCATGGAAAACATCCGGTCCCACAGAGTCCTGGTTACTAAAATAGAGTCATGAAGAGTAAGTCAAGACCAGGAATACAGCCAGTGGGAAGACTTCCAAGGGCTTTGCAAGGCCTAAGAAGATGGAGGGAGGGCAAGTCAGGAGGGTGAGGAATAGAATGTGTTGGGGTTCAAATGCAGGAGACAGGATTTGGTGAGTAGACCTGGTAGACAGAGAAAGATAGAGTCTGGTGGAGATATGGGTGGGTATGACCCTAGTAATAGACTGGTCACCCATAATCCTAAGACACGGAGTTCATAGTGCTAGCTAGAAATCAGCAAGAGTGGTTTGAGAGGTATAGATTACAGCCATGAAGTCAGAGGCTGCAAGGTGCATTTTACCCCGATTGAGGAAAATAGAGGAATGTTGGATTACCTCCCAGAAAACCTCATAAAGACTCCAGTTGTTCTGAGCATTCAAGAGAGATAATGTCTTTTTACACTCAGTGCATATGCTAGCCAGACTCTGATAATCCCTGCAATTGCTAGAGACACCTCCCGATAACACATCATACCTCCACGCCCCACTCTGACAGAAAGGAAGGGATGCATCACAGCAACACCTCCATGGCTAGGTCCTAAAGCCATGTCCCTGTAGCTCAGTGCACATCTAAAATCCAAGCACCATTGTCTCAGGTACACAAATATTTGTATCTTCTGTCCCCTGCTCAGGAGACATACTCACAGGCTGGCCTAATGACAATTCAGGGCCTGTATGACTAAAATGTTTATCCAGATTGGACCATGGCCTTTCACAGCCTTGGGGAACCACTAGGCAGCCAGAAGTTTCCATAGTAGACAGAAAGCAGAATGCTGAGGAAATGCAGAAAAGCATGAGAGGTGCCATCACAGCCTGCCTATCAGTGTGAGGCCATTGTGGAAAACAGTATGGAGCTCCCTCAAAACATCAAAAAAGAACTTCCATATGATCCAGCAATCCCACTACCTTGTATATAACCAGAGGAATGACGTCAGCATGTCAAAGAGACACCTGTGCTCCCAGGTTCATTGCAACACATTCACAGAAGCCAAGAAACGGACGCAAACTAAGTGTCCATCAACTGATGAATAAAGAAAATGTGGCACATATGCACAATAGGAAAATATTCCACTATAAAAATAGTGAAATCCTGTCATTTTCAACATAGACAGAACAGGCAGAGAAAGACAAGTACCACATGACCTCACTCACGTGTGGAATGTAAAAACGATGATCTCATGGAAGTGGAGAGTAGAATGGTGGTCACCTGAGGCTGGGGAGAGTTAGGAGGGAGGGAGTGGAGGGGAAAGGCCAAGCCAGGGATACTAAGTTACAGTCAGAGACGGACAAGAAGTTCTGGTGTGCTAATGCACAGTAGGGTGACTACAGATGACAAGAATGTACTACAAGAAAGGATTTTGAAAATTTTTACCATAAAGAAATGACAAATGTTTGACGACATAAATATGTTTAACCTGATTTAAACATTATATTATATATATAATGTAATATAATATAAATAGCTCTCTATATATGACAGGATACTAATGCTATCCTGTTAGAACGTTAGTCAGGTTTTAAGTACCAGCTAAAAATAAATTTCCTATGCCAGACATGGTGGCACACACCTGTCAATCCCAGCACTAGGGAGGATGACAAGTTCCAGGCAGCCTGGGCTACACAGGGAAACCCTGCCTCCAAAAAAGAAGAATCACTTGAAATAAGTTATGGAGTTTTATAAATACAAATTCAGTGTATTTAACAAAGGAAAAGAAAAAACAAAACAGCCAGTGTGACAGCAATCAAAACCATTAAAGACAAATACCTTTTGCCCACTTTCAGGAATCTACCAGTTACTTTGTTCTAAGAACATTAAACAAAAACCAGTCATTGCTTACGTCACTAAGATGTCAGCTAGACTCTGCTCTTATGAATGAGATGAGAGCCCTTATAAGAGGCTTGAGAGAGTCTGTCTATCCCTTTGGGCCCTTCTGTCCATCCCACCACATCAGGACACATCAAAGGCGCCCTCTATGAAGTAGAGAACAAGCCCTCACCAGACACCGCATCTGCTGGAGCCTTGCTCTTGGACTCCCCAGTTTCCAGAACTGTGAGGAATAATTTTCTATCATTTACAAGTTACCTGTCTCAGCCATCTTGGTTCAGCAACACAAAGGACTAAAACACTGAGTGTCACGTGAAACCTGCCAGGAGGCGACTTTTAAGAATGAGACTGAGTAAAATATAAACTGTTTCCTTTTTCTGATGCTGAGGGATCTAACTCGGAGCCTTATGCATGCTAAGCACATGTTGTACCACTGAACTATCCCTCTAGCCCCAGTGCGTTGTTCCTGTGACCTACGAACTTTTAGTAAAATTTGCATATTCTCCCATGAGTAGCTTTGGAGAGAGGAGCAATATAAGAGACTGTGACCAACATTATATTGCTATCAAGACTGAGATAAACTAACAGCAAACAGCAACATGCAGAGGTAAGATATTGAAACCAGAAGTAAAAGACGGGCACAGTAGTTGACATCTATAATCCCAGCTACTTGTGAGATGGAGATAGAGGATCACTGTTCAAGGCCAGCTCAGGCAAAAAAGTTAGCAAGACCCTACCTCAAAGAACAGGCAAAGCATGTGCATGACTGTAATTCCAGTCATTCTAGATGCATAGATAGATCGAAGTCTGAGGCTGGCCAAGCAAAAGGCAGAAAAGCTTATCTGAAAAACAAATAAAGCAAAAAGGGCTGTGAGCATGGTTCGAGTGGTAGTGCTCCTGCCTAGCAAGCGGGAGGCCCTGAGCTCAAAATCCCAGTACCACAAAAAACTTTTTTTCTGGTACTAAGGTTTGAACTCAGGGCCTTCACCTTGAGCCACTCCACCAGCCCTTTCTGTTGAAGGGTTTTTTCAAGATAGGGTTCCCCCAAACTATTTGCCTGGACTGGCTTCAAATCCCTATCCTCCTGATCTCTATCTCCCGAATAGCTAGGATTACAGACGTGAGCCACCAACACCTGGCTCCAAAAAAAATTTTTTTTAAATAGAAGTAGCCCAAAAATATGTAAGACCTACTGGGAGAATCCAGCTGACATCCTAGTGACACAAACAGTGACTGTTTTTGAATAGGGGATAGCTTCTGGAAAATTCCACCTTTAAAGTAGCCAGGGGCTCTCCCCAGAGGCTCTCAGTTTAAAATGCACAGTGGCATATTTTAGGGTGTGGTTTTCTGAGCCCCAATGGTAGACAGCAGGCACCTACTAGCTAGCCTCTCACATTGAGTAGGCGTAACAACCTTGGGTCAGCTAACAAGGATTCTGATGTTCATGATTTCAGCTGAGCCCATTTGCAGTATGGGATGTTGAATTAGTAGGAGAAAAAAGAACCTCCAGTAGGGTGGAGTGACCCTTCCAGTGCAAAAGGGTGCAGGATAAGAGTGGCTTGGAACACTCTGAAAGGTCAGCAGACAAAACACAGAAGTGACTGATAAAAGAGGACAATCTGCACACAGCAGAGCCCCTTCCCTTAGGCACACAGCTAAAGGTTTCCCCAAGACTCCAGCAGTGCGGAAAAATAAACCACCAGCAGAACCACTCAGTAAGGTATTTTGATTTGCTCTCTATAAAATGGTGCTCACGTTCTGCCGCCTAAATTGGATATGGGTCTCATTTTGGCATTTGTAATTAATACCTTTTATGATTGCTATAAAATTCTAAGCTAATGAACCCCTCCAGGTATTGTTACAGCCTTATTCAGAAGGAAAAAACCCCAGATCTTCACAATGAGAGTCCAGATTCTGGTGTCCCAAGGAGGTGGTCAGGTAAGCGCCATCCATCACCTCACAGAGGCTAATAAACTAACTGAATGTGCTGAGCATGTTACAATTGAGGCAGGATAGGTCAGGGAAACTGAGGCATGGGAAACAGCAGTCAGGAATTCACACATAAGCATTGTAGTAATGAATAGCTCGATTAAAAATATATAGACACTGCTTTCTTTGTTCTAACAAGCTTCATCATTTCTAAAAATAAATAAATAATGGAAAAAGAGAGGCTCTCCCTCTGACCTTACTCACTTGTCCCAAAATAATTCTTGTGCTTTGAAAACTGAGCAAGAATATCTTAGAGAAAGATACTTGTCCTGGGAAAAAAAAGGGAAATGGCTCCTTTGTGCACAAGAAGTATTTAGAAAGACGACACCTTGGGTCCCTGGGCCCAATTGATAAAACAGTGTAACAGCAAAAATGATGAAATATACCAGGTGTCAGACAAAGAGGAGCACTCTTTCCTAAGGCAAATTTGAGCCAAACCCCCAACCCACTTTTTCACCATAAATACCCAAGGAGTGTAAGAGCACTCATTGCACCTGTTATCAGATGTGCCCGCACCCGTGTCTGGGCTGTGTACTGTATGTCTATCTTTCCTTTGCTTTGCCTTACTAATAAACATCTTAGTCTCTACCTCCATGTGTCCTAAAATTAGTTTTTGAGACAACATCATAAACTCTGTACCCAAGGACCAGGCAAAGGCCTCCTCCCTTTTTGGAGACCTCCTCCCTGGAGTGTCATAGGTTCTGGTAACACAATTACTTAGAAATACTTTTCAACTAGTGTTCTAGAAGGAAAAGAAGATGAATTAAATCAAAGGTTTTCAGTGCTGCCAACTGTTAAGGAAGAATCCGTCATTTTCTAGATCAGAACAAAAGAAAAGGCTGCAATCCGTGGACAATTATTTTGGTCCCTCTTTGTGCTCCGTTGGCCTCTGCTTAACATAACACTTGTCACACACCCCAGTGGCCTTTAGAGGACAGACAAATTTCTCAGACCTCACTCTTCTCTCCAGTCTCTATTCTCATGCAAATCCGCCCTCTAAGTCTTTTCCCTTCCCATTTTGAAATATAAAAAGAACAAAACTCCCAGAAGCCTGGCGCTTGCACCAGGAGGGGTAGAGGCCTGATAACCTTTTGGACCTTTTCCATCACTAATTCCTGATCTGATCCCAACATGTCCCACTAATGCAGCCACCCCAAAAGATCCTGGCTAGAGCTTTTTCACGACCTCTCCGATGCCCGCAGCAATACACATTCATAAAAAGTGAGATTAATGTGTGTAAGTGTTGGCCTGGACTCCCCAATTCCATTTTTGGCTCCACTAATGATTCTTTTCAAGGGCAGATTTTTAGGTCAGTCAAGAGAGACTGTCTCCCTAGCTGTCAGGGACAGTTTTTAAAGAAACTAAACCAGATCTCTCTAACACAAAAGAAATTAGTTGGTGAGGGTGGTAAATGCAGGGCAAAATGCAACAAGAGAATCATTCATTCGTTAGATAAATATGTATTAATTACTACTCTGTCCCTTGTAGGAAATACACACATATATATAGTCCTATGCTCAAGAAACTTAGCAACCAGTAGGGGAGATAAAACACACAATTTTTTTTTAAAGTATGTGTGCTTAAAGGGCTCCAGAAGCTCAGAGGAGGAAAAGAATTAAAACTTTCTAGTAATTGCTTTTTTTTCAAGTCTTTTTTATTGGTTGTATAGATGCTCAAATGCACCAAGTTGAATCCAACTAATTCAATAGTCATCAAAGTCATAAAACACAAAATGTTTGCTGTAAGGCTACAAATATGCACGACAGTAACCCAGCATCTAATGAACACTTGCTGTGTGGCAAACACAATGCTGAACACTTTAAAGCCATCATCTTATTTAATTCTCATGCAACCTGGAGAATTAAGTAATCTACTATGTCCACTTTATAAATAAAGGAGGTTCAGATAGGCTCAGTACTTTATTCAAGACAAGCGACAATGCAGCCATTTTAAAATATTCAGATCTTTCTGTCCAAATATTTATCACTATATGTACTACCCCCGTATTTTCCCCACAAGAAAGTTGTATCAGAAAGAAACAGTTTTCTTTCTACTTTCTTATGTTCAGTATATAGGGGGCTGCAAATTAAAATGACAAAAGACATTTTCAAGAAAAAAGACATATTTTCTTTTTTTTTTTAGTGTTTAATAGTAAGGTAAGTTTTTAGTCACAGTCAGAAAACTGTGACTCAAGGAAGCAGTTTCGGGTTTATTTACCATTTTAATGGGGAAAGGATGAGCAACAGGCCTCTTATTATTAAATCAAGAGCTAGTTTTCACCAGGACTAGCAGCTGTATTGACCTTTTGAAAAAAAGGACAAGCTCTTTGTTAATAACTAACTATCTGTTAAACTGGGCATGGTTGTACGTTCCTATAATGTCAACACTGGAGAGACTGATGCAGGGTTATGAGTTCGAGGCCATCTGGGCTACACAGTGAGACTGTACCAAAAGAAACAAAAAGTGGGGGTGGGGTGGGGAATGGGGAAGAGCACTTGCCTAGCAGATGCAAGGCCCTGGGTTCAATCCACAATACCCACACCACCCTCACCCTCCAAAACACATTTTAAAATATGAATTGGGTGTCTTCTTAAAACAAAATCTAAAATTTTGAGTTATAATAAGACTCAAAGACTAAGTAAGCTGGGTGTGGCAGCACATGCCTGCAAACCCAGCACTCAGAAGACTGAGGGAGGGGGAATCATGAGTCTGAGGAGCGCTTGTCTGACGTAGCAAGTTTAAGGTCAGTTGCACAACATTTAAACAAAAAAAAAAAATCAAATTCTCTGATAAATGGTAAAAATTCCATAATACAAAAATTGATTGCTCCAAATTCACTAGTGTAATAGAAGTAAAAGTCACCAATGGAAAAATCCCTGACCACATCACAACAAGTTCGTCTCTCAACACTTTTCCCAAATAGTTCCCTTTTTCCAAAATCAGAGAGAAAAGAGTCTGTTATCAGTGAATGGAACATTCCTGGGTTCTTTGGGTGCAAGATTAAGACACTGCCCCAGGCACAGCAAAAGAACCACAAAAAGTAGGAAGGCAGCAAAGAATGACTTACTAACAAAGTGAAAGTCAGTGCATGCCTGGGTGTGGGAAGTCGACCTGCACGTTCGAGAAGGTGAGGACAGGCATCTGTGCATTTGGTTCTTTTTTGTCCTTCCCAGTTTAGCTGTCAGTGGAAGGTCACATAGAGGCCACTGTGCCCCTCATGTGCTTTGATATGGGACATGTGCAAGAAAGGAGGATATAGGGCTGTTCATTGCTGGTCTAAGGTGTGGGCCCTCTGGGGTTTTGTGACTCCACCTTCACCAAGGGGAGGGAAATCTTGCAGCCAAGGGCATTTCCTCTTTCCTCTTACCCAGGTGTCTACGTCAACATAACATTACTAACTTTACTGAATTTCTCATTTGTATTACAACTAGCTTTCTTTGGTGTCTGGAAGGCAGCCATGTAAGAGGCAGTCTATCCCCCATTCATAGCAGGAAGAGTGGCTGAGGTCCGATCGCGTCACGTGTCACTATCTCAAAAACCCATGTGTACTGGTTTCTACCTCTAGTCATAACAGGAGTATTTTTGTTCCCAGGCACATAGTGATTACGAAGAAAGCTCATAAAGAACAAGCATGACCCAATTTAAAAGGTATTAGTAGTGACAATCATCTCAGGTGACCTTTTGCTAACATATGCCTAGCATCTTAATCTTTCAGAAATACTTAGGGGGTCTCTTTGGAGGGTGGAGGAGTGTGGGCTGTGATTGTGTGTATGTGTCTGATTTTCATTTCAACTGGAGGATTTCCACAACCTAAAACACCAACATGAAAACATCAACTCAACGGCACAGGTGCCAGCACGTGCCACGTGCTTGGGGCTGCTACCCTCGCCACACAGAAACAACACGATAGCTAAGATTGTACTGCGTGTCGCCACAAGGACAGTGATACGGTCCCCCATCCTTGCAGAGAAAGCAAGTTTGTGAGTTCAAAAACTAATTTAATGAATGAGTCTTTAAGATGATTAGTTGAGAGGTAGGAGCAACAGTGGTTCAAGATGCACCTTTTTTTTTTTAATAGCACAAGAATATTCTTGATATAGAATTTTTAAGCCTGTTAAAATCACCATAAGAAGGAAACTAAAGTAGAAAGAAGAAAAATAGAGGAGATGAACCAATTTGGGTAATAATACATATACACATGGAAATGTCACCAGGAAACTCCCTGTGTAGCTATCTTAAGCAAACAAAAATTATATATATATATATATATATATATATATATATATATTTTTTTTTTTTTTTTTTTTTTTACAAAATCAGAGAACAGGAGGGCATAACAAGTCCTGTCTGGGGGGTTGGTATCAGTGGGAGGGGGAGGTTGTGGGGAAAGGGTGCAGGAGGGTGAATATGGTGCAAATACTGTATACACACGTATGAAAATGGAAAAATGAGAACTGTTGAAACTATTCCAGGAAAGGGGGAGAGGGATGAATGAGAATGTTGGAAAGGGTGACTTCAAGTATGATATATTCTAAGAGCTATTATACATGCCACAATGTATCCCAGCACAATTTAAAGAGGAAAAAAAAAAGCAAGAGTACTCTTGGCTTAAGTAAAAGAGTAGTCACAGGATGCAGCTCAAGTGATAGGGTGCTTGTTTAGCAAGCATAAGGCCCTGAGTTCAATCCCTAGTACTGCCAAAAAAAGGTAGTAGAAAGTAACTACTGTCGTAAATCACACTGACTTTTCCCAGGTTGTTTAAACCAGGATGGAAAGTTCAGCCAGTACCAGGCTGGCTCTCTATTCCACACCTCATAAAACCAGCCCAAGATCCTGTAGTAAGAAAGCAATGTGGACCATACAATGCCAGAGTCACTGGGGAAGAGAGAAAAGGCAACCTGTACACCTTAAAATGCAAATCTAGCTTATGTTTGCATTCCACCATTTTAAAATACGTCCTCCCAGCCCACTTGGAAGGAAAGTCTTAGTTTTTTTCTGAGGAGTGCCAGCATTCATTAGAGTCTTGGTCTCCTCTCTAGCCTTGTGGTTTTTAAAAATGGTC
The DNA here is from genome assembly GCF_047511655.1 of Castor canadensis. Classification (NCBI taxonomy): domain Eukaryota; kingdom Metazoa; phylum Chordata; class Mammalia; order Rodentia; family Castoridae; genus Castor; species Castor canadensis. The sequence goes on along the minus strand of NC_133400.1, from coordinate 75,675,573 downwards.
TCTGGGTACTTGCCTAAAATAACTTTTTAGAGCCTGTACTCCAATAAAGAGTCTTTTGCTGAAACTTGGATCTGATGTTCATTTATTACCCTCTCCTCTTAATCAATTAAAAAACTTATCATAAAAGCACATTCCATATAAGAGAAAAAACATAGGAGTTATTCTCCTTGCTGGACTCACGGCATAATTTCTCTAGAATGAAAAGAAACCACACATGTACACTGAGTGGGGAAAATGTGTCTGCATCCTGGGGTAGATGTATGAAATATTATTACTTTATCAAAATCAGACAGAAACTGATGGGTTGGAGGTAATGACTTCCCTTTGCAAGAGTCAGCTCTGAATGGGAGGGGGATGGGAATGCTTACAGGAATAGAAAATCATGTTTATAATCAATTTTTAAAACTAAACATTGTCTGGGTAAAAGGAAACTATTGTCTGTCTTAGAATTGAGATGAACACGATGTGGGCGGAAATGGTTGGTTCATTCCTCAATCTCCTCTTCTTAGGAAAAAAATATTGAAGAGATCAAAGCCCAGGGGCCTATCGTCAACTTTCCATTCTTCTTAGCACATGGCTATTTTGAACCTAGCCAGCTCCCAAATGCTGGCCTTGAGACACGTGGTATCACAGTCTAGCAGGCACATTCTTCTTCACCCCCACGCAGACATTTGCTCTTAAAGAATGGAAACGTATTAAAGTCATGGGTTTAAGCATGCTTTGGAAGGTTCTGTGGCTGCATCCTCAGAGGTAGAATCAAAAGAAACCTGGACTGCAAAAAGAAAAAGATATTACTGTACAGAGATCTTGTTCCTCTCCTCAGAATTTTCTGGTCTCTAAAAACAATGGGGGGAAAAAGCTATTGACTGCAGACCTCCTTTTAATGGAGGTCTTTTTGAAGTGTTAAATCTTCAGTCCATCTATAGCAGCATTTGACATGTTAGACTTTGCATGACTTTGTCAGCCAACTGGGGACAATCCATCAATGAACACCTAATTTTCAATGATACTTCTGTGCTTCATGCTGCCACTGGGGTTGAGACACATGAGAAATTAAGGTTTCTAGATATGGAAAGTCTGTAGTCTATTTTGAAGGGCATTTTAGTTCATTCAAGCTGCTATAAAGGAATACCATAGACTGGGTGATTTATAATCAATAGAAATTTTCTACTCACAGTTCTGGTGTATGGGAAGTCTGAGATTAAGGGATCAATAGGTTGGGTGTCAGTTAAGGATCCACTTCTTGGCTCATAAAAGGTGCCTTCTTGACTGGTCTACTCTGATGGAAGGTGTAAGCTTGCTCTGTAAGGGAGTTTTATTTTTTTTTTGTGGGACTGGGGTTTTTAACTCAGGGCTTTGTGCTTGCAAAGCAGGTGCTTGAGCCACATCTTCAGTCCATTTTGCTCTGGTTATTTTGGAAATGCTGTCTCTCACACTATTTGCCCAGACTGGCTTCAAACTACAATCCTTCTAATCTGAGCCTCCCAAGTAGCTAGGATTACAGGCACAAACCACTACTGCCTGGCTCTGAGGAATCCTTTATTAGGGCACTAACTCCATTCAAGAGGGCCCCACCTTATGGCCTAATCACCTCCCAAAGGCCCTACATTCTAACACCATTTCCTTGGGGGTTAGTCTTTCAAAATTTGAATTTGGGAGGAACACCAACATTCAGACCACAGCAGAAGGCATAAAAAACATGTAATAAGTAACAAACTATGTCACATAATATAAAATAAGTGTGGAAACATGTGTTATAGGGTGTTATAATTCCAGTGGGGTGTGTGGCAGGTTGGGTTCTTCAGGAAGAAGGGCCTAAGGTGGAGATTAGGGTGAGGGGATCATTTGGGAGTATACTCAGGGCCAACACTCATACACGAAAGGAAGGACTCAGGACTAGCAGATGAAGAAGTCAGGCTGTGGAACAAGCCCTCTGTGGGAAGGTCTGCAGCAGGAATGTCTTTAGACAGCTCCACCCATCCCCACCAGTCACTGGATGTGAGTTGCCTGGGCAGGAGCCTGGCCTAGGGCAAAGGGTTGGTTCTCAGACAGAGGCAACTCCCAGGGTCCACCTGATGGTAGCTCCCACCTACACTGCAAGGTTCCCAGCAGATCCAGGAATAAGTGCAGCCTTAAAGGAAGAATTTGGGCCACAAGCACAGCATCCACAGAAGGAGGGCTGAAGACCTCAACAATCTCCCCCACTCTGGAAAGGTCCCACTCACTTGGAAGCCCCTCAGTGGTCCCAGGTTTCTCCCCAACCACTACCTGGTCTGGGGGTAATTACCTCACTCAAGCTGAAACATTTCAATTTTCTCCTGAGACTTGAAACTTGACATAGATGTAGAAAATGCCACTATTGAAGCGGAGGCTGTGCCCTCAAAAGAAAGTCTAAATGTTTCTTCAGCTAAGATCTCTGAGGGTCTCTGTTCCTGTCAGCTGAAAGTCAATGTTCCTACTCTCCCTGTGAGGTTCCTCTGAACCTCCCTGGAAAATGCAAGTTTTGACTTGTGTGTTAGTCAGCTTTCCATTACTGTGACAAAATACCCAACGAAATCAACTTAAAAAGAGGAATGGTTTATTTTGGCTCACAGTTTCAGAATTCTCAGTTCATAGTCATTTGGTCCCATCTCTTTGGGCCTGTGGTGAGGCAGAACATCATGACAGACAACAGCAAAGCTGCTCACCTCATGGTAGCCAGGAAGCAAAGAAAGAGAGGAAGGGACCAGGTTCCTAAAATTACCCTCAAGGTTTCACACCCAGCCCCACTTCCAAAGTGCTATAGGTTGGTGACCAAGTCTTTCACATATAAGCCTCTGGGAGACAAGATCTAAACTATAACAGCCTGCCACACACATCAGTGGAACTTATAACAGCTTATGACAGTCACACGATCTTCTCTGACCATCTCCTTCCATTCTTCCCTGACTCAGGCCATAAAAGAATTCTGAGCTCAGTGGTAGAGAGCTTGCCTCACATACAAAAGGCCCTGAGTTCCATTCCCCAATACCACACAAAAAAGAATTCTCTGATCATCCACTATAGTAGGTCATAAGGCCCTCATTCCAGAAGGGTTCTCTCTATACCAGAAGAAAGGAATGAAGACACAGAAACACAAATACGAGCAAACAACCTTGCTAAATCCCCCCTCCCCACCCCATTCCTTACCATTAGCCCATACTGCCTTTGACCAAACATACATCCTCAGATAATCCACACTCCATCAAACCTAGGCATGAAAATGTAAAGGGACTTAGAAACTGCTTCTGCTGAGTCACATTGACTCCTCACTTAGGCCTTTAAATGTCTAACAGCCAACTCAAAGCAGAGAAAAAGTTGCCATCTCTCTCTCATTTTGTATCTGTGTCCTTTACTTCGAGCCATTCTGTCCTGCAGTCACTTTGCAGCCATCTTGGAATCTACTTTGTCCATCCAAGACTGACCGATAAGCATCCTGTAGCAGGAGAAGCTACACTCCCGCCAGGCAACTATGACGTTCTTATTGTAACAAGGCCCTCCCTGGTCAGTCCTGAGATAATGAGCATCAGACCACACCTCTGACCCCTGATCACATCTGTGACTGGGATTGCCCCAATTCTTCCTCTTACTTGAACCTAAAGCTCATGCCTGTACCCTGAAGATGGCTGAAGTACTCACAATGCCTCTTCCTGCAGTGTGTCCCTGCCATGCAATACATCTCCTTTCTCTGCCCTTCACCATTACTCATCTTTTTATTTGGCTATTGAGGTGACATGTGGAACCCTGGAGAGTTAGGCCTCTGGCCTAGAACTCCCAGTTACAAAAATACATGATGTTCCCTCCATCTTTGGATCTTCATTTCTAAAAACTCCTGGGTCGTGTAAACCTCATGTTAAAAAATTTGTATGCTTTCTCTTGTTAATCTGTCACTTGGTATGTCGGGTCTCAACCATGAACATTGCAATGGTTTAGGAAAAGATACCAGTTATTTTCCCTTATGAAGGGCAAAAGAAAATTGTTTTTCCTTCCCTTGAGTCAAAAACAAGAAGCACCTGGGCATTGTCTATCAAGGGAATAGCAATCTGTAGTGGAGGCTGAAGTCCTCCCTGGGGTTTGCAAATCACCTGGGAGTTATGGTTGTTGGTTCAAAGATTCAAGGGACGTGTCAGATGTGGTGGTACAAGCCTATAATTCCTGACACTTGGGTGGCAGAAAATGGGGGGATTGTAGTTCGAGGCCAGCCTGAGTAAAGTTAGCAAGACCCTCTCCTCAATAAACAAGCTGAGCATGAGGGTACATGTCTATTATCCCTGCCACTCAGGAGATAAAGGGAGGAGGAGACCAACTCTTGGTAAAACTTGAGACCCTTTCTAAAAACTAACCTGAGACAAAAAAGTCTGGCAGTGTGGCTCAAGTGGTGGAGTATCTGTCTAGCAAGCACAAAACCCTGAGTACAACCCCCAAAACCACCAAAGAAGAGGAGAATCATAGTATGAATTTGGGGCTGGTTAGGAAGCCATCAACCCTGGGTACCACAAGAATCTCACTTGATAAATCTTTGTCAGACCATGAGTAGGGAACAGAGCCCATAAATCTGTCCCCAGAAGCAGAGGTAAAGACAAGAAAGATAGTGAGTAGAGCCAAGAGCAATTAATACTTTGGTTGCACAGCAATCCCAAGTGTGAATACATCTCCTTTTGTTTGAACTTCAGAAAAGTGGGGGAAGGGGGGAAACTTGAGGTTTGTGAAGTCACACTAAGAAAAGGAAAAAAAGAAAAAAAAATCCCCAAAAGTTCACAAAAAAGCCCAAACTGAAAATGATCTTACACAGAACTCAGGAGGGTAGGAGGGAGGGGAATTAAGAAAACATTTGTTATTCTTAATACAATGAAAGCAAGACGACATACAGGATCAATCTGTAAAAGTAATAAGTACCATAAAGAGAAAGCAGGCTGAAATGAATTCACTATTCATTAGAATAGTGAATCCTCTTGCCTTGCAATGAATAAATAAATGAACAAATAAATAAAGTAGAAGAAAAAGAAGGAACGAGGTTTATTGCAAGACTGCTGGGTGATTTACAGACGCAGAAGAAGAAGAGGGCAGGGTGTCCGAGAGGACCGGAACTGGGGTGCTCTGACACGGCTGGGCATGCTCTCTCTGAGTCTTGTTGCACTTACTTGCACCAACAATGGCTATGATTAAATCTGTCATTTCTATCGCAATGAGAGGAGGAATGGTAACATCTCACTTTAACATGCATTTCTTTGACTATTAAGGAAGTTGAGTTTTCACGTTTGTCAATATTTCCATTCAGCCTGAACAGAGCTACAATGAAGAATGAGATGAAAGAATAGAAAATATCTTTGAAAACAAATGGGAGCTACTGTGTTACTCTAGTTTTGCAAATAAAAACAAAATGAACAGTGGTTTATATTGAACCCATATTTCTAATAAATTCTGAAGTTCATCAGGTTTCTATTAAGGAAGAGCAATGTGAACATAGACAAAGACTATTTCAAATGATGAAATTGCACCAAGCAAAAAAAGTGGATGGTTAAAAATGATACAGACCTGTCATTTAGCCCTAAACAAGCCAAAGGAAAAAAGGAAAGGAAAAGAAAAAAATGGTGAACCTAAAAGAAATTTTACAACCTAGGTCATCTTTTTTTGACTCTGTTTTGTGTGTTTGTTTTGGCTTCTTTGTTGTTGTTTTGTCTTTGTTTGGTTGATTGGTTGATTTTTTGCAACTCTGGGGTTTAGACTCAGGGTCCTGCACTTGCTAGGCAGTACTTGAGCCACTGCTCCAGCCATGTTTTTGTTGGACTTTTTTGTGTGTATAGAACTTTATTTACTGCAAGGAAAGAATATGTATGTGCTTACCGGACTCTAATCAGTAAGTATTTTCATCAGTGCATTCTCTTGTTGTTACATTGAAACAGGGTCTTGCTGTGTTGTTCGGGCTGGTCTGGAACTCTTGGACTCCAGGGACTCTCCTGCCTGGGCCTCCTTAATAGCCGGGACTACATATCTGCACCACCATATCTGGCTTCCTCAGGGTTTAACCAAACAAATGAAGTTAATGAGGAAGAGGAGGAGTTACTTGAACCTGTCTGGGGTTAACTTTTTCTTTTAGGAGATTAGAACAATGCAAAAGGGGCAGATGCCTTTTCAGGGTGAGCTTTTCATTGGCCTGGTGAAGAATAAAACTGAGTTACACTGACTATTCTTATTATAAAGATAATGTGGTTCTATATGTATCTTCAAAAAAAAGAAAATAGCAGTCCTCCAATTGGGGCTTTTTTTTTTTTTTTTTTTTTTTTTGGTTTTTGTTCATTTTTGAGACAGGAGCTTACTCTGAAGTTCAAGCTGGCCCCAAACTTTCCTGCAACTTTCCTGCTTTGGCCTTTTCAAGTGCTACCATGCATGGCCTTAAGGGATTTTTTTGTTTAGTTTTGGGTTTTTTTGGTGGTAGTGGGGTTGAGCTCAGGGCTACCTGGTTTCTAGGCAGGTGCTCTACCACTTGAGCCATACCTCCAGCCCTTTTTGCTCTAGTTATTTGTGAGATAGGATCTCACTTTTTGCCCAGGGTTGGCCTGGACTGTGAATCTCCTATTTATGCTTCCTGCAGTAGCTGGGAACAGAGATACATGCCATCATGCCTACCTTTTTCCAATGCGATGGGGGTCTTGTGAGCTTTTTACCCAGGCTGTCCTCAGACAACGATCCTCCCAACTTCCACCGCCCAAGTAGTTTGGATTACAGACATGAGCCACAAGCACCCACCTAGAGTATTCTTTTACACACTTGTTTCCCAGTTGAGACTATATCTTCATTATAAAAACACTATGATGTATGATTGACCCCAAGTGAGAGAGACAGACTCCAGTTTCAGGCAATTTGTTATAGCAACAGTCAAACAGAGATTGCCTCAATAAGGACCTCCCAGTGTATAAAACTTTCCTTAGTCTATTTTGTGTTGCTGTAACAAATTGTCTGAAACTGGTGTCTTAAAGGAAGAAGGGTCTTATTTTGGCTCACAGTTTTGGAGATTGGAAAATCCAAGCTCATGAATCAACAACTGTCAAGGGCATCATGCTGCATCACACCATGGCAAATGGTATCACATGGTGAGAGTGTGTGCAAGAATGGCAAGAGGCACACGTGAAAGAGGTCAAACATGGGGTAACCCCACACTATCACAATCACTATTTCTGATATGTTGGTTTTTCATTTAGATATGGGTGTCTTGCTGTGCTTCCCAGACTGGACCTGAGCTCTTGGGCTCAAATGATTCTCCTGCCTCATCCTCTCCAGGAGCTGGAACTATAGACACACAGACCTCCACACACACACACCTAGCAACTCATTCTGGTTTTTTGCAGTGCTGAAATCTGAACTCAGTGCCTCACAGTTGCCAGGAAACCACTTTAGCACTTGAGCTACACCCCCAGTCCAAAAACTCACACTTGTTGTAACTGTTCCAGTCTTGTGAGACCTAACCCACTGCCATGATATGGGTACCAATTCCTTCATGGTGCCCCATGATTTTATCACCTCCCAGCAGGTCCCACTTTTAAAGGTTCCATCACCTTGCAATACTGTTACATTGGATACTAAGTTTCCTGCACCTGAATCTTTGGGGGGAAAACCATAGCCAAACCCCAGTAGTGCTGCTCTAACTGGGCAAAAAGATCTTGATGGAGTAAAACAAAGACCATTGTATTTCCAAGTCCTCTGACAAGTACTTAGTTGTAATCAGAAAGAAATGTTCCTTGCTACGCAACATATGACCGGGCATTTGACCTCCTACTGAGGGGTCTACAGTATGAGGACCCCATCTAACTTCTGTAAGCCCTAAAAATCTGCCTTTTTTACCCAGCTTCAGTTTTCTAACTCTCCACCCCAGAAAAATAAACAAAGCAGATGTCACAAGAACTAGTCTACCTGGTTTCTCCCAGACCACTTATTTAGTCCTCATAAGACACTCCAAGACAGGCAATACGAATTGGATGTACATTGAAAAAGATTTTTTTTAAAAAGTATTTTACTACCAGAGATAACAGAAACAGGATTATCTTAGTCTAACTCCAGATTTCTTTTTATTAAAAATGTTTTTCATGTCATCCATAGAACAATAACGAAAGCCAGTGGAATCTCTGGGCTTTTTCCTCTGAACCCTGGGGGGTTCTGTCATTACCCCATTAAGAATCCGTTTCTGATTTAGAAGGCCCTACATGTGTAAGCTCAGGACATTGAGTATCCAAAAGCAAAACTCAACATCAAATACTAGAACTGCAATGTTCACTTTCCAACTTACTCTCAGCATGAGAATACTTCAGTCATCTGTGTAACATTTAAAGGGAAAATGCCCATTAAAGAGGAGCAGATAAGCATAAGCAAACCATTTTTCACATCTAAAAATCTTTCTGCTTTAAAACCTTCAAACAGTTGGAAATTCAACTGGCCAGAAAGATCTGAATTTACACTCACTTCAAAGCAGCCCAGCTCACACTGGCATTATTTCCTAAAGGATGCCCACGTTCCTTCTGCAGCACCTGGCAGAAGAACTTTCCAGGGTGCCAAGGGGCCAGGTTTTCAAAGTGATCTGGGATGAAGGAAAAGATGGTGCTTGCTCTCCTAGGCAAGGTTGTTTGCCCCTTCCACTGTGCACCCCTCACTTTGACCACACCTTGAGATGTGACTATTCCTTTCAATCTTTTTGCTCCTACTGGGAGTCAGAAAACAATAGTCCAAAGTCTGCACTTTAACATATTAAACTGGAGAAAGTCTCAGAACCAGGATTTCTCTGACCTTACCTTGTCCCCCTGCTTCCCAGTCACCTTTGATTCTCTGTCTCTTCACAAGTGCTGGGAGCCAATTTCTCTGCAGTTCTGTTATCTAACTAAGGGAAGTTCCCTGCCCAGAAGAAATGCAATTATCTTGAAACCTCACTAAGTCCAAGAACCATACCATGTACAACCAGTTTCAAAAACCACACAGAAATTGCATCAAGAAACCCCAATCACAAAAAATATGAGTCTGTCAAGGGGGTAGACTCTGAGTTGCTGAGGAACATGTGTTTTGCTAAGAAGACACAAGAAGGGCCTGAAGAAGATGCAGGTGAACAATGCCAAGGCCATCAAGGCCCTCGTAAAGCCCGAAGAGGTTAATAAACACAGGATCCCAAAGGGTGCCAACCACAAGCTCTAATGACTTGACTTCATTGCCCAACCCAAGCTTGGGAAGCATATTTGTGCCTACATGGCCAGGGGTTGCAGGCTTTGCTAGTCAAAGGCCAAGGCCCAGGCTGTGCTCCAACTTCCACAATGTCAAGGGGCTCAAGTGGTAGAGCATCTGCCTAGCAAGCATGAGTCCCTGGGTTCAAACCCCAGTACTAACCAGAAAAAGAAAAAAAGATGTCTGTTCAGGTAACTTCTCCTCTGGGTGCTGACTTGGGCTGCTTTTTCTCTTCCATAGTAAGAGTCAGTCTTCTTTGGTTGTGAAACTTCCAGGAGAGGATTTACTACTGGGGACTTCTTTGGGGAGGATTTGCTTTTAGGATAATAACTCAAAAACACTGAGCCTCTTCCTGCAACTGTGGATCCCAAATATCTTCAGTTCCAAGCAATCCTTAAGCCACTTTATTCTGTCTTCAAATGGGTAGATGGATGAATGATTGATTGAATGAATGAATGAACTAATGAACAAATGAAAGCACAAGTGACCCTCAAACCATCCCACCACTAAAGGGGCAGTAGTGAGCGGTACAGATGCAAGCCACAGCCCTGGACTATTAATTCCTTCCACACATATTCAGAGACATCAAACCCCAAGAGCAAGAGGATGGGAATCACAGGAGCTAGAAGTATCTGAACCAAGAACCTTGAGCAGACAAAAAGAGGAGAGGAGAAGGGCAGAGAGTAAACATCTCCTAGGGGCTAATAAAGACCACCAGAAAGATGCGAGGCCTGGAGCCCAGGAAGTCTTGAGGTGACCTGTCTTGAAGTGACCTGGAGCACCTGTAAGGCTCTGGATTCACTGAAGGATCTAATGACTTGAGAGGGAAACCTGTATGTGCCTTGGGCATCATCAGCAAAGCAATGTCACTAAAGAAAGAGAACCCGGAAGGAGGTTAATTATGAGCATTCAGTTCTTATTTTATTGTGTCAGAGAGGAAAAGTGTCATGGCTAACACTTCTAACAAAAGACAGATTGGCAAGAGAAAAGCATACGAAAGCTTACATGACATGGGAGCCTTAGGGAATTACCCAAAGAAACAGGCAACAGGAAGGTCTTATTTGCTGTGCTGGAGATGGAACCCAGGGCCTCAGATATGCTAGGCAACCAATAAGCTACACCTCCAACCCTGGAGTGGTTTTTTTCTTTTTGGTTTTTTTTGTGGTGCTGGGGATTGAACACAGAGCCTTATGCATGCTAGGCAAGCGCTCTACCTCTTGAGCCACAACCTCAGCCCTTTTGTTTTCATTTTGTCTTTGTGACAGGATCTCAGCCCTACCATTTCCCAGACCAGCCTTGAACCCTCAATCCTTCTGCCTCCACCTCCCCAGGAGCATCCGCCACCATGCCTGGCTTCCTGGAGTGTTCTTTTCTAGTAGGTTTGATGAAGAAAGGAAATTCATGAAGAAATATGATACAGCAAAAGGCACAGGAGCCAATGGTAATAAACTGGGGAAAAGAGCAAGGCCCATTTGTTCACATTCCTCTGTGCTTCACCAAGTCTTCAGGGATAAGGCGCAGGGAGGGAGTCCCCCACATGAGGATCTTAGGACCTGCTTTGGGGAAGAAGAACAGAGGAGAGATCAACTTAAAATATTCAGTTTGCCAAGGTGCCATACCTGAACCCCATCAATTGCTTCATATTGTTTTTATGTATGCAATGTCATCGTTTATGCTGGGTTAGGACTTCTGTTATGATTTGGATATGAAATGTTCCCCCAAAAGCTCATGCATCAAAGGCTTGTTCCCCAATATAGAAGTGTATAAAGGTGGGACCTCGGGGAGGTGATTGGATCTTGTGGGCTCTGACTTCGTCGATGGAGTAATTAATTGATGGATTCATAGCTTAATAAGCTATTGGGAGACATAGAAAAAATTAGGAGGTGAGGCCTAGTTAGCCTATGTCACCAGGGGCATGTGCTGGAAGGGTATATTTTTGTCCCCAGCTGCTTCCTCTCTGGTTCTCTCTCTTTGCTTCCTGGTCATCATGAGGCAAGCTTTCCCTGCCATACCTTTCTACATCCTTCCATCACGATGCTCTGCCTTACCCCAGGCCCAGAAACAATGGAACCAACCACCCAGGAACTGAAATCTCTGAAACCATGAGCCAAAATAAACCTTTTCTCCTGCAGATTGATTCCTCTCAGGTACTTCGTCACAGCAATGGAAAGTTCATTCACAAAGCCTTCAAGTAATCCACTCTAGGATTACAGGTATTGGGAGATCCAGTTTTTGCACCTCTGGGAATGTAAATAAAGGATCATATGCAGAAGCAATTGAGATGTTACCATAAAGAAAAGGAAGAGACTGGTGAGCAGCATATGAAAGCTGCCCCATTATTTCCTAGTGGCTCTTCAGTTATTTATGTGCACATGCGTGATTAAAGGTTTGAGCGAAGTCCTTGTGTAATTAGCCCTGTGTGCATGTGTGTCTGTGTAAACATTTGTAGAAGCATGTATAGGCAAGACATGGGTAAGTGAATGATCCCAAATGTGAACCCCGTCTCAAAACTTTTGGCTCAGAAGTGAGACAGACTGAAACAATCTATAAAAAGAATAAGTAGCAGCAAGGAAATGGAGTCAGAAGAGAAAAAAGGCTAACATCTTACAGAAGAGGTACAAGTGCCATAAATTGAAAATAGATGTGCACCACCAGTTGTAACTGCTTACCAGGCTGTGGTATTTAAAAATTATCAGCTCTATATCTCAACCAGCAAAACCCCTTGTTCCTTCCTATTATTGCTTATACTCTCTCTACAACAAAATTAGAGATAAGGGCAAAATAGTTTCTGCTGGGTATTGAGGGGGGGAGCGGGAGGGGGTGGAGTGGGTGGTAAGGGAGGGGGTGGGGGCAGGGGGGAGAAATGAACCAAGCCTTGTATGCACATATGAATAATAAAAGAAAAATGAAAAAATAAATAAATAAATAAAAATAAAAATAAAAATTATCAGCTCTGGAACATGGTTTAAAACTGTTTACCAGCTGGGTGTGGTGGTACATGCCTATAATCCCAGCACTCAGAAGGCTGAGGCAGAAGAATCATTAGTTCAAAGCTACCCTGGACTACATAGTGAGACCCTGTCTTAAAGAAACAAAACAAAAAACCTTGAATGGATTTAGATATTTGCCATTCACATGTGAAAGAAGTTTAGGTCAAACTGAAGAAAAAAACTTACTGAAGAATTTAAAGAGATTCTAGTTTATACACATTATTTGTGCTACTTTAATTAGCCTAGACTATTACAAAATGGTGCCTCACATTATAGAAAGAAGCAAAATCTCAGGGAAATGATTAGCACTGTATCATTTCTTATTAACAGGAAGAAGTTGATTCTACTGTCTAAGGATAATTATAGGAGACCTTTCATTTTGATTGACTTTGCCAAGGTAAAAAAATGAAGAAATACAGTGTGATGCTTTAAATTTCATAGACAGGTTTAGAATGAAATGTTACAAGAAAATGGAAGAGATATATAGACCTTAGCTGATTTCCCCCTGGGCCCTGTTTTCCAGAAGGTTTGGGTATTTCACAATCTCCTGCATTTTGCTTAAAGGTTCACCTTTTTCAAAAGGCTTTTACATTTCTGATCCTGGTTGATCCTCAACAACTTTGTGTGATGTTTTAGTCTTAAGTGTGAGGAAACAGGAGCTACGGAGAAGTTGTGTGGCTTATTATGTCACAGTGACAGTCCTATATCAAATAATTCCTATTTTCTTCCTCTAGTCATTAATGCCTCCCTAAGATAATACAAAGGGTATTCACCCATCCCCTTCCAAGACCTCCGGAGATGCCCACTATATTGTGTTATAGTGAGATTACATATGGAGATTGCCTTCCAGGGACACTATTGTGCCATCTTGGCTATCTATGATCTGGGATTACATATGCAGAAGAAGATGCTAGATAGGGGTCAGATTTGCTCTTAGGAATTAATACAACCGTCACCACTAACACTGAGTGCTTACTCAATGCTACTTACTCCCTGAGCTTGCCATGTGGAAAATCTCCTTAAATTCTCACAGCTACTCTGGACAGTATATACTCTTCCACAAGACTGATAAGAAAGCCTAGTTCCAGAGAAATGAAGTAAATTGCCCAAGGATTTGCAGCTAATAGGATGAGAAGCCAAAACTTGAAGTTGGTAGTCAAACTCCAGAACTTGTGCTTCTGACCACTGTGAAACCTGCCACTCACTGGTTGTCTGGCTAGGCAATCTCTTAGTTTCTCTGGGTTCAGGTTCCTTGGTTATTTAATAGGGAGGGTTTTGCTAAGTCCCTTCCATTTCTACTTACATAGCATACAGGAATTACAGGAGAAATATAGCTGAAGTCCAAATTTGTTAGTATCACATGTAGAAGGTGCTCTCAACCCAGCAGAGGAAACCAAAGGGTCACCTGTTACCTCCATTTTAGACCTTGTGTATCATGTTAGTTTATTTTACTTTACACATCAGCTCTATTCTAGCTGGGGGTCAGTGGCTCACACCTGTAATCCTAGCTACTCAGAAGGCAGAGATCAGGAGGACCAAGGTTCAAGGGCAACACGGGCAAAAAGAAAAAAAAAAGAAACAAGATTCTATCTCAAAAATACCCAACACAGCTTGCAGAGTGGCTCAAGTAGTAGCTTGCCTGCCTAGCAAGCATGAGGCCCTGAGCTCAACCCCCCCCCAAAATAAAGCCTCCTCCAAAAAAAGATCTGTTATTATTATGTTACAGACAGAATTTTAAAGTCTAAATGATGTGGTAAATTTACTGGATGTTTAATTCCTTAAAAATATCATCACGAGTCATTTGTAGAATAAAGAATTATCCCACATTGTGTACAAAGTTGCACACCTGTAGTCACAACTGCTGGGGAGGCTGAGGCAGGAGGATCTCTTGAACAAAAGAACCCAAGGCCAGCTCATAGCAAGAACCCCCATCTCAAAAAAAAAAAAAATTATCCCTTAACTGCTTTGGTAAAGCTCAGACTATCATTATGAAGGATCTAATCAAAAGTGCTCCTATAATTCAACAGGTCACTCACACAGCTTTGTGCTTTTGTTCCATGAATCCTACCAAAGGCTCCAAAGAGGTAGAGCAACCTGGCAATATGACAACCCCTTCTTTCTTCTCAAGTAAATTCTTCATTTGTCTAATCCTACCGGGGGAGGGCTTTTGGTCTATCCGATGCTTTTGGTTAACACATCCACAATTTTTCTTCAGTGACATATTTTGAGGTGATAGTTCATCAATAGATTAAAGAAACACTGCAGTCTAACACATTCCAGTAAATAATCAGGACAGGACTAATGGTTACATTTAATGAAAGCCTTCTGTCTGTTAAAGCAGCTTGCTTGCTGTCTTCATTTCAGTTTGGATTTCAATAACTTGTGAATGCCTTGAAATATACATCAGTCAGAGTGAGTTTATGTTATTCTTTGGGCATCATATTCATTTATTTCAGAACGTTAACCAATATCCACACGGTCTATAATTGAAAGAAGGAAAACTGATAGGCTATTTTGTTGACTTGATGACCACAAACAGATCTGTCTTTTTCTTTCTTCTTTTTTTTCTGGTGGGACTGGGTTTGAACTCAGGGTGTCTCACTTGCAAAGCAGATACTCTAACACACTTGAGCCACACCTCTACTCCGTTTTGCTCTGGTTATTTTGGAGATGATGTCTCACCACCTATTTCCCTGGGCTGGCTTGAACCTCAATCCTCCAGATCTCACCTTCTCAAGTATCTAGGCGCCACTGACACCCAACAGGTTAGTCTTTTTATATTCTCCTGGCTTATGATGGAACCCAGCAACTAAATTTGCTAGTCTTACTGACCATATTTTACCCTCTTCTCCCAAAGCATGATGATCATAAAAACTAGGTAATTGTTCAAAACAAAATAGACACAGTTTCTCCCTTGGTAACTTTTAACCTAATAATTGTAATAAAATATGTAGTGGAGAAAGGTTCTCTCTCTCTCTCTCTCTCTCTCACTCACTGGGGATCAAACCCAGGTCTTATGCAGGAGGCAAGAACTCAACCCAGCTCACATACCATCTTTTCAGGACACTCCTCAAAATGAATATTTGTACTTAAAAAAGTCTAAAACACCTGGGCACCAGTGACTGTATCCTGTAATCCTCGCTACTCAGGAGGCAGAGATCAGGAGAATTGCAGTTTGAAGCCAGCCCTGGACAAATACTTCTCGAGATCCTATCTGAAAAACCCAACTCAAAAAAAGGGCTGGTGAGTGGCTCAAGTGGTAGAGCTCCTGCCTAGCAATGTGAAGTTCTGAGTTCAAATCCTAATACTAGAAAAAAAAAAGTTTAGAGCATGTTTATTTTTTAATATTTTTTGTTCATTTTAATGGGTTTCATCATGACGTTTTCTAAATGTATACTTTGATCATATCCACTCCCCATTACCTACTCTTTTCTCCCCTCCCACTGGTTCCCTTCCTTTTCCCCTTCTACTTTTATGCCTTTTTTTAAATCTAAATTCCACATATAAGAGAAAACATGTGATATTTGTCTTTCTGAACCTGACTTATTTTGCCTAACATAATGACCTCCAGTTCATCCATTTTCCTATAAATGCATGCAGTTTTGATTTGCATTTCCCCAATGGCTAAGCATATTAAACATTTTTTCATGTATTTATTGGCCACTCATATGTCTTCTTTTGAGAACTGTCTGTAGAACTACACATTTCAAAAATATTAACAATGGCTATCTCTAGAGATGAGACTGAGGGTTTTTATTTTCTTTTGAAGTGACTTATCTGCATTTTCAAAGGGTTCTTCATAATCTCTTATAATCATCTTAATAATGGAAAAAATGTGTATTGTTTTGTTTCACTACTAGCTACAATTATGGTATTTCCTGACTAATATTTTGATGGCAAATTTACAGATATGACAGTAAGTGAGATTTAAATTCATATCAATTCTATTTGATGATTTAAAACTTTCATTCCTCCTCTAAAACCATGGCATAAAAGATTTATCTAGGGAAGCCTTTTTCTGTTCAGGTATGCTAGGGTAAAATCTCATTTATCTCCATGATTGAGTAGCAAGACCACAAAAAAATTCTAGTTTTAAGATAGAACCCTCTTACCCAGAAAGTACGGTATCTGGAGGGTATCACTCCTGTAGGAATTTTAGCTAACCAAAAAATAATCAAGTGTCCTGACAACTCAAAAAGGCCTTTAAGCAGTTGAAAAATAAAAGGTAGGATACCTTTCTCAGAGGGAACCATGTGGACTTACCCTAGTCACTTTTTTCCCTTACTTTGGATAGATGGAATGGAGTCTTGGTGTGCAGAGACCTGGATATGCTCACTAACTCATCACTGTCCGGGAAGGCATTTGGGGTTACTACTCACTGGTCCTCCAGGTTCTAAGGACCATTTGAGACATGGCAGAAACATTCAGATAAGAACCCCACAGTGCCAGGGGAGGAAGCGCCACCATTGGTGCTGCAAGTGGGTGAGTCAGGGTGGTCAGGTGGGTAGGCAGTTGTAAGCAGATAACAGCCTGTGACCTGCAGACCTCCCTCATGACCTGCAGAGCTAGTGCCCTGGTGAGCATGGGATGGGTATAACAGAAGAACAAGTTAAACACATCCTTTATCACTTTTTCTATATGAAACAAAGATAACTCCAGCCAGCACATGGGAAAGCAGAATAAATACTATGGAAGCTGACAGGAAAGGGGCATTTTCCTAACTTTCTTTTTTTTTTTTTTTTTCATTTTTCTTTTATTATTCATATGTGCATACAAGGCTTGGTTCATTTCTCCCCCCTGCCCCCACCCCCTCCCTTACCACCCACTCCACCCCCTCCCGCTCCCCCCTCCTCAATACCCAGCAGAAACTATTTTGCCCTTATCTCTAATTTTGTTGTAGAGAGAGTATAAGCAATAATAGGAAGGAACAAGGGTTTTTGCTGGTTGAGATAAGGATAGCTATACAGGGCATTGACTCACATTGATTTCCTGTGCGTGGGTGTTACCTTCTAGGTTAATTCTTTTTGATCTAACCTTTTCTCTAGTTCCTGGTCCCTTTTTCCTATTGGCCTCAGTTGCTTTAAGGTATCTGCTTTAGTTTCTCTGCATTAAGGGCAACAAATGCTAGCTAGTTTTTTAGGTGTCTTACCTATCCTCACCCCTCCCTTGTGTGCTCTCGCTTTTTTCATGTGCTCATAGTCCAATCCCCTTGTTGTGTTTGCCCTTGATCTAATGTCCACATATGAGGGAGAACATACGATTTTTGGTCTTTTGGGCCAGGCTAACCTCACTCAGAATGATGTTCTCCAATTCCATCCATTTACCAGCGAATGATAACATTTCGTTCTTCTTCATGGCTGCATAAAATTCCATTGTGTATAGATACCACATTTTCTTAATCCATTCGTCAGTGCTGGGGCATCTTGGCTGTTTCCATAACTTGGCTATTGTGAATAGTGCCGCAATAAACATGGATGTGCAGGTGACTCTGGAGTAACAGTCTTTTGGGTATATCCCCAAGAGTGGTATAGCTGGATCAAATGGTAGATCGATGTCCAGCTTTTTAAGTAGCCTCCAAATTTTTTTCCAGAGTGGTTGTACTAGTCTACATTCCCACCAACAGTGTAAGAGGGTTCCTTTTTCCCCGCATCCTCGCCAACACCTGTTGTTGGTGGTGTTGCTGATGATGGCTATTCTAACAGGGGTGAGGTGGAATCTTAGTGTGGTTTTAATTTGCATTTCCTTTATTGCTAGAGATGGTGAGCATTTTTTCATGTGTTTTCTGGCCATTTGAATTTCTTCTTTTGAGAAAGTTCTGTTTAGTTCACATGCCCATTTCTTTATTGGTTCATTAGTTTTGGGAGAATTTAGTTTTTTAAGTTCCCTGTATATTCTGGTTATCAGTCCTTTGTCTGATGTATAGTTGGCAAATATTTTCTCCCACTCTGTGGGTGTTCTCTTCAGTTTAGAGACCATTTCTTTTGATGAACAGAAGCTTTTTAGTTTTATGAGGTCCCATTTATCTATGCTATCTCTTAGTTGCTGTGCTGCTGGGGTTTCATTGAGAAAGTTCTTACCTATACCTACTAACTCCAGAGTATTTCCTACTCTTTCTTGTATCAACTTAAGAGTTTGGTTGACCAAATTTCTTAAACCCAGGTATTGGAGGACAGCCTGGTAAACTTAGTGAGAACCATATCAAAGAAAAATAATCAACAAAATTTAGTCTCTGGTCATGTACTATAGAACATTCTGTATCATATCCCAACTGTATGCATGATGTAGCCAGGACACCAGACATGTCGACTATATTCAGTACGTCCAGGGAGAGAACACAGAAAACTATATACAGTAGAACCTCACATTAGTGCAAAATTGTGACTTTGAAAATAACGTAATTGCAATGGGCTTCAAGGAGTGGGTCGAGGGGGAAAAAGTGCCTGCCTCATAATTATTTGGAACATTCTCACTTAGTACATGGTGAGTGATGACAGTACAGGTCGCGTTCCCCTTGCCCCAAGTGCTTATTTTAGATTTCAGAGTTCTTCGGATTTGGGGATTATTTGCACAGGCTAAACCAGTTGAGCATCTCTAATCCGGAAATTCCAGATCCAAAATGCCAGATGTGGTGGTGCATGCCTGTAATCACAGCACTCGAAAGGCTGAGGCAGGAGGATAGTGAGTCCAAGGCCAGTCTGGGTTACATTTTGAGACCCTGTCTCAAAAAGAAAAAAAAATTCTGAAATCCAAAAGGTTTTGAGTGCCAACACCAAGCTGGGGAGGTGGGGAGGGAACACAGGGCTGGGAAGGTGGGGTGGGTGTCAGTTGCTTCAATTATGTGACAGGAAAAAGGTTCAGAGCCTGGGAAACAAGAATGGAACCATTAAGGGACGCTACTATAATGGGGTTGTCTTTTGAGGGGAAGAGGTTGGCGGTACTGGGGTTTGAACTCAGGGCCTCTTGCTTGCTAGGCAGGTGCTCTACCACCTGAGCCACTCTGCCAGCCCTTTTTTGTGTTGGGTATTTTTGAGATGGGGTCTAGCTTGACCTCTGCTACCTGAGTAGGCGGGATTACAAACATGAGCTGCCAGTGCCCAGTTTACAATGGGGTCTTATAATAGGGGAGACCCTCCAGTTCAACTCCTCAGGGAACTTTTCTTATGTTCATATTTAAATGTATTCAATGTTGCCCCTGGAAACAGCCAAGGATAATTCATAGTATGAGTGCAGACAGTCCAGAGCTCCTGCAATAGCCTGTGTATGCCCTTGCCCAAGTCACTTAACCTTTCTGACCTTCTAATTCTTTTTCTGTGAAATGGAGAGGGAAATAGTAAAAGGACCGTGTGTCATTTTGGTCTGAGTAGCAACCATTCCTTTGGGTATTCACACTTTCCCTAAATTATGTGTCAGCTCAGTAAATGGGGTTTTTTCATTATTATTATTACTTTACTAGTTGTACAGATATCCTTATATCTCTGAAAAGAAAGAAATCTACAATATCATGGTAAATACGGTCACTGACACACATTTCCACTCTTGTCCTCTATCACATGGATCCCAACTTAGAGAGGACATGAGGGGAAATGGTCCTGGGCAAACTTCATGAAACACCCCTTCCAGTGCCACCCAGCACCCCAAAGGGCCTGCAGCACACTGATTCTGATTTTCCTTTCAGCACATAGAGGCGTCCTTTCTCCCCTTTGCTCTCTCCATTTTGGAGCTCTCTAACTAGTAGCCCTGTTGTGCAAGTGATCATCTCGCATAATGACACGTCTGGCGTGGGAGGCAAGGGGATAAGGTAAGCGGTGGTCACAGTTCTGCCATTTCATTTACCACCTGCAGCTCTGCCCTGCACATTCCTCTGTCGGAGGAAGACAACACCGCTTTCCTTTGCCAGAAACCAAATAGGCAGAACCTACAACCATCCCTGTCTTCATTTCTTGTTTTTCTTTTCTTCCCTTTCTGTGACTACAGTAGTCATAATTACAGTGCTGGCTGGTGGAACCTATGACATTACCATCTGTAGGGACATGACTTATCTCTGTCGATGTGATTGCCACTCCATTTTCCTGTTCATGAAAAAGTCTCAAGGTTGAAATCACAAGCTCACAGGGCTCCCTGAGCCATTTTTAAGCCATCAACACCTAGGATTCAGGTATATTTAAAACTCAATGATGGTTCTAGTTTTTCTCAAGAGCATTCACCACTTTCTATGTGAGAAAAGCATTGTTAATTATGAGCACACACAGAGCAGAGGACAGAGCCTTTCAGGAGGACATAAAAGCCCATCGATAGGCTGCTTTTACTTTCTCAAGTAGATTTCACTTCTTACAGCCTCATCCACAGCTGTCTCACTCTGTAGTCCTAAGTGCCACAGCCCTTCTATTGCCATAGGTAAAAAAATAAATAAACAAAATAATATTAAAATTGAAATCGGTTAAGACCTGGACACACCCGTACATAAATTCCTTAAATAATAAAGTATTTAAGTTATTGGTTTTTTTAGGAAAAGACTCCAGAATAACTACTTGAGGATGATTAGTAACAGGCTTTTCAAGAACTGATGTGTGCACAAGTCAGCTTCATTGGTCAATGACTTTTTGACATCACAAGCTTGAAATCCCCCACACAGCTCATGCTAATCCTCCCACAAAGAAACACACAACCCTGAAGAGGTGTGAGGACTTGTCCACACCTGTGCCCACTCAACAAGCAACATCTCCTCTCTCTCTACCTGTAAATTCCCCCCACTCCCAATCTGGGAGGCACATTTGAGCTTTTTGTTCCTGCCCTTCTTTGCCAGTCAACTTTGCAAGGAAAGTTTTTTCTTGCCAAGTTCCCATGGCTCACGCCTGTAATCCTAGCTACATAGAAAGCACAGATAGGAAAATCGTGGTTCGAAGTCAGCCTTGGGCAAATAGTTGTCAAGACCTTATCTCAAAAAATACTCAACACAAAAAAGGGCTAGTAGTAGCATGGCTTGAGTGGTAGAGTATCTGCCTAGCAAGCGCGATGGCCCTGAGTTCAAACCCTAGTACCGCCAAAGGAAAAAATAAAAAAAGCTCTTTTTTTTCTTTTTGGCTTCCACATACCTCAGGCAGTGAGCCCTTGCTCAGTTATTAAAATGTTTATAGCAGAACCCTGATATTTAGGGTGAGCACTGAGAAATTAGGTGAAGGGAAATGCTCCAGTGCTGCCCCCAGCTCTCTGCCGCTTCCAAAGGCAAGGCTGAGTCTCCCTGGCACTCTCCACTGTAAGAAAGGACATACTTCCACCTGGATGAAATATAATCACAGACATCCTACAAGTGTTCAGAAACTACATGTACAAGAATTTTAATTTTTGACATGTAATGTAAGTTACATCTATAATTGCAGCTTCTTGAGAGGCAGAGATGGGAAAATTATAGCTCCTGGAGGCCAGCCTCTGCACCGGCCAAACCTCTTCTGTAGTAGCAGCCATGGTTAATTTGCTAACCTTGGGCTGGGGTGTGGCTAAGGTGGTACAGCACCTGCCTAGCAAGCCCCAGAACCTGAGTTCAAACCCCACTACCACCAAATAATAAAAATACATAAAAACTACAAATCTCTAAATATCACTTAAAGCTTTTTATTATGAAAGATTGCAAACAGAGAATAGTATAATGAACTCCTCCCCAGATGTGAGGAGGACCTTTCTGCCATACTTGTAATCTTCTACTCCTTTTCATATTCTTTCCATTTTGTTTTAGTGATATTTTAGCCCTTTCAAGAAAATCTCATGCAACATGTACCTATGAACCTATAAAAAAAATGAGAACATTCTGCCAGACATTTAGGTAAAGGAGACACAAACACCCCACATAAAATCTGTTCAGTCCTTCCAATTTTCACTCGGTGTTCACCTAGAACCTCTCTATCTTGTGGAGAGGTGTCCTCCCAACCTAAAACAGCTCAGTAAGGACATCACCAACAGATTTTGTATCCACAATGCATTGAGCTCCTTGGTCAAGGAGTCCTAGAAAAGTCTCTTCCCCACCCTCTGGCCAAAGAACTCAGACCTTCAACAATCTTTATCACCATTACTCTGCAGGGCTATTTCATGGGCAACAGGAGGTCAGATTTCTATTTCCCACTGTTGTCCTCTGGATTTTTAAATTTTTCCAAACTCCGGTAAATATTGTTTAAGACCCTTAAAGTTTGGGGAACCATAGGGGCTGTGGCAGATTCACCTACTTCCAAGAGGTCTGCATTTAACCAGATCTATGTTTTCATACTATTAATCTCCAATCCTATTTATTAACTACTTAAGGATTTCTACCATGCTGGGCTGAGTTCCTTACTCTCCCATGTCTCTTTCCCCATCCTCTTATGGATTCCTCTAACATTCCTCGCTTCCTCTTCAGTCTAACATTCCCTGTGGTAATGAATGGCTCAAAGGCTAGCTACTGGAGTTCAGAATGTGACCTTGACCCAGTGACATGCCAGATTCTGGTTATGAGCCAAAATCAAGCTTGATCCAACATTGGGACAAATCCCAACTTTTTTTGTTTTTTTGCAGTGCGGGGGTTGAGTCAGTTTCTCTACCACTGAGCTGTATCTCTGCCTTCTCTTATTGTAGCTATTATGGACAACAATAATAAAGGGATTGTATATTTAGCTTGCTTACTGATTGTGCATTTCCTTAAGCAATCCCTGAAAGTGGAATCCACCATTCTAAATTTCATTGGTAACATCTTCCCTTTGTATCTGATGGTGACACAGCCTCAATTCTAGCCATCGGCAACCCCCTGGCATCTGGGAATCAGAGGTTATCATCTGTGCCCACTCACACTCCCTCTTCCCAAACTACAACTTTCGGTGAGTTCCGTGAGTCCTTTTAGCAAGTTATCAAACCTAAGCACAGTTTTAGGAACCTCCAACTTGAAATTGATGCCAGAAATGAGAGGAGTTCTGTAAGCTTTTCCTTTAACCCCACAAATACGAAAACTACACACAGAAAATAGCAACTGGAAGGAAACAAAAGCTAGGCAAATAAAGTATTTTAAATCACATACTGCACCAGGATACAAGAACAGAATATACAAAAAAGATGAAATCTTAAGAAAAATTTTAAAAGAATGACAATCCATAAAAAAAAAAAAAAAGAAAAATTTTAGGAACTACTTGTTTTCAGACACTAAAAACTCAACAGAACACATAAACAACAACACTGGGGAAAATCCTCAAAAAAAGAACTTAAGACATAAAGAAAACAAAAAAAATATGGGGGGGGGGACTGGACACAGTGGCACACACTTGTAATCCCAGTTATTCAGGAGATAGAGATGGAGAAGATACTGGTTGGAGGACAGCCTGAGCAAAGGGTTAACAAGATTCCCATCTCGACAAAACAAGCTGGGCATAGTGACACACTGCTATAATCCCAGCTATGCAAGAAGTGTAGGTAGGAGGATCAAAGTTGAAGACCAGCCTGAACAAAAAGCATGAGTCTCTATCTAAAAAATAACTAAAGGAAAAAAGGTCTAGGGGTGTGGTTCAAGTGGCAGAACTGCCTAGCAAACACCTTCAAACCCCAGTACAAAAGAAGAAAGTATTTAAAATAAATATTTTGTGATAAATAAGTATTTTCCTGATATTTGTGGTGCTAGTGGTGGAACCAAGGGCATTGCGCATGCGAGGCAAGCACTCTACCACTGAACTACACCCTCAACCCTGCCTGAAGGTTTTAAAGGAAAATTTTAAGCAAACAAATGGAACACACAAATAGAAAACTGAACAAATGAGAGAAACACAAAAATAGTGGATTAGTTAAATTATGAAATACTCTGAAAACATTAAAAATTTTGCTGATAGAGCACCTGCCTGGCAAGCGCAAGGCCCTGAGTTCTAACTCTAGTACTGCCAAAAAAAAGATGCCAAAGACAATTATTTAATGATATGAAGTATGTGGAATTGTGTCTATTTAAAATTCAAGCCATGTACCAGTGGCTCATGCCTGTAATCCTAGCTACTTGAGAGGCAGAGATCAGGAGGATCTAGGTTTGAGGCCTGCACAGGTTCATGAGAGCCTATCTTGAAAAAAACCAACACAAAAACAGGGCTGGCATGGGACTGCATTAAACTACAGAGCTTCTGCACAGCAAAGGAAACAGTCACCAGACTCAAGAGACTACCCACAGAATGGGAGAAAATCTTTGCCAGCTACTCACTGATAAGGGACTAATATCCAGAATCTACAGGGAACTCAAAAAATTCAGACCCCAAAGAATCAACATCCCAGTGAAGAAATGGGCACATGAATTAAACAGGGATTTCTCAAAGGAAGAGGAAGAAATGACCAGCAGATACATGAAGAAGTGTTCAACTTCCTTGGTTATAAAAGAGATGCAAATCAAAACAACACTTAGATTTCATTTCACCCAGTTAGAAGAGCCATAATCAAGGGTAATAACAACAACAAATGCTGGTGAGGATGAGGTGAACAGGAACCCTCATACACTACTGGTGGGAATGTAAATTAGTACAACCACTGTGGAAAGCAGTATGAAGATTACTCAAAAAACTAGAGATAGATCTGCCATATGATCCAGGGCATCTACCCAAAGGAACCTAAGACAGGATACAGTAGAGACACCTGTACACCAATGCTCATCACAAAACTATTCACAATAGCCAAGCTCTGGAAACAACCCAGATGCCTTACAACTGATGAATGGATCAAGAAAATGTGGTACATATGCACAATGGAGTTTTACTCAGCCATAAGGAATAATGACATGGTTTGAAGGTAAATGGATGCAATTGAAGGAAATCATGTTAAGTGAAGTAAGCCAGCATCAGAAACACAAAAGCCACATGTTTTCTCTCATAGGTCGAAGATAGATCCAAAGATAAGCATACACACAAAAACAACCATGATCGTACAAACTTAGACGTAAAACATGTTTGTAAACAGTGGAACTACTCTATGGAACTCGGTGAGAGAGGAAAAGAAAAAGAGAAAGATAGAGCATCAGTAATATCACATAACATAAGATATGAAGGTAGATGATTAAAAAAAAAAAAAAAAAAAAACCAGGACAGATGGAGTGGCTCAAGTAGTAGAGTGCCTGTCAGCAAGCATGAGGCCCTGAGTTCAAACCCCAATACCACCAAAAATTAATTAGTTAATTAATTAAAAAATAAAATTACATAGCTGGTTACAGAGGTACACACCTATAGTCCCACTTACTTGGAAGGCTGAGACAGGAGGATCACTTTGAACCCAGGAAATCAGGACCAATCTCACAAAATAACAAGACTCTGTCTCTTGAAAAAAAAAAAAATTGTAGTGCTGAGAGGCGCCTCAAGTGATAGGGCACTTTGCCTACCAAATGTGAGACCCTAGGCTCATCCCAGTACTGGAGGGCTGGGGGTTTGAAAAAGAACAATGTTTCACTTTGGTGGAGGGGAGGTTTTTGTTTGGTTTTCTTGAGACAGGGTCTCACTTTGTAGCCCAGACAAGCCTCAAACTCACAATCCTCTTGCCTCAGCTTCCTAAGTGCTAGGATTATAAGCATTCACCCACTACACCTGGTCAGCTAGGACAATTTTTTTTTTTATGGTGCTGGGGTTTGAACTCAGGGCCTCACACTTGCTATGCAGGCGCTCTACAAGTTGAGCCACTCCACCAGCCCTGGTTTTGTGTGTGTCGGATATTTTCGAGATAGGGTCTCTTTAACTATTTGCCCAGACTGGCTTCAAACCTCGATCTTCCTGATCACTGCCTCCTGAGTAGTTAGGATTTATAAACACAGGACCACCCAAGACAATTTTTTAAAAATTCAGATTTCTAGTGGGGTGCCAGTGACTCATACCTGTAATCCTAGGAGGCAGCAAGCAGAATGGTCATGGTTCAAAGCCAGCCCTGGGCAAATAGAGACCCTAGTTCAAAAAAAAAATCACCAAAAAGGGCTATTAGGATGGCTCAAGCAGTAAGAACACCTGCCTAACAAGTGTGAGGCCCTGAGTCCAAACCCCAGTAGAGCCAAAAGAAATTTTTAAGTCAGATTTCTGCCAGGCCCCAGTGGCTCACGCCTGTAATCCTAGCTACTCAGGAGGCAGAGATCAGGAGGATTGAAGTTTGACCTGGGAAATAGTTCGAGAGACCCTATCTCAAAAAATCCATCACAAAAAAGGGCTGGGGGAGTGGCTCAAGGTGTAGGCCCTGAGTTCAAGCCCCGGCACTGAAAAAAAAAAATAAAAAATCAGATTTCTGCTGGAGGTGTGGCTCGAGCAGTAGAAAGGCTGCCTCACAAGCATGAAGCTCTGAGTTCAAACCCCAGCACCACAAAAAAAAGTCAGATTTCTACAAAGACTATTCTGAATGTGTTTATCTTCACAATTCCTCTCTAAATTCCTCTATTAAATTAAATTTCCTTGTTAAGCTGGTGGAGTGGCTCAAGTGGTAGAGCATCTTCCTCAAAAACATGAGGCCCAGAGTTCAAACCCCAGTACCAAAAAAAGAAATTCAGGTTATAAAGTATGTTTACTACAGTCCTATTATTAATCTAAAAGTGGTTGTGAAAAGATACAATCCTATTATTATAAAATATATTCTATCTATGGCTATGTACATTAAGTTTTTTGATTTTTTGTTTGTTTTTGGTGGGACTGTGATCTTCCCTATCTCAGCCTCCCAAGTAGCTGGGATCACAGGTGTGAACAACCAGTGCTTGGCAATTAGCCATTGTTTTAATGACTGAAATGACAAACAAGAACTAACAACAGTGTATGTAGGAAAATGGGAGAATTTTCTTTTCTGTCTTTCTATATTTTCCACACCTTCTATGTAAACACTTTTATAAACAGGAAGAAAAAGTTCTTCATTTAAGGGTTACAGTATGTAGGGCACTTGTTCCTCTCCTCTCTTCTGGGTCTGCATTTTGCTTTGCAGCCCTATGCATCTGGCAGAGCCTTCCGCCTCCCCACCATACATCCCATCGACCTGGCTGCCTCTCCCTCTTTCCTCCTTAATCCCATATACAGTTCAGTACAACCCCTGGAAAGGGACCATTGCATAATTCTTTTGGATTCCACCCAATGCTTCACATTGCAACAGGCATGAAGCACCTGCTGAAGAAATTTAAGAAGAAGGGAGAGGGACGGAGAGGTGCAAGGACACCAGAAAGGCAGGAGGGCTTCAGGGAGGTAGTAAGACCTGACCTGGGTCTTGGAGGATGGTTAAAATGTGGGTGGCTCAAAAAGAGAGTGACCAGTCAGTCCAGGAAGAGGCCAGAGCCACATAGAGATTTGCTAGGTGACAGTGTCGGCGGAGGTCAGAAAATGGTAATGGGTAGGTTTGGGGAGGTTGAGGCTACATTAAATGTGGATGTCAAGCTGAAAGCTATATATCTATGGCAGTGGTTCTCAAACACTGACTGAAGGTTCATATCTATAATTCTAGCTGCTCAAGCAGCTATGAGCAAAAGGATCTAGGTTCAAGGCCAGGTAAGGCAAATTGTTCAAGAAACAAGCAGAGGAAAATGGACTGGAGGTATGACTTATGCAGTAGAACACCTGCTTTTCCAGCACAAAGCCCTGAGTTCAAATCCCAGTCACACACACACACACACACACACAAACACACACAACTTGGGCTGAGGGTTTAGCTCAGTGGTAGAGCACTTGCTTAGCATGTGCAAGGCCCTAGATTTGATCCCCAGCACTGCAAAATAAATAAGTAAATAAAATTAAAATACGTTCTGGTGTTTCTGATTCAATCACCATAGAGCATGAGATTTCTGGTTCTAGTATGTTCCTGGCTGCACACTAAGACCGCCTGAAGAGCTCTTCAAAAGAGCCAGAGCCCTGACCCTCATACAGGCTCCCTTAATTGGGCTGAAGGAGAGCCTGAGCACTGGCAGGTTTTGTTTTGCTCTGTTGTGTTGTGCTTCAGTAGCACAAGTGATTAAAATATGCAACCGGTGTTTTTAATCTTTCTGTTACTAGTGTAAACAGTAAGCTCTTAATGGTTTTTGAAGGAAGGGATGCTAACATATTATTATTATGTTCATTTATTATCATGCTCAGTGATCAATATCAAGAAATGAGAACTTACCGGGCTGGTAGAGTGGCTCAAGTAGTAGAGCGCCTGCCTAGCAAGCACAAGGCCCTGAGTTCAAACCTCAGTACCACCAAAAAAAAAAGTTGAAGCTGGGTGTGGTGGTGTGCACTTGTAATGTCAACACTCTGAAGGCTGAACAGGAGCATCATGGGTTCCAGAACAACCTGGACTACACAAGACCCTATCTCAGCTGGGCACCAGTGGCTCACGCCTGTAATCCTAGCTACTTGGGAAGCAAGATCAGGAGGATCAAGCTTCAAAGTCAGCCTGGAAAAATAGTTCTCAAGACCCTATCTTGAAAATACCCAACACAAAAAAGGGCTGGCGGTGGCCCAAAAGACCAAAAATTGTATGCTCTCCCTCATATGTGGACATTAGATCAAGGGCAAACTCAACAAGGGGATTGGACTTTGAGCACATGATAAAAGTGAGAGCACACAAGGAAGGGGTGAGGATAGGTAAGACACCTAAGGAACTAGATAACATTTGTTGCCCTCAACGCAGAGAAACTAAAGCAGATACCTTAAAAGCAACTGAGGCCAATAGAAGAAGGGGACCAGGAACTAGAGAAAAGTTAGTTAGAGAAGAATTAACCTAGAAGGTAACACACACGCACAGGAAATTAATGTGAGTCAACTCCCTGTAGAGCTATCCTTATCTCAACCAGCAAAAACCCTTGTTCCTTCCTATTATTGCTTATACTCTCTCTTCAACAAAATTAGAAATAAGGGCAAAATAGTTTCTGCCGGGTATTGGGGGGGGAGAGGGTTGGGGCGGAGTGGGTGGTAAGGGAGGGGGTGGGGGCAGGGGGGAGAAATGACCCAAGCATTGTATGCACATATGAATAATAAAACAATAAAAATTAATTTAAAAAAAGGCTGGCGGAGTAGCTCAAGTGGTAGAGCACCTGCCTAGCAAGTGTGAGGCCCTGAATTCAAGCCCCAGTACTACTAAAAAAAAAAAAAAAAAAAAAAAAAGACCCTGTCTCAAAACTAATAATAATATTAATTATAAACCTTGGGCTGGAGGTACAGTTCAGTGGCAGAGTTCTTGCCTAGCACATGCAAGACCCTGCATTCAATCCCTAGCACCGCAAAAATATATAAATAAAATAAATGAAACTGTCAGAAGCTGGGCATGCAGCTCAGTGGTGGAGCACAAGCTTAGCATGCAAGAGGCCCTGGTTTAATTCCCAGCACCTTAAGCAAAAGAAAAGGAATGGGTAGGGAAAAAAAAAACAAAAGGTTGAAATAAAACTCCCAAATCTTTTCCCATACAAGCAGATACATTAAAAACATATGTTTACTAGGATGAGATATTTACTAATTGCTTTTTTCTTTTAAAAATATGCTGTAGCTGGGCAAAGGAGCACACATCTGTAATCCCAGTTACTTAAGAGACTAAAACAAGGGGATCCCAAATACAAGGCCAGTCTAGGCAGCATCTCAAAAGGCAAAATCCTCACTGAACAACAAACACTTAAACAATAAAGGACAGGAATGTGAAACAGGTCCTGTTAAGGGGAGGGTAACTGAGGGAAGAGGAGGGGGATAAAGGAGGGTGAAGATGATTGATGTACTTTCTATACAAGTGTAACTGTGGAACACTGAAACCTGTTGAAGTCACATTAAGAAGGGCAGTGGGGTAGGAGGGAGAATAATGGAGGAAATGAACCAAAATGGGGTATAATACATGTATATATGGAAATGTCACAACGAAACCCCTGTATTAGTATCATATACTAATAAAAATGTTTTTTAAAACATATACCATGATTGATTCCCTGGGGAGTCCTGACAAAGAAAAAATGCACTGTGAACAACTTCCACAATAATAAATATAAGCATAAATCATCATTTGTAATAGTTACACAGGGGCTGGGAGCATGGCTCAAGTGGTAAAGTACTTGCCTAGCAAACATAAGGCCTGAGTTCAAACCCCAATATCGCCAAAAAACAAATTTCTACATAGTACTCCACCATGAGGATGTGCAAGCGTTTATGTAACAATCAGTAGAGTCTATCTGAAGGGTGTTGGTGAACAATGCCGTGTGGGGTCAGACACAAAGCACAGGACTTTGGTTCGCACTTGCTGAGTGAACTGATGCAAATCAAAATCTACACTTGAAGTTCAAAAGTCCTCAGGAGGGGTATGATCAATAGGATGCCAACTTTAGCCTGGTGTGGTGGTACACATCTGTAATCTCAGTACTTGGGAGGCAGAGGCAGGAGGATCAACAGTACAGGCCAGCCTGTGCCAGCTACATAGTGAATAAAGAATCCAGTTTGAATTAAAAAAAAAATCAGATTTGTTGACTGGTTAAATATGAGTTATAGAAAAATATTTTAAATATGTAAATCAATGGTAGAAAAAAAAAAACTTTTTTTTTTTTTTTGAGAAAAGCCCTAGATCGGAATTAACATCTGTTCAAAAGCAGAGAGGACCAAGATAGTGATGTATTTCTTTCCCTCTCTCTAAATCCTAACCATACTTCTTTGAGCTCTAGCTGAGTTTCTCACCTAATCTATAAAGCCTGCTGTGAGTTTTACCCTGTGATTTCCTGTTACACTTACAGTCTCTAACACATGGCTTAGCCCTTAATCATAGGGTCTTTTATCCTTCCCCAATTATTGGCCTTGGCACCCTAGCCAGGCTGTAAATTCCTGGAGGACAGAGACAGCCCCCTCCACCATCCCCTGTAACACTGAGTTTTTGGGACACGGGTGATTAACGTGGTGCAGGACACTTAGTAAGTATCTATTAGGAACAGTTGTTCATCTTGCAATTCAGTAATCTCTCCGACAGACCACTCTAGTTACTGATGCATATTTTGTGTCCCCAAAGACAAATCTCTACGAATACTGAAACTTACAAATATGTCAAAGATAGCCACTTCAGTTTGGACAGTCTCTAAATAACCTAACATTTGAGGTTTTTTCCCCCTTCTATCAGCCAGAAACCTAAGCTCCCCAAAGCCCTTTTTTCCCTATTTTTCACCAAATGACAGCTGCAATGACTTCCAGAGTTCAAGCCAGTACACAAATCATACTAGCTTGGAAATCTACAGTTCTATGTATTTGGCGAGCTCATTACACAATAACACTTGAGGTCAGAGATTAAATTCTATTTCACAGCAAACAAAAATTGGTTTGGCAATATGCAACCAACAGTCTGTTTAACAATCCTTACAAATGGCAAGTTTTGTTTCTGCTGTAAACAGTTTGTTATTTTTTTTTAACATCAGGTTATAAAAACAACAAAAGTAATTTTGTTTTCCTTAAAGATGATACAGAGAAGTAGCGACTGGTTTTTCTTTCTTAGAACCCCTAAAAATGAAAGTGACCAACTTGCCTACATTAATAGTCCTAGTATTGCAATTTTTACAATGTAATTATTTATAGGAGAAAACAGGGAAACAATTAGTCTTTAATTCTCTCCTCCCTTCGTTTCTTTTTTAATTCCTTCCTCTTTCTTTCAGTAAATATTTAGTGTCTTCTATGTGACTGCACTATACCAGGTATTGCACAAACAATGAAGAAAAAGTAGTCTAGAGATAGAGACAGATACAAACCAGAGGCTGTAAACTGGCACCTTTCGGGTCTACTGTGGCCACATGTGACTTTGAGGTTTTTGTTTCATATTTACAATGCTGGGGATTGGCCCCAGGACTTAGAGCAGGCCAGGCAAGCACTCCACCAGTGGGCTACATCCCCAGCCCACACATGAGTTTTGTTTGTCTTACACTATCTTTTGAACCATTTTCCAACACTTTAAAGCCAGGACATTTCACATAAAAAGTTAAGAGTTCTGTGTTATAGGAAAAACTGGGGAGTCCAGTAGCACTAAGTCCCTTGCTCCAACAAAAGAACTGACAGCACTGGGCGCCAGTGGCTCACACCTGTAATCCTAGCTACCCAAGAGGCAGATATCAGGAGGATTGTGGTTTGAGGCCAACCTGGAGACCCCTATCTCAAAAAAAAAAAAAAAACCATCACAAAAAAGGGCTGGCAGAGTGGCTCAAAGTGAAGGTCCTGAGTTCAAACCCCAATACCACACACACACACACAAAAGACAGATCCAAGTAGGGACTGCCCTGGTTAGTGATATCAGGTTGCCCCCAGTCCTCACGCAACCTCCCTCCCTCAGCACTGAGTTAACTGCTGCATTAGCCGTTCCCAGAAATAATAACTGCACAGTTACCAATAGTGGTGAATGCCTTCAAAAGAGAGCTCCTTAGTAGAAAATGTAAGAGAGCCTAAATTAGATTCAGCATCAAGGATGATCTCTTGGAAGACACGATGTTTATAATTTGGCTCAATATTGCCACTTGCCATTTCTGAGATATTTTTCCAAATAAAAATACCATCTACCAAGAGTCTATTGGTGCTGGCTCCCATATTTAATCAACACAGAAACTGCTGCATAAACCCCATTGTGTTGAAGAAACACTTGAGATGCAATACTTGCAGTTCAAAGTCAAGCAATTAGATCAAAGCCTAGAACTAAAGGTGGAAAGCCTGGGGTCAAGAACAAAACCCTGCCGGGACCTGTCATCCTAGCCACTCAGGAGGCAGTGATCAGGAGGATCGAAGTTTGAAGCCAGCCTGGGCAAATAGTTCAGGGGACCCTACCTCAAAAAAAAAAAAATCACAAAAACAGGGAAGACAGAGTGGCTCAAGTGGTAGAGTACCTGCCTGGCAAACTTAGCAAGAGTGAGGCCCTGAGTTCAAAACCCCAGTACCATCAAAATAAGGGCCTGATTGATTCCAAACTGCATGCTCACTCCAGTTAAATTTCCCAGTCCAATTCTGTGCAAGTCACTTTTTTATCCATGGGACACAATATCTGACATACATAACTTATAGAGAGGAAAGACTGATTTTGGTCTACAGTTTCAGAAGTTTCAGCCCAAGGCCAGCTGACTGTCTCTGGGCCTGTGATGAAGCAGAAAATCATGGTGGAAAGGCATGGCAGAGGAGCTGCTCTTCTCACGGTAGCCGGGAAGCAGAGAGGCAGCATGTTGTAGACTAGGCTTCCTCTTTCTTTCCCTTTTGCTCCCAGCCCCAGCCCATGGGGATCGTGCCACTCACAATTCAGGGCATGTCTCTCCCCTTTAGTTAACTGTCTCTGCAAACACCTTCACAGACATACCTGAACTGTGCTTTACTAAGTTCCCAAGCATTTCTTAATTCAGTCACGTTAATAATCAAAGCTATCACCAGCTGGAGGAGTGGCTCAAGGGGTAGAGCGCCTGCCTAGTAAGAGCAAGGTTCTGAGTACACCACCAAAAAAAGAAAGAAAAGATTAAGCGTCACAAATTCCAAAAGCCAGTTCTCTGCCCTTTCCAAAGCATATGCAAGAAGATCCACCAGAGAGCACCATGACTATGTTTTTACAGTAAGATTGATCAAGATTCATGACCTCAGATGATACTTCCACACAGTCATAGAACAGAGCAGGTCACTGTCTGACACCAGCCAGCTCTGCAGTCGGAGCCCAGGACCGCTGGCCAGGGCTTGGGAGAAATGACGCTTTCAATGATTCGAACCTAGGCCAGGTGTGTCAGGCTGAGGGCCTCATATTGTCAGTCCTTGCCTGCTGCATTGGTGGGGACTTTCTGCCCTCACCAATCAGTTGGAACATCCCACATCTCTCAGTGGAGCTTAGAAGTTGTTCCTCTGCGTCACTTAACCAGCATGTGATCACCAGGCACAGCTCTGTCTCATCTTAGGACTTCCTTTCAAGCAGCTGTGGCAGAATGGAGGGAATGCTGCTGTTTGGGGGAAAGGGGGATCCTTTGTTGGTTGGCTGTTTGTTTTGGTCTTTGGGTGCTGGGGATGGAACTCAGGGCCTTGCATAAGTTAAGCATGTGCTGTGATATTAAACTCTACTCCCAGCCTCTATTTCTTTTTATTATTATGAGAGGGTTTTGGTTTTTTATTCAAATTCCTTATCATAGCACCTGTTTGAAATTCTCCTCCAACTCATCCAGGATCTCAAACACTAATCAAAAAGCAATTTTCCAAGTATTGCATCTCTGTGTTGCTACCCACTCTACCCCTTAATTCAAATCAAATATTAAAGTATTGCATGATATTTTATCAATGAAACCAACAAAAAAGAACATATATATGTGCCTACACATATACACATACTTACATATGTACATAGGTATGTATGTATACACACACAAATTCTTTTTTTTTTTTTCTGTCCAATGACACAAGGCAAAAATATAAGTATTCCAGTTTTTCTGGGGATGATTGGTTTCCATATGCAGCACTGGAGAAAAAACAAAAGTTTAGGTCTCCGAAATTTTTTTAAGACAAGGTCTCTCTATGTAGCTCAGGCTAGACTTGAACTCATGGTCCTTCTATGCTGCATCCCAAGTGCCAGTATTATAGGCAGATACCACCACATCAGGCAGTATTCCAAATTCATGGCATGATATATACCTTTGCTCCACAACATAACAGTCCTTACCACTGAGACACTCTTATCTTTTTAGAACTATTTTCTTCATTAATATCTGGGAACAGAAAGGTGTGATACTTTCCCTACCCATAATAGTGTCACAGCTCACACACCTATAACAAAAGACAGGTTAGCAAGAGAAAATTATAATTAATTCATGTAATTAAACATTTACATACAGAAATCTTCAGAATGAAGACCCAAAGACCCCAGGAAATCTGTCCATCTTTATGTTTGGGTTCAATGAAGGATGGACAGCCATGTAGAAATGTGATCGAACAAAATGGAATGATAAAGACTGAGAGTGGACACTCACCAAGGCCTTCTGTTCAGAGTCTTCTTGGCCTCTCTGGGTGGCATTCCTTTCTTCTGGGTATGGACAGGATCCCTCTTGATCAGTCAAGGCAGGTGAAAGAGTTTCCTTGCAGCCAGCTCTTCCACAAAACGATGAGGGGAGTTAGAGTAATATTTTTAGGTTTTATAGCTGGGTTTGTGGGAGAGAGGTTCTAGTTTCTCTGCCCTGTCTTAGGGAGAAAAAGAAGCAGGAGAAAGGGGGGGCAAAAGAAGGTCAAAAGATTTTGCTTCCAAACCCGTTCCTTTCAAAGTACTCAACATGCCAAAGCAACTTTTTCTAGTCAATTTGACAGACTAAGATGATGTAAGAAATCCTTCTACTTCAAACTCGTAAGAATGCTGTATAAAATATTACTTTTTAAATGTTAAGATGGAAATGAAATTCTTAGGAACATGGCAGAATTCTGAATTGGTAGCTGAAGTCAAAGGCTGATACAGGAGTAGAGTTAAATATATCCTTATTAGTGGGACCAGCGACATTAACACTAAGTGACTATGCCAAGCCAATGTGCACCAAGAGGTGGACCCTGTGAAAAAGAGCCTGAAAAGATTGGCTCACCATCCCAGGAAGCAGCATAGAAACTTGTTACCACAGAAGACAGTCACCAGAGAGAAATCTGAAACCCAGGCCTTTGTTTGGCCTCCCCACAGATGATAAAGGGAGCTCAAGGCTGAAAAATTAACATATACTGTGATCTGAAACTACAGATTTTATAGGTCTTCCATCAGAACGAAAAGCAAAAACATTACCTTTTATATTAGTGCATTTTAATTGTACACAATGGTGTATTTCACTGTGACAATTTCATTCATGCATATGACATACTTTGATCATCTCCACTTCCTCAATGTCCTCCCTTGCCCTCCTCCCATCTCTTCCTCTTATTAACCCCCTTCTACTATAATTTATGCCTTTTGTTTTAACATTCCATATATGAGAGAGACTATGTGCTTATCATCTTTCTGGATCTGGCTTGTTCCATTTAACATGATAATCTCCAGTTCCATCCATTTGCAAATGACATGATTTGGCTAAATAATCATTTCTTCATGGCTGAATAATACTCCAACATAACATTTTTTAGTTCATTCACCCATCAATGGACACCAACACTGTTCTATATCTTGACTAATGTGAACAGTACTACAATGAACATGCATGTGCAGGTATCTCCACTGTATGCGGACTTGGATTCCTTTGGATACACACCTAGGAATGGTATAGCAAAGTCATTTGGTAGTTCTATTTTCAGTCTTCTGAGTAACTCCATACTGATTTCCACAGGGGCTACACTAATTTACATTCCCATCAAAGTGTAGAAGGGTTTCTTTTTCCCACATCTTTGCCAGCATTTGTTTTTTATGGGGTTTTTTGTTGTTTGTTTTGTATTCTTTCTTTTTTTCTTTTTTTCTATATATATATATTTTTTTTGGTCACTTGTAAACTTATTTCATGTCAATGGCCAGGACTCCATACATAAAAGGGACTGACATGTAATTAAGAATTTCATTCACTAGAAAAGAAAAACAACACAAAAAACTGTACCACCATAATTATGCCAGTAATGTACACATATAAATACATTATTGCAATTATATTATTTTTTAATTGTATTTTATCGTTTTTACATTACTTATATGTGTATTCATTATTTGAAAACTGTATCACCGTAATTATGCCAGTAGTGTACACATATAAATATATTATTGCAATTATATTATTTTTTAATTGTATTTTATCATTTTTACATTTACTTATATGTGTATTCATTATTTGAGCCACCACCTCCCTCCCCACCTCTCCACCCCCCACCCCACCCCCACCCCCAACTATGTTCTTGGTGAACCGTTATATATGGATGTGGTTAATGGAAAACATATCACCTGATAAAGTTTTTTTGGTGGAAGGGGTTTGAACTCAGAGTTTTGGGGTTTTTTTAACTTTTATTTATTTATTTATTTTAATTTTTATTGTTTTATTATTTATATGTGAATACAATGTTTGGGTCATTTCTCCCCCCTGCCCCCACCCCCTCCCTTACCACCCACTCCGGCCCCTCCCTCTTCCCCTCACCCCCTCGATACCCAGCAGAAACTATTTTGCCCTTATCTCTAATTTTGTTGAAGACAGAGTATAAGCAATAATAGGAAGGAACAAGGGGTTTTGCTAGTTGAGATAAAGATAGCTGTACAGGGAGTTGACTCACATTAATTTCCTGTGTATGTGTGTTACCTTCTAGGTTAATTCTTTTTGCTCTAACCTTTTCTCTAGTTCCTGGTCCCCTTCTCCTATTGGCCTCAGTTGCTTTTAAGGTATCTGCTTTAGTTTCTCTGTGTTGAGGGCAACAAATGCTAGCTAATTTTTTAGGTGTCTTACCTATCCTCATATCTCCCTTGTGTGCTCTCGCTTTATCATGTGCTCAAAGTCCAATCCCCTTGTTGTGTTTGCCCTTGATCTAATGTCCGCATATGGAACTCAGAGTTTTGCACTAGCAAACCAGGTACCCTACTGCTTGAGCCACACCTCCAGTTCTAATTTTTTTTTCTTTTTTTTTTTTTTTTTGTGGTACTAGGGTTTGAACTCAGGGCCTACACCTTGAGCCACTCCACTAGCTTTTTTGTGGTGGATATTTTTTGAGATAGAGTCTTGAGAACTATTTGCCTAGAGTGGCTCCTCTGCCTCCTAAGTAGCTAGGATTACAGGTGTGAGCCCCCACCACACAGGCTAAAATATTTTCTAAATAAAGTGAGGTCTGTTAACTTTAAGCTGAGAGTTTACAAATTGCAGTACATAAGTTAAACATCGAGAGACTGAAAACTCCAGTCATTAATTTGCTTAAAGATATTCTTTGTTATTCTAGTAGCCAAGGTTCGCCTCAAGCCTCTTGAGTGCTGGATTGCAGGTATGCACCATCATGCCCAACTCTTCTTTGTTTTCTTGATGATAGCCATTTGAATGGCGTAAGATGGGATCTCAATGTTTTGATTTGCATTTCCATGATGGCTAAAGATGTTGAACATTTTCTCACATAATTATTGGACATCATGAGCACTTCTTGTGAGGAAGTGTCCATTCAGTTCATTTGCCCATTATTGATTGGATTACTTGTTCTTTTGGTGTTTAATCTTTTGAGTTCTTTACATATTCTAGATATTAATCTCCTGTCAGATGAAGAGCTGGTGAAATTTGCATGTGGTAGTTTAATCATTTCATTCCCATTTACAGCCTATTTCAGAAATCAAAAACTTCAAGACCAGATAGATATTAAAGGATGAATAACATTGCTGATTTTTAGATTCTTACTACTAGTAATTCAAGTTAATTGAAATGTTACTTACAGTCTGAGCTAAGCCACATGAAGTGACATACACCTGTAATCCCAGCTGCTGTAAAACAGAGATAGGAGGATCACCATTCAAGGCCAGCCCAGGCAAAAGTGCAAGACACTACCTGAAAGGGCTGGGCTGGAACCGTGGTTCAAGTGGTAAAGCATTGGCTAGCAAGTGAGGCCCTGAGTTCAAACCCCAGTGCCTCAAAACAAAAAAAAAAAGCAAACAACGGGACTCAGAGTGGAGCTCTGAGTAGAGTACATGTCTAGCACATGTAGCCCTGGGTTATTACATAGCACCAAAAAGAAGCAAATGACTTAGAGAGTCAATGGTTGAACCAGAATTGCTGTCATCCAATCCTACCTTGCTAACTCTAAAAGACAATGGTTTTCCTCTTTTTGTGAAGAAAAGAGAACAAAGAGTTGTGTTTAAAAAAAAAAAAAAAACTGTTCTCTCCTGATTACCTTGTAAGAAACAGAAAATGCTTATTTACTAAATGAAATACATGAAAGAACATCTCTTACTTTAATGACAAGTAAAATAATAATCATAACTACATTTTATATATGTGAATTTCAGAGAAAGCCTATATAAAAAGAAACATGGTTGTTTGCAGGAAAATGGATGAACTAGAGATCATCATAGGTGAAGTAAGTCAGGCTCAGAAGGACAAAGGTCTCATGTTTTCTCTCATATGTACACCTAAAAAATCTCTAGGAGCTGGGCACTGGTGGCTCACACCTGTAATCCTTGCTACTTGGGAAGTTGAGATAGGAAGAGTCAAGATTCCTCATAAGACCCTCCCCCACCACCTCCAAGATAACCAGAGCAAAATGAACTGGAGACATGGCTCTAGGGGTAGAGCTCCTGCTTTACAAGCATGAAGCCCTGAGTTCAAACCCCAATCCCACCAGAGAGAAAGAGAGAGAGAGACATTTATACACATATATATATATATAAACATGACTAATTGTGAGAGTAGCTGGAAGGGAAAAGGGAGAGGAGGAGAGGGAAAGAGAGTGATGAAGGGGAACCATAGCAAAATACATTGTATCTTGTATGAAGTTACTTAAGGCAACTCACTGAGAGCTGTCGGAAAATAGGGAGAGGGAAGATGGGAGACAAGAAGGGCTCAATCTGATCAACATACAATACATGCATGTGTGAAACGCCTCGGTGTGACACCTTTGTACAATTCATATACACTAATAAGAAAGAAAACAGAAAAAAAGAAACACAGTTAATCAACCTTCACTGAGCTCTAGGGCCTTGGTGTTGTAAGGCACAAAAGGTATCCTTACGACCTGAAAGAGTTAGTATAATGTCCCTCCTGACAAATTTATTACTACAGACATCTCTGAGATATTATTTGGCTCTGGGGGAGGGGGGGAAACCTATTTCTTCCCACAGTTTTTTACTCAAAAAGTCCAGCAAAGAACCCCTTCTTTCTAGCTCCAACCACCACTGCTGCCTACCGTAAAAGCTATATTTTGTAAACCAAATTTTTAAGGTCTAAGAGACTGGTTTTTCTCATGAGGCAAAGGGAAAAACTCTATGATTAATGTTTTAGCTAAAAGCATAGACTGCAAAATGGGGAGATTATTTATGGTTCTTCTTCTTAGGAGCTAATAGAGTCAGATGTTAGCCTAAAAGGTTGGAAATCCTACAGTGGGTTTTTTTTTTTCCCCCAACTGATAAAAGTGGCTTCTGGAAAGCCGGATAAATACTGTCTGCAGTAAGCCATGAGCACTAATAATTTTGCTATAAGTGCTCAGTCAAAGGGAGATGAACATGTTAAATGTTATTTAAAATGGACAGAATATTATCTTGAAAGCCACGGTGAAATAGTAGCCTAAGTGACAAGCATTGCTTTCAGTATCGTGCTTTAGGATGGACAGAGGTTGGGGGGATTTATAGGCCACTCTGCCATATAGTCAAATCACATTCAGTAGCTCAAATGTAATATGAATTGAATTTTCCCCAAGGCTGTTCAATTTCTTTTTTTCCTTAACTGTTCACTCCTCTTGGATTCATTCTGTTTGAAAGACCTGCTTTGCTAATTATTCAAGAGAGGCAAGAGAACATGCAACTTGATTTCACTACTTTTGGCAATTGTTCAATTTTAATTTGGCAGAGAAAGTTGTGGGTTTTTTGTTTTTTTTTTTAAATAGGGTATTTCCAGTGAAATTGTTTTTGTATTTTTCTTCTTTTTTGTTGTTTTGTTTTGCTTGTTTTGCCATTCTAGGTATCAAACCACAAACTTCTTACATATTGGTTGAGTGTTTTACCACTAAGGTACAACTCCAAGTCCTTTTTGCTCCCTTTTAGAGAACCAGGGACACCAAAATTTTTCTCTTCTTAATGGTGTTCTTTTAAAAAATGGATTCAATTAATTATTTGAAACAAATAAAGATATAGCAATTTGAAAATAAAAGGTCTGTGGTATAATGCTATGACAAACATTGCTCCTTCATAATAAAAGTAATTTCCATTATTGTAAGAAAATAATTGGTTCCTGGTCTAACTTGGAATGGATTAAAACATTTATATGCATGGGAATGACTGTTACCAAATTATTCCTGGGCGACTTGAGTCAAAGTGACCTATGAATCAGTGTTGAGGACCAGGCAGCTCCGCAGGGGACCTACCCCATGTGAGAGGGAATAGATACATGTGGACTGGTGTTAGAGAAGGAGCCAAATCAGACTTCCCAAATATCTTCAGTGTTATGCCGACATCATTACTGACATCAAAGTATTCACTATGGCCAGGCGCAATGACACATGTCTATAACCCCAGCTACTCAAGAGACTGTGGTCAGAGGCCAGACCAGGCAAAAAGTTAGCAAGACCCCATCTCAACCAACAGGCCAAATGTTGTATTATGCACCTATCATCCCAGCTATGGCAGGAGGCCATAGGTACAAGAATTATAGTGCAAGGCCCCAGGCAAAAACACAAGACCCTACCTGAAAAAAAAAAAAACGAAAGCAAAAAAGGGCTGGGAACATGGCTAGCACCTGCCAAGCACCTGCCTAGCAAATGTGAGGCCCTGAGTTCAAACTTCAGTACTCCTCCAAAGGGGGGATTCATTGGGCTGGGGAGGTGGCTCAATGGTAGAGCATTTGACTTGCATGTACCAAGTTTTGGGTTCCATCTACAAGGGGAGAGGAGCGGAGGGGAAGGAAGGGAAAGGGAAGGGAAGGGAAGGGATTGGAAGGGTTCATGAATCTGCAGTGTTCAATTTAACAGAAAAAATCTGAAGCAAATAAGGCTTAGATTGGTAGGTTATAACTCGTCCATTTCTAACACAGAACCTAAACCACACTTGAACTAAATAATTAGTTATCGTTACATAAAGGAATAATTCATAAAAGCATTATGTTAGCCTACTAGGGTTGCCATAAGAAATAAGACTGAATGGCTTAAACAACAGAAATGTATTACAGTCTCACAGTTCTGGAGTCTGAAAGTCCAAAATCAATGGTTCCTTCTGAGGGCCTGGAGGAAAGGATCTGCTCCAGGACTCTCTCCCTGGGTTATGGTGGCCATCTTTCCCTATATTTTCACATTGTCCTTCCTCTGTCTCTATAACCAAGTTGAACTTTTTTATAAGGACATCAGCCATAATGGATTAGAGCCCATCCTAATGAACTCATGTTAACTTGACTACCTCTGTAAAGACCCTTTCTCCAGTCTGGGTTTGATCCCCAACACTGCAAATAATAATTGCTACTAATAATAATCATAATCATAAACACCTTTCTCCAAATAAGGTCGCACTATGAGATA
The DNA here is from genome assembly GCF_047511655.1 of Castor canadensis. Taxonomy (NCBI): domain Eukaryota; kingdom Metazoa; phylum Chordata; class Mammalia; order Rodentia; family Castoridae; genus Castor; species Castor canadensis. Next base: position 75,633,329 of record NC_133400.1, on the reverse strand, counting down.
CCCAGGATTAGGACATCAATATACGAATGAAGTTAACCAACACCAACTATAGGCACCACAGAGGAAACCACCACCACCACCATCACCAACAATAATACCACCAACAACAACAAGCACCTCAGAGAGTCCCACAAGTGCCCTGGGGCTAATGACAGCAGAGCTCTGTTTCCACTCTAGGATGAAAGATGAATGTGGAACAGCATGAAACTTAAACCACTGCAGAAGACAATATGATACAAACGCCTGCATTGTGTATGCTAGTCAACATTCAGAGGATATGTAGGTGACACTAGGAACTATATACTGTTAGTTGGCTTTTTGTCACTGTGACAAAACACCAGAGAGGAACAATTTAGAAGGAGGAAGATTTAAGTTGGCTCATGTTTCAGAGCTCTCAATCCATGGTTCTTGACTGTCGCCATCATGGTGGGCCTGAGGGAAGAGAGATCATTGTGGTGTAGAGGTTAGAGTAGAGCAGAACTGGTCATCTTATGGTGGCCAGTACACACACATAGAAAGAGAGAGAGAATGAGAGAGAGAGAGAAAGGGACCTGCAAGAACATATACCCCCAGTGACCCATCTCCTAATTTCCATCACCTCCCAATAATGCCATCAAATTATGAATCCACCAGTGATTGATCCATTGAGTAGGTTCAATCATCTCTCAATCACTGCATCTACAAACAGCTGGAAACTAAATAACTCATTACTTAATGAAGAATGGATCATCGATGCAATAAAAGAGGAAATTAAAAAGTTCCTGGAAGTCAATGAAAATGAAAACACAACCTACCGGAACCTATGGGACACAGCTAAGGCAGTCTTGAGAGGAAAGTTTATAGCCATGAGTGCATATATTAAAAAGATTGAAAGATCCCAAATCAATGACCTAATGATACATCTCAAACTCCTAGAAAAACAAGAACAAGCAAATCCCAAAACAAATAGAAGGAGAGAAATAATAAAAATAAGAGCTGAAATCAACGAAATAGAAACCAAAAAAACCATACAAAGAATTAATGAAACAAAAAGTTGGTTCTTTGAAAAAATAAACAAGATCGATAGACCACTGGCAAACCTGACTAAAATGAGGAGAGAAAAAAACCCAAATTAGTAGAATTAGGAATGCAAAAGGGGAGATAACAACAAACACCATGGAAGTCCAGGAAATCATCAGAGACTACTTTGAGAACCTATATTCAAATAAATTTGAAAATCTAAAAGAAATGGACAGATTTCTAGATACATATGATCATCCAAAACTGAACCAAGAGGAAATTAATCACCTGAATAGACCTATAACACAAAATGAAATTGAAGCAGCAATCAAGAGTCTCCCCAAAAAGAAAAGTCCAGGACCTGATGGATTCTCTGCTGAATTCTATCAGACCTTCAAAGAAGAACTGATACCAACCCTCCTTAAACTGTTCCACGAAATAGAAAGGGAAGGAAAACTGCCAAACACATTTTATGAAGCCAGGATTACACTTATCCCAAAACCAGGCAAAGACACCTCCAAAAAGGAGAACTATAGGCCAATCTCCTTAATGAACATTGATGCAAAAATCCGCAACAAAATAATGGCAAACCGAATTCAGCAACACATCAAAAAGATTATACACCACGACCAAGTAGGCTTCATCCCAGGGATGCAGGGGCGGTTCAACATACAAAAATCAATAAACGTAATAAACCACATTAACAGAAGCAAAGACAAAAACCACTTGATCATCTCAATAGATGCAGAAAAAGCCTTTGATAAGATCCAACATCATTTCATGATAAAAGCTCTAAGAAAACTAGGAATAGAAGGAAAGTTCCTCAACATTATAAAAGCTATATATGACAAACCTACAGCCAGCATTATACTTAATGGAGAAAAACTAAAACCATTCCCTCTAAAATCAGGAACCAGACAAGGATGCCCACTATCTCCACTCCTATTCAACATAGTACTGGAATTCCTAGCCAGAGCAATTAGGCAAGAAGAAGGAATAAAAGGAATACAAATAGGTAAAGAAACTGTCAAAATATCCCTATTTGCAGATGACATGATCCTATACCTTAAAGACCCAAAAAACTCTACTCAGAAGCTTCTAGACATCATCAATAGCTATAGCAAGGTAGCAGGATATAAAATCAACATAGAAAAATCATTAGCATTTCTATGCACTAACAATGAGCAAACGGAAAAAGAATGTATGAAAACAATTCCATTTACAATAGCCTCAAACAAAATCAAATACCTAGGTGTAAACCTAACAAAAGATGTGAAAGACCTCTACAAGGAAAACTATACACTTCTGAAGAAAGAGATTGAGGAAGACTATAGAAAGTGGAGAGATCTCCCATGCTCATGGATTGGTAGAATCAACATAGTAAAAATGTCGATACTCCCCAAAGTAATCTACATGTTTAATGCAATTCCCATCAAAATTCCAATGACATTCATTAAAGAGATTGAAAAATCTACTGTGAAATTTATATGGAAACACAAGAGGCCACGAATAGCCAAGGCAATACTCAGTCAAAAGAACAATGCAGGAGGTATCACAATACCTGACTTCAAACTATATTACAAAGCAATAACAATAAAAACAGCATGGTACTGGCACAAAAACAGACATGAAGACCAGTGGAACAGAATAGAGGATCCAGATATGAAGCCACACAACTATGAGCAACTTATCTTTGACAAAGGAGCTAAAAATATACGATGGAGAAATAGCAGCCTCTTCAACAAAAACTGCTCGGAAAACTGGTTAGCAGTCTGCAAAAAACTGAAACTAGATCCATGTATATCACCCTATACCAAGATTAACTCAAAATGGATCAAGGATCTTAATATCAGACCCCAAACTCTTAAGTTGATACAAGAAAGAGTAGGAAATACTCTGGAGTTAGTAGGTATAGGTAAGAACTTTCTCAATGAAACCCCAGCAGCACAGCAACTAAGAGATAGCATAGATAAATGGGACCTCATAAAACTAAAAAGCTTCTGTTCATCAAAAGAAATGGTCTCTAAACTGAAGAGAACACCCACAGAGTGGGAGAAAATATTTGCCAACTATACATCAAAGGACTGATAACCAGAATATACAGGGAACTTAAAAAACTAAATTCTCCCAAAACTAATGAACCAATAAAGAAATGGGCAGGTGAACTAAACAGAACTTTCTCAAAAGAAGAAATTCAAATGGCCAGAAAACACATGAAAAAATGCTCACCATCTCTAGCAATAAAGGAAATGCAAATTAAAACCACGCTAAGATTCCACCTCACCCCTGTTAGAATAGCCATCATCAGCAACACCACCAACAACAGGTGTTGGCGAGGATGCGGGGAAAAAGGAACCCTCTTACACTGTTGGTGGGAATGTAGACTAGTACAACCACTCTGGAAAAAAATTTGGAGGCTACTTAAAAAGCTGGACATCGATCTACCATTTGATCCAGCTATACCACTCTTGGGGATATACCCAAAAGACTGTTACTCCAGAGGCACCTGCACATCCATGTTTATTGCGGCACTATTCACAATAGCCAAGTTATGGAAACAGCCAAGATGCCCCAGCACTGACGAATGGATTAAGAAAATGTGGTATCTATACACAATGGAATTTTATGCAGCCATGAAGAAGAACGAAATGTTATCATTCGCTGGTAAATGGATGGAATTGGAGAACATCATTCTGAGTGAGGTTAGCCTGGCTCAAAAGACCAAAAATCGTATGTTCTCCCTCATATGTGGACATTAGATCAAGGGCAAACACAACAAGGGGATTGGACTATGAGCACATGAAAAAAGCGAGAGCACACAAGGGAGGGGTGAGGATAGGTAAGACACCTAAAAAACTAGCTAGCATTTGTTGCCCTTAATGCAGAGAAACTAAAGCAGATACCTTAAAGCAACTGAGGCCAATAGGAAAAGGGGAACAGGTACTAGAGAAAAGGTTAGATCAAAAAGAATTAACCTAGAAGGTAACACCCACGCACAGGAAATCAATGTGAGTCAATGTCCTGTATAGCTATCCTTATCTCAACCAGCAAAAACCCTTGTTCCTTCCTATTATTGCTTATTCTCTCTCTACAACAAAATTAGAAATAAGGGCAAAATAGTTTCTGCTGGGTATTGAGGGGGTTGGGGGGAGAGGGAGGGGGTGGAGTGGGTGGTAAGGGAGGGGGTGGGGGCAGGGGGGAGAAATGAACCAAGCCTTGTATGCACATATGAATAATAAAAGAAAAATGAAAAAAAAAAAAACACTGCATCTACCAGGTGGGGACCAAGCCTTCAACACATGAGCCTTTTAGAGGACATTTCATATTGCAACCATAACCTGTACCTTTGGTGTTCAAAACAGAACTGCCATGAAAGTTATTTTTAAATCCCACTAGCAATCAACAGTCTTTGCTTAGGGCCCTAGCAGAATGCGTGTGAAAATATTTTATTGGAACCTCCCAAAAAAACCTTTCCCATGGAGTAGCAGAATACTCAGCCTCCTTTGATGGGAACTAAACAGAGCTGAGATCATTTCTTGGGCGTCACCATCATACGATGTTCTATATGACTTCCTCAATGCTGTGACAGGACCTCTGTTTTTATATTGCCTGACAGATGTAAAGTTTTAACTTCAATATAAAGGTTACAGCATAAATTCCACACGCCTTTGTAAGTTCTATGACATGGTAAATAAAGTGAAAAACCAGCATCTACACATATGGTAGAAAAGTGTCCTATCAATTTTCATCAGCAGATGAAGAGTAACATACCAAGCATGTGCAAACATGTAATATTAGAGCTTTCCAACTCAAAAAAATACTAAGCTTTTTCTCAAACGAACAACGATCGTATTCCTCGGAGGGCTGTGAATATGTAGAGTTTGAAGGTTTTATGTCCAACTCTTCTCAAAGTTATTTGAGGGCAGAAAAAGGTCACCCAAAATTTTTTTTAAATCATTTTATAGAAAAACAGCTGAACTCTAACATTCTCCAGCTATGAAATGGGAAGAAATCTGCCCTGTTTAAACTCAAGCAGCACAATTCTTCAAGAACATTTTTGTGCTGGAATGTTTTCTTGCATTCGAAGTACTGTTATTTATTAAGACTACCATTTAAGACTACCACTTCCCATGACAAATAAAACTAAGAAAAAAATTTTTGCTGAAATTTGGGTTTGTACCAGGTAAGAGAGAAAATAGAACTTTAAAATCTCCTGACCTTGTTAATACATTTACCACTTGAGTCACACACTCAGCCTTTTTTTTTTTTTTTTTTTTTTCTTGCTTTAGTTTGTTTCAGATAGCATCTTGTGCTTTGCCAGGGCCAGTTTCTGACCTTGATCCTCCTATCTCCACCTCCCAAGTGGCTGGGATTACAGGTATACACCACCACACCACATTGGGCCCCAAAATTTACGTTTCCTACCAGTCTCTATGTATATACCTAAACTAAGAGTAAAATTTAAACAAAGCTGAAAGATCATTTTAAAAACCTAATTAAGGCTCATCCTATTCTCATACATTTTGACATTAGTCTTCTGTTCCTCAGCACTTCTGCGTTTGCAAAGTGCTTAAGCCTTCAGGGACTGGGGGTGTTGTGGCTCAAGTGGTAGAGTACCTTCCTGTCCAACACAAGACCCACTTCCAATACCACCAAAAATCAAACAAACAACAAAAAAGGTGGAAGCCTTTGTTTTTTTCTTTTATTCCATTATTGACAGAGCTAGGCATTGAACCCAAAGCCTCATACATGCTAGACAAGAGCTCTACCACTGAGTTACACCCCAGCCTTCCAAGTCTTTTTTAAGGTTTAGCTGTACCTTGTGATAACAATCTCAAAACATATGATACACTTGCTTATTCTTTCTTTCTTTTTTTTTCTGGACACAGTATCACTACTTAGCCCTGTTTGTCCTGGATCTCACTATGTAGCTCTGACTGGCCTTGACCTTATAATCTTCCTGCCTCAGCCTTCCGAGTGTTTTGGGATTACAGGCCACCACACCCAGCTATGCTTACTCGTTTTGTAATGAGCTTTCTGGACAACACACAGATTTTCACTGACTATATTGAGCACCTACATTTATACCAATATCCATATATTGTTATATATATTATTGAATATGCATTTAGTATATTATTGAAGGTTTTATGGGCTTCAGGGAGAAACTGGAATGATGTCCTTAAATTATTTGCCAATAAAATTCAATGGGAGTCAGGCACCAGTGGCTCACACCTGTAATCCTAGCTACTCAGGAGGCAGAGATCAGGAGGATTGAGGTTTGAAGCCAGCCCAGGCACATAGTTCTCAAGACCCTATCTCAAAAATACCTAACACAAAAAGGGCTGGTGGAGTGGCTCAAGGTGTAGGCCCTGAGTTTAAGCCCTGGTACTGCAAAGAAGAAAAAAAAAAATCAATGGGGTGGGCTAGAAGCATGATCCAAGTGGTAGAGCACCTACCTAGCAATCACAAGGCCCTGAGTTCAAACTCCAGTACAAAAAAAAAAAAGAAAAAATATCAACGGGGAACATTTTTTAATGGTTAACATGGGGTTGCAGCTCAGTGGTAGAGCACTTCCTAGCATGTGTGAGGCCCTGGATTCAATCCAGCAACACAAAAGAAAAACAAAACAAAAAATTATTCTGTCTCTCCTAAAAGAAGTCATAGCCAGGCTCCTGGCACTCCAGAGGCTGAGGCAGGAGTATCTCAAGTGCAAGGTCAGCCTGAACCACATAGTAAGACCCTGCCTCAAAATAAACAAGGGCTGGAGGTGTAGCTAAGTACTAGAGGCTCATGTAGCATACACAAGGCCCTGGGTTCAATCCCCAGCCCATCGGAAAGTCATCCTTTAAACGCTTCTCCATTCAATAGGTGAACTAGGAAGAACAAGGGACATCAAACAGTAAGAAGCTCTGAAAAGCTGCAGCACACAAGGATGGAGGGCAGGTGGGGATGAGGAGGGAGGAAAGAATGCTAGCATGTACAGCCTGGGGAGAAAAGAGAATTCCAGACCACCTTATGCTAAATCGTTTAAATTGTATGCTGGCGGTGACAAAGGCAAGACATCCAAACTTGCATTTGAGAAAGATAATTCTCAGGGTGAGCTGGAGGATGAATTATAAAGGAAACAGCTTGAGCCTGGAAACCCCATCACAAAGTTGTGGCAATGATGATCTCCTACCTTCCCCTTCCTTTTCCAGCTAAAAGCTTCAGGACGGCTTTCACCTTCCAGTACAAAGCCTAGCATCACATTGTGACAACTCCCGCTGTGGACTGACCTTGACTAGTCATTGGCTGTTCCTGAAGCTTGGACCACCACCCCATCTTCGGTGGACAGAATCTTTCCTTTACTTTCTCTCAAATAAACCAAAATTTACTCCTGCCCCCATCATGGAAGGACTTCCTTACAGTGGACGTGGGCCTTGTCTCTGCATACAATAGTATACAAATGGGGACAAAGAAGACATGAGTTCCCATCAGGAGAACCAGATCTAGAAAGTATCAGGGAAGCATGAAGCCACAGAAAGAATGCACCAGCCCAGGGAAGTGCAGAAAAAAAGAAGGAAAGAGGTTTAAAAAGTTAACGGAGGGAATGGAACCAGCAAGGTATAAAACAAATGAAGAGCCTTCCAACATACCTACTGCTATCTGGGATGACCAACAGGACAGCGACAGGTGTGAATATCCCAGAACTACTCCCAACAGGCTGGCCACTCATGAAATCCAAAATTCAGCTGCTTGATTCCACGTTCTTTGGGCATCCAAGGTCAATCCATCTTTCACGCTAGATGCTGGTGGCTCACATCTGTAATCCTAGCTAGTTGGGAGGCTAAGATCTGGAGGATCGAAATCTAAGGCCAGCCTGGGCAAATAGTTTGAGAGACCCCCATCTCCAAAAATAACCAGAGCAAAATGGACTGCATGTGTGGCTCAAGTGGTAGAGCCTCTGCTTCACAAGATCAAAGCCCTGAATTCAAACCCCTGTCCTACCCCCCACAAAAAAAAAAGATGAAAATTCTTTTATGTCAGTACAAATTGGTACAATCTGTAAAAAGTTTGACAATGTCTATTAAATTTTAAGCCTGTGTTGGAGCAATCAAATCTTCTTACAGGTTTGTCTCCTAAACATATTAGCACGTTTGTGCAGTTAGTTTAAGAAGGATTAGCCAAACAAATGATGCTACTTCTAACCATGAAGTACAAAGCAACCAGAGTCTTCTTAGAAGGTAGAGGGGGTTCTAGTGTGAGAAAGATATACCTAACATGTGCCATTAAGTGGGGGGAAAAGGAAAGAAATGCATATGCTACCATTTGCATAAGAAAAAAATAATGCATAAATTTGTTAGGCCAGGCATGGTAGTGGCACACACCTGTAATCTCAGCACTTGGGAGGTTGGGGCAGGAGGTTAGAGAGTTTAAGGGTTACATAACAAGATAGCAAGATCCCGTCTCAAAAAGCAAACAACAGCTAGGCACTGGTGGATCATGCCTATAATCCGAGCTACTCAGGAGACAGAGATCAGGAGGATTGAGGTTTGAAGCCAGCCAGGGCAAATAGTTTGTGAGGCCCTATCTCGAAAATACCTAACATAAAAAGGGGCTGGTGGAGTGGCTCAAGGTGTAGGCCCTGAGTTCAAGCTCTGGTACCACAAAAAAAAAAAAAGCAAACAACAGTGGGGTGAGATGACTCACATCTGTAATCTCAGCCACTCAGGAGATAGAGATCATGAGGATCACAGTTAGAGGCCAAACAGGACAAAAAGTGAGCAGTGACCCCATTTCAACCAATAAGCCACATGTGGTGGCTTGTGCCTGTTGTCTCAGCTACATGGGAAGTACAAGTAGGAAGACCGCAGCCCAAGGCTGGCCCCAGGCAAAAACTGTGAGACCCCAGTCAAAAAAGCAAAAACGGGCTATGAGTATGGCTCAAGTGATATAGTGCCTGCCTATATGAGAGGCCCTGAGTTCAAATCCCAGTACCACCAAAACCAAAAATAAACAAACAAACAAACAAAAAATCTACCACCACCAAAAAAAACGCAAAACTTACTACTTGATAAAAATGCTTAAAAGATCTCTTGTCAAAGGAGCTAAAAATATACGATGGAGAAATAGCAGCCTCTTCAACAAAAACTGCTGGGAAAACTGGTTAGCAGTCTGCAAAAAACTGAAACTAGATCCATGTATATCACCCTATACCAAGATTAACTCAAAATGGATCAAGGATCTTAATATCAGACCCCAAACTCTTAAGTTGATACAAGAAAGAGTAGGAAATACTCTGGAGTTAGGTATAGGTAAGAACTTTCTCAATGAAACCCCAGCAGCACAGCAACTAAGAGATAGCATAGATAAATGGGACCTCATAAAACTAAAAAGCTTCTGTTCATCAAAAGAAATGGTCTCTAAACTGAAGAGAACACCCACAGAGTGGGAGAAAATATTTGCCAACTATACATCAGACAAAGGACTGATAACCAGAATATACAGGGAACTTAAAAAACTAAATTCTCCCAAAACTAATGAACCAATAAAGAAATGGGCAGGTGAACTAAACAGAACTTTCTCAAAAGAAGAAATTCAAATGGCCAGAAAACACATGAAAAAATGCTCACCATCTCTAGCAATAAAGGAAATGCAAATTAAAACCACACTAAGATTCCACCTCACCCCTGTTAGAATAGCCATCATCAGCAACACCACCAACAACAGGTGTTGGCGAGGATGCGGGGAAAAAGGAACCCTCTTACACTGTTGGTGGGAATGTAGACTAGTACAACCACTCTGGAAAAAAATTTGGAGGCTACTTAAAAAGCTGGACATCGATCTACCATTTGATCCAGCAATACCACTCTTGGGGATATACCCAAAAGACTGTTACTCCAGAGGCACCTGCACATCCATGTTTATTGCGGCACTATTCACAATAGCCAAGTTATGGAAACAGCCAAGATGCCCCAGCACTGACGAATGGATTAAGAAAATGTGGTATCTATACACAATGGAATTTTATGCAGCCATGAAGAAGAACGAAATGTTATCATTCGCTGGTAAATGGATGGAATTGGAGAACATCATTCTGAGTGAGGTTAGCCTGGCTCAAAAGACCAAAAATCGTATGTTCTCCCTCATATGTGGACATTAGATCAAGGGCAAACACAACAAGGGGATTGGACTATGAGCACATGATAAAAGCGAGAGCACACAAGGGAGGGGTGAGGATAGGTAAGACACCTAAAAAACTAGCTAGCATTTGTTGCCCTTAATGCAGAGAAACTAAAGCAGATACCTTAAAGCAACTGAGGCCAATAGGAAAAGGGGACCAGGAACTAGAGAAAAGGTTAGATTAAAAAGAATTAACCTAGAAGGTAACACCCACACACAGGAAATCAATGTGAGTCAATGCCCTGTATAGCTATCCTTATCTCAACCAGCAAAACCCCTTGCTCCTTCCTATTATTGCTTATACTCTCTCTACAACAAAATTAGAGATAAGGGCAAAATAGTTTCTGCTGGGTATTGAGGGGGGGAGCGGGAGGGGGTGGAGTGGGTGGTAAGGGAGGGGGTGGAGTGGGTGGTAAGGGAGGGGGTGGGGGCAGGGGGGAGAAATAAACCAAGCCTTGTATGCACATATGAATAATAAAAGAAAAATGAAAAAAAAAAAAAAGATCTCTTGTCAAATACTCAAGAAATTAACAGCAGGACCTGAATAACTAGGAAACTGAGGAAGAAAAGATGCTTATTTTTCATCGAGCACCCTTCATATTTTTTAAATTTCATACCATTTATATGCAATACCTATTCAAAAAAATAGGTTTTTTAGGCTAAGAAGTTAGCCAAGTGGTAGAGCTCTTGCCTAGGACACACAAAGCCTAGGGTTCAATCCCCAGCACTGCAAAAACCAGAAAAAAAATAGTTGTTTTAAAAGATGGACAATTACAAATAGATTTTGTTTTGTTTACTTTTGGTGCTGGTGATAAAACCCAGGGTTTTACACATGCTAAGTATGCACTCTACTACTGAGGTATACCCCAGACAAGAATTTTTTTAAAAGCAAGAAAACATGTAGAAACTAGATGAAGAAAAAATTTTTATTAAAATGACACACATCTCCATCCTCTGTACTGCGGAAATCTGTTGTTCCTCTCATTACCACCAAGAATAGCAAGGGGAAGAGGACGCTGACCTTTTTCCTGGTCACACCCTACCCTGTGTCTTGATCTCACTGGACACTCAAGTTCAGCTCTAAGTCTCGCCTCCTACATATGCTATACATCTCTGTGGAAAGTATCAACAGTCACAGTCCTAATAAGCCTGTCATTTCCTTCCAAGTCTGCCTGCCCCAGACTTAGGGCTGTTTTCCAAACTCTGTTTACTAAGAGCACAAATGTGGAGGTCTTTCTTTCTTCCAGACATAACCAAAAACATTGATGCATGTGCCCCAGCTACCTCCAAGGCCCCAGGACACTCAACACTTTGAAGCTACGAATGATTTCTGTCTACTGCCTTTTGTCTCTGTCTGTTGCTTGCCTTTCCCAGAGAACTGTCACTATTGGAAAATCTCTGTGTTGCAGCCAAGTCACAAATCAAAGCCTTCAACTCTTGTCTTAATCTAATATTCATAGTTTTTGGCAGCATAAGGCTTTCTAGGGGATCCACTGGGTGTCTTGTCCTAGAGGACAAGAAGTAGGGGAAGAACATGGGGTCAATCAAACCCACCTGCCAAGTAACTCTGTGGCTGTGGATTTGCACACTCATTTCGAGGATCCTTACTCACTTGCTACTTCTGCAATGAATGTCTTCTCCATTGTAATCACCCACAATGATGCATATTTCCTACTTAAAACTTTCCTCCTTCTCCTCCTCCTTCTCCTCCTCTTCTTCCTGTGCTGGCGATTGAACTCAAGGTAAGTGCCCTGCCACTTGAGCCATACCCCCATCCCTTTTTGCTTTAGCTTGTTTTTCAGATAGGGTCTTGTACTTTTGCTCAAGCCAGTCTCAGACCAAGTTCCTCCTATCTATGCCCCCCAAGTAGCTGGGATTACAGACATGTACCACCACGCCTGGCCCAACACTTCTCTTCTTGAACTGCAACTTCAAGGACCATCTCAGAGAGTTTCAATAAGTTCTCTGACTTTGAAGGCTCATTCAATCAAAGTAGCCTATGCAAATTAATTTGTTAGCAAAACTTGGTTGAGTGTGGAAGTCCTAAGAAAGATGTCCTCCTGGCTCGGGTCTACAGTGATGCCTGAATCCCATAGGTGGTAAGATGCTGCCCAGAGGGCAAAATTGCTCTGGACAAGACCCTAAAACATAACCCAGAAATCAGTCACCTGATGTCAACCAATGCTCCACCCACAGAGTTTATTCCTTGGCATAATAATTAAACCCAAATGACTCAAAATACCACCTCAATATCTCTGGGGATTCTGGAGAAAAACATTTCTACTCAACTCTTATTCCAATGTCCTGCTTCTGTTGAATTCACAATCCTTCTCTCATGTCATCCTGGGCAGCTTTTTCCACCCCCAAAATGTTGTTTTCAAAGCACCCTTCCTTTTTATTCTTATCCTTCAAACTTTCTAGATCCAGTTTCTCTGCCCTAGCTACTTTTGATTTCATAGGACCATTTACCCATGGGCCTGATCATTTTTTCACTCTCTATCACTCCACCCACATTCTCACTCCTTCTTCTCACGTTCTGAGGAAATCCAACACTGGTTAGAACCCTGTGGGCATATGACAGCACATAACACCATGCCAGTTGCTACCATTTTAACTTAATAACCACATAGCCCAAATAGGGACTTAATACTCCCAGATGATTCTACTAAATATCTTCCCAAAGTTACTTTGCCAGTCTTTGAAAGGACTATTCTATACCTTCTGCTCTGTACTCACGCCTCCAACTCTCCTGCCCGCTTCCTCTCACTGGATAACTTTACCAAAGGCTTTGATGAACATATGGATGCAATCCTAAAGGATGTTCACAAACTATTTCATCTATATCATAGGATAAAGAAAATAAATAATTACATCACTATTGTTCAGTACCAAGATTTTCCACGTAGGATAGAAGAGCTTACGCCCATAAGCCTAGTTACTCAGGAGGCAGAGATCAGGAGAATTGAGGTTCAAAGCCAGCCATGGGCCAATAGTTCCAGAGACCCTATCTTGAAAAAAATCTATTACAAAAAGGGGCTGGTGAAGTGACTCAAGGTGTAGGCCCTGAGTTCAAGCCCAATATGGCAAAAAAAACAAATAAATAAATAAAAAGATAGACACATAATATTTTTAAAAAAAAATAGATAAACCAGGCAGTGGTGGTTTAAGCCTGTAATCCTAACTACTCAGGAGGCAGAAATCAGTAGGAAGCCAGCCCAACTTCTCAACACCCTGTCTTAAAAATACCCAACACAAAACAGGACTTATGGAGTGGCTCAAATAAATGCTAGAACACCTACTTAGCAAGTGTGAGGCCCTGAGTTCAAATCCCAGTATTGCAAAAAAAAAAAAAAAGAAATAGATAAATATCCTGGACTTGTTAAATTTGAGGTGGAAATATTAATGTGAACTTTATTCTTAAGTGTATCTGTGTCTACCAATCTCTTAGCTCTAAGCACTCAAAGGACCTAGAAATGATCTTTTTTGGAGGGACAGGGGGAAAGGGAAGATGATTGTGGCAAACTTTTAGAAGCAATCTTAAACCAATGGCAATGAGCACATGTTCCAGATTTTGTGTTCTAAAGACCACCTCCAGGGCTCCTTGGAGAAAGAGCCAATCCAAGTCAAAGGCAGGAAATGCACATTGAGGCTGGCTTGAGTGCTACCCTGTGGAGTGTGCCTGATAGGCTTTCTTAGCTAAAGAAGCTGCCTACACATGTGTAGGTTATTACATCAATTATACCTTGATGGAGTTTTGGGTTTGGTTTGGGGAGTTGTTTATTTTTGCTTTTCTTAGTTAGGAAGAGTTAGTAAGTAGGAGAGGAAGGAGAACTGTGTAACTCACCAGTTCTGTTTTTTTTTTAGCCCCAGGCATTGAACCCAGGGCTACACACATGCTAAGCATTCTACCACTGAGCTACTCCCAGCCCAAAGCAGTTTTTTTGTTTGTTTGGGTTTGGGTTTGGGTTTTGCAATGCATTTTTGTGTGGGCTTGAAGCAAGGGCCTCATATATGCTAGGCAAGTGTTCTGCCACTTGAGCCATGCCCTCAGCCCTTTTTGATTTTTGTTTTGTTTTGGAAACAGGATCTCACTAAATTTACCTGGGATGGCCTCAGATTCATTATCATCCTGCCTCCATCTCCTGTGTAGCTAAGATTATAGGCATGCGCTATAATACTCAACTCCCAAGCAGTTCTTAAAGTATGGTCTGAAAATCTTTTCAGAACTATAATACCCTTTTGGTAGATCTGCAAGTTCAAAGCTATTATATAGTATTAATAAAATACCATTTGACTTTGCACTATTTACTAATACTGTAAGGGTGTACTACTGGTATACAAACAAAGACAGGTAAAACGCTGGCCCCTCAACCTAAATCAAGACAGTGGCACTAGCTGGTGGAGTGGTTAAAGCAGGAAAGCACCTGCCAAGCAAGCACAGGTCTTGAGTTCAAGCCCCAGTACTGCCAAAAAAAGGAAAAAGACAGTGACACCAAAGTGAGCTGGTGTCAGTTAGTCTTCATTATCAAGCAGTAAAAAGAAAGAGAAAGAGTTGGGGGGGTATAGCAAAAAAAAAAGCCATTTTTGTTGAAAATCATTAATTTTGTGGTTGTTTTGAGCCAAGGTCTCTCTGTTAGCCCAGTCTGGCCTCAAACTCTCCATCCTTCTGTCTCAGCCCCAAATCATTTTCCCCTCCCATGGGACTGGGGTTTGAACTCAAGGCTTCCACTTGCTTTGCAAGGCAGGCTCTCTGTTGCTTGAGCCACACCTCCAGTCCATTTTGCTCTGGTTATTTTGAAGATGGAGTCTCCTGAACTATTTTCTCAAACTGCCCTTGAACTGCAATCTTCCTGATCTCAGCCTCTCAAATAGCTAGGATTACAGGCGTGAGCCACCAAGCCTGGCTCCAAATCATTAATTTTTAAATAACCCTAACTATACACATTCTTAATACGCTTAATACTCCATAAAGAAATAGGAACTCTCTTAGATCTAAAACAAATGCAGTAATATTATTAGACTTGGGTCACACGCTAAGGGGAGAACACATACAGGAGGAATGGGGACAAGTAGGAAACCCAAAACTTGAAAGTGTTTGATGTCCCCACTGCAGAGGAACTAATACAGAAACCTTAAAATGACAGAGGTCAATATGGGAAGGTGACCAGGAAGTAGTGAAGAGGTCAGGTAGAGATGAATCAATTCAGGTTCTAACACACTTGTGCATGGAAGCAATGCTAGGAATCTCTCTGTATAGTTATCCTTATCTCAACAAGCAAAAATGCTATGTCTTTCTTATTATTGCTTATGTGTTTTCTTCAACAAAATTGGAGAAAAGGGCAGAACAGGTTCTGCCTGGAAGCGAGGGGGGTGGGGGGAAGAGGGAGGAGGCG
The DNA here is from genome assembly GCF_047511655.1 of Castor canadensis. Taxonomy (NCBI): domain Eukaryota; kingdom Metazoa; phylum Chordata; class Mammalia; order Rodentia; family Castoridae; genus Castor; species Castor canadensis. Next base: position 75,617,772 of record NC_133400.1, on the reverse strand, counting down.
GGAGGCAGGGGAGAGAAATGACCCAAACAAAATACACACATATGAGTAAATGAATAAAGAAAAAAAAAAAAGGAAATAGGAAGTCTCATAAAGCACTTCTTTTCTTCTGTGGTGGTGAGGATTGAACCCAGAGCCTTGCACATGGTAGGCAAGTGCTCTAGCATTGAGTCCCACCCCACCCTACCCATATAAAGCTTTTATGCTGCACACCCAGCTACTGTGGTTGCCCCAAAGAATAGCACTGGTGCCTCACCTGAGTTCTGAGCTGAGCCAGCAGCAGTTCATAGAGCACCATTTGTACATGAAAGGACAACCGATGAAGATACTAACATTATATTCAGGTATTTGACATATTGTCTCAGACTTAAATGAAGTGAACCCACTGCTTCAAGGAAAACAGCTGACAGTGTTGATTTCCAGTGATAAAATTTGAGCTTTCAAACAAATATTAGAATTTTTGAAAGCTTAAGTATGCTGTTGTGAGTTGTTAAGCTCACAAGTATTGGGAAAATGTTAACTTCTTAAATATTTTTCCCAATACTTAAGAATTTTCTGATGAAGGCTGGAGTTTTAGTTCAATGGTAAAGTGCTTGCCTAGCGTACATAAGGTGTGCATTTGATTCCTAGCACTGAAAAAAAAGGGAAAAAAAATCTAATGAGCTCAATGGTGATAAATAACAAACATAATTATTTTAATAGCATACAATGAAATGTGTCAACCTTTGGAAGATCTGCATAGTTTGGTGACCCAATATTTCCCACATGATCAGTACATGAAGTTACATAATTATATATGTGGAAAAGATCCATCAGAGAGGCACAGTGGTACATGCCTGTAATCCCAGCACTGGGAGACTAAGGCAGGAACATCTCAAGTTCAAGGGGAACCTGGGTTCTATATAACCAGCCGAGGCTGCGGGTGTGACTCAAGTGATAGAGTACCTGTCTATCAAGCTTAAGACCCTGAGTTCAATACCTAGTATGAAAAAAAAAAAATTACAGCAGGCTCTGGGTTCAATTCCCACACTAAAAAAAAAAAAAAAAGAATAACATCTATGATATGATTTTCTAAAAAGCCTACTCAAGTACGCTCCCATTTTCCAGTCTCATGTCACATGGGGTTGGATTTTCTTCAACTACTTCAACCAAAATAACATATCGCAACATAGTGAATGCAGAAGCAAATAGGAGAATCCAGTGTCCTCTAATTAGTCCAGAGATATTAAGGGCATTTTGGAAAAATATAAAGCAGCACCATTCTTCTCACTTAATCCTTTTTGTTTGTGAAAACAGTTATTTCCATAAGATATGTTATTTGCCGTTATAGAATTTGTTATTGTTATTCTTACAGTTTTTCTGTTTTAATTTCTAATATAGTAAATATAGACAAATAGAATCCACAAAATAAAATCTCAATGATTTTTAAAAGCAAAAAAGTGACCCTGGAGACCAAGTTGGAGAATTGCTGGTTTCAGTGAGCAGAAAAAGTCACTTTTGAATGGATCTGCTTTTTATTCAGGAAAAAATCAATGCATGACCATTCTTAGTCATGTGAATCCATAAGGGACAGGCACCTACAGCTCGGGTCGACAGGGGCAGAGGACCTTTTCTGACCTAACAAAGTCTGTCCCTCAAAGCGTGGTATACAGAGGTGGTCCTTGGGAATACGTCTGCATGGGGACAGAAGCACCCTGTGAAGAAGCAATCAAACCCTGGCCCCTTCTCTTTGAGGATCCGTGTCCTTGCAACCACTCTGAGGGCTGGAGAACCAGTGGGGGCAAAAGACATCAAAGACTCCAAAGGGGGGAACTCACCAGGAGACAGAGAAGAATGCTGAACAGGTGACCCAGGGCCTACAAGGCCACAGAGGAGGAGTAGCTCCTACAGAGTGTGAAATTGGGGATGCTAGACCTCTCTGATCCACTCCTTTGTCCTAGTGGTAAGGTCTTGGGCATAATGAGTGCACATAAATGGGAACAATTCCTTGGGAACCCACATGTGGGCTTCTGCAGAGATCTGGACTAGCAAGGACATTGTTCCACCCTTGAAGCCAGATTTGGGCTCGGCCATTCTTCAGTAGTGATGCTACAGAATAGCAGCCCAAACCAGAGACCACTGAGGGACTGGTTCAATCCTACAGCTCTTCTCTGCTTGATGTTTGATAGCCAAACTGATTCCTATTATTATTATTATTGGAAAACTGGAAGAAGATGGAAAGCTTCAGAAGAGAGATTGTGGTCTTCATGTAAATGTGAGGCCTCAATAGAGTGATAGAAAAGATAAAAACTGAGGGTGTTCCTAGTGCTAGAGCATATGCCTAGCATGCATGAGACTCTGGGTGCCACTCCCTACAGAAATACATACATGCATGCATGCATGCATACATGCATACATACATAAAAGAGATGTTTAAAATGTGTTTGTATTTCTGTAGTAAGCCAACAAACAGCAGCAGTAGTGCAGAATGCTGTGTTAGGCAGCTGTGTTAGTGACTTTCCTCATCCCTGTGACCAAATACCTTACAGAAACAATTTATGGGAGGGAGGATTTAATTTGGCTCATAGCTTCAGTGTGCTCGATCCATGGTTGCTTCCTTGTGGTGAGGCGGAGCATCACATGGCAGGAGCAGATGGCTTAGAACTGTGTAACTCCTGGCAGCCAGGAAGTAGAGAGAGAAGAAGGGATTAGGCATCTGGTGTAATCCTCCGAGACATGCCCCAGTGACCTACTTCCTCCAGCTAGGCTCCCCAAAACAGCACCTCCAGCTGGGGACCAAGCATTCAAACCATAAGCCTGCAGGGTGCATTTCATACTCAAATGGTATCAGCAGCAGAAAACAAGATGCAATCCCTGGTCTCAAAGAGCTTACAGCTGCTAAAAAGAAACAAGTAAACAGGCACTGACGTATTGTACTGATGATTCTATGCCAGGATTAAGGGCCTAGTGCTATGAGAACTGACAGAGAGGTATCCAACCAAGTGGATACCTCTAAAGTGGATACAGGCTGGATTCCCAAGTGACATGAATCTGGACATCTATTGCTAGACGGCAAAACAAACAACCCCTAGATGTCCGTGGTTTGACACAATATATACTTACATTTTGGTTCAGTTCTGGCAGATTTCTCAGTGCATCCTCCAGAGGTGTCTCAGGGACCCAAGCAGCCTCTTCCTTGTGCCTATACCAGTTTACAGCTTCAAAGTAGCAGCATCCAACTGACATATGGGGAGGGGTGGGCCAGGAATGGTAGGAAAGTCTCATCAGACACTTCATATGGACCTGCAAGTCACACACATGACTGTCACTTACATTCTAATCTCTAGAGCTAGCCACTTAGCCCCATCCAGACTCAAAAGAGAAGGGTGATGTAGGTTGTCTGGGTCCCAGGAAGAAAATGAAATGATTGGGTGAATACATAGCATTCATTCTGCCACACAGAGGAAACAATCTTTTTTTTTTTTTTTTGGCAGTACTAGGGATCGAATTCAGGGCCTTGTGCTTGCCAGGCAAGCACTCCACCACTTGAGCCACACTTCCAGCCCTTTCTGTCCTGGCCTGAGACTGTGATCCTCTTACTTCTGTTCCCCTCATAGCTGGCATCACAGCTTTATTTCTTGAGATGGGCAGGCATCCTACTGACTTTTTCTCTGGGTTGGCCTTGAGCTTCTATTTTCCTTCTCTCTACCTTCCAAGTAACTGGGATTACAGGCATATACCACCTCACCCAGCAGAAGTGATTTCTAAGTTAAAAGATGAGAAGGATGAATGGAAGGTGAAGATAGCAGAGCATTTCATATGTTGTTGGGTTTTTTTTTTTTGGGGGGGGTGTTGGCTGTTCTGGGGATAGAACCCAGGGCCTCATGTACATGCTATGTAACCACTCTTCTACTGAGCTCCACCCCTATCCCTTGAGCATTTTGAATAGAGAGCACTGAACATTGAAAGCTCCAGAAATGAAAGAGAGTGGAGGGAAGGGACTGTTGGGGGAAGTTGTGAAAAGCCATAAGACTGAAAAGGCAACAAGGGCTCAATCCTAGACAGCCTGTGCAGCATGAAAGTTAAACTGGACTTTGATGCTAAGATCCACCCAGAGTTTCAAATAAGGGAGGGCCATGATCATATTTGTTCCTCTGAAAGATCCTTCTGGCTGCAGCATGTAGAGTGCTCTGGCAACAGATGAGACGAAATGGAAGCCAGGCAGGAAGCTGTTGCAACAATCCAGAAGAGAAACGCTGACCCAAGGCTGCTGTAATGGATATGATGAAGAACAGAGGTCTTTCAGAAAGAACTGGAGTTGCCAGACCTGATGGCACATTTCTGTAATCCCAGCACACAGAAGGTGAAGGCAGGAGGATAACACGTTCGAGGCCAAGTCTAGGGATGTAGCTTAGTAGCAGAGCTCTTGCCTAGCATGAGCAAGGCCCTGGGTTCTACCCCCAGCATTGGAGAGAGAGAGAGAAAGAAATGAAGGAAGGGAGGGAGGGAGGGAGGGAGGAGGGAGGACAGAAGGAAGGAAGGAAGGAAGGAAGATAGATGAGTAATAGCTGAGCATATTTGATGACTGTTTAAATGAGGAGTGGGGAGATAAGGGTGAGAGAGAAGGCAAAGATTGTGCCAATCACTGAGATAGAACTTAAAAAAGAAAGAAAGAGCAGTTTTAAGGGGACATATGATAAGCTTGTGGAGCAGCCAAGTGAAGCCAGAAGGGGTTTGGAAAAACTGGGCCTAAAGACAGATCTTCCCTGGAGAGGAAAGATGTGATCATCAATACAGAGATGATGTCGAGACTGTAACTGTGGATTATCCAGGGAGAGCGTGAAGAGCAAGAATAGAAACCGTGCTATGCAAAGTGTTCAACTTTCCTCTCCTCAGTTACAGGAGGCCTGGTTGGAGCATACGCTGGAGTCTGTGGTGTAAATACTCCCACCAATTCAAGCTACCAGCTTGTCATTGCTGAGAATGGAGTTGTGAAGAGATGCACCCAAATGGCTCTTGTGAGTTGCTGTGAGCTGGCTCCCACACAGAAGAGAGTCCCACATATAATCCTAGCCTGAGCAGTAAAAGAATGGACAGAACAAAAGAAATCCTGAAAGAAGATCCCATTGTAGGAATCAGAGAGAGAAAGAATAAGGAGGAAACAGTCAGTTCACATTCCTCCTCCCCAGAAATCAAATAAAACTATCCAAGAAGTCATTGGTATCCTTGATAAGATCAATTTTAGTAGACTAGCAGGAATACAAGACAGATGACAACGGTGCTACAAGGAAATGTGAAATCATATATTGGAAACCACAGATGTAGATAATTCTTAGACACCGAGAATAGTAGGCCTGAAGTCTATTTTTCCAGCAGAAAATCAAGTTGAACCAATTTTCAAAACCATACGAGCACTATCTCATACTCCCGTCCATTCTGCTCACACATAAACACAAATTCTACTAGAAATCTAGTCTGCCTACATTTCTGTACTTCTGTGCCTCTCACAGTAGACCTCAAACAAAGTGGTGCCACTTTCTCAGGAGGCTTGGGAAAGCCTCTGTATGTGCTGAGCACTGAATTGTGCTGTTGTCAACTTGGTTAACTATAGTTCCGGGAATCCTCTTCCTTGTGAGTTCTAAGTAAGAATTGGCCAAAAAAAAAAAAGGAACTTGAGTGCAATTTGGAAGGCAGAAGGGAAGCACAGCTCAGCCATTATCCTCAGGAGGTCCCCAGTCAGGAACGGTGGGCACACTCAGAAGTGCTTGATGGCAGTGGGTCATCATCCTCTCACCCTGCATTACTCATTTTCCCAACCATCGGCCCTAAGACCAACAGACCAGACCCCAGGCAGACCACTGGGTGTGTGTGGCTGTGTGTGTGGGTGTGGGTGTCAGACCCAAGTGCCCACAGCTTCCCAAAGCCCTGTCTGGGAGCTCTCCCTTTGGACTGCCTGTGGAGGGCCTGAGTAGTGGCTGGCCTCTCAGATTTCTCTGCAGCTTCAGCTCAGTCTACCCACTCCAGAGCCTCGGACAGACCTTTGATTTCCTACATTTTTGTAATGGCTCTGATTCTTCATTTCCCTACTGCTCCTGACAGCTCTGTTTCCCTAACTGATACAATTGTTGGTACTGGAAGTAAAGTGCAACCAGAGGAACAAAATCTAAAATATGTGACTTTGGTTTGAAGACTGGGTAGAGGGTGGAAAAGCAACAAAGAAAACATTAAGAAAGCTGGAAAAATAGAGCAAATTATTATTTGTTGGGCATGGTGGCATATAGCTGTAATCCCATCATTCAGTAGGCAGAGGCAGAAAGATTGCAAGATTGATGCCAGCCTGAGCTACATAGGGAGACACTAGCTCAAAAAAAAAAAAAAAATCAGTAGAGGCTATTATTGCAGGCTAGAAATTATGATCTGTGGTATACAGCATATACAACAGGGAACTGCCACCTGAGGTGATGTAGAGGGCAGAAAAGATAGCTGATGAGTTCTTTTATTGAGCTATAGTAAGTTCCACGCAGAATGGTGAAAGTACCAGTTGGGTCATCCCAGCTGAAGCAGTAAAGTACTTCAAGGGAGGAAGGCTGTGGAAGAAACTGGCTAGGAAACCAGTTAAACATGAGTAAGTCCAAGAGCTCTACTGTACAACATGGTGACTACAATTAATAACAATATGTTACATTCTTGACAGTTGCTAAGCTTGACTTTAAAGTGTTCTCACCACAAAAAAGTACACATGAGGCAATGTATGTGTTAATATGCATTCCAAAAAGTATGCTTATTTCAAAATAATGCATTTTTATATGACATAGAGTCTGGCTTCTTTATCCATGGATTCTGAACCCTCAGAATAAACCAAGTGTACATCAAAAATATTCAAAAAATAGGACTAGAGACATGACTCAAGTGATAGAGTGTCTGCCTACCAAGCAAGAGTCCCTGCATTCAAACCCTAGTACAGTCACACACATACACACAAAAATTAACAAAGCAAATTGCATCCGTACTGAACATCTACAGAGTTCAGTCTATAGATTTTTTTATCATTATACCCTAAACAATACAGTATAGCACCTATTTATTTAGCTTTTACATTATGTTAGGTATTAAAAGTAATCTAGAGATTACTTTTAAAGTGTACAACAGAAGCCCAGCATGGGGGCATGTGCCTGTGGTCCCAGCCACTCAGGAAGCTGAGACAGGAGGATTACATGAGCCCAGAAATTCTAGGTCAGTCTGGCAACACAGAGAGACCCTGTCTTACAATTTAAAACAAAAAAGGGGGAGCTGACAGAGTAGCTCAAATGGTAGAGCTCCTACCTAGCAAGTATGAAGCCCTGAGTTCAAACCTCACTACCACCAAAAAACAAAACAAAAGCTAGGGGCATGGCTCAAGTGGTAGAGAACCTGCCTAGCAAGTGCAAAGCCCTGAGTTCAAACCCCACTACCACACACACACACACACACACACACACACACACACACAAAGACTGTGTGAGAAGACAATCATAAGGTTACATACAAATACTATACCAATGCAAGAGAATCATGAGCTAGAGGCCAGCCTGGGCTACACAGCAAAACACTGACTCAAAAAATCAGTCAGACACTGTCTCTCTCTGAGAGAGAGAGAAAGAGAATAAGTCTGGTGCAATAATCAGCATAAGAGTTTTTAAGGCTCTTGGAATGTGGTAAGCATATTTCACGTGTGGGAAGAATATAAATAATTTGTAGCCAGAACAGACTCTGATAAACTCAAAAAAAAAAATGGCCACAAGTTCTTCTCAGTGCTGCAAGCATGCTCCATTACTACATGACTTTACACTTCTCCTAGGAAGGATCCAAGGTCCATTTTCTACTCTGAGCCTGAGCTTGGCCATCTGACTGCTTTGGCCAACAGGGCATTTGCATGAGCAATGTAGGCAGAAGCCTGGAAATGCCCTCCACTGAGGCTTGTTTCTGCAGTGGTTGGAGTACTGTAGGCACCAAGTAAAGATGCCCAGTCAGCATCCTAGGAGATGAGTGGCCCCTGGAGAGAGACCAAGCTATCCAGAGAGGCCATGGTAGACCATTGATCCTGGTCCCTCTGGCTCAGACTAGAAGACTCACATCTCACCCAGAGAATCGTGAGAAATAACTAATGGTTTTTGTTTAAGCCTCTGAGTTTTGGATGATTTGTTACTCAGTAAAAGCCAACTGAAGTAGAGGGGTTTTACAGCTGTCACAGTGACCGGGGAATGTTGCTGGCATTTAGTTGCTGGAGGAGAGGTTTGTTAACCATACAGCATTGCACATAGGCAATCCTGCCTAATGAAGTATCCCAGTCACCTGCCAGCAGTGTCCCCACTGAAGACCACAAGGACAATGCCTTAGTGTGTCACTCTAGGGAAAGAGAAGAGCTAAAATCATGAAAATTCAGATTGACTTATCTACATCACATGAAATATTTCACGGATTCTACACAATCGTCTTCTATAAATAGCTCCACTTAACAGTAAGAAAACTGGGACTCTTGGGGCTGAAGATGTAGCTCAGTAGTAGAACACTCACATAGCATGCCCTGAGGTACTGGGTTCAAGTCCCAGCATCAGGGAAAAAAAAACCCTGAGATTCAGAGAGGTAACTTGTTTGTCTCATTTCACATAACTGATAATTGGCAGCACCAGGATTTAAACCCATTTCTCAAACATCATTTTGGAGAAACTTTTCTGATCATCTATTCCTAAGGTGGAGTCCATACCCACTGCCATCACTCATCTCTATTTGAATTAGCAATCGTTTGTTTTTGTTAGAAGCCCTCTACCACAATGGAAGTCACATACAAGCAGAGATTTTGTGGGATTTATTCACCACTGCATCTCCAATGCCTAGAACAGTGTTGGGACATTAACAAACAAAACCCTTAGTAAATTGTTAAATGAATGAAGTGAGTGAATGAATAGCTTTCCACTAAGTCTGGATGCCCAGTTCTGGTGCAGGCTGGTTTCTCCCAGCCTCCTGTTCTCAGCTCATTTCTCCTCTTCAGTGGCTCTGATCAAGGTGACCCAAGTCTGAGACCTCTGACTTATGGCTGAAGGGACTTCAAAAGTCTTTGCATACAATCCCTTTATCTCCCAAATAAGAAAAATGATCCCTGCACTCCAGAGGCAGGAGAATTTAAGTTCAAGGTTAGCCTGGGCTATATAGCAAGACCATGTCTTAAAAAGAAAAAACAGGCATGTTGACATTCTCCTCAGGGATTTTCCTTGTCAAGCTACACGTTGGTCTCTACACTTCTGTTGCTTTCATAGACCTGTTTACTCATCTTTCAAATATGGATAAAATAATCACTCTGTCAGCCTCTTCGAGTTGCTCTGTGGATGATTTAAAATAATACAGCTTCCTTAAATCTTGCCAACTTCAGAGATGAAAAGCAATTGTCAAAATAATAATCACAGATAGTAAATGTGGGCCTGTAGTGGCTTCACATATGCTAACAGGATATTTAAAAAGCAAAAACTCTTTAATTTGGCCGTAGTCCAGACTCTCGCTGTATCTCCAAACTAACGCTCAACTTGAGATGATAACTATAGTTACAGACAAGTACGGTTGTCTAAATTGCTGTATAGCCAGCCATCCCAAAGCGTAGTGGCAGAAAGCAAGAATGATGTGATTTCTTGTGATTCTGCCATACAGGTGGTTCTTCTGCTGATTGTGCAGGGCGATACTCAGCTGGTAGGGGCCTGGCCTCTACCTCCTTAAGATTCTTCTCCTAGACTCCTTTGTAGCATGTCCAAGACAGCAAAGGTGGAAGCTACCAATTTTTGTGGGGGTTTGGTTTTGTTTTGCTTTTGTGGTACTGGGTTTGAACTCGGGGCCTCACACTTGCTAAGCAGGTTCTCTATCATTTGAGCCACACCTTCAGCCCTCACAGAGCTTCTTGAGGCCTCAATTTCAGCACTTGTACCCCATTTCTGTTACATCCCATTAGTCAAAGCCAGTCTCAAGATAAGCTTCCATTCCAGGGGTGGAGAATAGATCTACTCCTGAATGGGAGAATCAACAAAATTACATTGCAGAAAGGCTGTGCATTCTGGAACAGGAGGGACCTGTGGCCATTAAAACAATTGTTGGGCATTTTATTATTTTTATAGAACAGACTAAAATAAACATAACTAATGATATAATTCAGATTTTAGGGTCAGGCATGGTGGAACACAGCTGTAGTCCAGCTACTCAGAAAGTTGAGGCAGGATGATTGCTTCAGCCTTGTTCAAGGCCAGCCTGGGCAACACAGATGTGGCCTCAAAAACAAAACAAGGGATCATATCTATAATCCCAGCTACTTGGGAAGTAGAGATCAGAAAGCTCGAGGTTCAAGGTCAGCCTAGACAAAAAGTTAGTGAGATACCATCCCAATGAATAAGCCAGGCACAGTGGCTTGCTCCTGTTATCCTAGGGACTCAGACCATAAGTAAAGCGGTTTGTGGTCTAAGCCCACTGGGCAAAAAAACTTCAAGAACCTATCCAAAATTTACTAAAGTAAAAAGGGCTGTGGGTGTGGCTCAAGTGGTAGAGTACCTGCCTAGCAAGTATAAGGCCCTGAATACCACCAAAACCAAAAAAAAAAACAAGAAGTTGGTGATGTAGCCAGTGTTAGAGCACTGGCCTAGCATGCTACAGGGCCTGGGTTGGATCCCAAGCACTGCAAATAATACTAACAACATCAACAATTGTTCTGATTTCTAAAGCATGAAGAAATAAACAAAGCTATTCTCAAGTTATAAGACTGTTATAAAAATCTACAATGTTTATGTTTTCTTTTCTCCTGCATGTACACACCAGGATTAATCTCCCTCAGTACAGGCCACTCAGGGCCACGGCAATACTATTTTCACGGTGAGATTGTAGCTTGGCAGTTACCTACTAATTCCTACTAATGTTGGCCTCTTGCCACCTAGAATATTAAGTCCCCTGAGACACGCTGTCAAAGGCAACACTCCTGGAACCAACTATTGCGTTTTTGTCCACGCTTGTTGGGAAGAGCAAGACTCCCACAGGGCAAAGCAATCTCTTTTGGATGGAGCAGGGAAAAAACAGGAAGAACTGGACTCTGACAGGCAACTTCTGGTAAAGTCCATACAACTACTTTGAAGGAGCCAGGTAGGCGTTAACTTTAAATGGGGATTTTTTGGTTTTGCTATTGTGATTGTTCTACGATGATTTTTTGATGTTGTAAGAACTGAAAAAAAAAAAAAACAACTAAATTTATTCTGAGGAATATACCCCAATTTTTTCGTTTGGTAAGTAAAAGAAATGCAAACTGCTTTCTTTATCTACTTCTAACAATTTGTAAAAGAAAAACAAGTTTGGGTCAGATCTTGAGAAACAAGAAAATAGCATTTATTTTTACATGCCCTGAAAATACTGGTATCTGCCATTACAAACAAAAGAGACTGAAAAATCTAATGACAGCAAGATGAATCCAAAATAAGAAAACAATTTAAGTAAGTAAGCTTTCTGAATTATCCATACATACTTCTAAAGTTGAATTACCATCCATACCAGAACATTACCTATGAGATTTTATGATTTTTCTGTTTGGTACTATTAACTTAGCTAGTAACATTTATTACAAAGAAATAAAACAAAGCACATAAAATACAAACTGATGCCAGGATACTAAGTTTACAAATTTGCTGTTCAAAAGAATAACAGAAAACAAGTTTCCAATTACCATGACAAATTAAAAATATAAAGTTATTTTAATTTTCCTATTGAGTCTAATATTCTATTTCTCATAGTAATTTTTAAGTTCTTTAAATGTATAATTATTTCACAAAAGATATCAAGTATTTTCATAGATATCAATTTATTTTATTTCATTTGTGAAAAATAAGTATGTTTCTATACATAAATCTACATGTGCTTTGTGAACTGAATGTATCTGAAACCCTCCCATATTTAATAAGTTATGAATTTTAGGGTGACATGTATATTTTTCTCATACTTATCATTATATTGGGCATACATGTACACCTTCAGTGAAGTTTTCTTTCTTTTACAACTGTTGTTTAGACTTTTACTTTTAAGCTTTTGGATAGTGTATTCTGTCTGATACATTACTTCTTCTAAGAACTTCTCCCCAGAGAACTATAAAATCTGCAATAAGAAGGAAGTATGGGGCAAGTGAGTTAAAAAAAAAAAAAAGCTCAGGAAAGAATCCTTGTGAAAGATTGCACACAATTGAGTATTTCATATTTTAAGTTACTCTTACCATGTTATCTCTAAACAGCCTTGCCTTAGGGTTTCATCCATCCTGATGACCTTAATTAGACTTGGTCCAGATTTCTGAGGACTGTAAAATTAGGAAACTTTCATTAAAAAAAATTAAAAGCCCCTGGATGGTTTCCCAAAGCATATTGAGCATTACTTAAGACTTTATTGTTCCAGCTAGGTAGACATATCATATCTACAGCTCTAGCCAGGTCTGAAAGAGTTCTGTGACTGATGCCTAATGGAACCAATTTTCACTCTGGCAGAACAAATTCAAGTTCTAATACTAACTTGAATTCGTTTCCTTTGGATGCTAGGAATCAGATCTTTTTAGAGGAAATTGTATCAGTCCCTCTGCCTATTAAGTGATAGTCCATTTATTTCATCTAAATAGCTAGTGACTAGTGTCAAATCGAAAACAGAAAACAAACAATTTTTTAATTACAGAATTTGCTCTATTCTTTTTTTTAGCCTTCTTTCCCTCTTTTCCTTGATGGCCTCAATTTTCTACAAACTTTATCCATCTCAACTGTGGACCACTGACCTTCCTTAAACAGGAACAAATGGTCCAGTGTATTCTCTCACCTCCACTAACATTCATATCACAGTCACAGGCCATTAACTGTGGTTCACAGTTTTATTACCTTCATCTGATGAACACTGATGTACTTGCATGTCTTCCTCTACATTGGAAACAAAAATAATAATTTAGATAGAATTCTTAAAGTTAGCATGCTTGTCCATAGCTTCATTGTTCCTTGTGTTCATTCATCACATCTTGCCTGCCATTCAAATCCCTCCTTCCTTTCTGACATTTTATTAAAGTCATTACAAGAAGCGATACCTTGGCCAATTCTAAGATATGGTCAACCAGGAATCATATTTTCAGTACTTCAAATTCTATTGTACTTTCAAACCTCTGAAACAAATACAATATTCTTGTATTTTTCCTAAAATGGAATTTCATGTAGACAATGGTGTGTTAGAAAAGATGGTGCTTATCAAATAATTTTGGCATTGCCCCTTTTGATAACTACAATGCCCTGAGAAAACCAACATCAGTTTTCCTTCTGTCAGAACAAATTAAAGTACATGTTGTAGTGTTATGTATCTACATTTGGGAGAGGAAAAATAAAATCACTGGAAAGAACAAAAAAAACCGATACCCACATTCATCTAGTTTCACTAAAATAGCTCTTGGTGATACTTTAAAAATAAATAAATAACAATCACACATTATTTTACAAAACCACTCAAGGGATTCTTGTATTGTTTTAGGTTTTTTTCTCCAAAAATCAGATTTAATTAAAACTTAACAAAAACCCCCACATAAGTAATTGCACATTTCCTACTTTTCCAACCTTTAGCAGGCATTACTTTAGTAATTTGAACAACATTAATTTAAGTTGTTGGAGGTACAGTGAAGTGAATAAGCTAGCACTAGTCAGTCATTTTCAACTAATATGAAGTAGTTTTGCCAAAACATGACTGCAAGTGGGAAGCCATCATTCTGAACATTTGGAAAAACTATACCTCACTTTTCAATATCTTTTGATATTTTGATACAAAATACTGCTTAAACAGCTCAATACTATTTTCTAATTTATCACAAAGAAATAAATTCAGAGCAATGATGGTCATTTCATTGGTTTACCAAAGATCTTTGACAAACTACACATACAGAGACCAAGGTGTGTCCTCCACAGTGTCCCCAACCTCAATGAAAACTTAAAACATGGGCCCAGATTGGAAAATCATAAATTGAAGATTGATTTTTAAAAGTTTATGAATGGCATTGCCATGTGTAAGTTCATATGTGACAAGGCAAGAAAGTCAGAGAGGAAAGTGGGAGATAGTTGCAGTTACATAAAGGAAGTTATCTCTCTTGGGAGATTTATTAATAGAAAGTGAAGAAAGAATTCAGGACTCCTTCCTCACTGGTGATAATTACAGTTCTAGAGGAAAAAACAGCCATCATGTATAATTTACTATAAAACCTCTTGTCTTAGAAATAGACTCTAGAAAGATTACAAACACTGCTGTATACACATTTTCTCTTCTAAAATTTTTTAAGTCAAAATGAGTTGAGCCGGTGAGAAAGAACCTTCTAAAAACTTCACTCAACCCAACCAACACTTTAACAAAGTGAACTAATGAGTAGTATCACTCAACTTCACACACATGCTCCAAGACTGACCGCCTGTCTACATTTTGATTTTGAGAGAAAGTGTCCAGCTTTCAAAGAACAAAGAAGTGAAGACTTCTCCATCTTTCCTTCCCTTCCTTCCTTTCCACAATTTGACCGCGCAGTTTTCCTTTTTCAAATACAAGTCTTTCTCTAGTCTTTTCCTTTACCTTCCTTCCTTTTCCATCTTCATGACCACAAGTTTGACGAAAAAAAAAAATATTTCCCATCTTAGTACAGGAAGATGGGAAGGAGACAACCACTATCCCACCTGACCCCACCGTACACCACCCTACTCCTCACTGCTCTGCAGTCTTCTCTGCCGGTTCCCTGAGGGGCTGAGCAACCCCAGCAGGACACGCGCTTAATTGAGTTTGCCTGGGCAGTTCTGGAGGCAATGTAGCAACTTGGGTTTTTTTCCCTAGGGATAACTGAAATTAGAAACACGTCTGCGAGTGTTTCTTCTGGTCTGCCCCCAGGACTCCGGAGTCCCTGGATTTGAGACTTCAACCTGTACCCTTTCGGTTCCGAATCTGCCATTAACTCTCTATGCGTTCAGAATCCCAACACCCAAACGCTCACGTCTGTCCTTCAGACCAAGCGAGAAAGCTGGGGATCTGGCTCGCCCAAGGTTTACGGGGTACCCTTGGAGAGGCGGGACCCGCGCACAGAGAAGCCCGGCCTAAGCGCAATGAAGGGGACGCAGTCTGGGCAGCCCTTCGCGGGGGAGACGCTGCTGCGAGCGCAAATCAATTTCCCTTGTTGCCGGAAAGCAGGCTTTCCTTTGAGAAGGAAAAACCTGAGGAAAGAAAGTCTACCCGCGCGTTTGTTTTGCTTTTTCGTCTATTTGCTTCTCAATTAAAAAGTGGCTGCCTAGGCGACAGGTCTGCGGTTTTCACAGTGTAAAACGGATTAGAGGGAAAGCTCCTGCCCTTCTCGATTTCGCTTGCGGTTTGCAACCCCGGGGCGGATCTGACCCTGCGGCACCTGCCCGGGCGAGCTTCCCCCACAGCTGCCTAACCCGTGGACTTGGCTTCCCATTCTATTGTATGTGCCCGCCCCCCCGCCCCCCAATCTCTCAGCCCCTGCTTGGCTGGGCGGAGCCGCGGCGGCCAGCGGGGGAGGGAAGTTCCCACGGTGCGGGGGAGCAGTGCGCCCAGCATCCGCAGCCCGCCTCCCTTCCGGGCACCCTTGCGCTGCGCTCTGCTCCGCCGCTCTGAGTCCGGGGGGTGCGGGAGTCCCGGGGCCGCCTGGAGCCGCACTCTCCTGGACAAGGAGGAGGAAAGTGCCAAAAGAATTTACTGCGGAGGGCTCTGGAGCCTCGGTTAGCTTGCTCCTTTCTTGCTCAGTTGCTCGTAGGTTTTTCAATCCTGGAGTTCCTCGGTGACTTGTTTCCAAGAGGTGATGAGTTCACTTGTACATGCCATTAGGTTAAAGAAAAAATTAAAAATAAAAAAAAATGGTTTTCTTCGATCTCCTCCACCTTCCCTGGTCTCACCAAATAAAGCATCCCGACGAGAGTACGATGCAGCTGGGGCGCGGGAGGTGAACGTGGAGAGGATCCCCTGTGGGCCCACTGCTGGTCTCCAACCTCAAACACCCGCACCTGCTCACGAGTTTGCGGGGTGTGAGCACTGGAGGGAATGCCCCGATCCCCCAGTTTCATCCTTGAACTCTTAGATCCAAAAAACCCATGCATGCACTGGTCAGCCCTTCGGCGACCCTTAGCTGCTGGCCTTCTTTTAATAAACGAAAGTAAAAGTTTGCTTCCCTGTTACAGAAATGTCGGTCTGGTCTTGTCGCCCTGACGCGGAATGTACGCATCCTCTTATACCCGCAGGGAATTATCAATAGTGACTGTGGAGATGGAGAACACAGGGCATCTGAGGACGAGGTCTGGCAAGTAGTATGACCAAGAGATCAGGAAGTAGCAGCAGGGATCTGCAGAGTCAGACCGTTCTGGTTCAGGCCCGCGTGGCGAGGGAGACTTGCAGCGGGTGGACTAAGGGCAACAGAGCAGCGGACCCAGAGAGCACGGTGGGGAAAGAGGCGGGTTCCACCTTAAGAGCCCAGGCGGCGCGGCGGCTGCGGAGGCTCCCTGCACCTGCAGGGGGCGCTGCTGCCCCGCAGTTCCGCCCGCGCCGCCGCGGGAACTGGGACCGCAGTCCCCGGAGGGGGTGGGGACGCTGGGGGAGGAAGGGCGCGAGTGCAGCGGTTAGGTAAGGAACCCGAGCCCTCCCGGATTTAGAAGCGGCCTCAGTGAGGCGTTTGCTGGAGGGAGCTTTCCATCATTCGGCCGCGGGAGGAAATGTGCGGAGGCGCCCTCCCCTGCCCCCACCTCCTGCCTTCCTGCCTCCCTCCACCTCCGTTCCCCGACCCGGGCCGTGCTTCCCAGCCCCTTTGTTCTCGAGCTTGGGAGCTGCAGGGTGGGGGTTCCCCTGGGAAGAGGTCCCCCTGCGCCACTCGGAGGGGAAGAACACGGTCGCCTCACTTCTCCTTCCTTCCCCCCCCCGGTCCCCCCCCCAGAGGCGTCCCCTGCACCCACCTCCCCTTCTCTCGCGTCCCGGTTCTTCCTTTCGCACCCGAACTCCCGTAGCTCCTGACTCCCACTCCCAAGCCAGCACCGCCGGCATTCCCGCTTCCTTTTTCCCACTTCGCCACCTCCGAGGTCTCCAGGAAGAGGGTGGGAGAGGCAAACCAAGGGATGGAGAAACCACATCGCCTTCCGGGCTCAGAGCATCCCCAAGGACCTTTTTAAATCCCCGACCTCTGGGACCCGCCGCAGAGCCAGGGCTTTCCTGGAGCCGCCGCAGGACGCAGGGGTCGCCCCAGAGGCGGGGTCGCCCTGGTCGGTGGCGTGGGGCTCACGGGCAACCAGGCGCGGCGCGGCCTCACGGTTGGGACCTCAAGACCCCCAGTTGGAGAGTAGGGGACACTGGGAAGGCTTGATTGCAAATGAACACCCTCTTCTTCCCCTGCCCCAGCCCCACCGCACCCTCAGCGGCGCCACCCGCGTCGCCTCTCAGCCGCGCGCGACCCCGAGGGCTCCCGCGATTGTGTCTTGCAGAGTACAGTTACAATTGTGTTCAGCTTAACTTTCCACTCGGACGAAGGCGGCGCGGAATGAAGTGAAGGGCCGGGGCTGGGGGCGGGGAGGGGACGCTGGGGCGGGAAAGTGAGCAGAGAGGTGGGAGGACGTGGCCAGGCGGTGGTATGTTGAAGGGACCCGGGTTCGAGTTCACGAGGTGGGATTGCTGGTCCAAGCTCATGCTCTAGGCCCAACAGCCGCCGCCCTCGGCGTTCTCAGCACTGTGAACGCACCTCTGCAGAGTGCCATCCGTGCACCCCGCAGCCTGCAGGCTCTCGACTTTGGAGGGGGCTCAGCTCAAGCGGGGTCACAAAGTAGGTGTCCCCCAGAAGTGGCGGGCAGGGCCTGGGCCGTCCGCTCCAGGCTGCCTGGAGCACTCACGGGCCTTTGGAGTGACCCTGGTCCTCACTGACTGGTCTAAAGGCGCGCTAGCAGTTCTCTCGACAGCTAATTCCCGGGGACACACCCCGTCCCCACCCCCGTGAGCTGGCGGCCAGCTCGGGATGCCAGGCGGCCAGACGGGCGCCCTGCCAAATTCCGCGTTCCTCTCCAGGAGACGGGGAATTGCATCCCAGGCTCGGGAAAGCCCGCACTTCGGGCTTGGGACTCACTTGCAAAGCCCCCCAAGGCGCCAGGGACGCCTCTGCAGGTTGAATTCCTGCTCCGTATCACTTCAATTTTAATTAATCTTTTAAAACACCGCTGTCACGTCGCTTGCAGAAAATTAATCAAACTTGAATCCTTGTTGCATAGCAAGAATTTCGATCCGAGTCTTTTAAAAAGGACTTGACTTTGCAAAGTCACGTCTTTTACAGTTCCCTCATTCCCCCTTTAGCAAGGGAAATATTGCAAAAGTCAAGACATGTTTGTTTGCCTCTTTCTATCTTCAAAATGAAACTTTGCTTATTTCTGATCTTTATTTTCCTGTCTTTGAACAAAAAAATGAGATAAATTGCCTACCTTTGTTAATTCAAACTATAATTACTTTGAATGATCTTTGTTTAAGAGCCCAGATAAACTAAGATAATCTTAATTTTAATGTGACACGACCCCTATTTTTCCTTGTGAATAATGAGAATAAAGAAGTCATTAATTAATACCAAGATATCTCCATAGAAGATGGTATCTGGTCCAGCTAAGACGCTGAAACATCAGTTGTATTAGTAATTGATACTGTATAATTGAACATGAAGATAGTCGTCTATTTTTAACCTCAAAGCTCAGAGTTTATTTGGTGATTACTGAGCTCCTAATAATTAATTTTAGTTCTTTCTTGCTGCAAAAATAATTCTTATGACTCCCAGTTCCCATGCAACAGAGTCTTCTCATTAAAATCTACCCCTCGAAATGATTGTGTGGCTATATGTGCAGCACCTCTTTCAATTCCTTTGTTTATAACAAATCTCTATTTTCACATCTTCCTGTTACATTCCCTTTGTTGTAATTTACCTACTAAAAAACATGAGACTATAACTGTACCTTCTACCACAGCTTGCTTTGTGGGTTTTTTCCTGTGGGCAGTTTGTTCTATTTGATACATAATACTTAAGACTTTCCGTTTTTGACGTTTCTAAGAATTGAGGACGAGCTCCACTGAAGAATCAGAATTTTTGTACAATGAAGTTGCCATAGATTGGACTCCCTCCTAACCCACAGCACACGTGATGTCACACTTTTGTGTTGTTAAAACAGACTTGCAAAAACACACTCCCTTTTTCCAACACAAGTTGAAGATCAGCTCTCACAATTTTCTGGGTTACATTTAATGCTGATACAACTTTTGACATTAGAAAAAAATTCCTCTCCCGAGTAATAGGTAAGTCTTCCAAATAATAATGGAAATTTAGACTCTAGCTTTAAGATATTTGGCTATTTCTTACCATCAATTTTCTGATGACCCTCACTTTTCAACTAGTGGAGGTGGATTATGATGTTTTTCTCATTTATATAAGAAAAATTCCCTACTTATTTCTCCAGTAAGGTAGCTCCCAAAATATGTATGAAATGTTTTATATCACACGAATATTCTTAGTGCCTACCCTACTATACTTATGCGTTTTACTGCATTATAGCGCTGTTCCTAAAGTGTTGAAAAGTATATCAGTTTTCCACTTTTATTTCCCCTTAAAACTTTAGATCAATATATGATCAAGTAGTTCGCTCTTGGATTTTATATTTTCCCACTATAATTTAGACTGAAATGGGATTAAAACAGGATCTAGAGTTCTAATCTTGGCTGATGTTTTGGTGTATTCACCGTAATGAGTCCTGTTCCCTGGGGTCGTGAAGCTCCCAAATGTCAATCAAGCAAACTGATTCAGAAATGCCATTGTTCGACTCCCACGTCACTCGCCTTCCTCTCATTTTATTTAACAATACCGGAGTTCTCTGATCAGTCATTCGGAATATGAGGCATTATCTGGGGAAAATTCACAAAGTGTCTTGATCTTTCTTTGGGAGACACTGTTAAGGGGCTTCCGCAAAGCAGAAAGTGCTTGTATATATTTCTGCCTTTGGACCGCACTAGGGATCGACAGAACCAATGAATACCGCCTGAAAGAAAATCATACCGTAAATCCGTCAAAAATTAATTCGTCCAGTCGAATGTTACATTTCCATTTTCGCGTTGGAAGCACCCTGATTTGTCACCGGAGAAGTATCACGGGGTCTGGGTCCAGTTGACATGCCTCCACTCTCAGCCTTGTTTCACCCATTTAATAATACTAATGTGTTTACTTTACACTAGTTAACTAAGAATTTATTTAGGGGCGAGGAAACTCGAACCTTTTGCCTGGGGAGCTCTACCCAGTTCTCTCAGAGACGTCCGGAAGCCTCCCCAACTCGCTTTTCCCAGCCTCAAGCTTTGGTCATTCACGCCTCCTTCCCAGCTCCGGGACAATTCCCAAAGCCGAAGGTGTTGAACATGTTACTAGCTCCGAACAGTCCAAATTAATAATCAACCTGACTCGTGGAGGCCTTGAGCCTTCATCCTCATTCCCTGAAGGCACCCAGTGTGGAGCCCGGGTCCTGCGACGACTTTCCTTGGAGGGAGGCAGGCATTCAGGCACGGATGTCATGGGAAAAGCGATGGCTGGCGACTTTTGCCTACAGGGTTATGCAAGGAAGCAAGAACCAACCCTGCAGTTGTGGGTCCTCACATTGGAATTCATCCCAAAGCGCGACAGGAGCTCGCGCTGCGGGTGCTTGTGTTTGCAGCACACCTCTCCAAACGCACGGCCCGGTCCGCCCTGTGCGTCCTCCGCACAGACTTAGAACCCAGGTGACAAGAGAAGGCGGCGGAGATGGGGACAGGGGGGTGGAACCGCTCTCTGGAGGGACACAATCAATCACTTTAAAGTAAAGGGTTCAAAAGTTACCAGCTCCCCCTTCAGTGAAGAAAGGCAAAGCTTCCGGCGGCCTGCTTCACACTGCTCCCCGCGGGTTCCCAGCAGCCGGCAACCCCTAGGGTTCTCGGCCTCCGACTGCGGGAACCTCTTCCTCTGACCCCACGTTCCAGTCCGCTTGGCCAGGCGAGGTTTACGCAATTGGCAGGGGCAGTCTGGCTTCTGCGGGAGGACAGAACTCCACCCGCACCGAGCTCCCTGGCTGCCCGCACGGCCTGGGGCACGCGCTTTTCCCTTTCTCAGCAAGCGGGAAAGGCCTATTCGCCGAGCCAGCAGAGCGCAGGCGGCCAGGCAGCGCCGGGCTTCCGCGGAAACCCGAGCTCCCAGCAACCAGCTCTGGAAGGGGCGGGGGATATCCCAGCAAGCTGCCCCGAAGGCGGATCATGCGAATTCCTGAGAAAACCCCTTTAGAAGACGCCAAACCCTTGCAAAAGATGGGGCTCTGCCCCTCCCCCGTCCCTGCAGCCTGCCATCGTATTCCCTCCGCACCACCCAGCTCAGCGTTCACCAGCGACCTAGCCCCAGGCCTAGCCCCTCTCCTCTTCCCCACCCCACCCCCGCTCCTTAAGCTCCATCTCCTTCCTGACCTTTCTGAGGCCTGGGCTAGTGTAGCCAGGTTGCTGCAGAGGAAATGAAATTGTTCTGGAGATTACAGTGGGGCTTTTGGCCAGAAGTTTTTTTTCCCCCTCTTTTTCTCATGCTTCCATGTTAAGTGCAAACTTGTATCTCCCTTCACAAGAATAGGCAAATTTTCTCGCTTATTTGCAGTTTTGCAAAGTTCTACACACAGATCAGTGAACCTTAAGCACCCTTGTTCAGGCCCACATTGTGGGGTTTGTCAGGGTCTCTGGGCAGTGAACGTAATGACAGGTGAATCCAGCAGTCCCACGGGGAGCCCAACCTATCCCCAAGACTTACAATTGACCAGGGACCCAAAGGCTCCTCAGACACTTCAAGCAACAGGTACCTATTCTGGGGAAGGCCTTCAGGGTTCCAGAACGGAGGCCCTGGACTCAGAAACTACACCTCAGTGACCTCAGCCCCACCCCCTCGTCTTCACCCCAGGAGATTCCTTCTCTCTAAATTACCCCTCAGTCACACAAGAACAAGAATTTGCACTCTTCCACCTGCCCAGGCCTGGCTCCAGCTTCAGCAGGCCCTCACCCTGTAAGTCCACTGGTGCTTTCAACCTGCATGTTCTCTGACATGATTTAAAATAAAGATTAGAAGAGGAGACAAGAGAGAAAAAGAGGAGGAGGGAGATAGAGAATAAAAGATGGCTAAAAGATCAGCAAAATGGAGCAATTCCTTTCTTATCCAAGTGTGCCTTTAACTCAATCCCAGACTCAAGAAGAGAGACAACTGGTTTCAGTAACTAGCGTCTCAAGGTAACTTTTTGAGTGATAGTCCACCCCTGCACCTGACTGGACCCAACCTGAAGAGAGGAAGGAGCCATGTAGCTTAAGGGAGATAAACAGCTTTATAGGGCATAATAGCCTCCCTGTAGCCACTCATCACTCCAAGAAAGCCTGGGAGATTTGAGCTGCAGGAACCTAAGTGCTCTGCTGCACAACTAATCTCAGCCTTAACCTACCATGGTCAGGCCGAATTAGATTTCAAGAAATGGACAGGCTTAGGGTTCCTTCTCCTGCCTGGTCCATAGTAAGGAGATGCTCACACAGAAATATGGCTGAGCTCTAGAACCATGCAGCAAGTGGGAGCTAGTCGTCACTGTGATGGATAGAAGACTAGATGACTGATGGCACAAAAGGGAGAATATATGAGGAGAGAGAGGGGAAAGAGAGAGAGAGAGAGAATGAGAGAGAATGTTAGCTTTTGCCCAACACTACAGTCCAGACTGACTCAGACTTTCTAAGTCCATCCTCACTCGGCCACCAGGGTAAAATAGAAGTCGGCCTCTGGGTTATCAGGGGGAAGAAGGGTATGTGTGTGTGTGGGGGGGTGCCTATTCCAACCCCTAGCTAACACATAAAGAAGCCTGTAATAGGTAAGAAAAGATCTTGTAGAGGAAAGAGAATCCTGAGCAGTAGCCACAGCCCACAGTCAGTCTAAGGAACTCTTCCTCATTAAAGAAATCCTTTGTATGATGCTGCATTTCGTTCTCAGATTTGTAGCGGCCACACGGAAGGAGGAGGCAGCTGCAGTAGCTGCTGCTGCTGCTGTATGCAGGCATCCAGCAGTGTGTCCCTAGCAGCAGACTTGGTGTCCCCAGTGTGAAGAGCCCAGGCTTTGCCCATTAGGCTGTGACTGAAAACAATCCCCCTGCTCCAAGCAGCCTCCACAGTGACTACCCAAAATCCCTAAACAGATTCCTGGACAGGGGGAGAGAGAGGGAAAGAGAAGGAGAGAGAGAGAGAGAGAAAGAGAGAGAATGGTTCATAGTATGAATGTGTAAGAGCTGGATTTGGTAAGGAAAAGGAGCAAAAATCCCACCCAATTCCCATTAACAAAATCATGTGGTAGCAGGTATTGTGCCTATATGTTATGTATGATGTTTCATATGTCTGTCCCCAGAATAACACTTCAAAAATATCTCTCCCCTACATAGCACCAAAGGCTGTTTTCACCTCCCACTATTGTGATTTGGCTCTCTGTAAACTATATTGTGCATTTTCCCCTGGATTTTAATGAAAGAAGAATTGTGCAAAAGCCACTGCTTTGTCCCAGAGCTGAAACAAAGACTAATGCACAGGAAAGTCACAGCCTCTCCCAAACGTCCTCTTCTCTGATTTGGGAGAACGCTCCTAGAGTCACCAGCCCATAATTGTGCTTGATATTTAATCCTCCTTGGTACACAGCTCATCTTTCCACTGTGCAGAAGTACCATTGAGATATGACTAACCTTTAGGGTTATATCCCAAACTGGGAGCCCAGGGCTTACACTTGGATTGTCTGGGCCTCTTCTAACCTGAACAAAAAGGATTTGAAGAAAATCACATTTTTCCCCCTCACAACAAAGCATTCCTAATCACTTCAGCTTGTTGGTGAATTTTTATTCCTGTGTCCACTTGGGGTATTGAGATCGATCGCTGCAATATTTAATATATTACACTCCTAGGGTCATTGCTCTCCTAAGACCGAATTCTCTCCCCCTTACCCTCAACTCAGCCTGGCTTCTACCCTCCCACTCCCATCTGTCCAGGCTTTCTGTTTATCTGTCCACATAGCCCCTTTAATTCCCAGCCCAAGCAGGCAACTTCACCACGTTTATTCTGTTTTCTTCTAGTATGGAAAATTCTGAAAGCTCTAGGCAGCAGTGCACTTAAAAGGGAAAATGAGGAGCTCAGTAGATTGGAGAAAATTAACCTGCCACAAACAACCTCATTAAAGAACTGCCTACCAAGAGTTAAGAATTAATAGCAAAATGGATGGGGGAAAAAAAACAACAACAAAAAAACCTTGAGTGAAGAGACCTTAAACCTCTTTCCCTGAAAGGTGCATAATTTACAATCCTAACCTAACATTCAGTTTTATTTCCCTTTCCTTGTGACCTGTCCCATAACCTTGTAATCCACTGTGGGGGCATTTTCTCTTTGGTCCCTTTCTTCATTTTACACAACCATAGGTTTGCAAGTCCAAATACTTTCTGATATTTTTGGTTCAAAAATGCACTTAAATTGTTTGGAGCCTTTTAATTTAGAAAGACACTTTAAGAGACTCCTGGAATACCCTTTGGGAATTGTTAGATGATTTGAAGAGTGCCCTTAAAAGAATTGTGTTTGGATAGGAGAGGGGGTGGGGGAATAATGCAGAAAGAAGCATGAAAAACTAGAGTGAGGACATTGTGTAGATTTAGTGTCCTGATGGTGCTGAGGTTTATTTTGCACATGAAGTTCAAATTTAAGTAAAGCCCATGTATATGGGCTGTAAGTTGCTTTTCTAATGTTTTATTGGGCAGCGTATTCTATATTGGCATTTTATATGCATAATCTCATTTCAATGCAGAGCTGCATACTAAATCCTGGAGCAGGCAGATGAAATGCTATATGGATATTACACTCAATTTCATTGGCTTCAATGAGACTTTGCACATCGCAATTTCCATTGTAATGGCTTATCTTTGGCTAGAATTTTACACATTGACATGCTACTCCTTTGGCCAGGATCCTGAATGAAGAAACCGTGTCAATGGAACAGCCATAATGATTCCATTCACATTACAGCAGGTAACTAGGATCAATGGTCCTAACAGTATTTATAAGAGAGTTCCTGCTTTTCTCTTCCTCAGTACTGATTTTTTGCACTTTTTTTCTTGAAGGAGATCACATTTGAAATCAATCTTGGTTCAAAACAGAAAGAGATAGGCAGTTCACAATCAGGATGCTTCCAATTCATCTAGAAATCCTTCTGTTGTGTCAGGATCTTATATGTAGCCCTCATGTGTAGGATCAGATCTTATTTAGAGATTGATCCAAAGGAATTTTTAGCAATCCTATTAGCTCAAATCTACAAAATAAGTAATAAACATTTCCTTCCCATTTGAGTCCTACAAATACATTTCCTCCCATTTAGTTATAATGTTAAATTGCAAACAGTGAAATCTATTCGATAATACGAAATGTTGATATTTCAAGGAAAGATATTACAGGGGTAGTTTTTCTTTAAAAAAAAAAAGATGCGAAGAGTGTATAATTAATTTACTTTTAATTCTATGGCCCACAAAGATGTGAAAGGATTAAAAAAAACACAAGGACTTAAATGTATTTATTATATTCTTAAAATCATAGGAACAGCAAAGATAATTAGACAATTCAAATGTCAACCAAGCTCTTCCACTTAAAAATCTTTCTGATTTAGAAAAGAAAAAAGTATTACCTCTCGTTTCAAAATCAGGTAAGAACCAGTCTGGTGGTAGTGATGTACACACTTTTAATTCTCCATCATATATATTTAAGGTTGTTTAAGAAGTCTTTATTATTAACAGGAAAAAAAATTGGCTTTCTGAAGACCAATTTGCCACATGATGTATAACACTTGGAACAGAATTAAAAGCATCTCTGTACATTTGCATCTGGCAATGCGTTCCCTGTTAGAGCATAGCCATGTGTTTATGGAGTGGCGCTCTCCTGGTCTTGAGAAGCATGCTGTTTTTTATAGTCTAACCAGAATAGCTCAGCACATGCAGGACAAGAGGCTGGGAAGCCCTGGCCCCTCACCCCAGCAAGGAAGCCCAGGATCACTGCAGGCTCCCAGACTGCCTCGCTCAGCATTGGTTTAAGTCCAGTTCTTCCCCTCTTTCCGCCTCTGGAGAAAGGCTTACTAAATATTGGTATTTCCCTGTGTAGCCTTCACCTGGGTGTAAGGGTTAGGTAGCAGAAAGGGAAGAAGGGGAGAAGCTGAGAGGGTGGGAAAAGAGAAAAAAGGAAGATAAAAAGGAAAAGGGAAAAAGGTGAATAGTAAACAAACCTGTTCATGGCGATTCCTACTATATCAAGCAGGTTTAAATTCAAATGGGTGTAATAACCAGAGATCTGAAAGTGTAACCATCCACCTTTCTGCATATTTGGACCCAATGCAGAGGAAGAAAACTAATCTTTGACATTTGCCCTACTGACAAGGAGGGGGGGTTTAATTCATTTGAAGGGAGGAGGAAAAAAAGAGAAAGAGAGATGTAAGGAGGAATGAAGGTAAAATGCACCTTTATTTTTGGGAGATTCAAGAATCTAGGCCCTTTCAGGTTGTTTCAGACATTGAAATGCCTGCCTACTGATCAAGTATAGCCTTACTTTGTTTGTATATTGCATTATATTAACTTTCACAGGAAAAGGGCAGGATTGCTGCCTAAGCTCAGTGCAGTCCTCTCCATTCTGTTTTTCCTTCCCACTGCTCATCACTTATCACAAGTATTGTGTTTTTCCTAGTGCTAACCTAAAGTGATCTTAAAGAAGGCAAGTATTAACAATGGAAACTGTATTGCAACCTTAGGTACCCCTTCATGTACTTTTCTAATAGCCCTGTCTCCAGGAGAATTCTAAGTTTATTTGTGTTTTTTTTTTTTGGGGGGGGGTGGCTTGGGGAAGAGGGTCAGCAGCTACTCAAATGGTTTCCCTCTCTTCCTTCCATGCATCCAGGATGGGGAGGCCCTTTGGA
This sequence comes from Castor canadensis, assembly GCF_047511655.1. Lineage (NCBI taxonomy): Eukaryota > Metazoa > Chordata > Mammalia > Rodentia > Castoridae > Castor > Castor canadensis. The sequence goes on along the minus strand of NC_133400.1, from coordinate 75,590,750 downwards.
GACCTGTGAGCATTTGCTCTGTACTAGACTGCTGATATTTTAGGGTGTAAGTCTATTGGCTGCTAAGCTTTTTCCATCCAAAAAGGGTCAAACACAAACATATTGATGGCACTGATTAGATGAATATCTGGAACTTACTGGAGAGCTTCAAGACTGCTTGCATTCTCTCTCTCCTCTGTTTTCTGTCTTGTTCCAGTCATCTAAACCTCAAGGAAGACCCAGGGAACAGAAGCTAAGAAACAGGGAAACCCTAGCATTCTAGGTTGTTGGGTTGTTTTTCCTTGGTGTTCTTTTAGGCACACACACACACACACACACACACACACACACACACCTGCAGAAAGAAGGGTCTCCTAATTCTCTTTTAGAATCCATACATCTCTTCTTCCTTACATGCCCCTGAAGCAAGAGGACAATCACTGCCCTTCCCCCCAGTTAGACACCAGTCCTTGGAGCTATGGCCCCGGCTGCAAAAGAATGGAGAGCTAGATGTGCTATGACCCAAACAGCTCAGTTCTAGAGGAAGAAGTCCTGGGAAATACTTCTTCCTGGCTAGTAAAATACTATTCATTTGGACAAACGCTTACAGAGCACCCACTATGGCACTCTTAGGTGTTACAGTTAGGTCCTAGAAAAATAAAGACAAGGGGAATGGCAGCAATGCAAGTGTGAGGAGACCTGCGTGGAAGCCACTGACAATGGTTTTAACACCACACGTTTTGGGGTCGTGTTTTTCCTAGCAAACCGGAGTGATCTTTAGGGAAAGCCAAACACACAGGATGAAAACATCCTGTTTTGAGAAGCAGGAAGAATAGAAGCACAGCTATAGTCAGAGTGCATTAATCAGTCAGGCAAGGGGTTTGGGAGCCCAAGGCTTGAATTTGGTGAATTCGTGCAATTTGGAGCATTTCGACTTAGTATTGATCCCTAAACTCAATTTTGAAAACAGCCTCCACCGCAGATGTGTGGGTTGTGTTATCCCAGTATTTGCACGCATCGATTGGGCTAAAATAAAATGCATCATACTCTCCGCAAAGGAGGAAGAAGCAGGGACAGTCACAAGAGGAATAGCAGAAAGTGCATAGTTAATATGGGTTGTACGCGAATCCGTGAAACAAGTGCTTTAAACCCAGGGGAATTTCACGTAATAGCTAATTTGGTGAGAGCGAGTGTGCGCAAGCAGAGGGCCATCTTAGAAAGGAAGAAAGATAGCTGAACACAGGTTTTCCTGACTGGAATTAACATTTCCTTGTGATTTGCATTAGCTAATGTCCAAACCCTCATATACAGTCCACCTAACTCAGGTTTTCTTCCACCATTGCAGCCCCAAGAAGAAATTCTCTTCCCTTCAGCTGCAGTGCCTGAGCTCAGAGGCTGCGGGGCGCCGGCTGCCGCTTCCCCCACCCCCACCCACCTCCACGACCCACCGGATCCTAAGTCCGAGCCCGGGAGGCACCGTCCACCGGCCCGCTTGCTCCAGGCCTGCAGGACACGGCCGAGTCCTCCTCAAAGTTCACGTACTGAACCCAGCGCCTGCCGGCTTTTACCCATTCCCTCCCCGGGTCCCAGCTGGCTGGAAGGGGAAGTGGAGGAGATAGGAAAGGGAGATAGAAGTAGTTCATCTGCGGCTGAAGAAATTCTTTTCCTTGTTAAACAAACAGAACCAAAACCCCATCCCGCTTTAATTCAACTGTCTTCTGAGTCCCTTTCAGGTCCCTAATGGAGAGATAGTGTGTGTGTGTCCGCGCGTGAGAGAGAGGGGGAGAGAAAAGAGGGAGGGAAGGAGAGAGCGCTCTGAACAAAAGACGAGGAGGCCCAGGCAGGGGCCTAGGGCTCTCCCCGGAGCCTGCTCTGCCTGTCTACCCTGCAGTTCCCCGGGCTGGCAGGCGTTTTTGGGGTGCTCCGCAGGCCTGGCGGAACAGGCCCGAGCCCGGATTCCACGAGGCCGGCGGGAGAACCGCAGACAAAGCCACAAGGCCCAATCCCCACGGCAGCGCGGCCCGAGTCCGCGCCCGGGCCCGGCGGGCCTGCAGTCGAGGCGCAACCCCCTGCGGGCTGTGACCCGAGAGGGGAGCCCCGGGCCGCTCCGCCTCCCCGCGGCCCTCGCCGCCGGGGTCGCCGCGGCCAAGCCGGGTTCCCCCTGCCGCACTCAGCCAGCTGCTCTTGGGGGCCCGCAAGTTCAAAACACACTTTCTCATTAATTAAAACCTGGAAAGCCTCGCCACTTTCTTCCCGGGCCGGGGCAGCATCTCCAGAGGTCCTCGCGGCACTCTCGGCCGGCGCCTACTTCCGCGCGAGGCCTTGGAGGCCGAGCGGCCATTTACTGCCCTCTGATTGCGCCGAGGACCAGGTTAGCTCATAAAGCCTTTCACACTCAACAATGGGGATTTTCTCAACAATTAACAAGAAACAACATAATAAAGCCATTTACAAAGACCTCGCTATTTACTATAAATTAGGCACTCTTTAAGAGACCAGTGCGTAATTTCACACACTTTACAACTGGGGCTGCATTTTAAACACCCGGGAAAACAAGCTTGTTGCACTTTGCTGTGACCTAGCTGCAGTGCACCTCTGTTTCCCCTCGTCCCCAGTAGCAGCTTTGTTTGTCTTGCTGCACTCCAACCTCCCCAGCCGAGGGTGCTTTTCCAGGTCACTGTCTCACGTTTTCCATTTCCAGGTCATCATCCCACTTGCAGATGCACTAGAAAAGTTCCAAGGGACCGGAACCTCGGCGCCAAGTAAGCCAGCCGTGCCCCATCACGGGTCGCCCACTTGAGGAGTTTGCACGGGCTGCTGGCACTCCTGCGCCCTCCCCACACTACGGGCCTCTGGTTTTGGGCCACTTCCCAGGAGGCCTTCGCAGCCTTGCAGGCCCAGTGGGGAGCCCCCGTCCCTTAGCCACTCGCGTCCCACACGCGCACTTTGGAGGCCTTAGCCAGCTCTCTGCCCTGTACAAAGAGCTGGGCCCCATTAGCCCAGGGAGGAGAGATGAGGCCTGGGCGACGAGGTGAGAAATAGCGAGGCGGCGTGTGTAGGATGGGCCATGCCTTCAGGACACACGAAAGGGGTGCAAAGTGAGGGGAGACCTTCCAGTCCGGCCCTCCCCCTCCCCCCTCCCCCCGCGCGCCCTGCAGCCCTTTGCTCCCGGCCTGGAGGCTGCCTGGACTGGAGGCTGAGCGAGACGAGCTGGGGGGTGTAGGCTCTTCTGCCCCGGGGAGCGAAATCATCACACGTTCCGAGGAGAACAAGATCTGGGCGGGAAAAAAAAAAGTCACAAAGAAATTTGTGCAAAATGGCGGCACTTAAACATCTTTCTTGTTGCTGGTGGCCCTGGCCAGGGAACCCACAGCTGCTCTGGGTCAGTGTGCCCCCCCACACACACACCCGGAGCTGAGCGGCTGGAGGTCAAATGAGGGGAACAGGGACCCCGAAATCCCTTTAGCCCTATCGCCCGCAGTCCTTTGCCCGCTCCTGGTCCCTTGCCTTCGCTCCCAGGCCACTAGGCCCAAACCCCGCGCCAGCAGCCCCCTGGCCACTGACCCCTGTTTACAAACACAGCCTGGGGGCGGGGTGGGACGGCCCGAGCGAGGGCTGGCGCGGTGGGGGGAGGCCGCGCGCTGCGGAGGACGCCACCAGCAGAGAGGGACGAGGAGTTGGTGCGAGAGAGCGGGCCCGGCAGCTGGAAAGGACTGAACGCCTTGTTTTTGAAACTGTCAATTCCCTCAACCCCTATTGTGAGGGCTTCATGCAAAACATCTCAGGCCTTTTAAAGTAGGAGCTTGTGAGGCCGCCACAGTTTGAAAAGGAGCGAGAGAGTAGCGGGGGCCTAGGGCATGGGCAAAGAATGATAGCTGGGCCCCCCTCCTTTTTTTTTTAACCAAAAGAGGGCCTGCCAAACAGGTAAAATGCAGCCCTCCCCCACCTCCTCGATCTGCCCTGCGTCCCCCAACCCCCAAGCTGGTTTGCAAAATGCCCTTTGGCCTAGGGAGCAAACTAAAACCAAAGCTAGCATTAAAAATAGTTCTTCCTTACAGGGAAGGGGAAAATCCTGGGGTGACCGGGAAGACTCGCTAAGGTGGATGTCCAGTTCTTCCTTGCCAATTTCCTAAGGTATTTGATGGAGAGCTTTTATTTATTTATTTATTTTCCTTCCTACTTTAGCTCTGGGAAATCCCTCTGTTCATATCCTTTTCAGCAGGAAGTTGTTTTCAAGGTGAAGCAAAACTCACATTCTCTCTCTCTCTCTCTCTCTCTCTCTTTTTTTTGTAAATGCTAACGCTTTATTAATTAATTTTTTTATATAAAATTTTTACCATGGAAGATTTTTGTGTTTGTTTTCTCTGAAAAAAAAAATGCTTTTGAGGAATTAGTTTCTTCTATATCTCTTCCTGCATGCAAACAAGACCATCATTCTCCTATCAGCAGAAATCCCCATCCAATTCTTGTTGGCTACAACTTTGAGGAATTTCTAGATCATTGCAAATCACCCAGACACGAATAAGATAAAAATCCACACACCAGCCCATCTAGTTTGTGTTATTGCTGTTTAGTGGTGGCTCCTTGTTGTTGATTTTCAAATAAACAACCATTATTGAGATTACGCCACTATAATCAAGTAAGGCAGTAGAAAGGAACACCTACTCAAAAAAATAGTTGTGTGTGTGTGTGGGGGGGGAGCAAGCTGCATTTTCTATAAAGGCAGATAACTTGACAGTGAGAGAGTACACACATCTCTTAAAAAAATAATTAAATCTTCACTTCATAGTCTTATCAGGATATTACTTTTACAGGAGACCAAAAAATAAGTTTGTTTCACCAAAAAGTCAAAGAAAGAGGCTTTTCCTGGGTTTTCCTCATGTCTGAATGTTGAGCTAATTTAAACACAGGAATCAGTGACCCTGGAGCCATATAATGCCTTTTTTTTTTTTAATTCTATTCCCTGAAAACATTTAAATGTAAAAAAAAAAATGTAATCTATCAATGGAGGTAACTTTTGTTTCTCACTCAGTAAGACTTAACTTTTGAACAAATAGGACATTTATAGCAGCTTAGAAAAATCTAGATATTCTTATTACTCATAAAACAACCCAACTAAAATAAACTATACTGAGAATGACTCCCACAGCAGAATGGGAAAACAGCTAAGGGACTACCAGAAATTGAAAGAATACCTTGTATTTGCAAGTTACTGCATACTATTTGGTACACTTTCCTGACAGTAGCCCCAACTCAGGTTTTGCTGTAGTTGGCTGGCTTATAGAAGTACTGTGGGGTGAAATTCGTGTTGACTATTTAATTTCTTTCCTTTTGATGGCATCACTCTGGAATGCCTCGGCCTCCATACTACTCATTCTCCAGCTCCTATAAACTGAAACTATTGATTCTCTGAGGGCTGGAGACCAAGTGTAAAAGTTGGAGGATGATATTTTATGTCAGAAATTCCATAGGGTATATTTGTTTTGATTTGTGCTTATTTCCTCTTAAGGTCCTCCCAACACCCAACATCTGTAGACTTCAGATATATTCTCAGTTTATAATTTAGGAACAATGAGTGCATAGCCAACAAGGAAAGTACTGGTCTAAATGTACTAGTCGCCTTACTTTGAACTTTCTTGACTTAGCAGTAATTAAAGAGTAGAAATCACTGACTTCCAGTGTGTGTGTCACACTTTTTTACAGATTGATTTTTCAGGACAAGTCACTGTACCTAAATTCTGTATTGCCTTCTAAAGAGGAAGGAACTAAAACTAAGAAGTCAATTGTTCAGCTTTCTGGGGCTTTATCTGTAACATGGACTGGTCTTTGGAATTATATACATACATGAATTCAAAGATAAAATCCCCAAATTTTTGCTTGGAGCATATCTACCATTCCAATAATAATAATAATAAAAAAATCCAGTGAACCTACATCTGGTAACATTCAAGAAGGAAAGGAAGGAGACAGTTCAAAGCATCTGTTTACTCCATCCAAACATATTTGGATGCAGGTATTCTCAGCCTCTGTCCTTTTACAACAAGAGGAAAACCACAGAGCATATACAGCAATTAGGGCTGAGACCATCCAGATCTATCCGCAACATTTATAGACAAAGGGAAAATTTCAAAGGGAGTAAGAATTAAAAGGTTAAGGGGGAAAAATAGACTGAATTTCCATGAGAAATAGTGACTTAAATTCACACAGTAAACATTTCATTGGTGTTTTGTTTTGCTTTGTGATTTATGATCTATAGATGCAACTTCTTAGATTCCAGATAGCAAGGATCTGAGATACATAATTTGGTGGCCCCCAAAATGATTAGATTCAACTTTCAGTCAAATAACAACTGATCTCTGCTTCACTTTCTTAAATCTGAACCTTTTAGTACTTGATTTGTAACAATTTTGTAAAGTTTTCTTGTTATTTTGGGAAGAAATCCACCAGTGTCATGCCCAGGATCTGACTGGCCTCATCACAAAGTCTCACAACAAAACACTGTACCAAATAAATGCATTTCTTTCAGGCAAAACCATTACAAGTGAAAATGTCAACAAAACCATTCATTCCTGTTAACCGTTCTTGAATCTGGAATAAGTAGAAATGTATGGGACCAGGAATTTTAAACAGTGTTTTTAATTGAAAATAAAGCTAAAGCATGCTTTTCAACAGTGCAAATTTCCATAATTTTGATTTACTGCTCTCATCATTATAACATAGTACACCAGCATGGCCCTTACCAAGTGCTAGACCCTAGCCATTTGCATGTTGAACTACTTTGATTTTTAAGTGCAAATATAGATAGTCGCCTCTGATTGTCACTTGCAGTAGAAACACTCCTGCTCTATACACAGGATGGTCTGAAAACAGAAGTTTAGGGAAATGCAGAAAAAAAAGTATAAGGTAATAAAATCCAAGTGCCTGAGTTCTGGTACCAAAAAAGCCCTGAAATAACTGTTATTTTTCATTTGGGGTATTACAACTCTGACCCTTCTTTTTCTTGGTTGTATTTACTGCTTTGTCACTATGAAGAGTGAGACCATAAAATATCCTGCTATTAAGAGAGATATTTTCATTGTTTTGAAAGTTTGAAGAGTCATGTTCAGACCACAAGATAAGCAGGACAATAGTTAAGAGTCATCTTATTTAAAATGTTTGGGTGAGAACACAAAAAGTACTTTTCCAATTGCAAGGAGTGGCTGTAAAAGTAAAAGCACCTCCTTTCAAAAAAATAAAATAAAATCAATCCCATATTTCTTTTACTTATTATATATATGAGGCAGCTTTTTTTTTTTTTTTTTTTTTTAATCAGCATTCAATCATGACTCACATCCCAATCTTTCCACTTAGGAAAAAAAAAAAGTTAAGTGCAACTACTCTTGGAGGGGGAAATGAGGGAAGTAAAAAAGAAAAAAGACACCCCACAAACAAGAGCTCCAGAAGAATTACATTTTGGGCTCACAGAAACTTCTTGCTACCTCACTGTGTAACCATGTCACCTAACAAACTTTCACTGAATTAACAGTTACACTTCCAGGTCTGAAATCTAGTGCATAAACTTAATGGCTCATTGTAATATTTATTATTCAACCTTTTGACATTTATTTGTAGCAGTTGAATTGAGGTACCGGTGCATTATTAGCATTGAAACAGTAAAGTGTTCCAGCTCTACCATAATAACTGAGTTTTACTTGAGTCTTTAGCCTGAAGTAGTCTGTGGTATGTAAACCAACCCTTCTCCCACCCCGCCCCCACCCCACTCCAAAAAAAAAAAAAAAAAAAAAAACTCGCAATGGAAAAAAAAAAAAGTAATCCGATTTCTGTCTTCAAAATGCGATAAACCAGGACTCCGAAAGGGGTGTAACACCATTAATGGACTTGTACAAACCATCCTGTGCAGTTTACAACAAAAGGAAGGTAATATGGTTCAAGAAAATATCTTCCAAAACATTTTTATGAATTAAATTTCCTGAATTTGTGACTAGGTGGAAGAGGTATTGCAGAACCGCCCAGCTGCCATTTCCATATAGGATGGGCCTTGTGAGGAGGTTGGAAATCCTTAGTGGTATTTAAGGAATACGCAGGCCACAAATCCCCATCCTTCCCAATAATGAGTGATGGTGGACAAGGAAAATTTGCCATGAAATTAAATGGCCTTTTCACTGCTGATGCTACATTGCTGGCTACCTTTTTGCGTCTGTTTATAACTGTAAAGTCATCCAGTGTTCCTTCATGTGTCTCAGTTTTACCTGTAGGACGAGGACTTCTAGCTGATTTCAAATTTGGTTTGACTGGAGGTGTCTGAAGGACAGGTCGTTTTCCCAGTACTAGTGTCCGGTAATTTTTTCTTACCCTGGCACCAAATTTGTATTCCCCATCCTCAGGTTTTGGAGAACCTAAAGTGCATGAAAGGCCCTGACTCTGAGCCAGTGAGTTTAAGGAAGGAGTTTCTTTCTCAGGGCATGCAAATCCTTCCTTGGCTGTGGTTAACAAGGCGTCCTCCTCTTTATTTTCAGTCACACTATAAAACTCACCCTTTGTATCATTGCACTCGCACTTAAGCTTATTTGTAATAAGATCAGGTTCATATTCTTCATTAGCAGTACTGTCTTCTACTTTGATTTTAATATTGTGCAGAAATGGCAATGTTTTGTCGCCTGTGTCAGTGCAGGGATTCTCGGCTTTAGTTGCTGTTGCTGCTGCTACTGATGCTACAGCATTCACTTTAGGATCACTTTGCGAAGAGGGCAAATCCGTAGCAAATTCAGGACAATAAGGGATTTTGGAATCTTTTTCTGAATTTGCTGCTGCTCCTGAAGAATCATTATTTAAGAACCTAGCAGCTATTGTGCTGTTATCTGCACAGTGTGTCGGAGGAGTTGCTTGTAGGCATTTCCTAGCCTCTCGGAGTATTCTTTGTTGTGGAAATGCATTGTTTGTCTTTGGGCTAGGTGGAGAGGCCCCCTCTGCAAGGCAGTTAATTGTCAGGTCAGTTCTCTTTACAGTACTGGAAATTTCAGAGTGTGGGAATGTAATCTCAGATACCCTATCGTTCCTTATCTCTGGGAAACAAGTCCCCAGGCTGGCCGGGCAGTACACCGGAGACGCTTTGGGGGCCCAGCCCTGCAGATTCCACTCCTCGGGCGACTCCGCTTTGACACTGCTCTTGAGGTCGGGAAGTCTGCCGGCACTCTCGAAAGCAGCGGGTTTGGTTGCAGCGGCGGCGGAGGCCAGATGGTACAAGAAGTTGGCCTGCGCCTGCACGCTGGGAGGCTTGCAGAAGCTGGTGCGCCTGAAACGGATGCTCTGCACTGACACTTGGCTGGAGCCGGAGCTGGAGTCTGACTCGGACGACGAGTCTTCCTCCGAGCTGACTTCACTGGAATCCGAGGCCCCACTCCCCCCCTCCTCCTCCTCCTCCTCCTCCTCCTCCTCCTCTCCTTCCTCCTCCTCTTCCTCCGAGGACCCAGAGTTGCTGGAGCTGGACAAACTGGAGCCAAAATCCGAGTCGTTGACTGCATGATCCGAGTAGGAGCTGGACTCGGAGTCGCTACTACAACTCTCGGGAAAGCTGCCCAGCTGGGGCTGCGGCCGGTGGTGGTGAGGGTGGTGGTGGTTCGGCTGCGGCTGCTGGGCCCGGTGGTGGTGGTGGTGGTGGTGATGGTGATGGTGATGGTGATGATGATGGTGGGGAGGCGGGCAGAAGCTGTTGACCAGATGAAACCTCTCCAGGCAACTTGCCCCGGCAGCCGCTGCCGCCGCCGCCGCCGCAGCCGCCGCCGCCGCCGCCGCCGCCTTGGCTTTGTAGGACCTGGGCAGCAGCAGCAGGCGCCGGGCGCCGGCGTGGGGCGCGAGCAGGCAGTCCTTGGAGCCCCCGCGCTTGCGCTTGCACCGGTAGGTCAGGCTCACCGGGCCTCCGGCGCCCGCCGCCGCCGCCGCCTTGGGCTGGGGCCCGGTCGCCGATGCCTGGTAGTAGGCGGCGGCGGCTGCGGCGGCGGCGGCGGCGGCGGCGGCGGCGGCGGCGGCGGCAGCCGGATGCTTGCTGCATAGCAGGCTCCGAAAATAAGCAGGGTCCGAGTGGAAGGCGACGTAGTTTCCCTGCAGCGGGGCAGTTTCATAGTTTAGAGGGGGTTTGCAAGGCGATCGCGCGATTTCCGGGTAGTGCGAGCCCGGGTATTTGCTAAAAATCTGAGGTAGATGGGCGGCGGGGCGCGCGGCGGCGGCGCCCGGGCGCGGGGACTGCGCGCTGATTGGCAGGGGCCGCGCGGCTCCGCTCAGGCCCCGCCAAAGTTGGTGCTTGTCCTTCCAAAAACCCGGGCGGGGGCTGGCGGCGGCGGCGCGCTCTGGCGGCGGCGCCTTTGTGGCCAGGGCCCGGCCGACCCTCCTGCGCTTGGTCTTGAGCACACGCTCGGTTTTGCAGGAGGTGTAGAGCGCTTCCACGTCTTCCCGGGAGATGAGCGTGCATTTGGCCGCGTGGAAGGCGATGCTGTTGATTGCCTTGAGTTTCCGCAACTCCTCCAGGTCGCAGTGGTGCTTCTTCACTTTCAGATGATCCATGCGCTTGTGCACGGTCGTCCTCGGGATGTTTTTCAGCAGATCTGTGAAGACTTGGGAGAGGGCAAACATTTGCTTCCCTTTAATGACGAGGTAGCCGAGCCTCACGCCATCCACCTCTTCAAAACCTGACTTCAGGTCTCCCATCTCGGGCACTAAATGATCCCCACCATTTGCAGCAAATATATACGTGACGCATACATACACATGTATGTATGTTAATCCTCCGCCAGATGCTGCGTGTGTCTCAAGGCATCCTGCTAATAAAATAACAAAGACTGTTATTCCCGGCGAAGGGAGTGCCAAACTCTAGGCGAAATTATTGGGGGGGGGGTGGAAAGCCCCATGAAATTACACTGACTTGATTCTTGCTTTTTTTTTGGTTTTCTTTTTTTTAAAAAAGAGGGAAAAAACCATCCGGTTTCTGATCTGCCAGTGTGTTGGTCTGAGTCCTCGACGCAGATCAGTACCTGGGCCCCTCTATTCCTCCCTTCTCCATTGGAGTACTATGATAATGGAATGTGAAGGGAGAAAGAGAAAAGAAATGCAGCTGCTATTCCCGCCGCTGCTTTAGCTACAAATAAAATGACAGAGTGAAGTGAGCTCGTCCGGAGACACCTTCATCAATTAATTCCCCTAAAGCCAACGCTGATTGGACACTCCTGACAGGTGATGCAATAAAAATTGATATTCCACCCCTTCCCCCAAAAATCTCCTACTAATTAGCATACCCTTATACTGCCACCTCCCCTCCCAAAGTAAATAATACAGTCGGTATATAAATCTTTCCATTAAACTATCGGAGCTCAGAAACAGCCTGACTCACAGACTTCATCAGAAGCAGTGTGTGTACGCTTTAAAAAAGAAAAAAGAAAAAAAAACCGTATATTCCCCTTTAAAGAAATATTGCCTATTTTTTGCTTTATTTGCATTTTACCGATGCAGCTATTATCGTTTCAAAGAAAAGCATTTTAAAAACATTATCAAGCCTAAATAGATATGCCCCACCCCCTTTTCCTTTGGAAAATGGAGCTTAAGCGAAAATGTGCAGAATAGCCTGGTATTTCCCTTATGGGAGTGGGGAAGGAGACCGGCTCGGAGCTCCAAAGTTAAACCGCGCGATGAACCACCCCAGTACAGACTTACGTTTGGAATTTCTCTCGATTTTCCTTTTTTTTTTAACCCCCTCCCCCCGAAATGCCTTTTTACAACCAGATACAAAGTTATTTGACCAAGGAAGCAGTTGAGTGCTCCAGCTTCGAAACACTGTAACGATTCAACTCGATTTCGGTTCTCTGCTGGGGGGTGGGGTGGGGAGGAGGTAGTTTCACGTCAGACCCATAACAAAGCATAGATAAGCCAGAAATGTGTACACTTTTCACAATTAACCAGGCTGGATTGGAGGCGGGATCCTCCTAGAGTCTCCAGCACAGCCTTTGCCAGGGTCCTGTTCACTACAGATCAGAATTCCAGGGAACACATTACTTTCTTCTGCAGCAAAGCAAAGAGAATGTAAACCGCCCGCCCAAGGTGCTTCCAGAGGTTTTACTTAATAACCATGAAAAGAAAGTGCTGATGTACGAAGCAGACAATTTCAATGGTCTATGATGGCTTGGTTGGTAGTTGAGGTGAATCTTCCACAATTCCCATGGTTTTCCATGAAATCAAGCATCTGCTTTAACAAAATCACTTTGGATGAATCTGAATATAGTTTAACCTCTTCTTAAGTCATTAAGGCATGGTTTGCTGTCCTTTTCAAGGATATCCAAAATGTTACCAAATGAGAGCAAGGGTCTTTCCACTTGCATTACCAAGATCCCAAGGCGTTTTCTTGGCTGCTTTGCAAAATTCGGCAAAATTCTTCTTAACTGGTCGGTGTTTGCAACTCCAGCATAAATGCAACCCAGGCATTTATATGTTTCCTTCTTCTTCCAAAAATAGACACAGGCGTGTGGTTAAAGAATAAACGGATATTTCTGAGCCTGCAAGAAAAAAATGTACAATAATTTCTTTCTTCACATTCAAAAGTTCCAGCTTCCCCTGCTCTGGCCTGGCTAGTGGGAGCAGGTATGACTCAAAAAAAAAAAAAAAAAAAGATAAAACAGGAATCAGACGTACAAGGTAGTTTGCTTGACAAGATGAAATCTCGGCCATAGTTCCCCACCCCCACTCTCATCTCTTTTGTAATTTCCCAGGAATTTTGAAGAGAATTGGGAATTTCAAGAAGTACATCCGGAAATTAAGGAAGTCTATTTAAGAGAGTCTGTAACTCAGGAGGTTGGGATTTGAAAAGTCAGCCCTGGACTACTTTGCACTCAGCACAGATGTAATCGCCGCTCTTCAACTTAATCAATGTGTGTACAAACCACGATGTCTAGTTCTTGCCTTTGAAATCTAAGGCTAGCATTTCCATCCAAGAAATCAGAGCTACAGCAAATTACATTTTTGTCCCTTGAATGAGAGAAGGATCATTGAATGGATCTCGTGATATTTCAGGCTTTAAACGTAACCGAGAGGCAGCAATGAACAATGCCTCGTCACAGCTAATACCATCCACCGACTTGGCTTTCTTTTGCATCTGGATCTATCACACCGCGTTTTTCTCTTTCACTTTCCACAGGAGGAAAATGCATAAGGTTTAAGCAGAAAGCGAAGTTTCCGGGAAAAGCAGATGCTGGTGTTTGTTTTTTAAAGTAGAATGAGCAGAGTCTTTCTATTGCCAGAGACAATAATGTTTTAAAATTCCTCTTGATGCACTTATATACTGCCAGCCCTCTCCCTCCTTCCCGCCCCCACCCCCGCCCCTCCCTTCCCCTCCCCCCAGCTTTAAGATTTAAACCAAAGAGTCAAACAGCCAAGAAATAGTAAACTCAAAAAAAAAAAAAAAAAAAAAAAGAAAGAAAGAAAGAAAGAAAGAAAGAAAAGCCTTTGAGAAGACATAAAAGGTTAGCTAGAGCGTCCTCTTTTTTGGTCAGGTAGTTTTAGTTGTTCTTGATTCCTGTTTAGATCCTCCTCCCTCTCCCTTTCTCTCCTCTCATTCTCTCTCTTTCTCTTATTCCTCCTATACATGGCAACATAATTTAGTAACAATTTTAAATTTACCTTCTTTTCCTTTCCCTTCCTCTCTTTCACTTTTAAAATACTGGCAATATAGGTGGTTTTAAAAACTAGTATAACATTAAGTATTTTTTTTAACTAAATGTATAATCTCTTGGGTCAATTAGAGAAAAACAGATACCAAAGGATTTGAGAAACCTATCATCTATCTATCTATCTATCATCTACCGTATTTGTCCAGTGTGTCAGTATGTGCATGCAGACACCTTTACACTTATACATTTTTAATATCCTATTACACATCTTTCTTCTTCTCTAATACATTCTTTTGTTCCTTTAACTTCCCCATTGGTGTGTGTGTGTGTGTGTGTGTGTGTGTGAAGGCTGGATGCTGGAGCCTTCATACACACACACACACACACACACACACACACACACACACACACAATGTGACAGACAGCTTTCTTGTGGCCATCAGCACACGTTGCATATCCGGGGTCTTCTCCAGGCACATTAGGGGTCGGATCCCGATAAAAAGATCTAGCAGAGGCCCCTGAGCGCTCACACATGAAAGGCAGGGGACTTTAAGATGGATTTGCATGCACACCGGGGATTTCGATCAATAGCTACCAACATTTATGGCTTAGATTATTAATGCGAAAGCTGGCCAAAAGAATAGGGATGAAAAATTGAAGGTGTCTGTTATCAATTATGCTTAAAGTTATGCAATAATTTACTTACTTTGCCTGGATGTGCAGATCCAGATGTATAAAGTACTATTCTTCAAAAGCCAGAGGGTTTCTTTGATAAATTTGTTGACCATGTCAGCCTCCTCTATAATCAAAGGTGAACCCAATTCAGATGGACTATATTCAAATTGTTTTTAAAGAAAAGATACATTAACTTGTATGTTTCTCAAATGCATGTAACATATGTGGATGGATATGCCCAAATTAATGTTTACATATACATATATAATATAAACTTATATATTATATATATCTATATATCTATATATATGTTATAGATATATATAACAAGGACTTATTGTGAATCTGGGCATATATATGATATGCATTGAGTGTATTAATGAAATGTGAGCATTTACTCAGTGAGGAATGCATAATCTATATCCTTTCTTAAAAAAGTATTTTAGCTTCAAAAACAAAGATGCTTGCTAAAGGAAAATCTGTAGAAATACAGATTGAAATATTCTTAATGTCCACTTCTGCATTTATTGTAAAGAATCGGCACTTTCAGTTTTTAAAGTGATGGGCTATGAAGATCTGAACATATTTGTCTTTTCTTATCCCATATGAATGTGCTAAATTTACCTTCAGATGTTCTATTTTGATTTATTTTCACTGTATTTTATGTTTAAATACCATAGCAATTCAGTCTGACCTCTTTCCTCTGGAGTGAAGTAATGCACACGGCATTTACAGTCTTTTAAATGGTTAGCTGGGAAATGCAACAGCAATTTGCAGGAGTAGTTTACTAATGGGGAAAGTTCTTTTGAAAACCTGAAGGAAAACCTAAGAGTACTTTTGCATTTCTACACTACAACTGTCATATAATTAAAGTATTGAAGAGCATTAAAATAATCCTTTTCCTTCAAAGCTCTCACCCATACATACATAATTTAAATGAGGATCTCACCCCCCCACCACCATCCAACTCTTCACCATATACATTTGTCTTAGTGATTGCTGGGCACATTTTGTTCAAAGTGAATTCAGACAGAAAAGAGTAAGGGAACATCACAAAGGCCTCAGCAATATAAGTATACTGGTTAGGAGAATGAAAGAAGTCTCTCATACTGTTAACTAAAAGTAATATAATATTTACAATATAAAGTCTAAAATAATAATAATTTAAAGCCTCATATGGCTGAGTTAGTTGAGGATAGAGGACAACAAAATCTTAATAGTTCCTTAGTTACTTGTCTGACATCATGCCTTCTCTCCTTATTGGGTGGTGAAAGTGGGAATAGAGGAATAGGAAATGACTGAAATGACGAACACCTTAAATTATAACTTAGTATATTTCCTTTTTTTTTTTCTTTTTGTCTCATTTAAACATATCAGGACAAGTCTCCCAAAGGGCCCATCCTTCTGTTGTTAGGCATTTAAAAATCCTGTCTTTAACAAAAGTTTGGGACACAGAGTATATGCCATGTTGTCTACTGACCCATAATCAAAATGCAGTGACCTTCTACCCTTTTTTTGCCCTCTGACCCATCTTGAATTCAATGCAGCCTTTATAAATTTGCAAATCCTTGGAGGTAAAGAGGTTTTTGTGAGGCTTTGTTCTGAAAAAGCCCTAAGAGTGTGCTTTTAAATTAGACAAAGGTAAAGCAGGAAACCCTAGTGGATGAGACTTTATACAGGTGAGCAGTAAGCAACTCTTCAGATAACACATATTGCAAGCTAAAAAGCAGTTATAAACATAGGAGACAAGGAGGCTATGGATTGCATCAAATTAGAGTGTAGTACAAATCACTTTCATGATGTACGAAATGGTTAGGCCACAATCTTCCTGTTCTTCTCATCTCAAGGGCTGTGGGGGACCCTAGTGACCAAGGAAGGAATGGGGGGGGGGTGTTAGAAGACAGGGGAGGGAGGGAGTAAGGGAAAGAAAGGCAAGACTTGAGACCTGATCTGAATCTGTAGGCACATTCCCTTATCTTTCCTGCTATCAGCCAGATTAAAGGACACCATAATTATGATGGTGATAAAACAATGCCTGCTTATGTGTGCTGAATAAATAAAGAATGTTTACAGCTCAAGAATCTTTTAATTCCAATTAAATGCTATCAAAGAAAAGCCACTTTTCTTACTGCAACCGCCTTTTCCCCCAATTATCTTGTTTTGTTGCAATATTTTCCTATGAGACACAAGGGCCTTTTCACAATTGATCCTGAATGTAGAGGGGGAGAAATCAGAGAAAGTAGAGTTCAACCTTCATATATGAAATAACACACAAATCTCAAGAACCACCATTTATTTGGGTTGCTCAAGTTTTTGTTTATTTTGCACAAAGGCCAAAGGTGCAGAAGCTGGAGTGATGACACTAAGTGTTGAGGCCTATATATGGGGCTGCTGAAGCTATACCTAAATCCTGAGTACCCCTGAGGGGAGAAAGGAAAGACAAGACAGGAGCAGCCTGATGGTCCCTGGAAAGGGAATCCTCTGGTTCTGTTCCTCTGGCTTCAGCCCAAATCCTTCTAGGAGTACTGGAGCCAATCACTGTCTTCGACTGCTGCAGCTACTGGGAACACACAAAAAAGCGGGAGATCAAAAAAAAAAAAAAAGTCACAACTTCAAATTTATGGATCTACAAGTATCATTTCCTATTCATGACATTAGCAAATCACATCATAATCAGATTTAAACAAGGTTTGGGCAGTAATGCCCAGCAGGCTGGGCACTAAACACTATTAACCAGAAAATCTGCTTTTTTCTTATGGAATCAGAGTGCAAATTCAGTGTCTTAATTTAGGAAAGCTTACTTTTCACCTCTGAGACTATTTTTACACTAATACATTTCAAATAAAAGCCTCTTTTTAAAGTCATGTCACATTTTAATTCAAACTTTTATTTGCTTCCATTCTCAGCTGATGTGGTGTTTTGTTTTGTTTTTTGTTTTTGTTTTTATTTTTTAAAAAACACATGCACAACAAACGTTATGGAAAATGCACTCATTCTGTTAAATGCCTATACAAACCTGCCTTTCCCTCCATGTTTAAAAAACGCATCTGTTTATATAAAGTAAAAACTGAAAAAAAAACTTTCCTCGAAGAAATAACTAATATTTCTTAGCAAATACTATTTCGTGATGTGGTGCAAAATCAATGGCTAAAAAAAATCAGGGTATTTGCAAGTTTTCTGGAGAGTTGCAGGCCCTTTTCCTTTTGAAAGTTTAGAGTTCCAATACCCTCAATTCTACTGGCAGAATTAGGATGGACTTAGAGGGTCCTAAACGTGACCGATTCACTAAGGCGGGGGGCTACAGCTTGCAGCAACGTGCTCCGCAACTTAATCCTACGCTAAAAGAGGGCAGAGAGCAAAAAAGAATGGAATACAAACTCTCCCGACATTCGTAGTTACTTTCAAGGTGGATTGTGTATTTTAAGGCTGATGGGAACGTCTGGTTTTTGGAGCAAAAAGAAGAGAAGGTAAGTGTTTGTCCTTGTATTCACCAGTTGTAGAGAAACAATGAAAAGAACAAAGGGAACCACTTCCCCATCTGAACATTTTCTGGATGTTCCTCCGTTTTTAAGCTAAAAAGCTTGCGAGGGAATTTGCTTTACTCTACCTTAAGTAGTGGTTGCTAGGCTTGTTGAACTAAGAATGAGAGAAAAGTTGAGAGGCAGTGTAAATGCAGAGTAAATAATAATAAAGGCTCGTCGTGGCGAATCTCCACCGCGCCAGTTGCAGCAACTTGCAGCAGAAGTTGCTATATGTATGAAGGCAAAGTCCAAGAAATAACCGTTGCATACCAGATTTCGAACTCGGTCCTTTAGTCTTTCTTGATGTTTGAAGGGGTTTCTGCGCTCAAAATGTATAGGTACTAATCTATGGGAAGACAGTGGTGCATGATTTAGGTCGGAAAATTATCTCCATGGCTTGAAATGAATAGTTTAAAAGGAAAGGGAAGTCAAGTATTGACGCTACCGTTTGCTAATAGAAGAAATGGCAGCGGTGGCCGGGAAAGGAGAAGGATTTCTATTTAAATGGATTTGCTTTGGGGTACCCTGGTTATCGATAAGTCTGCCTTTGTGGGTCTGTGTGGCTGAATAAGTGACTGAGCGCCCTCGGCATTATATAAATGGATCCGTGTGTGTGTGTGTGTGTGTGTGTGTGTGTGTGTGTGTGTTGGGGGGGGGCCAAAGCCGTCGAGCACGTGAAACACCATTTTTTTCTTACTGCCCCCCAAGCGGCGACCAAGCCCCTTCCACCCCATCCCACCTCAAAATGCGTATATTACCTGCCCTGTTACAGTGACACATGTTTATGTTTATAGTCCTGGTTTGTAGTAGTGTCAAGAGCCGCAGCGAGAGGAGGGGGAGGAGAGACGAGAGGGAGGAGTAAATGCAACCACCCCCACTTGTTGTTAAAGCAAATTTACTGCGTTATTGCTTGCCCTGTTCGGGGGGCTGGGATGCGAGGTGGGAGCATGGATAGAGTTCGGATGTGTGCCGGCGGCGGAGGACGTGGGGTGGGGTTAGGAGCTCCGCCGTGGAGCTCCTCTCTCCCGCAGCCCGGGAAAAGCAGCTTGGTCAATAGGAGAGCATTGCAGGCGCGGTCGAAAACAAAAAGGTTCCTCCTGCTGGCTGCTTTCACGTGGGGGGCTCAGCTCGCGGGGCTCCAGTGCCCTGACCTCTGACCTTGGCTCCTCTCCGCGCTCTCTCGGTGCAGCGCGGCCACTTTTTACCCAGGATGCCTCGCGCGGGCCGCGCTCGTGCCGAGCTCGAGTCCTTCTTAATCCTCCATTCCCCACTTCCCTCCCATCCCCCCTTCCCCCGTCCCTCTCCCCACGTCGCCAGCCCCGCGGGAGGATTCTCCGGCGGGGAACCCCCGCCCCGCCCCCACCCCCACCCCCACCCCAGCCTCGATGGAGGCGGCCGCCGCCAGGCCGGGCGGGGCAGGAGGCCCGCGGGGGCGGGGAGGGGCCGGGGCCCAGGGAGGGCACCCGGCCGCGCGGCCCTGCGGAGGCCTGGACCTGTTGACTGCCATTGGTCGCCTGCTCCCGCGCCCCGTCCCTGCCCGCCTCAGCCCTAGCGCTTGTAGGGAGTCGTGGGGAGGAAATGGGATGGCTGGGGCTGTTCTCCCCGCCTCCCTCCAACTTTTTTTTCTTGGAGGGGGGAGGGGACGATGAGCCACAAGTTAAGTCCACCGCAGCCCCATCCTTTCTCAGAAAGTATCGTCACGCGCGGGCCGCCGCCCCCCCCGCCCCCACTATTTAAACCCTCCTCCCGCGGCGGCCCTGCTCCCGGCCCGGAGCCCGGGGCTCGGCACCCCCGCCCGCCCGCGTCCCCTGCGGATTGTGTCGCTTTCTGCCCTGGAAGCTCCCTCGTCCACTTTCCACTTTTTCCCCCGTCCCAGGAGGAGTAAGATAAAACCTCTGATGGGCTGCGTGCTGCCGGACACATCCTCTGCCCTCTGGTCGGAAGGCTTTGGATGGATGGCTTCAAATAAGTAAAGGAGAAATAAAAAAAGAGAGGGCGTAGTTCTTTTGTAGGTTTCAGACCACATACGTGCATCGAACTTTTTTTTCTTAATGCGGGAAGTGCATTTAAAGGTTTTTGTTGCATTTTGTTGTATTTCTTTTTAGATTTGGGATATCCCCAGGAATCTTTTTTTTTTTTTTTTCCTGGAGGGAAATTAGCAAATGAGCATTACATGGAAGGGAGACTTCTCACCCACTTCTGAAAATCGAAGAGAAAATTGTAAATGAGTTATGAAAAGATCGGGGAGAAGGCCTCCGCGAAAGCTGGGGTCGCGGCAGGAAGCGCCTCGGAGTGGCGGGAGGGAGGCAGCGAGGCCCGGTGGGGGAGGGGGGCGCGGACGGCCGCGGGGAGATCGCCGAGCGCCTGCCGCCGGCCTCGGGGCTGGGAGGGGGGCGGGGGCGGCGCTGCGCTCGGCGGAGGAAGCGGGTTCCGCTCGGGCGCTCGGCCGCCCCCATTGTTCCGGCCTCGCGCTGAATCGCGGTTAGCGCGTCCTTCCCGAGGGAGGGGGTCCTGCGGCCCCGAGACCCCCGCTGCCTCTCCGGGAACTTGGGGAAGCTCGGGCTGGGTCGGGTCGGGTCCGGTCGGGCCGCGAAGTTTTACGATCCCACTCGGCCCGCGAGGGATTCCGAATGAAAGACGTGGTAGGAAGGAGGCTCTGCAACGTGCCGCAGAACAGGAGGAGCCGGGCAAGCCTGCAAACTCACACGTTGAAAGGAAAGGGAATGCAGCACCAATCGGTTTATAAAGGGATCACTAGATAAGCCATAAATGTGAGCCATTTTTCCTGGATCTGCAAATTTAGAGCAGATGATATAATGTTTGAAATATCTTTAAACGTACGGATTCGAAAATGAATGTCAAGGGATCAAAGGAGTTCGGAAAAGCATGTTTCTCTGTCCCCATTTTCGATTACTCAGCTCTTTGTTGTATACAAGAATTCTGATTTATAAAGGAATGGCTGAGCTAGCCCTAAGAGAAACGGGCTTGCGTCCTTAACGTGAAATGCATTTTCAAAATAACAGTGAATTATAAAAGGGGAAAAACGTCCAACATGCTTTTGAACCACGTTTTGGAAACAAATAATTTGCAACCCAACCTGCGAAACTGCTTGCTTTCTTCCTTTGTGAGGCATACGGGAAAAAAATATTTCTGGCAAACGTCACAGTTTTTAACAAATGAAGATTTCCAACAAGTGCTCGTGAGTCTTGAAGACAAGACCAAAGTCATCGTGCGTGAAAACTCCTAAGAAATAATTTCAATTCTGTGGCCCAAACCTTACTTGGGCAAGAGAGTAATTTCGACTTAGATTTAGAATATAGACTTTGCGGAAATTTCTTCTAAAATACTCATTACGAGTCTGTGTATAATGCAGTACTGTTTTCCAAGGTGGATTTTTAAAAACCAATTAGAATTGATCTCTAATGGAAAATTATATTTACACGTCATCATGAAAACATCATTTGGCAAGAGTTTTGAATTACAAGAAAGAAGTTAACAGATGATGTTCCTAAATAGCATGTTAGGAAATACCCCTTAAGAGTCAGTTAAGGGTAGCGATGGTGATTTTGCATTTGAAATGCTATAGAAGTTGTTTGCATTTTAACACTTTCATTTTGCGCCTCTTCTTTCTATAAACTTGCATTTCCTCGTGGAAATCATTCATTTATTTCAAGGAACAGAGAGCAATTTTCATTTAAGAAGTCATTTGAGGCGTAACTATGGAAAGGTTTGAAAAGAAAAAAATCGTGGTTGAAAATTAAGTATTTTCAGTCTATGCATTCCGTTCCACACTCAGAGCTCCTCCCTTTGTATTTAATTTACATTTTTTATTTTTAAGTCTTTGAATATTTAGAATAACTTAACAAGTTTATCTGTGATATAGTTGATAGTAGAAGATGAATCTTTTACATCTTTTACCATCTCAGGTATTTTTGCTTCATTTAAAGTAAAAAAATTAATTACAAATCAGGGTATACTTGTGAGAAAAACAACAAATGAGAGGAAAAAAAAAAGGCATGAATGGGGGTGGGGATGGAAAGGGACAAGCAGCAATCCTGGTCAGTCTTTGTGATACCTTTCTTTAATATTATGTCATTATATTTTCCACTTCTGCTTGAGCCAAAGAAGATTGCTTTTTTAATTGGGCTAAAGTGCCACCGTATAAAAATTACGCACATTCTGGCTCTTAATTCCACAGTAAAGTAAGACTGACAAAAAGATCCGAGGATCGTGTGTTTAATTCGCCAGGAATGTTAAGCTTCATAAGATTCACCCTATGGGGTCATGTTGGTCCTTGGCACTGTTACTGTACAATTTCAAGAGGTAAATATCCACATTATAGATTCTTAAAATCTCAGATGTGCTAGACATACAGTTTATTAGTTGAAGGAATAAAAAATGAATTTGTCAAACTCATTCTTTCTGGGACACAATGAGCTTAATTAACATATTTTAAGACTTGTTTCTGGATTTGGTAAGCAGTGGCCCCTTTTGAGAAAGGAAAACATTTAAATCTTAAAAAGTGACCTTCGTTGGTTCAAATAGTATTTACCAGCTCAATTTCTGCTTTCTTCTTTTTGCAATCCTTTCTAGATATATTTAATTTAAGGCTCTCTCTTCCATCTCAAAAACTGATTTTCCTCTTTCCATCTCCAGGATCTTTTCACTTAGATAATCTTATTGTATCCTATAAACAGATACCTAAATATGACACTTTAATTATAACAGAGATGCAAATCTTCAGTGTCAGTAAAAAATGGAGTGTGGATTTTACAGTCCTACTTGTACATTTTATTGATGATACCCTGAAAAGTCAAAGTGTAACACATTTAAGTATTGTATCACAGAAAAAAAAAAAAGGGGGTCAACTCTGAAATGTTTGAGGTTTATATAACACCTAGAAAATCTAGAGGTATTCTTTGAGATATTATTTTTCTATCGGCAATTACAAGGTGTTTTAACTCCCCAAAATATAAGAGCAGCCAATTAATATCAATTTTATAGCAAAGGCAACAGCCCTGAAGCCAAACACAAGATCAATTAAACCAAAACTTTTAAAGGAAATACTAGACCTCAATTTTACAAAAGATTTTTTATTTAGATTACTCATGATTTAAATTTGAGAATTATCTCTTTTCAAAAATTAAGTGCATCTGGCAGTAATATTATGATTCATTCTAAGAGACTGTTTTGCATAGAGTGGTGACTTACATGAAAAGGTGATTAACATGTTAGGGCTACTTAAATGTATACAATTCTAAATTATCTGGGGAAGAAAAACTTCATATATATTAATTCAACTATTTAAAGAATAAGTTATCTGCAAATTTCTGTTAGTCTTAGAAATTTTAGTTCAATTGTACACACAAAGTTTTGCCTTACTCTGAAGAATAAAGCTCAAACTGCAATTAGCAGTTTGAAAAACTAATATTGTATATTAAACAAACGTTTATATGGGCCTACTAGGTACAAGACACTTGTTAGACACTTTAGCTAGATACTATGGTGAGTTTAAAAAAAAAGATCACCTAGTAAGACTAACAAGGTTCATTAAATGGAATCTTGCAAAAGCCATTAACAGACTCTCAACTGAAAACATAATTGAAATGAATAAGCTGTAATGAAATTTCAAATACATACTACATCTAGGAGGTGTTATGTATGGGCTTGCATCCATAAAGACATGATACTGATAAAGTAAATAACAAAATTAGTTTCCAAAATACTTCCGTATTTTAATGAAACTAGCATAAATATATATGCTTTATGATAAACCACAGAAAAAGTACCAAATGAACAAAATTTCACTCACATTTTGTAAAATTTTATGTAAAGGAGAATATATCTGATAGTCTGTAAAGATCACAAAAAACTGCCCTTTTGAGTTTTCTAACTAGTTTATTTAAAAATAAGGTTATAGTTTCCAATGACACTCAGCAATCCATGAATTTGAATGTTTTCGTTTGTTTAAAAAACTTAGTATCAGATCTAACATGTTGTAGAAGTCAAGAGTCTGAGCTAAGAAAAGTGTATAAAGTTTTATTTATTACAGAAATACATCTCATTACTATCGAAATATACCTTATAGTTGCTATACCTTATTATACAAATATACTTCAACAATGGGTTTAATAGACTAAATATAATATGTACAAACAGAAGGCAAATAAAACTTCAAACAATGCTAACCCATGAACCAAAATGTGCCTTTAAATATTTCTTTCACATTATCTACTTATGCAAATGATTATGGAAAAGCAAACTGAAAAACTTGGTGCCTAAGTTAGGGACTAAAGAAAATTATAAGAAGATATATTACCCATGGAATGAAAATACATTTTCCCATTATAGTAGGGTTAGAGGTTACATCATAAAATACTTGGAGTTTTTTGTGGTTTGCCTCAGATGATTAGTTTAGAGAAATAGATGAGCCAGTACTGTGTTGGTAGTTATATGAAGAGGAATATCAGAGAGAATAGGCTTTTGTTTTATTCTACAGGTACTAGATAAGATTTGGATATTTTGGGAATATGGACTTAGATTTAAATGGTAACATTACTTTAAGATTGATATTTTCCTTTTCTATGCAGTTGTTGTATATATGCCATGGTAATTTATTATTTTTTATGTCACTATGTATTTTTAAAAATTTACTTGAACTTAGACAATTCTGGGCAATTTAATTATAAGTTTTATTCATTCTGAGATATAAGAATTAGCACATCCAGCCACATGTCATATATTTATTATATTACAACCTATATATCTCATAGAAGACAAATACAATATTCTTGCTGCTATATTCCTATATCCAGAACAGTCCTGGGCACACAGCACATGTTCAATAAATATTTACTGAATGAATAAATAATTCACTGTATATTTGAACTGTTTTACTGTCTGCTGTCCTTTCTTTACACTTAATATTTTATTGAAACATACTAAACGTTATACTTCATATATATAACGTAAGAAAATGTTCAATACCTGGCACATAAGTTAAAATGAAAAGGATGTATTTACATCCATTACATCTTATTATTTTCATAGCTCAACATATAGCATGTTAAAAATCAGTTTTGAGTTAATATTTTGTCAACATTTATGCTCTTGTAGGTCTTTAATAAAATTTCTGCTTGAGATACTATTATTTATTTACAGGTCTGCTACAAAATAGTGTATATTTGTCCTATTTTTTTAATTTCAGAACCTGTTATAAATGACAATTTTGGTTTTTTTTTGTTTTGTTTTGGAAAGAGCAAGTATTTACTTACATTTATTAGATGTTACAGAATAAGGTGAGGTACCAGCCTTCTTTATATACAAATTAATTCCATCATAAGAACTAAACTCAAATGCATAAAAATAAAATGAATATATTTTAAATAATTTAGTGCATTAAGACTTGACTTCAGCATGTATGAAAGGAAGTTTTACATTGATTTAAACTCAAAATTACATTAGGAATCTGAGCAGAAATTGAATATTGAATTGGTGTCCTTTGTGTAAAGATAAAATACATTGTACACTTAAGATATACAAAACAGTATGCTCTTGTTTGAAGGTCATTTTAACTTTATATATTTCAAAGACATTCTAAGATCATAATTATTTTAAGCTCAGAAATTTATTAATTATTGCCAGATCCCCTAAAATCTTTATTTTATAGTATGTAATCCTGTAATAGCCCTTTCTAAATGAATTAATACAGTCAAAAGAGGATTCTTATATTTATGTGTCTTTTTCTACATCCCCGGCTTTGTGTATCTTTTTAGTGTACATTTTCTCCTTATAAGCTTTGGTAGATTTCCATTACTGTAGGTATATTATTTAGCTTTTAAAATATTTGAATATACTTGCTAATGTATGCTTACATTGTACTATAGTATCATTCTTAAATAGATTCCTAGCAATTAATTTGCAATAGAAAAAATAGCCATGTTACCATTATGTTTTTCTTTATGGGAACATTGGGAATGCTTTTAAAGCTTAAAGCATTATATTATTTTGCTGGTGACTGACTAGAACTTGGATTCCTCCACCCTTTAGCATTGTACAAGTGCATTTTCCAGATCATCACATTACATTGCTAATTCCTGATAAACTAGGTAGTACCTGCAAGTTTTTAACCAAAAGCCATGAATTCAATTTCTAACCATGCTTGTCATTTAAGCAATCTATCCATGATTCCCGTTTCATGCTAAACTTTTATGATTCGACACTTTTTGTTTAAAATCAATATTGGGTTTACATGGATCCATAAGGAATAGGGCGACAGTGGAACATTTTACAACTTAAAAACTGCTCAGTATCCAGCTAATTAACCTACTCCGATGGGCCTAATCCATTTTCTATTTGCATCTGAGGAGGGAGCCCCCATCTTTCTGCCACTTAAATGACCTCCCATTTCCAAGAGTAAATCCGGAAAGAGTCAGATCAGAGGAATCCTCAATCAAAAGCAGACTCCACTGTCTTAAGGGTGTTAATTATCCTTCAGTGACAGACTAGGAGATCTTGGGTTCCTTCACTTATATTGTCCTATAACTGCATTTACCAGATTATAGTGCTGATTCCTGATAACCATTTGTACTCAGTTCTACCCAGCAAGCTGAGGGTAATCTTGGGGTTCCCTCTCGCAGTGTAACCCTAACACAAGCTTTTGACCTTCTGTGATGCACTTTGATTGTCAATGGGGCCAACGTGGGGCGTGAATGGGCAGTGGATGTGGTAAACCTTCCACTGGATGAACTTTGGGAAGAATCCAGGATGAGGATTTAATGGGTGAAGAGGCTGCACTAGTACTGTGAAGTTAACGCGGCCAACTGCAGGAAGCCATGCTTCATTACAACCTTCATGAAAGCTGGCATTCTCTCCCAACCATTGTCACCCGCCGGCCAGTTCTTGAGGAAAAGGCCAGCAGGTAGGTTCCCAGAGCGGGGAGATGTCCTGGAGAGAGCCCTGCAGCTACTCTGGGCAGAACCCCGCGGCCTGGCCCTCCGCACCCGCCTCCCCTCACCTCGGCCCTGCTCCCAGTCCCTCCCCTCCCTCTCGGGTCCCTTCCCGACGCGCACGCGCAGCCCGCGCGCCCGGCGCTGCAGAAGGCGACCGAACGTCCCCCCCCCCCCCCCGCAGCGTGCGCGCGCCCTCGCTCCCTCCGTCCACTCCTCCGGGCCTCCGCGCGCCGCCGGCTCTGCTCACCCCCTACGCCGGCACACCTCGGCGGCGGCGAGCGGCGAGGGGGAGGGGAAGGCTGGGGCCCGTGGCGGCGGCGGCGGCGGCGGCGCGCACGCAGGCCTCGCCTTTCCTGGCCGCCTCACTCACGCCGGGAGCGGGGCGGGCGCGCACGCCGAGTGACGCTGGGAGGAGGAAGCGCAGCCCCTTTCCCTGCCCGGCTGCCCCAGGCCCAGCGGGAGCCCCCCCAGTGCGCCTGTGCGGAGGCCTACTTGATTATGTGTGCCCTCTTCGGGCGCCTGCGTTAGCGGCCGGGTGGAGGTGGGGAGGGAAGACGCCGAGGAGGAGGAGGAGGAGGAGGAGGAGGAGGAGGCGGAGGCGGAGGCGGAGGCGGCGGTGGAGGGGAGGTGGGGGGAGTCAGCAAGGACATGGCCCCTGACTCCTGTGCGGAACGTGAGTGACTGAGCGGCAAAGCCCGAGTGAGCGGGCGGGCGGGCGGCCGGGGGGCCGGGGGGCCGGAGACCGGGAAGTCGGGAGGGAGCGGGCTCGGGGTGGGGAGGGTGGGGAAGCACTCATTGGCTTGCTTGTGTTTTTTAATGGTCCCCCAACTCCCTCTTAGATGGTCTCTAGCGACCGGCCCGTGTCACTGGAGGACGAGGTCTCCCATAGTATGAAGGAGATGATTGGAGGCTGTTGCGTTTGCTCAGACGAGAGAGGCTGGGCCGAGAACCCGCTGGTTTATTGCGACGGGCACGGCTGCAGCGTCGCGGTGCATCAAGGTAAACACCCAACCGCCCGCCGGGCCGAACCGGCCCGCTCCCAACCGTCACGGCTTCCCCCACCTTAGTAGCCACTGCCGGGCTGCCTGCCCCTCCCCCGCCGCGCCCCGCCCCGCCCCGCCCCGCGGCCGCGGGAGCTTGGGAGAACCGCGCGGGGGGTGCGGGCCGTGCATGTGGGAGAAAGTGCGTGTGGCCTGTCATGTGATTGCGCGATCACTCTCAAGTGTCATTTGGCCGCTGCCTGCGCCGGGGTCTGCAGATTTTGCGGGGCAGCGGCCTGCGCCCGTGGGGTGGGGAGGGGTAGAGCGGGTGCGTGGGAGAGGGCGTGTGCTGGGCCCTGGGGTCCCGGAGCCCCAGACCCCGCCCCTCTCCTGCCGGCTCCTGTCTGCCGCAGTGTCTGCAGACTTCCTGTGGCGTGGAGCCGGAGCTGGGCTGCTGGGGGAGGCACGGGTGGCCCTGCCTGTTGAGCTCGGGGAGGGGGAGGTGGTCACTGCTGTACCCCGAGCTTTCTGGCAGACATCCCGCTGCTGCCGGTGACTGGGGCTTGGTGCACGGTGAGAAGCCGCCCAAAGCCAGTGTGGCTCTGTGGGGAGTGTCTGGGCCCAGCTGCCTTGGGCTGCCTCAGGTCCCCCTGTTCTGTTTGGGAGGCAAGACTAGAGGAGGTGGTGGTCTCACTCAGAGGCTTGGCGAGCTTTTTAGTTTTATTTCTGGATGTTTTTATTCGGTTAGTATTTTTGGATATGCAAAAGAAATGCCAACGACTCCAATAAGATATTTTCCTGGTCATCAAAGTTTCTGGCTCTTTTCCTTTTTAGTGGTAAGAAAATTGAGGCCGAAACAGTTGAGATTTTTTTTGCTGGCTGGCTGTTTACTCACCATCCCATTCTCCTTTCCCATTTCTGAAGCTTCAGGGAATGTTGTAGATGACGTTCAGCAGTGCTTGGAGGGGGCACTACCAAGGGAGCAGAAGGGGCTGAAGCTTGGTCTTTAAAGAACGGAATGTCACACCGGGAAAGGACACCTAGATACAGTGGTGGTGATTCTGAAATGGTGAATGAACCTGAGATGGCAGGCCTTTTCATTTCCTTTTAAAGAAGAGCAAAGTTCAGGAGTGAAAATGTGTGTCAAAACTAGATACTGATGTTAAGGTTTTAGGATTGGCGCATATATATGTATATATACATATGTATATGTAATTATTATTTTTTGTCACATTGGGACTTGAACTCAGGGTCTTCACCTTGAGCCATTCCACCAGCTCTTTTTGTGATTTTTTTTTCAAGATAGGGTCTGGCAAACTGTTTCCCTGGGCTGGCATTGAACAGCAGTCCTCCTAATCTCTGCCTCTGAGTAGCTAGCATTACAGGCGTGAGTCACTGGTGCCCGTCAATATGTTTTTATTACAGTGCTCATTGGTATTTGTGGCAGAATTGCTTATGAATTGAATGATAAATCATTATATTTTGTTAACTAATCTGTCAATATAGACAATTTTCATGTAACTCTTAAGTTTTCTTTTCCAGAAGTAATTCCAAATAAAAGCATGTGTTTGGACATTGATGCTCTTTCTTGGCTGATAAAACAGTTTTACCTTGACTTATTTACACATGCTGAAAAGGAGTAGAAATTTAGCTTTTGAAAAGTTCTTCTGATTTTATGTTGTTTTCTTCCCAATATTTAAGATGTTTTCAAGCTTTTGCTGAGTAAACTCATGTGAGAATGTAAAATGAATGTTTTTAGATTTTCAGAAAATTTTTAATTTTGAGCTAATTATTACTAATGTCAAAAGCTCACCTCTTTTTTTTTTCCGATGCTGTTTATCAAACATAAGATTTTTTGCATACTAGGCAAGCACTCTACCACCAAGCTACATCCTCAGTCCTCCCCCCCCCATTTTTTTTTTTTGGTGGTACTGGGGTTTACAGTCTCTTTACCACTTGAGTCATACCAGCAGCCCTTCTTTGCTTTAGTTATTTCTTAGACAGGGTCTTGTATTTTTGCTTGGGGTGGCCATAAACTTCAGTACTCTTAACTATGTCTCCTGTATAGCTGGAATTTTAGTTGTGCCTCACCACATTCAGTTTTTTTAGTTGAGATAGGGGCTCCTTAACTTTTTGCCTTGGCTATCAAATATTGATCTTCCTAATCGTTGCCACCCAAGTAACTGGGATTTACAGGTGTGGGCCACCATGCCCAGCCCTCTGGTTTTTTAGATAGGGTTTCACTTTCACTATGTAACCCAGGCTGACCTGGAACTGAGATATTCCTGCCTCAGACTCTGGAGTGCTGGGATTATAGATGTGTACCACAATACCCAGCCACCAAAACAACTTTTAAACAGTGAGTCTGTGAATTAGCTGTGTGATATGTACTCAGAATCCTTGTTGGAGCATTCCCATTATAAAATAGTTATAAATAAACATGTGTTGTTTTCTTTTTTATAACATTCATTGAGATATAATTCACATTACCATACAATTCATGCACTTAGGATGTGTAAAATAGTGGTTTTGGTATATTCATATTTTGTGCAACCATTACCACAGTCGGTTTTAGGTCTTTCTCATCAACCTAATAAGAAATCTTGAATCCATTACCAGTTACTTTCCATTTCTCTCCACCTCCCATCGCCCTATGCGATACTAATCTTTCTATGGATTCGACTATTATGGGCGTTTCACAGAAAAATTTTTTTTTTTTTTTAATGATACTGGGGATCTAACCTAGGTCCTTGAGCATGCTAAGAAAGTGCTCTACCACCACAAAGTATTTCACTTTTTTTTTGGTGGCACTGGAGTTTGAACTCAGGGCTCCAAGCTTGCTAGGCAGGCACTCTTATTGCTTGAGCCACTCTGCCAGCCTTTCACTTTTAACATATATTTCATTTTGTTTTCTGCAGTATCTTGCTCGTTTTAAAAAGGTGATTTGAGGGCTGGCGGTATGGCTCAAGTGGTAGAGCCCCTGTCTACAAGGGTGAGGCCTTTAGTTCAAACCCCCAGTGATGCAAAAAAAGAAAAAAAAAGGTGATTTGGAAATACTTTTATTAGAGGGATCTAAAATGCTTGATGTTAGCCAGGTGTGGTGGCTTATGCCTGTAGTCCTACCACTCCAGAGACTGAGGCAGGAGGATCCAGAATTCCATGCCAGTGTGGGCTATGTAGCAAGACCCTGTGTCAAAGCAAAGCAAAACAAAACAAAAAAAGGTTGCTATTTAAAATACAAGGTATAGGAATGAATTAATGAATTTTTTTTTTGATGGTTCTGGAGTTTAAACTCAGGTCCTCATGCTTGCTGGGCAGGTGCTCTGCCACTTGAACCACTCTGCCAACCCTTTTTTGTGTTGGGTATTGTAGAGAAAGGGTCTTGCAAACTATTTGCCCTGGTTGACTTCGAACCTCAATCCTCCTGATCTCTGTCCCCTGAATAGCAAGGATTATAGATGTGAGCCACCAGTGCCTGGCTAATGAATTTCTGAGTTACTCAGTGCCAAAATTCTGTATTAAAGTTTTACATGATTTTCTCCATATTAAAGATAAAAGTATAAAGTAAAAAGCTAACACTTGTAACTTGTAGACTTTTTAATTTATTAATTTATAATTTTTGGGTGGTACTGGAGTTTGAACCCAGTCCCTCACGCTTGCTAAGCAGGTGCTCTACTACTTGAGCCCCTCTGCCAGACCTGTTTTGTGTTGAGGGTATTTTTGAGATAGGGTCTTGTGAAATATTGCCTGGGCTGGTTTTGAACGGTGATCATCTTGATCTTGCCTCCTGAGTAGCTAGGATTACTGGTGTGGGCCACAGGTGCCTGGTGTGCCAGCTCCTAAAAAGGATAAACAAACAAAAAAAAAAAACCCAAAAGTCTTTTTGAGATGGGGTTTCAGCAATATACACAATGATCCTCTTGCCTCACCTGCCTGAGTGCTGGGATTACCAGCATGTGCTGCAATGCCTGGCACATTTAGACTGTAGATAAAACATAAGTTGAATTTTAATTTTTTTATTACAATGTCATTCAATTTTACTTTTTAATTAAATGACTGTATGTATGGTAAATAGCATACAAAATATTTTAATTATTTCTAAAGCAAGTAGTGGACTTGGCTAGCTTGAGAGATAGTTTAGTAGGATTTTATAAAAGTTGTTTTTCCATAATTCTTTGAATTTTAACATTTTTAAACATTTGGTTCCCAACAGCTTGCTATGGCATTGTTCAAGTACCCACTGGACCATGGTTTTGCAGGAAATGTGAATCTCAGGAGAGAGCAGCCAGAGTGGTAAGGACTGTTTACCAAATATTTTAAAATACTTCTGTGAGTAGCTTAGGATGGTACACTTATGTTGTAGTTCGAAGAGTTGTCAGTTTTATAATTTAAGAGAGAGTCTTTGGGCTAAATATTGATTTGTATTTTTAAATAGATTTTATAAAATGTAAAAAACAGATTGAGTTAAATAAGTATATATTGATGGATACTTTGAAAACAAAAATATAAAGTCGTATTCAGGCTTTATTAACTGTAGCTACAGAATTACAAGTGAGAAATGGTTTGAAAGTTATATTGGCTAATGGCAAAAATGACATAAGGAAGTAATACAACTTAGATATCTGTGCAAGGTTTTGTATAATGGAAACGCCTCAAGGATTTTAACCACTATCACATTCTTTTTACTATACATGTCTTTGTATAGTTTAACTTTGAACACTCCTTATGTCAGGCGTTCAGTGCTTTTGAGAAAGTAACAGAGTAAACCTTCTTTCTTTTATTGGCTGCCTACCTTCTTTCTGAACCTTTTTGTAAACTTCCAGAGAGGTTTATTTATTCTTGGTGCCAGAATTTTTGCAGTTGAGCTTCTGGAAATAGCAGTAGAAATAGATATAATCTTCTTTTCTCATACAGAAGTGTTGGCATTTACAATGTGACACTTTCTCTTTCTCTCTTTTTTTTTTTTTTTTTTTTGTGGTATTGGGGTTTGAACTCAGGGCCTCACACTTGCTAGGCAGGTGCTCTACCACTTGAGCCACTCCACCAGTCTTTACTCAGGGCCTACACCTTGAGCCACTCCACCAGCTCTTTTTTGTGATGAGTTTTTTTCAAGATAGGGTCACATAAACTATTTGCCAGGGCTGGCTTCAAACTGCAGTCCTCGTGATCTTTGCATCCTGAGTAACTAGGATTACACGCGTGAGCCACCAGCGCCCGGCTGATACTTACTTCCTTTCAGTGTTGACTGGAGAATTTTTCTTTCTTTTTGGTGGTACTGGGATTTGAATTCAGAGCCTCATAGTTGCTAGGCAGGTACTCTATACCTTGAGCCACTCTATCAGTCCTTTTTTTTGGTGTTAGGTTTTATTGAGATAGGGTCTTGTGAACTATTTGCCTGGTCTGACTTCAAACCTCTATCTTCCTGATTTCTGCCTCCTGAGTAGGTAGGATTACAGGCATGAGCCATTGGCACCTGGCTGACTAGAGAATTTGATAGGAGTTAGAAAATAAAAATTTCAGCTTCTCTTTCTAGGCATATAGCAAAAGGAGAACCTTTTATTTTTGCTTAGGCAATTTTGAATCAGTGGAAATTATGGTCCTGTACTCTGAAATTTTTTTGCCAGGGCTAGCCTTGACTGCAACTCTCCCAATCTCTGCCTTCCTAGAAGGTAGGATTACAAGTGGTGGTTCATGTCCTTATATGAAGAGAGGAGATATAAACACAAAGAGAAAATGTTATGCTACAGCGGAAGCAAAGATTGGAATGCATCATCTTAGATGTTTAATTCATTGAATCCTATAACTGACTTCAGCCACAAGCGCTACACAGTGTATATCACATAGAGAACCCAAGCAATAAACACCCAGCTGATCCCAGTCATCCCGTAGAACCATGAAAGATAATACTAAATTGCATTTCAGCCACTAGAATTGGGGCTGCACAAATCCCAGCAGTAAACAAGAATCGGTGTTTGACTACGTATGTGTGTCTCCACACTTGGCAGTGGATATAGGATTGTGAGTTTCAGAGCAGTGTTGTGGTATTTCTGTTGGTTCATTTTGATTCTGTGTTAGAATCCATTATACAACTGTCATTGTAGTGTTAAAATAATAGGACTTAACAAATAGAAAATGAAATCAATCATAAAAATTTTAAGACTTAAAGTATGTATAGGCCTACTCTTTGACTTTTTCTCCTTTTGTAGTATGCTATGGTTTGGGGTGAACAGGTCACCAACCAAAGGAATTTATGCTTTAAGTTATCAGTAGGCATTGATAGAGAGGTGAGGCAGTGAATGTCAAAGTACATCAAAGACCAGAAAAGATAAGAAAATGGGAAGATGGGTATGTAGAGAGGACAAAGTGATGATTGTGGTGTGGTAGACTGTCTCAGTGCCAATTATTGACTCTTTTTATTCCTTTATTCTATGGATGCAGTCAAGGTGAATATGGTAGTTGTACTGGAGGGCATGTTTTATTTCTACTTCATTTGGTGGGATGTGGGGCTGTTCAGGATCTTAAAGAGGAGGCAGTCTTTCAAATTTCCATGGTGTATAAGTATAAAAGGTAGGGTCTTAGCTGGGCTCTGATGGCTCATGCCTGTAATCCTAGCTACTTGGGAGGCTGAGATGGGGAGGATCACAGTTCAAGGCCAGCCAGGACAAATAGTTCTTGAGTTCCCATCTCTAAACTAAAGAGAAAAAATGGACTGGAGGTGTGGCTCAAGCAGTAAAGCACCTACTTTGTAAGGATGAAGCCCTGAGTTCAAACCCCAATCCCACCAAAAAAACCCTCCTCATTTTAAGCTTTTGTTAGTAAAAAAAAGGGCATTTTATTGTAAGATTACAGAATAAAGAACCCTAATATGGAAATGTATTCATGACCTTGAAAGGGAATTGAATTAGTCTTCTTGTTTTTGCTTTGATCTGTGTGTCTACTTCATTCTTTTTCTTTCTGAAGATTTTTCTTTGCTGCCTACTCCAGAGATCACTTTTTGAGTGTTTATTATGTTTTAGATACTGTGCTAAATGTTTTATACCACCGCATTTAATCATCCCATCAAGTTTGTGAGGTAGTTCTCATTTTATGGATAAGGACAACGTAGTTTTAAGAGAGATACATATGTAGACGTGGAGTCTGGGCAGCTTATTAAGCTCCCAACCACCATGTTACACTGCCTCCTGTGGAGAAAGGTGACTGTACCTCAGCTCATGAAATTTTCTATCTCCTGTCTTAAAAGCATAAAATCTCAGTCTGAATCTCTTATTCCTTTGGGAAAAAACTGGTCAGGCTTGGATAAGGTGCCTAGCTCTGGACTAGTTAGCCATGATCACACAGTAGGATCAAGTTTCTCAGATACAGTTAGGGAGATTCCTGTGGTTAGGGGTATTCACTTCTTAGGAAAGGGGAATTGTGAACTGGCAGTGTGTACCTTGACAGATAATTAATAGTATTGTCTTAGAAAGATAAAATAGCTTTTTCAGAAAAATTTATTGGTGGTGTATAGAATGGATTTGCAAGTTGAGGTGTGGGGGGTTTGGGGGAACGGTTCAGGAGATAAGAGCACCTGCCTAGCAATCATGAGTTCCCTAATGTTGCCAAAAAAAAAAAAAAAAAAAAAAAGGGAGTTAGAAACTGAAAGATTTATGATGCTATGACTTTAAATATGTAGGAGAAGGAGAGGAAGTAAGAAGGGAGCATCTCAAAAGATTAAATGATGTAAATGAATGTTAGCTAATGGAAAGGGAATAATTACAGGTGATTTGGAAATATGAAGGATGATCACTCTGGAAAGGTGATGATACTAATAACAGAGTTGGCTGTAGTTCACTTGGTAGAAGGTATGCTTCACATGCTTGAGACTCTGGGTTCAGTCCCTAGGACCAAAAATAACAAAAATAACCCAGAGTAATACTAATAAGGAAGAAGAGAAAGTAGAAAGGAACAATTAATACCGATTCTCGTTGCATTGTGGTGATGTATGCCTGTATCAGGAGGCAGAGGCAGGAGGATCTTGAGTTGGAGGCCAGCCAAGGCTACATAGCAAGACACTGTTCTCTCCACCCCCCTCCAAAAAATAAATAAAGTCTGTTTTAGGCATGTTGATTTTGACACTGGTAGAATTTTTTTTTTTTTTTGTGGCCTTGGGAATCGGGGCCTTATGCTTGCTAGGTAAGCACTCTCCTATTGAGCTACATCCCCAGGTCCCACTAGGATTTTTTTGTTTTGTTTTTGTTTTTCCAGGTACTGGGGTTAAAATTCAGGGCCCTGTGCTTGGTAGGCAGGCACTGTACCTTGAGCCATGCCCCCAGCCCTTTTTGATTTAGTTATTTTTCCAATAGGATCTTTTGTTTATGCCAGGGCCAGCCTATACCACTACCCTCCTACTTAGGCTGTCTCCGTGGCTGGGATGACAGGTGTGTGCCCAGCTTTTATAGATGGAGATTGAGTCTCACTAACTTTTTGCCTGGGCTGGACTCGAACTTTGATCTCCCTCCCCAGTAGCTAGGTTTACAGTCATAAGCCGGCATACCTGGCTGTTGT
Source organism: Castor canadensis (assembly GCF_047511655.1). NCBI lineage: Eukaryota > Metazoa > Chordata > Mammalia > Rodentia > Castoridae > Castor > Castor canadensis. The sequence goes on along the minus strand of NC_133400.1, from coordinate 75,554,454 downwards.
TAGGATTCTTTTTTTTTTTTTAAATTGGAAATTTAGGATAAGGTTAATGGAGTGAAGTTAGAATTGGAGCTGCATAGAAGGAAGACTGGGAACTAAATGACATTTTTTGATAAAGAAAAGTGAAGACAGAACTATGGTAAAAACCGACATCTGGGAGAGTAAGAGAAAAGGTACCAAAGGTGGGGAATGAACTGTCAAGAAAGGAGAACCTGAAGTGTATAGCAGGAACAGACACCTTGGATTTCAGGGAAGAGTAGATGCTAATAAATGCTGCCAAGGAACTGAAGGACAGTGAAACAATTGTAGTTTCCTAGTTTGTGTGGAACTCCTGTTGGTAATAGGGCATTGAAGGAGATTGAGATTGTAGGGTTACATTGTATGTTGGGAGTATAAGGAAAGAGGAAAATGAAAGTAGTTATATGGGAGTTAGAGAAAATTTGGTTGGTTTTAAAGGTAAGCTGTTTTAGATAGGCATTCATTGTTCAGAAAAAGTACTTGAATTGCTTTATTCACCTCAAATAGTTTTGTTACAATTTTTTTTTTTTTTTTGAGTGGGACTGGGGTTTGAACTCAAGGTTTTGACTTACAAAGCAGTTGCTCTATGTTTGAGCCGTTCCTGCAGTCCGTTTTATTTATTTAATTTTTTTGGGCAGTTCTGGGGTTTGAACTTAGGGCCTCAAGCTTGCTACCCAGGTGCGCTACCATTTGAGCTACTCTACCAGCTCTGCTCTGATTATTTTTGGAGGTGGAGTCTTGCAAACTACTTGCCTGGGCTGGCCTGGGGTCTTGATCCTCCCCATTTTAGTCTCCCAAGTAGTTAGGATTATAGGGATGAGCCCGGTGTCTGGTTTACTATTTTTTATTGGTATATATTAATCGTGTAAGGGGTTTCATTGTGATAATTCCATAGAATTATCCACAGTGTATTTTGAACAAGTCTGCTACCCTCTCTATTATATTTTCTTAGGCTCCCCCTGCCCCCTTTTCGTGCAGTGTTTGGTGGTTTTATTATGCTCTTTTCATCAGTTTGTTTTGAGATAGGTCTTGCTAACTTTGCTAGAGCTGGCTTCCAATGTTGAACCTTGATCCTCTGGCCTCTGCCTCCTAAGTAGCTGTTATTACAGGCATGTTCCACTTTGCTCAGCCCTACTTAACAGAATTTTAATGAGTTACAGAGAAGATATTTAGATTTTATATATTCCATTTAAAAGTATGTTGATAGTGGATTGTGTAGAAAGTAAAACAGCTAAAATTCATTTACATTAGGGCTGGGGTTGTAGCTTACTGGTAGACCACTTTCCTAGCCCTGGGTTTGATTCCTAGCACCACAGACACAACAACAACAACAAAACCCCTCAAAAGCACAAAGAATTTGTGTTTTTAGCCAGGTGTGGTGACACCTGCCTGTACTCCTAGCTACTTGGGAAGCTGAGGTGGGAGAACCACCTGACCCCATCCTGGGCAACATAATGAAACCTCTGTGTCAAAAAAATTTGCATTTTTAGGTATTGGTATTTTGGGTATTAATATTCCTTTCCTGCAGGAGGCAAACTGTGACTTTTTCCTACCATTCTGCCTAATTTAAGATTACATTTCTTCTTGGTTTTTTACATCATCAGAGAGCAACTGCTGCATGGAATTAACTCTAAGATTTTAGGGATTGTTCTAGGGTTGCACTATTCTGTAATTTTTGCTTAATAAAGAGGTATATAAAAATAAATCAATATGTCTATAAAACCATGTGAATTGTATATTTATGTTTTTGTTTTCTAATTAAGATTATCTTAATGTACATTTAGTTATCAGACATTTCTAAACAATGTAGAACACATTATAAATATTTGTGCATTCCTATCCAGAATGAATAAGTTTCATGTTTGCTTCAAATCTTCCTTTATGAGAAATAATAAATTACAGTGAGTTTGAGGCCTGCCTGGACTATGTAGCAGGACCCTATCTGAAATCCCGCACTCCTCCTGAAATTAAAAATACAACAAATTAAGTTGAAGTTCTTATTTTATTCTCCCTAATCTGAGACAAACATTATTCTTTCAATGTCTGTTGGGCTCATATGTTTTTTTCCCTGATGTTATTGTTGTTTAGGACTCAGGGCCTTGTGCTTGCTAAGCAAGTGTTGTACCATTTGAGCCATGTCCCCCTCCCCTCTTTTTTGCGTAAGTTGTTTATCAGATATGGTCTCTCACTTTTTGCCTAGGCTACCTGGATTGTGATCCTCCTACCCTATGTCTCCCATGCATAGTTGGGATTACAGATGTGTACCACCAATGGGGTTTTACTAACTTTTTGCCTGGGCTGGCCCTTGATCTGTGATTGTGCTGATCTCTGTCTTCCTTAAAGCTGGTATTACAGGCATGAGCTACCATACCCAGTTTTAATGTTTATATGTATACAACATGTGTATGATGTTTGGTATTGTTTTGCAGGAATGGTATACTGTATATGTATTTCTGGAGCCTTCCTATATTAGTCTTTTATATCTAAGTATTTCATTATTTTGCTTTTGTATGCTAGTCTGAGTTCTAGGATAATAGCTGTTTTGCTCCAAGGGCCTCGCACTTTCTAGATAGGTGCTCTACCACTTGAGCCACTCTGCCAGTCTCTTTCATTTTTTCTAATCTTTGTTATGGATAATTCTTTAGCCCTGTCTTTAGATTTGTGCCCAATGAGTGAATTTTCTCCAGAGTAAACTATATCTAGAACTTACATTTATTCAAGCCTTTGAGAAGATTTTTTTTTTTTTAGGGGAGTGGATACTGAGGTTTGAACTAAGGGCCTATACCTTGAGCCACTGCACCAGCCCTTGTGTTTGTGATTTTTTTTTTTTTTTGAGATAGTGTCTCTTGAGCTGTTTTGCCTGGGCTGACTTTGGACGGTGATTCTCTTGATCAGCTAGATTACAGGCGTGAGCCACCATCATTCGGCTGATTTGTTTTTATTTTTCAGTTTGCATTTTTCATGCTGTCATGCTATTGCTTTACAGATTATATTCTTTTATTTATTTGAACATTTAAAATATACTTTAAAAGCTTCTCAGAGATTTTGTAATTCTTTCATTTGTTAATATGGTGACAGATGTTTTCGTATGCTTTGTAAATTTGTCTGCAAGCTAATCTTCAGGTGTTCTTTCTTGTATTCCTGTTCCTCTACCATAAGTTCTGAAGATGTCACTGGGGAGTTTTTTGCATTTGTTCTCTATCTGTTAAGAATTGTGTTAGGCTGCTAATAACAAAGACCAGGTTATTGTGGCTTCTACATATTAGGAGGTTATTCTTTTCTTAAAAGGAATCCAGAAAGGCATTTTAAAGTTTTTATCACAATCTTGTGTAGTTATTAGGAATTAGGCTTCTTCTATCTGCCTACTATACTGTTTCTGGCACATAGTTGTGTGGTTCATGCCCATAATCCCAGCATTTGGCAGTACTGGGGCTTGAACTCAGCTTTGGGCTTGCTAGCAGGTGCTGTACTACTTAAGCCATGCTCTCAGACTTATTTTGCTTTAGACATTTTCAGATAGGGTCTCTTGTTTTTTGTCCATACTAGCCTTGGATCATAATCCTCCTATCTGTGCCTTTCAGCTGGGATTGCAGGTGTATACAGCCATGCCTGTCTTATTTGTTGAGGATTGGGTCTCCTCTAACTTTTTGCCTCAGACTGGCCTCAAACCTTCTTGAACTTTCTGATTTCTGCCTTCTGAGTAGCTGGGATTATAGTGTGAGCCATGGTGCTTGGCTTCTGATACTTTTGCTTGGCTTTTGATGCTTTTAATACTGGTGTATTTTTTTTTTTGTGGGACTGGGATTTGAACTCAGGGCTTCATGCTTGCAAAGCAGGTACTCTACTTTGCCACACATGCAGTTCATTTTTCTCTGGTTATTTTGCAGATGTGGGGGGGGGGGTCTCATGAACTATTTGTTTTGGCTGGCCTCAAACGATGATCCTCTCAAGCTAGGATTACAGATGTGAGCCGTCAGAGCCCAGCTAATACTGGTGTATTTTTGATTTGATAAGTAATGTTAAGGAACATGAGTTCAGGATAGGAACAATTTTTCTATTTCTTTGATAATTTCCCCAGTTCTATATTTATTTGCTTTTTTAAAATTTGGTTGTTGGAGCTTCTGAATTGATCCTAATTTTTTTGTATTTTGTGTTTTAAGTTATTTATCCTTTGACCTTTTTTTGAGGTGATTCCTCAGTTTATTTTATAATCTGTCCCTTAATTTTATTTATTTATTTATTGCTATGACTAGAACCCAGGGCCTTGCACTTGGGTTCTTTTTTGGTTCTCTGAGCGTTCCTTATTTTTTATCTTCTGCTTTTGTTTCTTGGGTGCAGCATCCTTTCTTTTTTTCCTTTGGTAGTATTGGGGTTTGAATTCAGTGCCTCATGCTTGCTAGGCAGGTGCTCTGCCACCTGACATGTTCTGCCAGCCAGTGTCTTTTCTTAACCCTGTGTATATTAATTAGGAGTTTTTGCTTTGTTTTAGTTTTCTGAAGTTTCCTTCTGCTCCTGGGACACTTTTCCTTTGGATTGTTTGTTTTGGTGTTTTTGTTTTTGGTGACACTGGGTTTTGAACTCAGGGCCTCATACTTGCTAGGCAGGTGCTGTTACGCTTGAGCCATTCCACCAGCCCTTTTTAGTGATGGGTTGTTTTGAGATGGGGTCTCTTGAAGTGGGAAGTATTTGCCCGGGAGTGGCTTCAAACCAAAATCCTCCTGATCTTTGCTTCCTGAGAATCTAGGATTACAGGCATGAGGTACCTGCACTCAACTGGTCTGTCTTTCTAGGCAGACATTCTACTATTTGAGCCACTTCACCAGTCCTTGGTCTGTCTTTCTTGTTTGAGACTTTCCTTAAAAATCTGGTGACTTTAGGGGGAGAGACAATGGGGATAATGTAACTAATGTACAGTATAAATCTAATCAGAATTGTCACTATGAATATCCCCCCTATATAATGAATATGTCCTAATAAATTATTTAAAAAAATCTGGTGACTCATTGTCTTCCACTCAAATTTAAGGTGCACTCCTAATGAGTTGATTGGAAGCCCTGTGTATGTGCACAGACTGTTGGCTGATTGACTTTATCATAGATTCTGTTTATCTAGGTTCTGTTTAGTCAGAGAGAAATCTCCAGTCATTTGTTTGAGCTAGGTTGGTGCCAGAATTTGAGTATGTAGAATTCAACTTTTTAAACGTGATACCCCTTCTCTCAACTGCTCCTAGTGTCCCTAGATTTTTTCTGGTTTACTCTCTCTAGAAAATTAAACACTTCATTTTCCTAGAATAGGAGATACATAGTTACTTGGTAGTGTGTAGTGGAGAAGAGAGATTGTTTTGATTGCTTTCTACCTTACATCCAGTACTCCTGGTTTTGGTCTCACTGAAAGACACCTCTCCTGTCTATGTAGACCATTGTGCATGTGTAGTCCTCCATCCTGTGGATTCTAGGATCTATAGTGGCTCTAATTTCTAATGCTGTGTGATATAAGATGCATTACTTTTTGGCTTGTCTTACTTTAGCAACCTTTTCTGGTCTCTGAAGTCTTTGACTTTTGTTTTTCTGTTGCTGATGATTGAGCCTAGGATCTCCTGCATGCTAATATGCACTCTACCATTGAGCTACATTCCATTCCCCTGTGAAAACATTTACCACTTGTCTTTCTGTTTCCTACCTTCCAAAATTTTATAGCTATTGTTTTATATTCTTTGTTGTGTTTGTGGCTTTATACCCTTTTATCTCACTATTGACATTTGGTATTTGAGGAAGGAAAGGAGGTAGTTTCAAATGCAGTTAACTACCTGTGCTACTGATGTGGGCTTTTCCATTTCTTCTGAGATCTTTTTTTGTTTGTTTTTTTAAGACAGGGTCTTGCTATGTAGTAGGTAGTCTTTGAACTCAGATCCTCGTGCCTTGGCCTCCCAATTGCTGGGATTGCAAGCTTATACCACCATACTTGGCTTCTTCTGATGTCTTGTTTTATCAGTTACCAGTTATGTTTTCTATTTTCAGTCTTTCCTTTTTACCTGATTCCCACATCTCCTTACATATGTTTTTGAATCTTCCCATGCATTTCACTTTCTTATTACATGTTCAACCTATTGTCCTTTCTCCTTCATTGGAAAACTTTCTGGAAGTATAAAACTATAGTTGCTGCCTGGACTTCCTCAACTGCTTAATATTGTTCATTCTCTTAGTTTTGTTTAATGATTGAGAGATAATTATTTGTCATTATAAGTGATACCATATGAAATTTGCATTTGCTTTTAATACTCAGGCATGTCTCATCATGGACTCTGTCCAGTTTGTCTTTTGGTGACACTTAAGTAAAGATCCATATATAAGAAGTTCTTTAACAATTTAGCTTCATGAAGATTATCACGCTTGGGGTTCCAGTATTGTTCCTCCTTTTTGTTAGATATGTGAACTACTTTCTTTTTTTCTTTTTATTCTGGCTACCAGCAGCCCAGAATCAAATCTGGTTTTTAGTTACTTCAGCTATATTAGTCTCATTAGCGTATTTGTTTTCTCTTCCTCTTTCCATTGGGTTTAGGTCTTTACCTCTTACCTCTGTTTCTCTGCGTGTTGATTTCATTCTCTCATACTACAGACTGTCTACTACATGAGGCTGGAACCATGACTGCTGGCAGCTCTTGGCTTTCATCTTCCCAGCCCCTTCCACCAGGAGAAGGGGCTGTCTTGAAGAATCCTGAGAAAGACTCTGATTGACCTGTTGGATCATGTACCCACCATCCCTCTGACTGGAGTGGGGAGGGTACTGTGAATGGCAACCCTCACTAGAACTACATAGTTGGAGTCAGGGGTAAGAGCAGTTTCCCTAATGGAGGGGGGTGGGTGCTGTTCAAAAAAGAAGGGTAATGCTTATGAAGTAAATAAATAATAGATGCTTTAATACTCATTTTTCTGTTTTTTTTTTTTTATTGTTTTAATATAGGTTGTAGATTGCCTCAAATCCATTCCTAAAAGATTTTTTGGCAGAAGTATACAAAATATCATAAACTTCTATTCACTTACCTCTCAAAGTACTACCTTTGGTTCTTTATTATTGTTAATTTTGATGTTAACTTCAAATAACCAAATCCAATTTTTTCAGTTTTGATTCTTTCTTGACCTATTTTCAGCATTTAAAATCATTGTGCCAGAGAGCATGTGATTTTTCTTATAAGTCTCTTCTCATGACTTCTGGAAAGCTGCTTTCTTATGTCTTTCAACATTGCCTTTTGCCTTTTGGATTCCTTTTTGGCATCTCCCTCCCTCCTTCCTCATTTTCCTTTTTCTGTCCCTTTTCCCTTTGTCTTCTTTTTTTGTCAGTACTGGGGTTTGAACTCAGGGCCTTTTGCTTTCTAGGCAGGTGCTCTACCATTTGAGCCATGCCCCAAGCCCTTGGCATTACTTTCTTTATTACTATTACTTTTTATTTTTGACAGTGATGAGGTTTGTACTCAGGCCTTCTTACTTGCCAAGCAGGCACTCTACAGCTTGAGCTGCGCCTCCAGCTCATTTTTCTTTCTTTTAAGATTTAAGTCACAAAATTACTTTTCTGGTCTGCTTATTTGTTTTCCTATTGGTAAACTTATGAATGCTTATGAATGTCTGTGGTTATCAATGTCATCACTACTTGAACAGTTTTTCCAGCCTTCAGGTCCATATTTCCATTGTCTCCTGGATATCTGTAGGTATCTGTAGTCACTGTCATAATCCTAGACTGTAATTTTTTTGTCTAGATGATGATGATTTTTTTGGGAGGGGGGAGATAAGACTGGGATTTGAATTTAGGACTTTGCACTTGCAAATTTGGTGCTTTGCCACTTGAGCCACACTTCCAGTGCTTTTGTCTAGATTATTGCAGTAGTTTAAATTACTTAATTTTTATAAGCTGATATAATGACATGATTCAAAAAAATTAAGGAGGGAGTAAAAATTCTCCCTCCTTAAGACTAGGGATTTAGTTAGATGGTAGAATAAAGTGTTAGAATGTGTGCTTAGCATGTTTGAGATCATGGGTTCAATCTTTAACATCAAAAAATCTAAAATAAGTGGGTTAGGGCATGACTCAAGTGGTATAGTGCCTGCCTAGCAAGCTCAATGCTCTGAGTTCAAACCACAGTACCCCCCCCCAAAAAAAACCCAAAAAATACACCACTAAAATTTTGTCTCTATCCAGTTTTGCTTCTTAACTCCCTATTGTTATTTTTTATTCACTTTCCTAGTGTCTATGCTTATAAATATACAAACTCTTGTTTTTCTTAACTTCTACAGAAAGGTTGCATATTATATGTAGTAGACTCCATTATCTGTCTGTCTATATATTTATTCATTTTTGTCAGTACTTGGGTTTGAACTCAGGGCCTCAAGCCTTGAACGTGGCTCTACCACAAGTGTTAGAGCGCCTGCCTAGCAAGTGTGAGACCTTGAGTACAAACCTTAGTACTGCAGTGAAAAAAAAAAAAAAAGTCAGTTTTCTCCCAGTTTCTTACAGTATTCCCTAACTACTACTGCAGGGAAACTTTTTTTCTACTCTCTTGTGTTTTCACTAAAAGTATTTCTCAGACTTAGACATTTAAAATTCTGCACAGGGTATGGTTGGATGAAAAACACACGACAACCTGAATAGTTTCTTCGTAGTTATACATTAGGGCATGAAATTTATGGTTATATTGCTCTAGATCCAAAAAGAAGACTGCTGATGTTGTTCAGTGGTAGAGCACTTGTCTAATGTGTGTGAGCTCCTGGGTTTGATCGCTAACACTCACCACTCCCCTTTGCCCCCCATAAAAAATATAACTAAGTACAAATTATAACTGCCTTTTCATGATACAAACTCTTTTTTTTTTTATTTATCTTATTTCCACCTCTTGTATTCCACTTTTCCTAGTCCATACTCTGTTTAGCTACCTGCAGACAGATAACCCCATAAGATTACTTTCCTTTATTATTCTCAGAAATTACCACTGATTTTTTTTTTTTTTTTTGTTCTCTGAGCCAGTTAACTTCTAAAGCCTCAGGTAGTATTTGTTGCTTTCTTTTTTTCTTTTTTTTGGTGCTAAGTATTGCACCCAGGTCCTAGGCTAAGCATGTACTCTATTACTGAGCTACATCCAATCCAGTTGTTACCTCTCTTTAAAAAAAAAAAAAAAAACTAGCTCTGATTTTAGTAGTAGTGTATGCATACTCATTTTTCACTTTTGGATAATTTTGGGAAGGAAGATAAGTAAAATAATAAGCCATAATTCATAATTCCCCCACTCTCCCAAGATAACCAGATAGTATAGTAGTAGTGTTATGACTATGGACTTTGAAGTCAGATGAAGTATAGATTATTTGACTGATCAGGTTTCTTATCATCATGTCAACCTCAGTTTTCTCACTTGCAAAGTAGCTAACCAAGTGCTCACTAGGCCTAATTTTGCTTTGCTGCTGCTGCTGCTTTTTTTTTTGTTGTTGTTGCAGTATGAGGATTTGAACTCAAGGACTACACCTTGAGCTACTTCACCAGCTCTGTTTTGTGTTAGGGATTTTTTTCGAAATAGGGTCTTGTGAACTATTTCCCCAGACTGGCTTTGAACCTTGATCCTCATGATCGCTGCCTCTTGAGTATCTAGGATTATAGGCCTGAGCCACTGGGACCTGACTCTGCTCAGCTTCTAAGATCAGATGATATCAGGCACCTTCATAATGGTATGGGTGTAGATGAGGATGGTGCTCTTATTTTGTGACACGTGCTTACATGTGGAAATATATTATTTTATCCTTTTGCTAGGACAGTGAAACAGATAACCATTCTAATTTTTTTTTCTGCACTACTGGGAATTGAACCCAGGGCCTTGCACATGCTAGGCGAGCATTTTACCACTGAACTACATCCTAAGCCCTGTACCTTTTTTTTTGAGACAGAGTCTTGCTATGTAGCTCAGGCTGTTTTACCGCTTACCTTCATCCTTAGCCCATGCTCAGAGCTTGAACTCAGATCCTTCTATCTCAGTCTTCTAAGTTCTGGGATCACAGATGCATGCCACAATGCCTGGCTCCTCTGTACTATTATCTTTCTTTCTTTTTTGGTGGTACTGGGGTTTGAACTCAGGGCCTCATGCTTGCTAGGCAGGTACTCTGTGACTTGAGCCACTCCTCCAGCCCTGTTTTATGTTGGGTATTTTTGAGATAGGGTCTCATAAACTATTTGTTTGGGCTGGCTTCAAACTATGGTCCTCCTGATTTCTACATCCTGAGTAGCTGGGTGCTTGGCTTTCTAATTTTTTTTTTTATTCTTTTATTTTTTAATTGATGAGGAAATGGTAGGGGATAGATCAGTTAATTTGTTCAGGATCATGCAAAAAATAGGAGTGGAGTTTAACTCAGGGCTTCATGCTTGCAAAGCAGGTGCTCTACCACTTGAGCCATACCTCCAGTCCAGTGTGTTGGGTGTTTTTGAGATAGGATCTTGCTTTTTGTCTGGCTCGAACCTCGACCTGAACTCTGCCTCCTGATTAGTTAGGATTACAGGTGTGAGCCACTGGGGCTTGGCTGAGTTGGTGCTCTTAGGTGCTGTACTTCATAGAATAATTTAAGCAAATTACCCAGTTTTTTGTTGTTGATGTTTGTTTATTTGTGTGTGGGGAATTGAACCCAGGTTTCATGCATGTTAAGCATGTGTTCTACTACTTAGCTTCATCCTAGCTCATGCCCAGAAGTGTTAATATATATGTATGTGTGAATCTTCAACTTGATATTATTTTAACTAGAAGAAAATGAAATAGCATCAGTGTGGTGAGATTAGGAAGTGTATCATTTATGAGGGACTGTGTTCCTTCACAGTTTGGATCCTGAGGTTTACCTTACTAGTTTTTGCCCTTGTATGTTCTTGTTTAAACCCCTAGTTCCAGCTTTGTTCTCTTTTCAAGTTAGGATAGAGAAATACAGATGAGTTGTATTTCTCTTCATGACAGGTTCAATTTTTTTTTTTAATCTTCGGCAACTGTAGTTAATATTTATGGATGTTTTATTGTTTTTGCTAACTTTGGGAGGAGGATGGAAGTGTTGAATTTTCTAAATGTATTCCATTTTTGGTCTTCTTTAGTGTTGGATAAGTTTTTCAAACTATTATTTCCTCCGTCATTTGTACAAATAGCTTTATGTTATAAACTATAAAAGAATTACTATTTTACTATTATCCAAAGAGTACTAATTTTGATCAACTACATTTTAATGTGTGTGTCTAGAATTTTAACTTATTTTTTGTTTGCGTTTTGCTGTTTTGGGATTTGAACCCATGGCCTTATGCTTTTTAGGCAGGCCCTCTATCACTTGAGCCATGTCCCCAGCTCAAGGGCAATGCCGTTTCTTTCTTTTTTTTTTTTTTTCTCCAACAGTCCAATTTGTAGTATATTTTGAAATCAGAAAGTTTGAGTCCTCCAGTGTTACTGAGTTTCAAGATTTTTTGGCTGTTTGGAGTCCCTTGAGATTTAAAGTGAATTTTGGTGTAGATTTTTCTATTTCTATGTAAAATGTTGTTGGGATTTTGATAGGTACTGCATTGATACTCAGGGCCTCATGCTTGCTAGGCAGGTGCTCTACCACTTGAGCCACTCTACCAGGCGTGTTTTGTGTTGGGTATTTTTGAGATAGGGTCTCACAAACTATTTGTCCAGGCTGGCTTTGAACTGAGATCCTCTTGATCTCTGCCTCCTGAGTAGCTAGGATTACAGGTGTGAGCCACTGGTGTCCTGCTAGATCCTCTTTCTTTCTCTCTCTCTCTCTCTTTGTCCTGGGGTGGTTTGAACTGAGGATCTTGCATGTTCTAGCCATTTTGCCAGCCCTTTTTGTGTGTGTGTGTGTTTGTGTGTTTGGTGGTACTGGAGCTTGAACTCAGGGCTTTAACCTTGAGCCATTCTACCAGCCCTATTTTTGTGAGGGGTATTTCGAGATAGGGTCTTGTGAACTATTTGCCCAGGTTGGCGTCAAACCGAGATCCTCCTGATCCTCCTGATTATAGGCGTGAGCCACCGGTGCCTGGCTTATGTTGGTTATTTTTTGAGATATAATCTTACTTTATGGTTGGGCTGACCTGAACAGTGACCATCCTACTTGTGCATAGCTGGGATGACAGGTGGGTGCCATTTTGCCATTGGTTGAGAATAGGGTCTTGTGAACTTTTGCTCTAGCTGGACTTGTAATTCCGTCTTCCTGAGTTCCACCTTCAGAGTAGCTAAGATTGCAGGCTTGAGCCACCATGCCCAGTTTATTTTGGTTTTGTTGAGGGAGGTTCTCACTGTGGAACCCAGGTTGTTCTCAAATTTCCTGATCTTCCTGTCTCATTCTCCCAAGTACTGGGATTGCAGCTGTGAGCTACCATGCCTGGTTACAGTTGCTTTTTGTGTATTTTTATTACTTAATTATTTTGTTGTACTGGGGTTTGAATTCAAGCTTGCGAGGCAGGCACTCACTGTACTGTGTGAGCCACTCCACCAGCCATTTGTTTGTGTTTTGCTGTACTAGTGTTTGAACCCAGGGCCTTGCGCTTTTTAGGCAGGCACTCTACCACTTGAGCCATGTCCCCAGCCTAAGGGAAATGCTGTTTTTTTGGGGGGGAACTGGGGTTTGAACTGAGGGCTTCCTGCTTGCAAAGCAGGTGCTATACTACTTGAGCCACACCTGTAGTCCCACCAGCTGTTTTTTGTGTTGGGTATTTTTGAGATAGGGTCTCTCAAAGTATTTGCTGGGACTGGCCTCAAAACGAGAGTCTCCTGATAGAATTATAGGCCTGACCCCCAGCTTCTGGTTCATATTGCCTTTTTTTTTTTTTTGGAATGGCAGTTCCATTTATTGGATTATAGTTGACACATTGGATTCTTTTGGCCTATATAGCTCTTTCATCAGAAGTCCAAGTAGTTGCTTCTAAATTAAAAAGTCTTAGTGTGAAAACATGAGCACACGGTTTCTTTCTTCCAATTATTTAATGCTTTTTCAATGCAAATGTTTTTTGCTTGCTGGGTTCTGTGAGCTCCAGGAAATTCTTTAAACAAAGGATCCAAGAATATTTTCATTTCTTCTTGCATTCCCTAATCACCTTTTCACAGGAAAAGTTTATTTTGAGTCAACTTTAGATTCATATTTGGGTTTAAAAAATTATAAGTCTCTGACCTGGGTAGAGTGGCATCAAGTTGATCATTATGCATCTCACACTAGCCACAGGCAAAAAGATCCCTAGTTTATCCCAGCTTTTGGCCTGTACACATGCATTGTTCATGCCTTGAACACGTGTATTGCTTAAAAAAAAAAAGATAATTTAGAGATCTTGAATATCCTTTACCCAGTTTTCTCCAGTGCTAACATGTTCAAGAATTATAGAACAATATCACAACCAGGATATTGATGGAGATAAAATTAACATGCAGAACAGTTTCATCACTACAATGAGCCTTCATTGTTTTTAAAGTGGCACCGGGGTTTGAACTTAAGGCCTCAGTGTTTGAACTTAAGGCCTCAGTGTTTGCTAGGCAGACACTCTTACTGCTTGAGTTATTCCACCAGCCCTGTTTTGTGTTGTTTTCTTTTCTTTTTTTTCCAAGATAGGATCTTGTGAACCATTTGCCAAGGCTGGCTTCAAATGGCCATCCTCTTCATCTCTGCCTTCTGAGTATGTAGGATTACAGGCATGAGCCTCTGGTGCCTGGCTTGCTTTGACTTTTTGTAATAGAAGCTTTATTTTTATTATTTGTTTCTATGAAGTCCAAACAGGTGTAACTATTTAACTATGAGGGAGAAAACAGTATGTGTTATAATGAAAAAATTGGCCCAGAATTTAGAGGAGTTACATTATAAGCCCATGTTTGTCCCTTAACTTCTGACCTTGAATAAATCCTCACTGTGGGTCTTAGTTTCTGTGTCAGTAAAACACAGGGATCGGACTAGATTGTTTCTTCACTCTCTTGAGTGTCCACATGTGTCTTATCATTAATAAAAAGAAAATTCTTTGGGTGAGATTTTCACATTAATGTGATATGTTGTTGATATGTCTGGTACCAGCCTGGTGTTCTGTATCCTGTACATGAAGAAAGTATTCATCCTTCTCTGGGATGAGGAGATTCTCCTGTCACCTAAATTCTCTATCTGCCTGTTGAGATCTTTATTTCATTGTATAAGTTCAAGTTACTGTCTAGAGTTTTCTTATTTCATTCTGCAGGACTCCTTTAAGCATGTCCTGCAGGGTGGTCTAGTGATAGCAAACTTTCTCATCTTTTAGTTCTACTCACCTTTGAAGGACAATTTTTTTCGATATGGGGTTCTTTTTTTTCCCTTGGTGGTAGCAGAATTGTAACTCGGGACTTATATGTCACTGTGCTCCCAGCTTCTTTATTTTTAAAAGTTTGATTATAATGTTCCTTGGTGAGGACCTTCTGAGTTTGTTTAGCTTTTTAGATGTTTGTATTCAGTTATGCCTTCAAATTTGGGGCATTTCAGCAATTGTTTCTTTACATATCCTTGCTATCCCTTTCTTTTTGTGGGACTTTTACAATGTAAATATTGGTCACTTTGGTCAAACAGGTCTCTTAGGCTCTGTTCACCACTTCAGTTTTTTTTTTCTTTCTGCTTTTCAGACATCTTCCTTCCTACCTCCCCTCCCCTTCCCTCCCCTTCCCTTCCCTTCCTCTCTTTTTTCCCTTCCCTTTCCTCCCTTCCTTCCCTACTTCCCTTCCTTCCTTCCTTCCATTTTAACTCAGAGTCTTACATGTGCTGGGCCTGTGTCCTACCACTTGAGCCACATCTCCAACCCTATTTTGTGTTAGGCATTTTCAAGATAGGGTCTCAAGGAACTCAGGGCCTTATGCTTGCTAAATAGGTGCTCTGCCACTTGAGCCACTCCACCAATCCTTTTTTTGTGTGTGTGCAAGATAGGATCTTGCAAACTATTTGCTTGGGCTGGCTATTTCCCGGTCTCTGACTCCCAAGTAACTAAAATTACAGGCATTGTTTTTTTGTTTTCTTTTTGGTAGTATTAGGGTTTGAACTCAGGGCCTCATGCTTGTTAGACAGCAGCTCTACCACTCTTCCAGCCCTTCTTTTTAAATGTAGACATTTAAAATGCTATAAATTTCCCTCTCAATTACTGCATTAAATGCCTTAAAATATTTTCTTTCGTCCCCTGTGGTTTTCTTTTGTTTTTGTTTTGTATGTGTGTGTGTTGCTATATGGCCTCTGCTAGACAAGCATTCTTTACCATTGAACTCTATCCTCAACTCGAACCCATTGGTCATTTTATTTATTTAGTTTTGGTGGTAGTGGGATTTGAACCCAGGGCCTTGGCTCTTGCTAGGCATGTGCTCTACCACTTTGAGCCATGTCCTTCACCCCAGCCATTAAAAGTAGGTTTGAGGGCTGTTGGAGTGGCTCAAGTGATAGAAGACCTGCCTAGTAAATGTGAAGCCCTGAATTCAAACCCCAGCACCACCAAAAAAAAAAAAAAAAAAAAAATCTATCTATATATGTGTGTATATGTGTGTGTGTATATATATATATATGTTTATGTATGTATGTATGTTAAGGTTGGGTGTGGTGGACTATGCTTATAGTTCGTAATTCTAGCACTCCCAGTACTTGGGGAAGTCGAGGTAGGAGGATTGGGAGTTTGAGACTTGCCCGGGCAACATAATGAAGCCCTGTCTCAAAATTAGAAAAATAGTGGTAGTGGGCCGAAGGTATGGTTTAAGCAGTTGAGCACCTGCTTAGCACGTTTGAAGCCTTGTACTGCAAAAAAAAAAAAAAAAAAAGAAGTAAAAATAAAGTATATTTAGATCACAAGTATTGAGACTTTACATTGTGCTTTTTTGAAATTTCTGAATTGATTTCAGTGTTGTCAATAAATCAGAAAAAAAAATTCATTGTGTGATTTAAAACCTTCTAAATTTATTAAAGGTTGTTTTATGGCCCGGATGTGTTCTGCCTTGTTGAATGTTTCATATGCACTTGAACAGAATATGTATTCTGTCAGTTTGTGTAGTGTTCTGTGAATGTCACATAGGTCAGTTTGGTTGATGGTATTTATCGAGGCTTCTATATGTTCTTACTGATTTTGTCTTCTGTAATTGAGAAAGGATTGCTGAAAATTTCAAATTACTATTTAGTTGTAAATATTCTCATTTCTTCATATTTTGCCTTACTTATTTTGAACCTGTTAATAGGTAAATAAATGCTTAGGATTTTTTGTCTCTTTTTCATATGCTGGGGATGAACCCAGGGCTTTTTACATGGTAGGCAAGTGTCTGCCACTGAGCTATACCTTTACCTCCCTGTATTTGCTTGATAAACTTTTTTTTTTGGTGTTACTGGGAGTTGAACTCATGGCCTCACCCTTGCTAGGCAGGCGCTCTACCTCTTTAGCCACTCTGCCAGCTCTTTTTTGTGTTAGTTTTTGTTTGTTTGTTTGTTTTGTTTTTGTTTTGTGTTAGGTATTTTTGAGATAGGGTTTTTTCAAACTGTTTGCCCAGGCTGCTTTTGAACTGCAGTCCTCCTGATTTCTGTCTCCTGAGTAGCTAGGATTACAGGTGTCAGCCTTGGTTGGTGCCTAGGTAAGTCCTCTTCCTTCCCTCCCTCCTAGCCTTGCATGTGCTAGGCAAGTGCGCTACCATGGAGCCATTCTGTCGGCCCTTTTTATGTTGGTTATTTTTTGAGATAGGACCTTGCTTTATGGTTGGGCTGAGCTGGACAGCGACCATCCTATTTGTGCATAGCTAGGATGACAGGCATGAGCCACTGGCACCCGGTTATTTGCTAAGTTAAATCTTTAACCTTAATCTTTGTGACAAGATTCTCTTTTTATTATTGTTATTATTATTATTACTATTACTATTATGGTGCTGCTGGATGTGAACTCAGGGCCGGTGCTTGGTTGCTAGGCAGGTTCTCTACCACTTGAGCCATGCCCTCAGCCCTTTGTATGATACTAATATAACTGTTCCAACATTTTTCTTGTTCTGCATTAAGGATTTTTTAGGTTTGGTTTTAGTCAATTTGAGTACGGTATATACTAATTTATATTTCTTCACGCTCTCGTGATGTTTATTAAAAGAGTGTCTTGTTACTTATATTTACAATTTTAACCAAGTATAAAAATTGTTGACTACTAATTTCCTCAGTTTTTTTTGTAATATATACTTTGTGGTTCTAGTGACAAGTATATTCGGCGTCTTGAAGTTATTGAAAAGCTAACTTATGTTCAGTTTTTTAAAGTTTTTCTTCCCCCACAATTCATTTATCTTAGTTTAGCAAGTATTGCTTTTATGTGTGTGTGTGTTATAAATATTATAGTATGTTTTTCATCCTAGACCTTGTAATTTTCATCTCTGGATGTTCAAATTTTTAAAACTTTTTTTTAAATGGTACTAGAGTTTGAACTCAGAGCTTCATGCTTGCTAGGCAGGTGTTCTACCACTTAAGCCATTATGCCAGCCCAAAACTTTCATATTTTTACTTAATTTATTTCTTCTAGCTTTGTAATCATCTGAAATGTAGGAATAAGTATTTGGACTTGTATACTAATTCTCTGTTATTTCAGTTTTGGTTGATTAGTTTTTGTTCCATTATGGGATAAAATATCTTGCATCTATATAAATCTTGTAAGTTTTGATTGACTCAGTCTTTGTGAATTTTACCTTGTTCTTTATTTTTATATGCCTAAAATATTTTGGACTTTGTTCCTTAGCATGGTTAAGTTGCTGAGAAAATTTGTTCTTTTGTGTCGTGCTGTTACATTATCTTTGGATGGACTGGAACTGCGTTTAGTTTAGGACTAATTTTTTCCTTTTTCTAAAGCATTGTTAGTTCTTTGATTTATATGAATTGTTAGGTTTTTCCATTCTGGCTTTTGGGAGTAGGTACTATTCATAAATACTCCTTGTGTAAGTTTGTATATTGTTACCTCTAATTCTTTTGGTGGTTCTCTTCCTGGCCTTGGGTAGGTCCCTCACATGCAAGTGACGATTTGTTACTCAACTAAAAATTTAGGGTGAGCCTTTGTAGATCTCTTCATTTCTCTCTCTCTCTCTCCAGCTCTCTACTCAGTGCTGGTCTCCTTTGTGAGCTCTAGCCACCTTGGCTTCCTTGGACTCCCAGCTCCGTTTTCCTCAACTTGGGGAGACCACAGGCTCTGCCTGGGTTCCTCCTCCCTGTTCCTTGGCCTGGAAAATCTCCCAAGGCAGTAAGCTGGGCAACTGTGTGGCTTGTGTCATTTGTTTCTTGTCTCTGAGGAATCACTGTCTTATGTTACTTGTTCAGTATTTTTAGTGATGTTTCATTCATTTTGTTAGGTTTTTATGATTTCATACAAGAAAGCTGTATCTAATCCCCTTTATTCATTCCATCTTTAGTGGAAGTGATATCATTGTGGTGATAATTTGCATTTCATAATGACTAGTGATAGATTTGGCATGTTTTAGTTTGTGTATTGACTATTTGTGAGTTCTGTTTTGATGAGTTTGTTCAAGCCTTTAGCTTTTTTCCTCTAAGTTGCAGAAGGTCTTATATGTGCTCGCTACCGGTCATTTCTTAGATAAATGTTTTATGCTTTCCCCAAATCTGTGTAGTTTTACCTGTTTTCATAATTGTGCCCTTTGATGAGCAGGAATATTTTAATCTGAGAAGTCTAATTTATCAGTGTTTTCTTTTGTAGTTATTGCTTACTGTGAGCTAAGACACTTTTCCCAACCCCGAAGTCATGAAGGTAATTTTCTTTAAAATTTTTTATTTTTACTAATTTATATTTTCATCTGTGATGCATCTCAAAATTATTTTTTATAGGCTTCATTTTTTTCATATGAGTATCCAATTGTTTTGTGCCATTTGTTGAAAAGAGTCTCTTTTTCCCAATGGATTGATTGCTTTGGTGGAAAACATGGGTGTGTAAATGGGCTCTCTTTTAGAAATCTTTATCCTATTCCATTAATCTAGTTGTCTAGCCTTACATTGATACCACACTATTTTAATTATTTGTAACTTTATAATATAATAAATCTTGATGTCAGAATTGTAAGCCCTACAACCTTGTTTTTCCTTTTACCTTGTATATTCTGTCCTTTACATTTTCATATAAATATTAGCTTTTCCATTTTTAAAAAAAGTTAGTGAGATTATTGACTACAATTGCTTTGAATCTATATATCTGTTTGAGGACGATTGACATAATAACAATGTGGAGTCCTTCTACCCATTGCCATCATATATCATTTAGGCTTGCTTTTTTCTTTTCTTACCTGAGCATGGTTTTGTAGTTTTCTTTGGTCTTTATACCTTCTTCTTTTTTTTTTTTTTAAATCATTTAAAATATATTTTATTCTCTGTTTTCTGATACTATTTATTTTGAGACAGGTTTTGCTATGTAGTCCAGGGTGGCCTTGTATTTGTAATCCTCTTGCCTTCACCTCCCAAGTGCTGGGATTACAGGTATGTACCACCATGCCTGGTCATATTTTAAAATAAATGAATTAGTAAATAATTTAGAGACAGAGGCTTCCTAAGCACTCACTTTGAGCCCAGCCTGGCCTCAAACTCATGATCCTCCTGCCTTTCAACCTTATGAGTGCTTGGCTTACAGGCATGCACCACCATAACTGGCTAAAAATTCAATTTCTAATTCTTAGTACATGGAAACAGAATTTATTGTTGCATTTTGACCTGTGTCTTACAGTCTTACTTGAATAACATTAATTCTAATAGTGTTTTGAGTGGGTTACTTAGATTTGCCTAGTAGGTGATCTTGACATAAATGACCAGTTTGGGGATGGGGATGTTGCTTAGTGATAGAGCTCTTGCCTAGCAGTCATGAGGCCCTGGGTTTTATCCCCAACACTATTATCACTACCACAACACTAGCATCCGTGGTTTTACCTCTTCTTTTTCAATTGTGTTACTTTTCTTTTCTGTGGAATAGAGTTAATCTTTTTTCTTTTTGTGTGGTACTTGGGTTTGAACTCAGGACCTCAGGGCCTCACACTTGGCTAGGCAGGATCTCTACCACTTAAGCCACTCTGCCAGCCCTTTACTGTGTCAGATATTTTTGGGATAATGTCTCAAGTACTGTTTGCCTGGTCTGGCTTCAAACCATTATTCTTCTGATGTCTAACTCCTGAGTAGTTAGGATTACAGGCATAAGCCATCAGTGCCTGACCTCAAATAATAGTGTCTACAATTATTTAGGACTGGCAACACCCAACAGATCAGATCACAAGAAGAAGGGGCATGCCATATTACAAGGGGTCACATGTGGTGGCATTGGCATGGATCAGGATGCAGAGGGAGTGAAGGAAAGGTAGGGGAGGTGGATTGGGGAAATGGGCAAGGGAGGGTGAGCAGGGTAGGATCATCTAATTTGAATAGTTTCTAGGGTTCCGGGGTAAAGGGGGTGCTCTTGGTTGTTTAATACTTTGCCCTGGGGTGGTTGAGGCAGGGGAATATAGTGGCCTAGCATATTAGATAGGTAATGGAGATGATTTAGAGGTATGGGTTTTTATATTCCTTTCACATGAAAGTTATGGAGCAGGCAGGTTGTTTGCTAGGAATTAGCTAGTCTTGGGAAGGACCAACTCTTTAAGGTCAGCAAGGCTCCAGGATGTTAAAGCATCAAAAATACAGAATTTAGGGGCTGGTACCTAGTATGTTGTGGTCCCCAGCATTGCCAAAACCCAAACAAAACAGTATGAAAACAATAAATACACAAGTTAAGAGCTAGTCTTAATTATCTTGAGAGTTTGTCATAAGTGGATGTTGAATTTTCTCAAAAACTGTTTCTGCTAATTGAGATGATATATTTAAAAATTAATGTGTGAAATTTGTTTTATTTCAAATGTTTTATATTATTCATGGTATGGATTCTTTGTTCCTGGTGGATTGTCCTTTTCAAATATGTTGTTTAATTTGAATGTTAATATTAAATAATTTTTCCGTCTATGTACATGAGGGATTTTTCTTTTTTGAGTGATAGTGGTTTGAACGTTGTTCTTGGTAAGCAAGTGCTTTACCACATGAGCCATGTCCCTAGCTCACAAGGGATGTTTTTGTAATATTTTTTTAGTAGCCTTTTCTCAGATATTGGTATTATTATTGGTGGTATTCATGCTGAAATTAGAAAATGACTTGAAAAGCATCGTGTCTTCTATTTTCTGTAGTGTTCGGTGAGATTGATGCTGTTTCTTTCTTAGTGTTTGAAGGAATTTACCAATGGGAAGAATCTGAGCCTAGAGTTACCTTTTTGGGAAGGATTTTTGATAATGAATTCAACTTAAAGGACTTCAGATTTTCTGTTTTATCTTGTCAATTTTTATTTATTTATTTTTTTGGGGCAGTACTGGGGTTTTAACTCAGGGGTCTCACACTTTCTAGGCAGGCGCTCTTACCTTTTCTAGGCAGGTGCTCTCCCACTTGAGCCGCTCCACCAGCCCCTATCTTGTCAGTTTTGATACATTGTAATTTTAAAGGAATTTTTCCATTTGATTTAAGCTGTTGAATTGGTTAGTATAAAGTAGTTAATAATAATCTTTTTCCCTTTTTTTATCTTTTGGTTTTGTAGTGCTAATTCTCTTTATTCTTGATACTGATAAATTTTTTTTTAAATCAGTTTAGTTTGTAGTTTCATCTTTGTTGATCTTTCCAGAGGACCAGCTTTGACTTAAAATTTTCTGTACTGTTTCTTTTCTGTTTCCTTTCCCCCCTGCTCTTTATTTTATTTTTTCTACTTTGGGTTTACTTTGTTCTTGTATAGGCTTTTCAGGAGGAATCCTATGTTATTTTATATCTTTTTTGTTCTTATGTGGTCAGTAAATATATTCTGTATGTTAACAATCATTTTAAATTCATTATGTCTTGTTTGTGGCCCAGCTTATGGTATTTCATAACGAGTGTACCATGTTCACCTAAAAAAGAAGGTATGGTTATAGCATTGTTTAGATTTTCTTTCTTTATTCCTCCTTTCCCCCTCCCCTTTCTTACTTCCTCCCCCTCCCTTTCCCCTTTGTCATTATACTGGTGTTTGAACTCAGGGCTCTACCACTTGAGCCATACCTTCATCCTTTTTTTGCTTTCGATTGTTTTTCCAATAGGGTCTCATGATTTTGGCTGGCCTGGTCTTGGATTGTGATCCTTCTCCCCATGTTCCCCCATATCTGGGTTTACAGGTATATACCACTGCTACCTGCTTTATTTTGTTGAGCTAGGGTCTTGTTGACTTTTTGCCTGGCCTGGCCTTGAACTGTGATCCTCCTGATCACCACCTCCTGAGTAGCTGGGATTATAGTTGTGATCTACTGCTCCCATCCTCCATTTTAACTTTATTGATTTTTTTTCCTCTAGTTTTATCAGTTATAGGGATAGAGATGTTAAAATACCTTATAGTAAGGTATTGTCTCCCTAGACAATTAGATATCCCTTTATATGAATTTTTGCTTCATACATTTTGAAGCTCTGTTATTAAGTATACATATTTATGATTATTATGTTATTTTCATTATTTGATAGTGATTACCATGAAATACCCTTCTCTCTTACTCTCCATCTTCTGTTTCCATTTTTACCCAATTACTTTTGTTTTTATGTACTCTTTTTTTTTTTTTTTTTTTTTTTTTGGTACTAGGGCTTTAACTCAGGTCCCACGCTTACCAGGCAGACACTGCATCACGTGAGCCACTCTGCCAGCTCATTATCCATGTATTTTTAATCCATTTATGTCTTTATTAAGTGTCTCTCTTATAGATACGTATAGTTCACGTTTACTTTCATATTTGTGCTAATATACTTATTTAGTCTCTTAACATTTCATGTAATTGTATGTTTTGGGTTGAAGTCTGCTGTTGTAAATTTTGTTTTTTGTTTAAATTTTATTTTTTATTTATTTTGGTGTTACTTGGGTTTGAACCCAAGACCTCACACTTGCTAGTCAGCCACTCTACCATTTGAGCCACTTTGCCAGCCCTAAATTTTACTATTTTTTATTTTTAATGTGCATTAGACTTACTTTTAGATATATTTTAGAATTACTGTAATGATATGCAACTCACATACTAACAGTACAATCATTTGAAGTGTATAATTCTGTGGTTTTTAGTAAAATACTCTCAGAATTGTGCCATCACCACAATCAATTTTAGAATGTTTTCATTCTGACAACCATTAATCTGCTTCTCTATAGATTTGCCTATTTTGCGCATTTCATATAAGTGGAATCATTTCATGCTATTTTTGTGAGTGGCCTCTTTCCCTTAGCATAATTTCTTCTCTCTCTTCCCCACCCTTCCCATCTCCTACCCCTTTTCCCCTCTACTCCCCTTCTGTCCCCTCTCCAGGGGCTAATACAAGTGAGACATGCTCCCTACCATTGGCTGTCACATCCCTAGCCTGCCATCCAGTTCTTTATTATAGTTTCTTTTCCTTTGTTGAGATTTCTTACTTCATCTGTTATCAGAACATTTTCATGGCTTTATTGAACTTAGTTATAATACCTGTTTTAAAACCCTTTTCTGCTAATTTCAATGTCTGGATCATTCTGGGGTTGACAATTCATTGATTGTCTTATTTTGAGGATAGTTAACATTTTTTTGGTTCTTTATAGGTCAAGTAACCTGGATCTTCTCCTTAGCATTATAAATGTTATTTGTGGGAAAGGCCATAGTCTATTATACCCCTTTGAAGAATTTGATATTTTTGAAAATCAGGCAGTTGAACTGGGTACCAATGGCTCACTCCTGTAATCCCAATTACTTTTTTTTTTTTTTTCTTTTTGTGGGACTTCAGTTTGAATTTGAACTCAGGGGTTTGTGCTTGCAAAGCAGGTGCTCTATTGCTTGAGCCACACCTTCAGTTGTAATCCTAGCCACTTGGGAGACTGAGATTGGGAGGATCACTGTTTGAGGCTAGTCCAAGCCTAAAAGTTTTTGAGGTCCCCATCTCAAGCAAAAGAAAAGCTGGGCATGATGGTGCATGCCTGTTATCCCAGTGGTGGCAGGAAGTGTAAAATAGGATTGGGGTCCAGGCCAGGTTGGGCAAAAGTGACATGCTATCTCCAAAATAACTGGAGCAAAAAGGGCTGGAGGCCTGCATGGCTCAAGTAGTAGAGCACGTGCCTAGCAAACATGAAACCCTGAGTTCGTACCCTAATACCATTAAAGCAACACCCCAAAACCAAAAATATCAGGCAGTTGATTTGGTTGGACTCAAACTGCCTTTTATGTACTTTGAGTACCTATTTAAATCTCATTTTCTTTCTTTTTTCTTTAGCTGGTTACTAGGTTGCCCTGTGCATGGATGGTTCAAAGACAGCGAAAGGTTTGGGTTGATTGTAGTTCATAAAAATTTTGGACTTTTTCCTCATTCTCTGCTCTTTGGGATTCATATTTCACTTTACAGGCACTAATGCTACTCTGAACTTTGTCTTCTGGGTCGTAGGTATTAAGACTACAGGAGCCATTATGGGCTGACTGGCTTGTCATCAGGCTAAAAATTCTAAAAAATGGGAAACCTTTATGCTGGTCCCTTCCAAGTATTTACTTTCCATAGAATCTAGGTACTTTTGTCTACCCTCTGCTGCATTCAGGTATCTGTTACTTGTATTTTGTCCAGAATTTATATTTGTCTGTGTTAAAGGTATGTTCTTTCATAAGCTTACCATTTTGGAAGCAGAAGTTCATTTTATCATGGATTTAAAAATGTTTGGTATGTTCCAGTCCATTGCAGTTATCTTTATTGGCTTTAAGTGATTCCATCTTTAGCTAATAGGCATCTCTTTAGATTGACCTCTAAGTTCTTTTGCCATGATTCTAGTAGTTCTTATAGCTTCCTTGTTATCTGATAGAACAAGGTGCTGCAGGCTTACCTGGGCCAGACTTGGAATCATTCACTTCTCAGGAGTACATTTTTTGCTTAAAACAGGAAAAAATGGGGCTGTAGGAATAGCTCAACCACAGAGTATTTGCCTAGCACGTATGAGGCAGTGGGTTGAAACTACCACATCTAAACAACAAATCAAACAAGAAACAAAAGAAGAAATCATGATGGTAAATGTTTTATACTATTGTGAAAGACACCCTTTACACTTTCACTTAAGATACTTTTTCTCCATACCAACCAATCCTTGGATTTTAGCTGTGTGTCTTACAAAGTCAATTCACTCCTGACACTATGCCCAGAATGCATCAGATCCTATAAGTTAAAGGGTTTTAGTTCCTTTAACTGCTTCAGCCTCCAGTGCGAATTGCCAAGTCTGGGTTTCTTGTACTTTTAACTTACTGGTTATAAGTTGGGGGTTCTCACAATCCCTTATTTATTTGTTGATTGATTGATTGGTTGATTGTGGTGTTGAAGTTTGAACTCAGGGTTTTGTGTTTGCTAGGCAGGTGGCTCTGCCACTTAATTTATACTTCCAGCCCCTACAGCTAACCTCTTTGGGTTCAATAATTTTTTAGAATGGCTCATAGAACTTAAGGAAACACGTTACTTATGTTTACTGGCTCCTTATAGAGGAAATTATAAATGATACAGTTGGACGCCTGGAATCAAGTGATTCACCCTTATAGGCAGGAGGAACACTTAAGCCTGGCAGTTTAAGATCAACTTGGGCAACTATTATTTCAAAAAACACAAAACAACTCCCCCCCCCAAATAAATGTGGTTCCAGGTCCGAAAGTGTCCTGAGTGTAAGAGCTCTTTGTGGAATGATATTCTCCTTACATTTGGTTCATTCACCAACCCAAAAAACAGAGCAAATCTATTGTTCAAGAATATTTATAGGGCTGGAGGTGTGGCTCAAGAGGTTGGTCGCCTGCCTAACAAGTGTGAAGTCCTAAATTCAAGCCCTCGTGCCACCAAGGGGGAAAAAACAAGCAAGCAGAAATGAAAGAAAGGAGAAAGAGGGAAAAAAAAACTATTTACAGACGTGAGCATGGTGGTGCACACCTTGGGAGGCAGATTCAGGAGATTACCAATTTAAGGCCAGCTTGGGCTACATAGTGAAACTTTGTCTCATGGTGAAAGAAGAGTATTTATAGAGTTTGATTAATCCAGCTCCCATTTTACAGGCCAGAACATTGAGTGGAGCTAAAAAGTTCCAACTGCATAATTATTTGCTTTATCTGGTGACCAGTCCCATCCTGAAGCTACCTAGGGGCTCCTTCTTAAGTTAGCTCATTAGCATAAACTCAGTTGTGATTGGATCACTAGGGAAATACCCAGGGTTTTAAGATGATTTATGCCAGGAACTGGGGATAAATATCAAATATGGGTTTTTATTATGTAATACATACATTTGTAAAAAATTCCAAGATTACATCTTTTAAATAATAAGAGGAACCTTTCTTAGTCTGTAATATGTTTGCAATTATTATTTTCTTGTTTTTTTTTTTCTTTTGTGGGACTGGGGAATGAACTCAGGGCTTCTCATTTGCAAAGCAGGCATTCTGCCTCTTAAGTCATACCTCCAGTTCATTTTGCCCTAGTTATTTTTTGGAGATGGGGGTATCACAAACTATTTGTGTGGGCTGGCCTCCAGCCACAATCCTCCTGATCTCAGGCTCCCAAGTAGCTAGGATTTTAGGTTTGAGCCACTCAGCCCTGGCTTTTCTTGCTTTTTCTAATATGATGCTCCTAGTCAGTAAATTCTAATAATTCACTAGAGTATTAAATAGCCAGAGGTTTCTAAAGGTCAAAAGAGCATTTTGGTAAGCTGGATTCAGTAAATTTTTTTGGAAATTGATGCCAAAATTATAAAGATAAAAACAGTTGCATTCTTTCTTAGACATGCTTTAAAAGAGAGAGAGAACTGGGCTGGGGAGGTAGCTTAGTGATAGAGAACTTGCCCCTAATATGTGTGAGGCCCTGGGTTCAATCCCCAGCACTGCAGGGGAGGGAGGGGGGTGAGAGGGGAAAGAAAAAGAACCCTTTTGTATAGTTTTTTTATTTGTTAACTTGTTTTGGCCATTTCAAGTAGCAGTCGTTTTCCTTGATAAGTTGTGGTGAGATCTGGAATATGTGCTTTTTTGGGTCTCCTTATACTCTCTTGATTCCCTTTCACAGGATCTACTGTGTTCTTCTAACACCGTCTCTCACTTACTAAAATAAAAATGAGTAGTAAATTTTAATAGTGGCAAATGTAGCTAGCTGTAGCCTGCCTTATGAAACTGTGATGTCTGGTTGTTTGTATTGCTTAGCTGTAGCATCTAGAGCCTCATACTAAATCCTTCTTAACTGTACCTTCCATTTTTCTCTAAAAATTTTTTGTCCTTTATCTTTGGCATCAAGGTATATTCACAGTATTTTAGTTAGCTTTTAATGATGTATACCTGTAAAAATGTTATAAACAGAATGATGAACTTTAGAATAGAGGAAAGAAATCACTCATCTTACCATTCTCACTCATTTCAATCTTAATTAATACATGTTTGTTAAGTCTATAATACTTTTTTTGTTTGTTTGTTTTTTAGCACTCTACCAGTCTTTTTTTGTGATTTTTTTTTTTTTTTTGAGATGGTACTCCTGATATTTACCTGAGACTGGCTTTGAATTGTGATCCTTCTGATCCCTGCCTCTTGACTAGCTAGGATTACAAGTGTGCGCCACCCGTGCCATGCTAGTCTATGATTTTTTTAAACTTGGTTAAAATCTTTGTGGATATTATACAGTTCATTTCTGATAGTTCTTAAATTCTATCCTTTGTTTAAGACATTTTGTGAGCCAGGCTTTGGTGGCTCATGCTTGTAATTCTAGCTACTTGAGAGGCTAAGATGGTGGCGGGGGGTGGGGTGGGGGTGGGGGTGGGGGGTGGGGGGAGAATTGAGGTTCGAGGCCACCCTGGGCAAATAGTTTGGTAGACCCTGTCTCCAAAATAATCAGAGTAAAATGGAATGGCAGTGTGGCTCAAACATTGTAGAGCACCTGCTTTGCAAGTGATGAGCCTGGGTTCAAACCCCAGCTCCCACCCCTCCCCCCACCAAAAACGGTTAACAACATTTCTTTTTTTCTAGGGTCTCCTGGTTTGCCCAGGGCTGGCCTTGGACTGAAATCTATTCCTGGGATTGCATGTGTACACCACTGTGCCTGGCTTATTTTTGAGACAGGGCCTCACTTACTTTTTGCTTGGGCTGGCCTTGAACCATGATCCTTCTGTTTCTGCCTTCTGAGTAGCTGGAATCAGAGTGGTCTAGTACCATGCCTGGCCAACTTTTGTAAGATTTTTATAGTTAAAAATGACCATAGAATTTTTGTACATAGATTTCTGATGTCTTGAAGTTAAAAGTATACAAATGATATAAAATGGCAGATAGGGTCCTTCCCTGTCCCCCACACTGGGACTGGGGTTTGAACTCAGGACTTCTTGCTTACAAAGCAGGTACTCTAATGCTTGAGCCACACCCCCAGTCCATTTTGCTCTGGTTATTTTGGAAATGGGGTGTGGTGAAATATCTGCCTGGGCTGGCCTCCAGCCATGATCCTTGAGTACCTAGAATTACAGGCATCAGCCACTGGAGCTCAGCTAATAAGAATTTTTTTGATCCTAGTTATTCTATACCTAATCATCGAAAAGCCCAGTCTATCTCTGACCATAGTCTTTTTAAATTTAATTTTTAAGCTAGCATGCATTAATAATACAAGGGGATTTCATTGTGATAATTCCATATGTGTATACAGTGTACTTTGAACAAATTTACCCTTTCCATTATATTTTCATTTACCCCCATAGTCTTGGTATTAGATTTAGTTATATTAGCATTTGTTTCTTTCCCAACTTTGTTTCTCTCCTGTGAAGGGAGGCTGGCTGTTGTATAGTTGAGAAACATGTTTTCTTTTGCATGCTGGGGATTGAACTGAGTGTGGCTTTTTGGTGTTTTTTTTTTTTTTTTTTTTCTTCCTTTTTTGGTGGTATTGGAGTCTGAACTCAGGGCCTCATGCTTGTCAGGCAGGCACTGTACCACTTGAGCTACTCTGCTGGCATTTTTTTTTTTTTTTTTTGAGGCAGGTTCTCTCAGCTCTCTTCTCCCTTCTCTCCCCTCCCCTTCTCTTCTCTCCTCTCCTCTCCGCTCCTGTATCCCAGGCTGGCCTGGAACTGCCTTCTGGCCTGGGATTACAGGCATGTACCACCATGGCCTTTTTTTTTTTTTTTTAAAGGGGGCCTTGCTGTGTTGTTCAGGCTGTTCTCAAATTCCTAGGCTCAATTGAGCCTTATGCCTCAACTTCCCCAGTCACCTGTGACTATACTCACCATCATACCTATCTTTTTCCCCCCTTAGTGTACAATTTAAAAATAGTAGCAGGAGTTTCAAAGTTAAAAATGGCTTTGAAAGAAGTTGTTAATCAGGTGGCAAGGAAAATTAATTGTCATTGAGAACAGTTATTTTGTGAGTGATGCTCTGGAATGTTCTTGGTGGCGAGTGGTGCACATGCTCTTATTCTCATTTTTTGTTAATTTGGAGTTGTAGAGAAGATGTGTTCTTTTGGTAATCTGAAAAAAAAATCTCTTCATTTCCTTTTCTTTTTTTTTTTTTAAATAGAGATGTGAACTGTGTCCCCATAAAGATGGAGCTTTAAAAAGAACAGATAATGGGGGTAAGTACAGAGATTAAAAAAAAAAAAAAGTGCAATTGAAAACTGGATTGGTAGAGTATTTTTACACTGTTTGGTAGTTCATATTATTTTGACAAATTAAGTAGTGTTTACCACTCAAATATTAACGGTAGTGGACATAATTAACTAACTGATTGATGTCAAGATCTTGCTACGTAGCCCAAAATGGCCTCAAACTCATGATCCTCCTGCCTTGTCTCCCAATGTGTATACCACCACTCTGGCTTAGTTCATATTTTTATCAAGTTAAGTAGTATTTAGTTCTCAACTATTAGCAGTAGTGTATTTAATTAATTTATTTCTTTGAGACAAGTTCTCAGTATGTAGTCCAGGCTGGCCTCAAACTCAAAATCCTCCTGCTTCTGCCTTCTGAGTGCTGGGAGTAGAGGAGCCTAGCTTAATTTATTAATTTTTTTTATGTGGAAACAGTTTTTCTCTTGGCAGTTTAAACATTGGCTAGTTTATGTAGAATGAGCTACTCTAATTAAAATCTTAACTTTGTTGCGCTTTTTTTTTTTTTGAGATAGAGTTTCATTGTGTAGCCTAGGCTGGCCTTGATCTGATACTTCTACCTCAGCCTTCCAAGTGCTGGGCTTACATCATGCCGCACCACTCCTGGCTTGGTGCTCTTTTTAAAGGATTCTTGAGTGCTATAGGTTGAGCATTTCTTATCTGAAATGAGCCAAAATTCAAAACTTTTCAAGCATCAGTTTTTGATTTTGGAACATTTCAGATTTTGGATATTTGGATTAGAGATTAGCTCAATTGGTAAAAGTCTATACAAATGTTCTAAAATCTGAAACACCTCTAAAATCTGAAACACCTCTGTTTCCAAAGTATTTTGAATGAGGGATACTCATCCAGTATTCATTTCCAAGAATTCTGTATTTCTTTGTAGTTCAGTACCATTCTTATATATGTAGACATGAGCTTATTAAATCATAATATGCTATGAAAATGAAGGAACTGAGATGGAAACTTGTGATATGATAGCATTTTGCCTCTATTGAGATGATGATATAATTTTTCTTCATTATTCTGCTTAGGAGTTATATTGGTTCATTTTTGAAAGTTAAGTTAACTGATTTTCCTATAATAAACTTAATTGTGGGGTTCAATTGGAATTTTGACATCTGTTTATGAGAGAAATTAAGCCATAGTTTTCTTATAGTTTCATCAGATTTTGGTATTAATTTTATGCTGGTCTTACAACAAGTATTCTCTCTCTTTTTGGTAGCATTTATGTAAGATTGGTATTATCCCTGCATGTTTGGTAGAATTCATAGGTAAATCCATGTCTGGAGTTTTTTATTTTTATTTCTTTTGGTTGCACTGGGGTTTGAACTCCAGGGTCTTGTACTTGCAAGTGCTTTACCACTTGAACTACACCCCTCACCCCTGTGTCTTGTGTTTTTTCATTTGAGTGTCTTTTTTTTTTTTTAAGTGGGCCTGGGATTTGAACTCAGTGCTTTGTGGTTGCAAAGCAGGCACTGTACCACTTGAGCTACAAGGTTCTAATTGTAGATTTTTTTTTAAAGTGATTAAAGAATTTTTAAAAATTTCTATTTTTAAAATTGTGATTGGTTTTGGTAAGTTACGGGTTTTGGCAATTCCTCCATTTTATCTAAATTTAAAATTTTATTGGCTAAACGTTCTTCATTTCTTCTTAATCTTTTAGATATAGTCATGTATTGCTTAGTGATGGCTGTAAATTCTGAGAAATGCTTCATCAGGTGATTTTTGTCAGTGTGTAAACATCATAGAGGGTACTTACCAAACTTTGATGGTATAGCTTACTACACACAGTTTATATGATACAGCCTATTATTCCTAGGCTTCTAACCTGTATTGCACATTACTGAACTGAGTATTGTAGGCAATTATAACATAGTGGTATTTGTGTTTCTAAACATAGTAAAGGTACAATAAAAATATGATATAAAAGATAAAAGTGGAGGACTGGGTGCAGTGGCTCACATCGATAATCCCACTCAGGAGGCAGAAATTGGGAGGATTGTGGATTGTGACCAGCCTAGGTAAAAAAGTTCACAAGAACCCTATCTCATCCAATAAAATGGGTGTAGTGTGTGCAGCTATAATCCTAGCATCATAGTAGGCATATGTAGGAGGATCATGGTGTGAGGTCAGCCTGGGTAAAAACATGAGATCTTATCTGAAAACTAACATAAAGCAAACAGGACTGAAGAAGGTATGGCTGAAGTGACAGAGTGCTGGGTCACCAGGAAGCGCAAGGCCCCTCGTTCTAACCCTAGCACCACAAAAAAGAAGTAGCACATCTGTGTAGGTGCTTAATGATGGGGCTTGTAGGGTGTAGAACTGGAAGTTACTGTGGATAAGTCAGCAAGTGAATGGTAATGTGTCCTTCAAGTTACTTCTGCACACTTCTGTTTTTCCTCCAGTGCTCCCATACTGGACAGTCTGAACCAGCTTGCCTTCGAGTTCGCTCACTCCCCTTCCCACCCACCTGCTTACATTTGCTGTCGACACTGTCTAGTGCAGTTTTTTGTTTTAGTTATTATTTTAGCTCCAAAATTGTTGCTTGGTTCACTATTATTTATTTATTTTAGTTAAAGTGATAGTAAAGTTCATTAAGAAAGGAATACACTTTTTTTTTTTTGGTGGTACTGGAGTTTGAACTCAGGGCCTCTTGCTTGCTAGTCAGGTGCTTTACCACTTGAGCCACCACCCCACCAGCCCTGTTGTAAATCTGGATATTTTCTATTCCTTTAACTATTAAGCCTTGTTTTGAGATACATTTAAGATTTTTGGAAAGTTTGATCACTTTGGGTCTTGTTTTTTGGATTTATTAGGTGGGTCTGGAATAGTGTTTTTCTCACTTCTGAGTCAAGACCTTCTTGAGTTTCCTATTCAATGCTCTGAGAGTTATGAATTTTTAAGTGGGATTGTGATTTGAACTCAGGGCTTTGTGCTTGCAAAGCAGGCACTATCACTTGAGCCGCACCTGTAGCGCAAGTTACAAATTTTTCAGTCTGGCTTGCGAGAATACGTGGTGTATCTGGTCCAAATGGGCCTGTTTGCTACTGTTCATCTCATCCTTTAGTAAAGGCCTGTTCCCATTCTCAGGTAATTTTCCCTCTCCCTCTCCCTCTCCCTCTCTCTCTCTCTCTCTCTCTCTCTCTCTGTATATATGTATATACACACCTATATCTATCTATACCTATATATATCTATGCATATATCCATATATATAAATATATATCTATATTCATCATAGTACTGAGTACTTTGATGAATACTCAAATGGTAGCTTCTGCACATCTTGAGAGTTCTCTCTGTGTGATGGGCTCTCATTTTCAGTACCCTGTCCTGTCAGTTTTAGCTGTCTTGGTCTCACCAGAATCTTAGCTCCATTTCCTAGACACTGAGAATGTTCTGTGCCATGGCCTGAGAAACTTCTCAAGACAGTAAGCTGGGACAAATTTAAGGCTTACTGAATTTATTTCCCATCTTTGTGGGCTTGTCCTTCACTACCTGATATCCAGGGTCATGAAAATCATTGTCTCAAGTGTTTTGTCCATCTTTTGAAGTGGAGTATGTGAATTGTTTCATGGGGGAAGCCAAACTGGTCCCTGTAATTTCCATCTTGGACAGAAGTAAGTCTCCTCCTGTTTCTTCTTACTTTTGGTTTTCCCTTTTGCAGTTTTACTTCTTTCTCTCCCTTTGTGATTTTTTTTTTTGGTGGAAAACGTTTATCTTGTTGGGGAATTTGCTACATCACCACTGCACCGCAACGGAGCCATTAATCTTGTAGCTTTGTCAACATTAACTGGTTCATTCTCATGATGCTGCTGAGAAATCAGCTCTTTCTGCAGAGGTTTAAGAGAAAAGTCTTTTGGGAAGTGCACCATTTCCTTCTGTATGTTTACAAAAGCCTTAATTATTCTTAACATTTTTTTTAATCATTCATAATGCTTATATTCTCAAGATGAGTAGTAACTGATTTTGCTTTGCTTTGTTTTTAACCTTAAAGTTTGTTTTGTTTTGTTTTTTTGGCTCTCTATGTGAAATGTATTCCTGGACTTCTGCCCTCTTAATTTGTTCTCAGGTATTGTCTTCAATACCTGGGTACAGCTACTCAAGTTGCAGTTGACGTTATCTGCTCTTAGAATTGAATAGAGGGCCTTGCATATGCTAGGCAAGTGTTCTGCCATTGTGATACATTCTCAGATCTTTTAATTTAATTAAAAAGGTTTTTGAGTTTTTTTTGTTCTGAGACAAGGTATCCCTGTGTTGTCCATGCTGGCCTTGAATTTGGATCCTCTTGCCTCAGCCTCCCCAGTAGCTGGGATTACAGTCTTGCATCACCAGGCCTGGCTTAGTACTACATTTTATCACTTTAATAATGCAAGTAATTACTGTTGCATTTGAATTAAATTTCTTTAAATTGCATGTGTACTATGTGACATATACACATAGTTATTTATGTAATGGATGATCTAAGGATTACAATTTTCATACCAATAAGTTCAGTCTACTGTATGTACACTTTATATAAAATGTGGAATGAAACCCTATAACTACTTTTTTTGCCTTGTTCCTTCTTCAGTCTTTTTTTGGGGAGTGAGGGTGGGGTTTCTGGAGTTTGAACTCAGGATCTCACGCTTGCTAGGCAGGTACTCTACCACTTGAGCCACTCTGCGGGCCCTTTTTTGTGTTGGGTATTTTCAAGATAGGGTCTCTCCTGGACTGGCTTTGCATTGTGATCTTCCTGATCTCTGCCTCCCTAGTAACTAGGATTACAGGTGTGAGCTACTGATGCCTGGCTTAGTTTGTTCTTAATCTTAGTTTGTAATCCTTCAGTGTATAATTGAAAGGAGGTGAAGGGTTTACTATTTCCTTTTCTCCCTTAGTTGTATCTGCCTTCTTTGACTTTCATCCTTTTCTAGTTTTAGAGTAACTTTTCACTGTTTCATTAGCTCTTAATGCTTTCAGTTACATTTTAACAATTAAAGGAAACACTAATATTTATATCAATTGCTAAAATGTTTTGAGTGAAAACTTAAAATAGTAAAATAATGAATGCTGATACTAAATTCAAAATATTGACAGCAATATAAAAGTTAAAGCTGGTGCTGGAAGCTCTTGCCTGTTATCCTAGCTCCTTGGGAGGCTGAGATCAGGAGGATCCTGGTTTGAGGCCAGCCTGGGCAAAAAAGTTCACAAGACCCCATTCTCAGTCAAAAGCTGGGCAAGGTGGTGTACACCTGTCATCTCAGTTATGCAGGAGGCTGAGATTGGGAGGATGGTGGTTTCGGACCAGCCTGAGCAAAAAATGATCTGGAGACCCAATCTCAACAGGAAAAAACAGGTCATGCTGAGTGCACCTGTCATACTAACTATGGTGGCAGACTGCCCAGGCTGGCCAGTACAGAAATCAAGACCTCATCTCCAAAATAACCAGAGCAAAAATGACTAGAGGTGTGGCCCAAGTAGTTGAGCACTTGCCTAGCAAGCGCAAAGCCCCAAGCCCCAAGTTCAAACACAGTATCACACAAGAAGTAAACATTTAGTATTATTAAGATTGAAAGTATTAAGTCAGGAACTTGTGGCTCATGTCAGTAATCCTAGCTACTTAAGAGGCTGAGACCTGGAGAATCATGGTTCGAGGCAGCCTGGACAATTAGTTCACAAGACCTCATGTCCAAAAATAACCAAAATAAAATCAACTGGAGGTGTGGCTTGCAAAGTTAGCAAGACTCTTACCCAAAAACAAAATACAAACAAAAGGACTGGGAGGGCTCAGGTGGTAGAGTAGCATGCTTAGCTTCAACATGCCTTGATTTAGTGTCAGCATTTGAATTTGTAAATGTTCCCTTTATTTAAGTTACTGTGCATATTAACTGGAGAGATGACGAAGGACGCTTTGTCAGCAGTGGTTTGACTTTGTGCAGAATGTCTTTATTGTGCAGTTGCTCAAATAGCCATCTTAAGAGGATCTTTTCAGAAAGGCAGGAATATTTTTGATAAAATTTTAAAGAATGACTTTATTTTTATTTATTTACTTTCAGGTTGGGCTCATGTGGTTTGTGCCCTGTATATTCCAGAAGTACAATTTGCCAATGTTTCTACAATGGAACCAATCGTTTTACAGTCTGTTCCACATGATCGTTATAATAAGGTAAAGTGAACATTATTTTATTACTATTTGAATATATTTTTATTCTGTAACTAGGAGAGGGACAGGAGTTTTATTTTTTTTTTAATATCTAAGATCATGGAATACAAAACTCATAAAGTTGTGCCTGCCACCTTTTATTCTAATGTAGGCATGTATTATTTTAATGTTTACTGGACTTTTAATCCATACACATTTGACCTTTTGCTTTTTCAGGTATTAAGGTTTTATTAGACTTGAAATAATTATTATTTAGCATAACATTCATTATTATATCATACACTCTTTCTTGGATAGTAATTCTGTGTCAGAAAGTTATATAACTCCCCTCAAAGTTATACCTCAAGGTACGATTTTTATTTTTAATCCTTTAAATCAAAAATCACTTTACCTGAGTGTGGTGGTGCCCACCTGTAGTCTTAGGTTCATGGGAGGGGTTAGGCACGATGATAGCTTGAGTTCATTTGTTCAGGACCACTGTGGGTTAACAGGTGAGACCCTCTATCTTTAAAGAGAAGAAGAAGAAAAGAAAAAGTACTCATAAGCCTTTAATATTTACTTTTAAAAAATTTTTTCCTAATTATCTACATTATTGTTTCATGTTGTTCTGCTTTGTTGAAGGTTTTTCTGTTACCCAGTGTGCCTTTAAAGGGCAAAATTTAAATGGAGGTACATGTTTGTCTGTGGTAGACTGTTGTTGTGGTCAATTTTGAGGTTTCAGATATTTTAATGTTAAAACCTTTTATTATGTAATATTTATTGACATTGAAAATGATGAGAATTAAGTAGAAAAATATGTCAAAAACCTATTTAAATTTTCCGATTCAGATTCTTCTAGATATTCTTCTGAACTTTTTTTTTTGGAGGACTGAAGTTTGAACTCAAGGCCTCATGCTTGCTAGGCTGGTGCTCTGTTGTTTGAGCCACTCCACCAGCCCCTTTTTGTGATTGGCTTTTTCAGGATAGGGTCTTGGGTACTATTTGCCTAGGGATGACTTCAAACCACGATCCTCCTAATCTCTGCCTTCCGAATAGCTAGGATTACAGGCTTGAGCCATCAGTGCTTGGCTTTTGCTGTACATATTTGCCTGTAATATGTAAACATTTGGATCATACTATTTATAGTGTTTTGTTCCCTTTTGTAGTTTATTACTTCTGAACACTTTTTGTCAATAAATGATATTTCTGCTATATTTTTTAATGGAGATTTAGTCTTTAGACAGTCTTTAGATTCAATAAACAATAATCAAACAACCTGTCATTTTTGTTTTGTTTTGTTTTGTTTTGTTTTTTGTAGCCCAAGCTGACCTCGAACTCACCCAGACCTAGTATTGAAGGGCCTGGTTTGGTGTCTGGCATTTTGTTTACACCATTAGAATTTGAGTGAAAGGATGTGAATACTTTGGAAGCTTCCATATGTTATGTGAGATTGTCCTGTAGAATGCAGTTACAAGCTCACATTACATAAGCAGTGTGTGAAATTGCTCATAACTGCATAGCATGTTAAGTCACTCTGTATGTTACTATTGAAAATGCTATTCTTTTTAGTGAAAAATATTAGTAATTATTTTTAAGAGTTTTGCAGCTGTGGGATTTGAACTTAGGGCCTTGTGCTTTTAAGGCAGGTGCTCTACCGTGTAGTGGGGATGACAGGTATGGGCTACCATGCCCAGCTTTTTTGTTGGTGGGGCCTTGCTAATTTTTTTTTACCCGAGTTGGTCTTTAACCTTGATCCCTCCAACCTCTGCCTCCTGTATAGCTGGGATTACGGGCATGCATTATCATATCTGGCTATTTTTAAGTTCTTTGTAGAGGTTTTTAATGTTTGTTAATTGACATTGCATATTTATTTATGCTATATTATGACTTTACTCAGTGTGTTTACATCAGAGACAATATTCTTTTGTCTTATATATTTGCTGTGTATGTTTTTGTCCAAAATTTAACATCTGCTTTTCATTGTTATTGTTGTGGTTTTTGTGGTGCTTGGGATTGCACCCATACTGTGCACACTAGGGAAGCACTCTTTCACTGAACTATACCACTAACCCCTAACATTTACATTTTCACTTTCATTTTGTCCTCATGGTTTTTGTTGGTATTGCAGCAGGTTAATTATTTTTCTAGTACAGAAGTGTAAAATTTTAGTGTAATTTTTACATTTGCTCTTTGTTGTTTCTGCTTTTGATGCTGTGCAAAGAAAGTCCTTTATGCTAGTATATTTTTTAGTACTAAGTTTTATTTTTAAAAGTACTTTTCTTTTTTAGAACTTCAGCCTCTAGCACCACAAAAAATTTAAAAAAATGAGGCATTCTCTTATACAATTCTAATATAAGCATCAAAATCAGGAAATTAGCAATGATATATTGTTACTGTTTGATCTACTGATAGCATTCATGACCATAAATTGCATTTTGTCTCTTTGGTCTCTTAATTTCAAATAATATCTTAATCTTTCCTTGATTTTCATAATTTTGATACATTTGAATATTGTCCATTTATTCTGTATACTTTCCCCTTATTTGGATTTGTCTGATGTTTCCTCATGATGAGATGTAGATTATATGTTTTTGATAGAAATACCACACAAGTGATTCTGTGTTCTTTTTGTTGCATTATCAGGTGATACATGATTTCATTTTTTCCTGTTATGTTACTTTGATCACTTGATTAAGGTTGTGTCTGTCAGGTTTTTCCACTTTCAGATTGATGTTTTCTCTCTTTATAGTCAATAAGCATTTTGTGGGGAAGTAATTTGTATGTATCTTGTTTCTTACTCTTTTTCCTGTACTCACTAATTTTAGCATCCATTGGTATTTTGTGGCTTAATTAATTTATTGCTATGATTGATGGTTTTCTAATTCTGTAATTTCTGGTTTTTTTTTTGCTGTACTGGGGTTTGAACTCAGGACCTACACTTTGAGCTGCTCTACCAGCCCTTTTTTGTGATGGGTGTTTTTGAGATAGGGTTTCATAAACTTTTTACCAGAGCTGACCTTGAATCGTGATCCTCTTGATCTCTACCTCCTGAGTAGCTAGGATTATAGGTGTGGGCCACTAGTGCCTGGCTTCTAATTCTGTAATTTCTTTACATTTATCAGTTAACATTCTATTATAAAGAAAAAAACTTTCTTTACTCCCTGATTATAGTATGGAGTTATGTGTTAATATTTTATTTTAATGCCTCATACTCCATTACTGTCATTTATTTTTATGTTCATGCTATCTGAGACTTGGCTGGTAGGGACTCTTTAAACTGACTTCTGTGTCTCTTGACATGTTTTTATCATGCTGTGAGCATTTCCTTACCTCTGACAAAACAATATATTTGTGACTCATTTTGTATCATTCTGTTCTAGCTCTGGAATTACTATTTCTCCAAGGAGGTTTTTTTTTTTTTTTTGGCAGTACTGGGGCTTGAACTCGGGCCTGCACCTTGAGTCACTCCACCAGGCCCTTTTTGTGAAGGGTTTTTTTCGAGATTTTCCCAGTCTAGTTTCAAATCATGATCCTCATGATTTTTGCTCCCCGAGTATCTAGGATTATAGGCATAAGCCACTGGCACTGGCATCTCCAAGGAATTTTTAATTCCCTTTAGATGAGAATGATATTTAGAAACCAAAGTGGGCACTAATTGTGCTCATTGTTCTGAGGATATTGCTCATCTCAGGCCCTCTCAGTTGGTATAGTTAGGAAATAAATGCCTATAGAGAGACTTAAATTTACCTATGTTGACATGCATACTGTTTCTGTATTTATGTATGTTGAAAACAGGTCACAGTGATATTTCTTATGAAATATATGGATATACATACATATGTAACATACATTTCTGTGTGTATTTCTGGATCCATCTCTATATATTGAGGTAGATAAACTTACAGTGGTGTATCCGAATCTTATCCAACAACACTGGGTTCATTTGAAGTTTTTTTTTTCGTATCTGTGATTCATTTCGGATGTAAAGATACCTGACTTTCATTATCCTCAATGACTTACTTTTTTGATCAATCTCTCCTATATTGACAAATCTTCTGTCACTATCACTCTTGAAGCAGATGATACTTTATAACTTCATTCCAGCTCCACACCCATCTCTGGGTTGTTGCTTCTTTCCTACATGGCAGTTCCTTTCATCCTCTTTGGGATTTTACAGTCAGCATCAGTCCACCACTGCCTGCTTTTTGCTCTGTGTTTGATCTGTTCAATTGCTCTGACATCCCACCCATCCCTAACCCTGCCTTCCTTATGGGAACAAGTCCAGTTCAGGCTGTGACACTGGTTTTGGACTGTTCCCCCGTGCGCCCCCCCCCCAACATGGCTTTAAGATTAGATTAAAGTATTCAAAGAAGAAGGGACAGAGGACGTAAAAAAGAATTAAATTACTTTTTAAATCTTTAATCCATCTAGAATTAGTTTTAAAATATGGTGAGATGTGTGTCTTAACTTTTTCCCTGCTGGTTAGTCAGTTTTTAAAAAAACACTATTAGAGAATAATCTATGTTTTCCATAGTGATTTGAAATACTGTTGGGATCATTCCTAAATTTTTGTGTATACATAACTGTACTTTGTACTTTGCTTTTTGTGTTCCATTGATGTGTCTTGTTTTAGTCTAGTTTCACACTATTTTAAATTATTATGATTTTATATGTTTATTAGTAAATACATTTTTCTAGATGAACATTAAAATTAACAATGCAGTTTTGGGTATCCTGGAGTTATAGTGAAATACCTTTTTTTTTTTGTGGTTATCAAAATATTTTTTTTTAATTTTTCTTATTCATATGTGCATACAAGGCTTGGTTCATTTCTCCCCCCTGCCCCCACCCCCTCCCTTACCACCCACTCCGCCCCTCCCCCCCCACCCCGGAATACCCAGCAGAAACTATTTTGTCCTTATTTCTAATTTTGTTGTAGAGAGAGTATAAGCAATAATAGGAAGGAACAAGGGGTTTTGCTGGTTGAGATAAGGATAGCTATACAGGGCATTGACTCACATTGATTTCCTGTGCGTGGGTGTTACCTTCTAGGTTAATTCTTTTTGATCTAACCTTTTCTCTAGTACCCGTTCCCCTTTTCCTATTGGCCTCAGTTGCTTTAAGGTATCTGCTTTAGTTTCTCTGCATTAAGGGCAACAAATGCTAGCTAGTTTTTTAGGTGTCTTACCTATCCTCACCCCTCCCTTGTGTGCTCTCGCTTTTATCATGTGCTCATAGTCCAATCCCCTTGTTGTGTTTGCCCTTGATCTAATGTCCACATATGAGGGAGAACATACGATTTTTGGTCTTTTGGGCCAGGCTAACCTCACTCAGAATGATGTTCTCCAATTCCATCCATTTACCAGCAAATGATAACATTTCGTTCTTCTTCATGGCTGCATAAAATTCCATTGTGTATAGATACCACATTTTCTTAATCCATTCGTCAGTGGTGGGGCATCTTGGCTGTTTCCATAACTTGGCTATTGTGAATAGTGCCGCAATAAACATGGATGTGCAGGTGCCTCTGGAGTAACAGTCTTTTGGGTATATCCCCAAGAGTGGTATTGCTGGATCAAATGGTAGATCGATGTCCAGCTTTTTAAGTAGCCTCCAAATTTTTATCCAGAGTGGTTGTACTAGTCTACATTCCCACCAACAGTGTAAGAGGGTTCCTTTTTCCCCGCATCCTCGCCAACACCTTTTGTTGGTGGTGTTGCTGATGATGGCTATTCTAACAGGGGTGAGGTGGAATCTTAGCGTGGTTTTAATTTGCATTTCCTTTATTGCTAGAGATGGTGAGCATTTTTTCATGTGTTTTCTGGCCATTTGAATTTCTTCTTTTGAGAAAGTTCTGTTTAGTTCACGTGCCCATTTCTTTATTGGTTCATTAGTTTTGGGAGAATTTAGTTTTTTAAGTTCCCTGTATATTCTGGTTATCAGTCCTTTGATGTATAGTTGGCAAATATTTTCTCCCACTCTGTGGGTGTTCTCTTCAGTTTAGAGACCATTTCTTTTGATGAACAGAAGCTTTTTAGTTTTATGAGGTCCCATTTATCTATGCTATCTCTTAGTTGCTGTGCTGCTGGGGTTTCGTTGAGAAAGTTCTTACCTATACCTACTAACTCCAGAGTATTTCCTACTCTTTCTTGTATCAACTTAAGAGTTTGGGGTCTAATATTAAGATCCTTGATCCATTTTGAGTTAATCTTGGTATAGGGTGATATACATGGATCTAGTTTCAGTTTTTTGCAGACTGCTAACCAGTTTTCCCAGCAGTTTTTGTTGAAGAGGCTGCTATTTCTCCATCGTATATTTTTAGCTCCTTTGTCAAAGATAAGTTGCTTATAGTTGTGTGGCTTCATATCTGGATCCTCTATTCTGTTCCACTGGTCTTCATGTCTGTTTTTGTGCCAGTACCATGCTGTTTTTATTGTTATTGCTTTGTAATATAGTTTGAAGTCAGGTATTGTGATACCTCCTGCATTGTTCTTTTGACTGAGTATTGCCTTGGCTATTCGTGGCCTCTTGTGTTTCCATATAAATTTCACAGTAGATTTTTCAATCTCTTTAATGAATGTCATTGGAATTTTGATGGGAATTGCATTAAACATGTAGATTACTTTGGGGAGTATCGACATTTTTACTATGTTGATTCTACCAATCCATGAGCATGGGAGATCTCTCCACTTTCTATAGTCTTCCTCAATCTCTTTCTTCAGAAGTGTATAGTTTTCCTTGTAGAGGTCGTTGACATCTTTTGTTAGGTTTGCACCTAGGTATTTGATTTTGTTTGAGGCTATTGTAAATGGAATTGTTTTCATACATTCTTTTTCCGTTTGCTCATTGTTAGGGCATAGAAATGCTAATGATTTTTCTATGTTGATTTTATATCCTGCTACCTTGCTATAGCTATTGATGATGTCTAGAAGCTTCTGAGTAGAGTTTTTTGGGTCTTTAAGGTATAGGATCATGTCATCTGCAAATAGGGAGATTTTGACAGTTTCTTTACCTATTTGTATTCCTTTTATTCCTTCTTCTTGCCTAATTGCTCTGGCTAGGAATTCCAGTACTATGTTGAATAGGAGTGGAGATAGTGGGCATCCTTGTCTGGTTCCTGATTTTAGAGGGAATGGTTTTAGTTTTTCTCCGTTAAGTATAATGCTGGCTGTAGGTTTGTCATATATAGCTTTTATAATGTTGAGGAACTTTCCTTCTATTCCTAGTTTTCTTAGAGCTTTTATCATGAAATGATGTTGGATCTTATCAAAAGCTTTTTCTGCATCTATTGAGATGATCAAGTGGTTTTTGTCTTTGCTTCTGTTAATGTGGTTTATTATGTTTATTGATTTTCGTATGTTGAACCACCCCTGCATCCCTGGGATGAAGCCTACTTGGTCGTGGTGTATAATCTTTTTGATGTGTTGCTGAATTCGGTTTGCCATTATTTTGTTGAGGATTTTTGCATCAATGTTCATTAAGGAGATTGGCCTATAGTTCTCCTTTTTGGAGGTGTCTTTGCCTGGTTTTGGGATAAGTGTAATACTGGTTTCATAAAATGTGTTAGGCAGTTTTCCTTCCCTTTCTATTTCGTGGAACAGTTTAAGTAGGGTTGTTATCAGTTCTTCTTTAAAGGTCTGATAGAATTCAGCAGAGAATCCATCAGGTCCTGGACTTTTCTTTTTGGGGAGACTCTTGATTGCTGCTTCAATTTCATTTTGTGTTATAGGTCTATTCAGGTGATTAATTTCCTCTTGGTTCAGTTTTGGATGATCATATGTATCTAGAAATCTGTCCATTTCTTTTAGATTAGTGAAATACTTTTATAGGGATGAAAATCTTATAGCAGCATTGAATCTCCCAGAAATATGGGTGTGGAGGTGTGGGGGTGTGTGTATAATTATTTCTTTTGGCAGTACTGGAGTTTGAACTCGGCCTCACACTTTCTAGGCAGGTGCTCTACCACTTGAGCCACTCCACCAGCCTGGGTTTATTTTTAACTCTTGCCATTTCTTTCCTTCTTGCAGTTTTCCTTGAGAACGATTGCTATATATGGTTGTTGAATTTTTGTCAATAGTTTATTTTGTCATAGGAAATGTTAAAATAGGTCACTTGTGAGCCAGGTACAGTAGTGTGTGCTTATAATCCTAGCTATTTGGGAGGCTGAGTCAGAGGAGGTTCAAGGGTTTGAGGTCAGCCTTTGCAAAATGGTAGGAATCTGTCTCACACACAAAAAAAGGTCTTAGAAAGTTAATAGTAATACTATGTTCATATGTATTCAGCATGCCTAATATGGGCATACAATTCTCAAATGATTGGAAAGTGGATTATTGGGTTTCAGAAGATACCAATCCATGATGGATGGTAGTGAAGAATAATTTCAAGAGCTTGTTTAATTAATTAATTAATTAGTGCTGGGGAACAGACCCAGGGTTTTTTGCATGCTAGGCAAGTGTTCTACCACTAAGCTACACCCCTAGCTCCATTGCCCCATACTGGGCACTGAGTATGGACTGCTTTATATCAATCATTGTACAAGCTAGACAGCAGGAATTCAAAGATAAAATACAGCATTAAATAGAGAATAGTCTGTTTTCTGTTACTACAACAAAAGACTGGGTAATTTTTAAAGTAAAATATGTTTATTCCCAGTTCTGGAGGCTGAAAAGTCAATCTTGGACAGCCATCTTTAGCAAGAGCCTTGTGCTGCATCACAATATGGTGGGAAAAAGAAGGGCAAATGGATATGTGCAAGAGACAGAATACTAGGGGTGGGTTCATGTTATAACAGCCTGTTCCCATAGTAACTAGTTAAGGACCTTCAGAGTGAGAATTTGCTCACTTCTGAAAGACAGCATTAGTCCATTCATGAGCAGGGAGCCACCAAGACTGAAACACCCCCACCTTCTGCTAGGTTCTACCTTTCAACACTGCTGCACTGGGACTAATACATAATTTCTGGGTGACCCACTCAAATTATAGCAGCAAATAATTAGTTAATTAAGATCTTTTCTGAAAACAGTAACTCT
The DNA here is from genome assembly GCF_047511655.1 of Castor canadensis. Taxonomy (NCBI): domain Eukaryota; kingdom Metazoa; phylum Chordata; class Mammalia; order Rodentia; family Castoridae; genus Castor; species Castor canadensis. The sequence continues at coordinate 75,509,662 of NC_133400.1, read as the reverse complement.
GAGTTGAGTATTGTGAGAACATCATGAAAAAAAAAATTTTTTTTTTCATGGTGCTGGATGTTGAACCCAGGGCCCTCACATATGCTATACAAATGCTTTACCACCAAGGTATACCCCCAGCTCCAGAAGGGATTATTTTTGCCTCATGTTGAATAAGGTACTTAAAAAAGCTTTTTGCACAGTACCTTGGAATTTGACCTGTGTAGAAAAGGATCAAATAATAATTCTAGACAGAGAAAGTAACATAAACTAGCAGGTGCAAAGGGGAGGTGGTAAGCTTGTTCAGAGAATAATAATTTATGTGTGGCTAGACCATTGTGGGATTGGCAAAATTGAGAGGAAATTTTGTGAGTGACAGGAAAAGAAAATTTCTAGGACATCTGTATAGCAGTGTGTAAATTGCAGAGATTTACTGAATAGACCTGTTGTATTACTAAGTTTTCTACATGTCATTAAATAGCTAATACCGGATTTTTTTTTTTTTTCCCCAGTTTTGGTGTTTGAACTCAAGGCCTCATGCTTGTTAGGCAGGCGCTTTCCCACTTGAGCCACTCTGCCAGCCCTAATGTCCAGTTTTTTTAGCCACTTAATATTCTTTCTTTCTTTTTTTTCTTTTTTTTTGTTGTCTTGGTTTTGAACCTAGGATCTTCACCTTGAGTCATTCTACCAGCCCTTTTTTGTGAAGGGTTTTTTGAGCTAGGGGCTTGCAAAGTATTTGCTAGGGCTGGTTTTGGACTTCAGTCCTCCTGTTCTCTGCCTTCTGAGTAGCTAGATTTATGCTGCCCGGCTTAACTACTTATATTCTTATTTAAAATTTTTATTTTTTGACTGCTCATATTTTCTTTTGTTACACGTATCAATTTCTCATTTCACTGTCAGAGACATTTTGTTAATGAACATGATAATTGCACATTGAAGTTACCTTTTAGTAACATTTCAGAAATGTGAAGGTTGTGGCAATGAGGAAATTTGTAAAATGTTTTTGGGGTAGAAGAATACATTCTTCAGAGACAATAAAGCACTCATTATGCAAAGTTACAATTTTCATATACAGGGTAAGCCGATGATGATATGTATATCCTACATACAGCCTTTTCCATAGTCTTTATTTCTTAAATGACCCTAAAGGGTGATAGTAGACTAGACAAAAAACATTGCAAATTAAGTTTCAGATAGATAGTAAAACTAAATAGTTGTCTGTCTGTTGATGTTAGTCAAAATTTATGTTAGGCCTATAGGCTAGAATATCAGTGGCTGGTAAGCACTGTAGTATGTACATGGATTTTAGAAATACAGAGAGAATTCACCTAACCTAGTCTAACAAGACTGAGGAAAGAGAGAAAAGTTGTCTTAGACATAAGGTTTCAAAGTGTCTTAAGTGCTAGTTGTGAGGGGAAGATAGAGGAAGGATATGTGCTTGGGTGCTAGTTTTATATACTGAAGGAGCAAAACTTTTGAATAGCGAGTGGGATGAGAAGTAGAAAGGAATTGGGGATTGTGATAAGAAGGGAAGTATTGGTAGGACTTTGAATGTGATGTGTCTAATGTTGAGAGAAGCTGTCAAGGGTCAGATTTTCAGATGCCTCATAATCATCATGTTAAGGAGCCTGAACTTGGTCCCTATTGCAGGATTTTTATAAAAGCTCATGTCTGCCATCTTAATGGATAGGTGGAAGGAGGATTGGGGAAGGGAAGGTAGAAGAGACAAGTATAAATGTATAGAAATTATTGAGATCATGGCAGTGTTCCAGAGATAATAATGATGATCTAAATAGAAGAGTAGTAGGAATGAAAGAAGGTAGCATGTAAGAGTTTCAGCTAACAAGTTTAGTGTAATGAAAAGGAAGGAAAAAAAATTCAGAACTATCTTTCAGTTTCAGGAATATAACTACTAGGGCACAATTTCAGCTGTAGAAAGGAGGGGTCCCAAGGAGGGAGGAAAGAAGGAAAGTGAGGAAAGTAAAGTGAATTGAAGCATTTCTTTGAACAAAAGTCACTTTAGTTTTAAATTCTTGGCATATGTTCATGGGACTTACTACTTTGTTAAACAAGTCTGTATCTACAAATTGTTCACTAGCATATACTCACGAGATTACCATGAGGCCCGAAGATATAGTTCACACTTTTACAAAAGCATTGAATGTATTTGCTTTTCTATGTCTAATAAATGTCTTTCCTTGGCACTTCATACTAGTTACTCAGATAGATGAGTGGTTAACAGTCATTATTTTTCTTTTCTGGAGAATTGAATTATTTGGAAAAGGAAAACAGTCTTCCAGTTAGATCTGTAGAGGAAACATTTTTTGTTGTTGTTTTAAACTGTATACGGGTTTGTGTTTGTTAGGCAGGTGCTCTGCCACTTGAGTTACACTCCCAGCCCTGTTTGCTTTAGTAATTTTCCAAATAGGGTCTTGCTTTTATTTCTGTTCTGGCCTGAATCTTGATCCTCCTATTTCCGCTGGGAAGATAGATGCACACCACCATGCCATACTTGACTGACTGAGAGGGATTCTTCTTAACTGCTTGCTGGGGCTAGCCTCACACTACAATCTTCTGATCTCTGCCTTTTGAGTAGCTACTAAGCCACTGTGCCCAGCCCCATTCTATTAAAAAAATTTTTTTTGTTAGCCTGTCTTGGTTGCACAAACTAATGAGTCTCATTAATGACATTCTCAGACATTACATGATGCTTTTGGATAATATTCACCACCCATTACCCTCTCTTGTTTTCTTTCTTCCTACCTCAGCTAATTTTTATTTCTCATTTCCGTTTTTGGCTTCTCTCAGTTTTCTTTGCCCCTTTCCTCTTTTTTTTCCACCACATGTGCTTGGTATTGTTCCCTTGTTTTCAGGGAATGTTAAATTGTTTTTTATTTGTTCTTTGTGAGTTTTGTGCTTCTGTGCTCAATTTTTAATTGCTTTCTTTCAGTAATATCAAGGTTTAGAGACTAATTTTATTAAATGGGGTTAATAAGAACTGTGGAAGAATGGCAGTATAATTTCCCTTCATGTCATTTCTTTGATTTTGACTACTAAAAGCAGCATTCCAGTATAAACTTGTAGAAAGTAGAATTCACAAGTCGACTTAAAATTGTTCATGGAATTAAAATCCATAATCCCACTAGACAGCATACAAGTTGCCTAAGTCAGTATTTTTTTTTTGTTTTTCATGTTCATTTGACTTCTTGGGAACTTGTAGATGATAGTGTTTAAGTAATACAGTATAATTAAGTGTGATTGATTAAGAGATAATATTTCACAAAAAAAATCATACATAGGAGATTACGTTGTGGGGCAGCAAACCATACAAGGTCGGTCAAATTTGACAAATGTGGTGTTTTTTTTTTTTTTTTAATAGAAACATATTAGATTTAAGGCCACAGATTTATTTGAGTCAAAAATCAAATTTACTAAAACTAGCTCATGTACAAATGGTGCTGGCAGAAAGGCTACAATATAGTCTTACAGCATGGGGATTTGGACTAGGAATTAGAATGTGAGAAGCCTTATACTGTTCTTTGCACCTTTGATGAGAACCCTACTGTGTCTTTCTCTTCTGTCTATAATCAGTTTAATTTCTCTGCTTGCCATGTTAGCTGAGTTCCTTATAGGAACTAGCCCTAGCTAGTGTCTAAGTTCCTTGACTTAGAAGCCATTTCCCTCTAGGTACCATGACTGGTTGAGCAGCTCAAGTGGTGGTACTGGAGTTTGAACTCAGGGTGGAACCCTTGCTAGACAGGCACATTACCACTTGAGCCACTTTGCCAGCCATTTTTGTGTTGGAGATTTATGAGATAGGGTCTCACTAACTGTTTACCCAGGCTGGTTTTGAACTGTGATCTTTATCTCTGCCTCCCAAATAGCTAGGATTATAATAACTGTGAGCCTCCAGCACCTGGATTTTTTTGGCAACTCTTTAAAGAGGTGATTTAAGCATGGCACTTAAAGCCTAGGTGCTCAGGAGGCAGAGATCAGGAGGATCAAGGTTGGAACCCAACCTGGGCAAATAGTTCCTGAGACCTTATCTTGAAAAACCTGTCACAGAAGAAAAGGACTGCTGCAGGAGTGACTCAAGTGGTAAGAGTGACTGCCTAGCAAATGTGAGGCCCTGAATTCAAATTCCAGTGTTGCCCCCCCCACACACACACAAAGAAGAGGTGATTTATGGTCACTTGATCTCAAGTGAAACATATCCAGAGATAATTGTGTGATGGAACTTCTTTTTTTTTCCTCATTGTACAACACTAGAATGTTAGAATCAGAGCACAGATTATTAGTCTACTCTATTCAGCTTGGAATCAATTTGCATAAAATTGAGTAAATTGTGATTTATGTGAATTGTTTGATTTTAATACCATAAATACCAAAGGGTATCAGGGTGTCAGAGAGACATACTTTAAAGGCATGTTGGATTTTTCTAAACTTTTTTTTTTTTCTTTGAGACTTGGTCTTAACTTACATAGTCTGGGCTGGCCATGAACTAGCAATCCTGCTAGTTGAGCCTCAGCCTCTTAATAAGCTATAGTGGTTTTTTTACTTTTTTCTCTTTTTTGATGTTTAAGAGTCTGTTAAAACATAAGGAAATTTTCTCAGAATAATATACACCTCAAACAGATAAATAAAATGTATTGTAAGACTCTGGGGGATTTTGTAAATAATCTCATATGCCCTTAAACTCTTGTGCTTTCCACACATGGAGATTTCCATATTTTAGATTGTACTGGAGAATATTTAAATATATTTAATAAAAATGTGGCATAAAACATTTCAAATATTTTAGTATATATTCTTTTTGTGTTTTTGAGATGATCTCATTATGTAGCCTAGGCTGTGTTTTTTTTTTTTTTTTTTTTTTTTTTTTCTCCTCCCTAGGCTGGTTTTGAACTTGAAGTCCTCCTGCCTCTCCCTCATTTGTTTATTGGTGGTATTGGGATTGAACCCAGGACCTTGTGATTGCTAGGCAAGTGCTTTACCACTTGAGTTATGCCTCTGGTCTTCCTCCCCCAAATACCCTTTTAATTTTCTTTTTTGAGATAGGATTTCACTAACTTTGCCCTGATTGGCCTTGAATTTTCAATCCTCCTCTCTCCTCTAATGAGTGCTGGTATCATAGGGTATGTGCAAATATGCCTGGTGCTTGTAACATTTTCGATCTGTAATATCTGTAGTAAGAAAAACAGTTACAGCTATGCAGAATGCACAGGTTTTGTCCCTAGCTTTTTTTTTTGGGGGGGGTGGTGGTAATAAATGGAGTTTATTAAGTTATGGAAGGGAAATACAAAGGGAAGCATGGTGAGGCCCAGGTGGAAGCTGGAAGCCGAGAGAGTGTGTTTCTGTTCTTCAGGTGCTTTTAAAACCCTTAATAACCTATGGAAAGGGGAGAGCAAGGAAATTCCCAGCCAGTAATCAAGGATTGGGTCGGGGCATGGGCAGTTCTCAGCCAGGTAAGGGTGGTTCCTGAGCCAAAGCATGGTTAAGTTTTTTTTTTCTATGAGTCTCTCATTTACCCTGCCTCAATTCCCCCTCAGAGACAATATTCCAAAACATTCTTTTTTGGGGATTTGAAGGGGAGGGTGGTCTGTTTTTAGTATCTGCTTCAAGCTGACAAGGTGCAGCAGACCCTACCTATAAGCAGAAATTGTCTCTCCTCTTTTTTTCTCTTGGGATTCATTTGGACACAAGGTATCTGAATTATTGTCCTTTACAATTAAGGTTCCTCATGGAGATCTGGATTGCTCATGGATATCTTGTTAATTTGTAGAGATCGATATCCTTGTTGCCTCATGATTTGGGTCCTAAAGGCTTTCATTATGGAAGAGATAAATCTGATTTAGAAGGCATAACCTGAACATTAAGAATGACAAGAGCATCAGAAGGGGGCCCTGTCAGCTGTAACAGGAAGGATAAAGAATCTAACCTTTCATTTTGAAAAGTGACAGAGTCTTATGGTTACTTTGTCTATAAATGTTTATGTCTGTAACTATTTTCAACTCTTAGATGGCCTTCCATTTTAGACTGTCATTGTAGTGGGCATAAGTTAAGGGCTGACTACATTGGCGGCCAGGTGTGCCAAAAGACAGGTGTCTGTCCAATTAGAGAGTAAACATCAATGAGTCGGATGTGTACAGAAAGAAGATTCATTGTCCCTAAGCAGAAGTTAGATACCATTGAAAGTTATATTATCTTTGCTTAAACAGAAGGCCGTGGCTAAAGACATGAGTTTGCCTTTTGTAGAAACCTAGAAGGCTTAAGTATTAGAGCATATGTGTAAGGGCCCCTTTTAAAAATCTCTTGCCTTTGGTTGCTTTTAGAGGTCTGGCATAATTGGTTCCATTTGGATCTGGAGAAGTCCCCTCATTTGTGCAGTCCTCTTGAACTGTCTCATATGGCTGAATGCCACTTGTTCCTCTAAGAAGTTGGGGAATGCTGACTGCTCGGGGGTGGTCATGTCCTCTTAAACTATTTCTCTGAATAGTCGTCTCTGAAGATTCTGCCAATTTGGCAGTTTTGTCCCACGAAGCAGGAGTGGCTTCTCACAGAAAGTCAGATTTTTTCCATGGAGGGGAAGTAATTCATTGAACAGATCAGAAGTCAGTGTCTCTGGCTTTTAATTTAATTTCAAATGTTTGTATCATAAATTGTTTAGCTGTTACCATATTGAAATGAAACATTTCCATTTACAAATAAAAACATGACAAAAGTCCTGCTTCATGAAAACTTTTTCTCTGTTTTAGATTTTTTTTTTTTTGCTAGAAATCTAGAAATAGAATTATTATACCATAGTCTATTCCTGTTTCTTGTTTTCCTTTTCTTTTTGGTGGGGCTGGAGTTTGAACTCAGGGCTTTGCTCTTGCAAAGCAGGTGTTCTTGATTCATATCTCAGGTCCATTTTGCTCTGGCTATTTTGAAAATGGAGGGAGGGTCTCATGAACTATTTGCCCGGGCTGATCTTGAACCACGATCCTCCTGATCTCAGTCTCCCAAGTAGCTAGGATTACATGTGTGAGCCATCAGGGCCCAGTCTAAATCATAATATCTTTAAAAAATGTTTTGCTAGCATATGATAGTTTTACAGGGGATACATTGTGATATTTACACATGCTTACAATTTATCTTAGTTAGGTTTACCCCCTCTATCATTCTCCCTCTTCCTCCTTCTCTCTACCTTCTTAGAACAATTTCAGCAAGTTTTATTCTCTATTTTCATATATGGATACAAAATATATTCACCATATTCACCCTCATTTCTCCCTTCCTTGTGCCTACCCACCTTCTACTAGTACCCATCCCTGGAGAAGACTTATTTTTCCCTCCTGTCCTTTTTTTTTTTTTTAAGTATATATTGACAGTCCAAGGGGGCTTCGCCTTGGTACTTCTTTTTCCTTCTCTCCCTCTTTTCTCTTTCAAGTTTAGCATCTGGGTACCTTTAGAGATCTCCTTCTCTCCCTCTTTTCTCTTTCACGTTTAGCATCTGGGTACATTCACTGATCCTTGCCTGTTTTTTCTCTGTGTATGAGTCACACTTTCCTATTTCTTTGCATGTTGTATAATTTAGTTGAAAACTAATTTTAGCTAGTATATTGTAGTTACTCCATGTAACTATTCTTCTTGATGTGGGTCTTAATGTTGTTTGTTTGGTCATTTGCTTAATGAAGTGATGGAACTAATTCTCTGAAGTTTGTTTCCTTCAGATGAAACTACTCAAATGTAGGCCTCCATCCATTTCTCAGTTTAACTCATAGACTTGCCGTATCTTGAATCTGCACTCAAAATTTATTGATCTGGTTTTACTTAAGTTTTTTTCCCCAGTACTGGGGCTTGAACCTGAGGGCCTATACGTTGAGCCACTCCACCTGCCCTATTTTCTGATGTTTTTTGTTTTGTTTTGTTTTGTTTTGTTTTGAGAGAGGGTCTTACAAATTATTTGCCTGGGCTGGTTTCAAACTGCAGTCTTCCTGATCTTTGCTTCCTGAGAGTGAGGATTATAGGCATAAGCCACCAGTGCCCAGCCTTAAGCAATCTTAACAACTGGGTTTTCACCCTTTTCTTTTGAATGTGTATGTGACTTAGAGACTTTTCAAGGGATCCAAGTCATTTCTTAAAAGGTTTAACATTGACTTAATGTGTATAACCTTTTTGTTTTGGTGGTACTGGGACTTGAACTCAGGGCTTCACACTTGCTAGGCAGGCACTTTATCACTTGTACCAACCCGTCAGCCCTCTTTTGTATTGGATATTTTTGAGATAGGGCCTCACAGTAAACATTTTTCCCAGGCTGGCTTTGAACCACGATCTTCCTCCTCTCTGCCTTTTGAGTAGCTAGGATTGCAGGTGTGAGCCACCAGTGCCTGGCATGTCTTAGTATTTTTTGTGTAGGGTCTCACTTGTAAGCCTGGACTACGCTGGACCTCTGTCCTCCTATTTATGCTTCCCACAGACCTGGTATGACAGGTATGCACCACCATGCCCAACTTTTTATTGGTTGAGATGGGGTGAACCATGGTCCTGATTTTTAAGTCTGCCACAAATCTTGATTCGAGTCTCCTGTTGGGTGCAATGTAGTTCATATGTGCAGGTTTTTCCATTCCCAGGGATGAGTTTGATTCCAGAATGGTCACCCTTTGCTCTCTAGTTCTCTGGCTCTTTTAGCTAATCATCCAGTGTGCTGTTATGTTTTTTTCTACTGGTATGTTGGAGATACCAGTCTCATCTTAATTACTCATCACCAAAGTCTCTTTATAGGATTCCCCAGCCCTGAGTTTACTTAAATTTTATTGGCTAATTTATACTGGACTAATAGCATTTGTATACTTTTATAGTTTGCTTTTTTCCTCTTCTTTTTGCTTTATAAACCATAATTATATACATTTATGAGGTACAGTGTGATGTTTTGATATTTGTATACAATGGGAATTCTCCATTGTCTTCTTACTTACCTCCCCCCCTCTTTCTTTTTTTGGTGATACTGGGGTTGAACTCAGGATCTCATGCTTGGTAGGTAGGCACTCTACCATTTGAGCGACATCCCAGCCCACCATTGTTTTCTTATAATGCCTTTATGTATGAACTCTGAACCCTGTTACAAATAGTCTGTCCTCTCTGCTTATGTAATTGAGTCTGCTATCACATGACCAGCTATAATTTTTGAGCTGTGAAAAGATTATTTTTACATGCAAATGGACCAGAAGTCAGTCAAAGATGCTAGGGTTGTTCATTGACTTACAACTCTGAGGCATTTCCAACCTACTAAGCTAAAGCATCTTCCTCCCTTCCCAACATCTCCTGTTGGTTGGTGGGTCTTAAAAGGACATTAGTGGGATCTCTTGTAGAGAGTAAGAATGACTTAAACCTTGCTCACATACATATGGCTGTCCTTTGTCCCTTAGGTCCCAACTCCCTATACCAAATCCTTGTTAATGTTCTTATTTGTAGTGAGAGGAATGATAAACCTCTTATTTTAATACCCTGTTACAAGAATCAGTTGAATATATTGACAAGGAGGTTTAAAAAAAAAAAAAAGGGTGTCTTAGACTGTGACCTGACTTCTGGCCTCATCATCTGTGAAGTCTTCATGTCTGGCAGGGTTTTTGAGACTAATGAACACAGTGCCTTTGTGAATTTTTAGTAGAATTACTTAAATAGTTCTGCTTATCTTTTCTTATCTCTATTGTTGACAAAAATTAAATTTCTGCCCAAAAAAAGAATTCATGTTTTGAAGAAAAGTAGATAAGTTAGTAAACGTGATCTTCATTTCTGAAGATAACTATAAAGTACAGATTCATGTTGAGCATGTATACGATTTTTATTTCATTTTTGTTTCCCTCTACCCTAAGACTTGCTACATTTGTGATGAACAAGGAAGAGAAAGCAAAGCAGCCACTGGTGCTTGCATGACATGTAATAAGCATGGGTGTCGACAGGCTTTCCATGTAACATGGTAAGTGTCCATCATTGTACAGAAGTGAAATTGGCAAATTATTTAACAATCATGTTGAAGACTTAGTGTAGTACTCAGGTATTACTGCAGTTCATTTTATTGAAATAATTTTTTGTTTTTGATGGTTTCAGGGTTTGAACTTGGGTTTCAAGCTTGCAAGGCAGGTGCTCTACTGTTTGAGGCACACCTCCAGCACTTACTGGAATAATTTTTGTGTTTAGATTTACTTATTTGTAATAATGATAATTCTAATAACTGACTACTTACTAGAATGGATTTATAGTAAATGGGTCCCAATTCTATTGCAAGCTCTGGTTTCATCTACTTTATAATATTGGTATTGGTTGCATATCCTTTGATTTGTTATTAGGAGTAGATAACCTGGTAGGTAAATGCAGTGCAGTGTTGTAGATATTAGTAAGGACTCGGTGAATTGTAGTGCTTCTGTGTCTCAAGGGAAAAATAATGAAGTCACCATCATTCTCAATATTATAGTGGCTATTTCTTGAAAATTGACTTAGATTTATTTTTTCTTTTCAGCATAAAATTTCAGGGGCAAAAATTATTCTATATAATAGACAGTAGTTCAAGTAAAAGTTTGGGAGTAATCCATGTACTTATTTAAGATTCAGTCCTTGCCTAACTGCTCATTTCTAGTGTTTTGGAAATATGAAACACATTTTAGGCTGCTTTTGGAAAATGAAAAAGATTTTTGATTTTTTTACATTCTTTTGATTACTAAATTTACAAAGATGAAAGCTTTTTGTTTTTTGCCTGTGAGACCTATATAAATACACTAACTTTGGAGTGATAAAAAATGTGAAAGGTCGGATTGACAGGTTGATTATAAACTTTATATGTTTTTTTAAAAACGTGAATATTATAACTTTAGGTTTCAGTCCATCTCTTTTTCTTTCTCTCTGCCTCCCTCTTTCTTCTTCTGTTTTGTTTGGTACAGCAGGTTTAGCTCAAGGCGTTGTTATGTGCTATACCACTGAACACCTGCAGCTCCTCTAACTTTTTTTTTTTTTTTGGCAGGTCTAGTGTCTGAACTTAGGGCTTCATGCTTACAAAGCAGGCACCTTACCACTTGAGCCACACCTCCAGTCCAGTTCTCTAATTTTTTGTATTTGTGGGGGGTGCCAAGGATGGAACACAGGACCTGTGCATGCTGGCCAAATAACCAGCCGCTGAGCTACACCCTGGCCCTCTTTTGTTGTTTTTGACTGAAAAGCACAACTTACGTTTATCTTGCCTACTGTGCTGTTACTGAGCATTTAGAGTGGCAAGATTAGTGTTGGGGGAATGAATTTTTCCTGTTAAGAAATTTTCTTTTGAGTCTGGAGGTGTAGCTCAGTAGTATAGCACTTGCTTTGCAAGCGTAAAACCCTGAGTCCAAACCCCAGTCCCACCAAAAAAAACAAAGAAAGAAATTTCGTCTTAAGGCTGGACATGGTGGCACATACAGTTGGGAGGCCGAGGCAGAAGTTAAGAGGCCACCCTGGACACTCCATCTCAATGTTCCCCCCTACTCCCCCAAGATTTTTTTTTTTAAGAAATATAACCTTGTAATTTCCATCACATGTCATTTTGGTTTGTTAGAGAGACATGTCTTTTATTTGTTCCTGTGACGTAGATTCAGAAAGTAAGAATTGTTAATTGCGAAGCGAAAAAAATAATTTATCTTAACCTTTTTTTGGGTGATGGGGTGGGGAGGAATGGATCTTGCTTTATTGCCCAGGCTGGAGATTGTCCTGCCTCAACCTCCTGAGTAGTTAAGACTCAGGTGTGTGCCACTGTGCCCACCTCTTAAAGAAACTTAATAACTAGGGCTAGGAGCATGGCTCAAGTGGTAGAGCACTTGTCTAGCGTGCGTGAGGCTGTGGGTTCAATTCCCAGTAGTTCTGAGAAACAGAACAACAAAACCCTTAATGACTATTTGACATAAGACATGAATACATCTTCATCCTTGATAGAAATGGATGAAGAGTTTATTTTAAACTCTAACCTTAACAAACAAACAAACAATCAGTTGCAGGTTGGCTACACTAGAATAAAGCTTTCTATCTTCCCTTATCCTCCCCGAACTTTTTTTTTTTTTTTTCCTCTGTGGTGCTGGGGATGAACCTCAGGACTTCATGCTGCTTGCTAAAGCAGGCACTTTAATACTGAGCTATACCTCAAACTCCTGTTTTCTCTTTATTTCCATTATATTTTCTTATAAGCACTTCATGCTTAGAAGTAGATTTTGTTTGTTAATATATACTCTGGCTTGAGTTTTTATTGATGGACTTGGCCTTTATTTTCAGTGCTCAGTTTGCTGGACTACTTTGTGAAGAAGAAGGTAATGGTGCAGATAATGTCCAATACTGTGGCTACTGTAAATACCATTTTAGTAAGCTGGTAAGAATTACTTTTTGAGTTTGTATTAAAATGATAATAGTTTTGACAATAGTGACTTGGTTTTACAAACTTCATAATAGCAATTTCTTTTGCCTTGATTTTTGCTCAAGATTAAATTTAATTAGCATGTTATTTATTGGAAATAAAAACAGCTAGTAATTTTTTCTTTTTTTTTTTTTGATGAGACTATGAACTCAGGGCTTCATGCTTGAAAAGCAGTCGCTCTATCGCTTGAACCACATCTTTGGTCTATTTTGCTCTGATTATTTTAGAGATGGGGGTCTTGCAAACTGTTTGCCTGGGCTAGCCTTAAACTGCAATCCTCCAGATCTCAGCCTCCCAAGACCTAGGTAGTAATTTAAAAAGACTTTGTTTTGCTTTGGTTCTTTTATAAAGGTGAATAGGCTAAATTATTCTAGATTAGACTGTATATTAGTAATTGATAGTAAATGTTTATCATGTAGTGGAAAAATTAATTTATAAAGAACTTTTTCTTATCAGCCATTTTGATTTTCAGCATATAATTATCATTTTGGGTTTTTTTGTTTTTTTGAGACACAGGGTCTTACTATGTAGCCAAGGCATCCTTGAATGCACACTATTCCTGCCTCAGACTCCAAAGTTCTGGGATTGTAGGCATGCATCGCCCCACTTGGTGCTCATTTTTTTTTTAATCCTGTGTTCCCATCTTCCTGTTTCATAATTATTAGACATTTTATTTTTTGTGTATTTTCACTTTTATTTATGAGGAAATAGTCAAACCGAAATAAGGCTCTTTGTAAGGACCTTGGTTAAAGACCTTGAGAAATCATAATTAAATCCAACTTAGGGAGTTTTTTTTAGATTTAGTCAATTTTTGCATGGATGATTGAGTTAGTAACATTTGATTGATTGTTATATATTTTTTCCCATGTTTGTTTGAAGGATCAAGAGTTCCTTAATGTCCCAAGTATGTTTCCTAGTTCTTAATGGTACAGATTGATACACTGAAGGTTTGCCATTTTTGTTTTCCCTTGTGTCTAGTTTTTAAACTACTACCTTTCCCTGGTGAATATGGCTATTTTGTTGTTTCTTTCAAGGAATAATATTATTAGGGAGTCTTGTGAGCACCTCATGTCTCTGTTTTTCTGATTCATAATATGAAATGTAGTATGTGCTATATTATGGTAATGAACTACTTGTACTGATGGTGGTCTCATGAGATTGTCACAGAGTTGAAAATTAATGTCATTTAGTATTTCTACTTTACCTTTTCTGTTTAGATATGCTTAGATATAGAAATACCACCGTGTTGTAATTACATACAGTGTTCAGTACAGTAAGGTGCCATATAGGTTTATAGCCTAGAAATAGTAGGCTATGCCATATAACCTAGGTATGTAGGAGACCACTGCGCCTAGGTTTGTGAAAGTACACCTGATGATGTTCATAGGATGGTCCAGTTACCTGATAGCACATTTGCTAGGCTGAATCTCCTGATACAGTCTATATTTTGTGATACAAACTTAAAATTTGAGTTTATGTTATTTGATTCTAAAGGTTTTGATTTATTTTAATGACTGGCAAAAAAAAATTGAATTGTTTTGAGAGAAGACTTGAGATTGTAAAATTGAAAATTTTGCTTTGTGGGTGTTAAGAGCATACTGTAATCTTCATTTTCTAAATGAGAGTTGATACTGATAAAACATAAAAATAATTTTTGAAGTTTGTGCAAGTAGAATTTTCTCATTACTATTTATTCACGCAAAGTTATTCTATTTGCTAACTTGGAAAAGTCTTTAATAAGTTAATAAGAATACTTAAACTACATTTGCATATGTTTTGTAATTTTTATTTAGTTAAAACTAGTTAGCTATGATATCACCAGCAACATTTAAACATTCCAAATAATTCTCATCTTCATACTTCATTATGCAATGGTGTAAGTTATTTTTAACAGAAATGTGTAATGCTTTGAAAAATGCATGGGTCTAATACTGACATTTCTTTTAATTTTTTTTCTAAATGAACTACAGAGATAAGTTTTTAAAGAACTGATTTCCTTAATACCAAAGTACAAAAATCTGCTTGCTTTACTAGTGGGCTATAGTAACTCTTTAAATATTTACTTTTCTATTCTTCTAGTCTTGGCATCCTTCTTTAATATGGCATTTTCTCTTTTTGGTTGAAACAATTTTTTTAAACAACATTGAAGACATGGGGCTGATGGAATACCTCAAGTGGTAGAGCGCCTGCCTAGCAAGCGGGAGGCCCTGAGTTCAACACCCTCTGTACTGCCATCGCTCCCCCTGCCAAAAAATGATATAGCTTATTTGAAAATAGATAATCTGTTTTCATACATTTTAATAATATGGCATTAGTGTTAAATTTAGGGTTAATTTTTTGCTTGTAATGTAACCAAAGGTTTCTAAAGTGGATTATGTAAATTAAGACAATAACTTATTACTTTAGTAGGCATTTTAAAATACTTCACATGAAATAGTCTAAACCTAATAAAAATTCTTTAAGTAATTTTTATATACATATACATATATGTATATATATTTTCTTTTTTAGAAAAAGAGCAAACGGGGATCTAATAGGTCATATGATCAAAGTTTAAGTGATTCTTCCTCTCACTCTCAGGATAAACATCATGAGAAAGAGAAAAAAGTAAGTGGATTTGTTGTTGCTAATTATGTAGCACATCACTTAATAGAATTTTTTTTTGCCTTTTTAGATAATCTAATTAAGTTCTTGATAGCGAAATGGAAACATACAGAAAATTTTTGATTAATAAATATTAGTTCAAAGAGTAGGTTTAAAATAATGCCATATTTGTGAACATGGTTTTTACCTTTTGCAGCTGAAAATTTAAAATGCAATTTGATTGAAAGCATGAGAGTGATTTCTTGCATGTGTTAACTATGGTCATCTTGTGAAATCTTTAGGTGACTTCAACAATAATAGTTTATATATATCATTAACTGATTACTTCATGTTAAGTAATTATCTCATCAGCTTTTCTCTTTTATAATAGAAGAGTTTTGAAGTTCTAAGTATTAACTGGGTTTTCATGGTGCTAATGGTTTATAATTTTTTCTAACCACTAACTGTTATACCATTTCTTTGAGAATATTTTGTTTTTTAATTAAAACACAAATCTTGCCTAAATACTAATCTGTCTTCCTCTAACTTACCTGTTAATCAACTAAAAGGTGAATATTATATAATTACTCACTTGATTTTAATTTCTGTAAGACCTTATTGCTAGTGTAGTAAATGGATTCTACTATGAATTGTTTTAATGGAAACAAGGATATGAGGGACATCTTCAGTGGAAAACAGTATTCTTATACAGTTGGGATAAACAAGGTTTGAAAATATTTCTGCAGGTTGTATTCAAGAAATAGATTACTTAACTTTTTCACGTCTGTAAATACTTAGGATTTGGGAAATGCTGATATATAGTTATTTAAGCACCTTTTGGTCTGAGTTTATTTTTATACTTTTTTTAAAGGTAAATATTAAAATTTAAGTATTTAGTTTTGAGATTAAATTTATCATTATGAGTGAAATAATATAACTTTATACTCAAGGTTAGACCATGTATATATGTATAAAAGTATGTCTTAAGCCCCATATTTATCTTGAATTCTTCATGGTGGTTTTGTAATTAAGTATTGAAAAACTTCAAGATTGTTCTCATTAGCAGTTTAGTAAGAGACACCATGAGACTTATTTAAGCTTTTAAAATCAGAAGCTGAAGATGCTTTATGCAGTGCTCATAATGTGTGAAGAGGGACGTCTCACCATTAATGATGAGATGATGTTATGTCACAAGCATATACTTGTTTTAGAAGTATATACTTTATAATCTTAGTTTAATGCATGTCCTGTCATGTTATTTGGAGAACAATTATTAAAAGTACTACAGTGTTGAATAAATATGTTCTTGATGACTATGCTCTACACTTATTTATCATCCCCTCTGAATAAATTTGATTTCATGTCTTAGGAAATTATTTTTGAAATTGTTGTTGAATATTAGATTTAAAAACTGTATTTAGTCAAAGTTGTTTAAAAACTTTAGATTTTAGAAGTATTTAAATAGTATTTGGACTTTACTCTTTTGCATGTACTGAAATTAGAACTCAGTTTTTTTGTTGCCAAGCTTAAAATCTATTTTTGAATTTTATTCTTAACCATAGGTTTATTATTAACATACATATATTATATATAAATGTACTGTAAGCTCATAGTCTTTATATTTGCTTGCCTTGGTAATGTCTGGAAGAGGGACTTTTAAAATGATGATACGATGTTAAGTGATGATAAAGTTAAAGATGGAGTAGTATAGACTTATTTTTTCCTCTCCCTCCCTCTGTAATACCGTTTTGTTTGTTTTTTTTGGTCACGGTCTTGCTATGAAGTCCCAGGCTGGCCTTGAACTCACTCTAGATCCTCCTGCCTCAGTCTTCTGAGTGCTGGTATTACAGACCTGAACCACCAAGCCCTGCTTTTCTACCCTATTTAAATTTTTTACTTTTTTCTAGGAAGCTGGGTCTTGCTGTGTAGGTGAGGCAGAAATTGAATCCCTAAATTCAGATGATCCTCTGCCTCAGCTTCCTGAGTACCTGGAAGTACGGACCCTGCCTGCTTTTTTTTTTTTTTTTTAAAGATTTTTGCATTTAGGCTGTATGTGGTAGGTAGGATAAGTGCTGGATATGTATAATCCTAGCACTTGGAGGCTGAAGCAGGAAGATGGAGAGTCTGAGACAAGCCAGGGCTACTGAATGAGATTCTATTTCAATTAAAAAAAAAAAAAAAGGTGCAGACCACAGTATTAGCTACTCTCTAAGGCTTTGTTCAGATAGAAACATGGACTTTATAGTAAAGCTCTATGCCAGGAAGTGCTGAGGACAGAGGTCCATGTCACAATTGTAAAACAGAAATATGTTTTTCTTAAGCAACCAGGTGGTGATTTGGCTGTAGTCAGAATCACTAGGAATGCATTTTGGTGGTTTTTAATAAGAAAATCATCTCTGTCTATAAAGGACTCTTCATTTAAAAAATAAATTCTTTTCATACCTGTAAAAATGTTTAAGAGCACCAACTTTACTTTTTGCCTTATTCTAATTTGAAGGTTTTTAAAACCACAGAATGGGGTGTAGAAGAGTTCAGAAATGTAGAGGAATGTCAGACATGGGAATATGTGGTATATTGGGAAGCCTGTCTTCAGAAAGAGTTTATCTCTGAAGGCTAAGTTGTATGTAGGTCAGTATTTAGAAATCAGTGGTTGTTTATTGCATTGAGATAGTCTTGTTCATTTGGTCTTCAGACTTACCTTCTTTCTAGCCATCAATGCTAATTAATCTATTTTGTATTAACGTTATAATATTATAATCATTTATAGCCTGCTCACCATTAGTATTAAAGATGTACCTGAACTTTGGGTGGAGTTGCATTCCAGTAAGTCCATCACAAGTTGCAAATAAGTCCAGTGCACAACACCTGACCTATCTAGCCTCATAGCTTAGCAGTGCAGTATACTGTCGTTTACTATTGCAGTCACGTAACTGACTGGAAGCTGCTGCTTCCTGCCATTGCACAGCATTGCCAGAGAGAATTGTACTGTATTGTTAGCCCAATAAGATTAAAACCCAAAATTCAAAGTATAGTTTCTATTGAATGCATATATTGCTGTTGCATCATGTGAAAAGATATCACATCATGTTTAAAAATAGTTAAGTTGAACAGTCTTAACTTGGAAACTGTCTTTAAATGGAAATGCATTCAAGTAGGTTTGCCAGAAGTCCATCTGTCCCCTACTACATTGAGATGGGATTTATCTCCCATCCTTAGTTGCCCTTGATTCCAGTCTGTTTTTAATAGCTGGCAGCAGATACAGGAACTTTTGCCAATATAACACGTTACAGTATTGTGGAGGTTTATGGGAGATAAGACTTTTTTGATTAGTGTTTTGTGAACCTAGGGGACTGACTAGTTACCCTTTTGTTTAGGGTAACTCATCTTTTGAAAAGAACTGGACTACTTTCTTCTGTGGTTCAGCAAGCTAAAATTCTCAGTCAGTGCATTATTGTTACTTTTCTGTCCTGTCAAAGGTTTCAGCATTGGGAGTTACCTGACACCTGCTTCTTTTTTTGTGTACCTTCCTTTTTGGAATCTTGCATTTCAGTTGCAGATTTCAAGCAGAGAGCTAAAAGAAGACAGGACTTTCATAAGTAATGTTTCAGTTGGCTGGTGTGTATGTTTGATGAGTTTGAAGTGCAAGAAGAGGTTGGTTCATGAAGAGTTTTATAAGCAATTCTATTTGTAAACTTCATCCTTGGGTATTGAGCACCAGCTAGAAGGATTATATGTTTTTTAAGCTTTTCTTCTTTTGCAGTCCTGGCGATTAAATCTATATCCTTAAGAATGCCAGGCACCACTCTACCACTGAGCCACACTCTCAACCCTTCCCTCCCCTCCTCTGCCCTCCCCTCCATAACCCTGGCTAGGGTTGAACTTGAGATCCTCCTACCTCAGCCTCCAAAATGTTAGGATTACAGGTATGTGCCTCATGCCCAGCTGGGCATATCATTGTTTTAATCTTTATTCCGTGGTTTTCTGACAGTAGCCTAGATTGTATTTTGATTGGGAGTCATTTTTTGTTTTTAGCATTGTATGCTGTCTGGAGAGACAGCAATTTTTAAACCCAGTAAGTCTTGGTTCTTTTTTTTTAATCAATAGTTTTTTATTTGGGTTATCTCTTTACTTTTCTTTCTGTTGTAAACAATAAGACATTAGCCTGAACCTTCAAAAATTATCTGGAAATCTCCTTAATTAAACCATGTAATTCATTAAATACATGTTCTATTTCTCATGTTGTCATAGGCAGCATTGTTGTGAAACTTTCAGGTACTACATAACAGATTTCCATTTTATTTTTACATTTTTTTCTTCTTTGCTTGGTGCTGGAGATTATTCCTGCTAAGCACATGCTGTGCCACTCAGCTTCATATACTTCAAGCTGCAAAGGAAAGCTATACTGTCCTTTAAGCCCTTCTTAAAGAATACAGCTTTCTATTAACAGTCTCTTTAGTGCTCACAAAGCTTTCACTAATAATCTCCTGAAAGTCCTGTCAGCTTTGCTCACTCTAATTCTAAGCAACTCCTGTATTTTTAGGTTGTGTTGTTATGGGAACACCCCACTCCTGGTAACAAATTCCCAAAGAGTAATCTGTAAGTCTGTGTTGTTTATCCATTGTAGCATGACAAACTACTCTATAAAGTTTAGGGACTGGGGTGGGTGGGTGGGAATAGGGAAATAGAGAGTAATAAAGGGACTTAATCTGATTCAAGTAAAATATATTCATGTGTGAAATAGCGGTGAAACCCTCTGAACAACAAAAATACATGTAAAAAAATGAAGGAAAGGAATGTAAAAATAGGTCCTGTTCAAGGGTGTATGGTACAGGGAAAGGGTAGGTGAACAGAGGAACAGGTGAATATGATTGATGTACTTTATATACTTGTGTGGAAATAGAACAGTGAAGCTTGTTGAGATTGTTTTAAGAAGTGGGGGAGGGGAATGAGGGAGAATTTAACCAAGGTACATTGTAAGCATATATAAATGTCGTGATGAAACTCCCCTGTACAACTAACATATGCTAATAAGAATGTTTAAAAAATCAGTGGCTTAAAACTGCAATAAGCACCGTTTCATAGTTTCTGTGGGTCAAGAATTTGGGTTTAGGAGGCAGGAGCTTGCTAGGAAGATACTGCACGAGCTAGGTAAAGGAGCTTGCTAGGTAGGTGCTGTTGCAGTCCTTTAGTTGGTATTTCTAACTCAGGATCTCTTTATCAGATTGTCTTTAAGATGTTGACTTAAAATATAATCACTTGAAGGATTGACTGAAGGTGGAAGATATTCTTCAAAATGGCAAGTTGATGCTAAGTTTCTTGCTGCATGGGCTTTTATTTTCCTTAGAGCTACTTGAATGTCATAAAATGTGGCACCTAGCTTTTTACAGAGTAAATGTTGTAAGAGAGAAAAGGCAGAAGTTGGATTTTTTTTTTTTTAAGATTACCTAACATCAGAGGTCATAAACTGTCAGTTTTTTTCCCCTTTTGAATAGTTTTTAAAAATTTTTTTCTTTTAAAAAATACTTTTTTGTAAAATGTATGTGCTATAAAAATTTCCAGTTTAACCACATTTATGGCATACTATCATTTTTGCAATATTCTGTTGGTTGACTGTCAGCCTGTTCAATGTGGGTGGGCACTACATAGGGGCAGTGGTCTTTCTTTGGAAGCCATGTTGGAGACTGACGTTGCACTTGGAGATTTGGACATTCTGTGTTCATCAAAATTTTAGCCACAAATTGGGATATCTAATAGTGATTATATCCTGAAATAAATAGTGGTTGGCAAAAGGTACTTTCCTAATCATTGTTTTTATCCATTACTAGGAATTCTAATGTAAGAGCTTTTCTTTTCTTCCTCAATAGTCGGGAAGGGAGGAGTCTACAGAGGAAATCAGGGAGTATGTCAGGCAGCGGAAGGATGAATATGTCCTTTGAATCTAGTGCTAAGGAAGTTGTCAAGGAAGAGTTTCAGTGCAGTAGTGGGGGCAGAAGCCAATTGAAGTTGGTTAGACAAATGAAATGTATATGAGGAATTGTAGATAATAGCACACTTAACTCTTAAAAATCTTAGATACGGCCAGAGCCAGTGGCTTATGTCTGTAATCCTAGCTACTTGTGAGGCTGAGGTCCAGTGTGAGGCCAGCCCCAGGCAAATAGTTCATGAGACCCCGTTTCCAAAATAAGCAGAGCAAAAATGGACTTGGTATGGCTCAAGTGGTAGAATGCCTGCTTTACAAGTGAGAAGCCCTCAGTTCAAACTCCAGTCCCACAAATAAACAAAAAGAATCTTAGATATGATCTAATAAGATCGTAGATAATGCAAGGCAGTAGGGTATAAGGGAGACAAGTTGTTTTCAAAAGTGTTTAAAATAATGAGATTGAAGTTGGATGATAGGTATAGTGAAACTAGGGAAGTAGGGAGCATATAAATTTGTAGAAAATATTGGAGCAAGGGCCTAGAGGACTCAGCGGGGTCCAAGAAGAAGTATAGCAAAAGTGTGACTTAATTATTATGTTATAGAGAAAGAGTAGGTGATTGTAGTTATTTCATTGGGGTGTTTTGGGTGATGACAGCTTCTAAGTGTTGGGAGACAGTTCTTCATTGGTCTCACATATTTTACACATTGTAGGAGTATAGGTCCTGGCTACCTTGGTTCCAGATTATCTTTTCCAGGTTGTTTGTATAACAAACAGCTTTGGAAAATGGAGGCGTTTCATTCAGAGCAAAAGAAATTTGCTTACAGCCATGGAAGATACCTCCTTCTGAAGTAGTTGCCAGACATGAGTATTATCAGAATCAGGTTCCCTAAGTTCAAGGTTCCTCACACAGCCCACTGTGTATGTCACCTGTACTCTTAAGTCATCCTGTCACACTGGGGCTTAAGTCATTGATGGAAATGCATTCTAGCTACTGCGATTGTGGTGAGAAATAAACTCCTTTCTGTCCTGTTCAGGAGTACTGTGACTTCTTTTAACATCTATGAAACCATGGTGGGGTAGTTGTTAGCTTGCTTTGAAAGGCAGAACTTCTGGTTTTCAGAATGTCATCAGTGGATACTGTGGACTATTTGGAGGTTTTCTTGTTGCTTCCTTCCCCTGTGTAAAACTCCCAGTCCCATGCCTAGCCAATATTTAGAGTGTGGCTTACTCTTGAGTAAAGAAAGGATTAAGTTTTAGGTGAGTGGCTGACTTAAAAGCATTTTGTGATATCCCCTGACTTTAATAGGCTACTCTGATCTTAACAGAGACTGGTTACCTGTGGAGTTGGAAGTTTAATTACAATGATTTGTTCCTCTTGTGGCCACCACTTATGTCTAACTGCTGCCTATCATTCCCCATTCAAGAACAAAGATCCTGAAATCTTTTAGGGAACAGGAAGTCACAGTCAATCTTTGGCTACTTCTGGCCAGTATGGGGCATAAGTCTTTCCTTTTTACTGGGATAAGATGTCCTCATTGGTCTGATTTGGTCCCATGTTGGAGGAGAGTGATAGGCAGGTTGGGTAGGAGTCATTGCCCTTAAGACCCTTTTAGCCAAAGCAACAAAGAGGTTTAGAAGGAGTGGCTCCTAGACTAGTCTTACCTGAAGTCCATTAAATTTAATTTTGTGTGCTATGTAGCTAACATCTTGGCACCTTTTAGAAATTACTATTATTATCTTTATCATTTTAAATTTGTATTTTCATATTGTTGTACTGGGGGTATATTGTGACATTTATAGAAGTGCTTGCAATCTATCTTAATCATATTCACCCCCTCCATCATTCTCCTTAATTCTCCCTTCCCCCCTTTTTAGAACAGTTTCAGCAGGACCTATTTTTCCATGTTCATGCGTGAACACATAATATTTCCACCAATTTACCTTCCTTCACCCTTTCCCTGTATCCTCCCCCTCCTACTGGTACCAACCTCCAGACAGGATCCATGTCTTGGCATCTTTAAAAAAAAATGCTCCTTAGTTTATTTTGTTAGATAGAAGTTGTACTTTTGTAGAATGTAATAAACAAAAGTTACAAAGTTTTATAAGGAAAAAAACCAATGAGATCAAATTAAGAAACATATGTTTGAAAAATAAGTATTTGCTAGAAATGTTTTCCACAAGTTTTATTGTAAATGCCTTAGAGAAGAATCCAAACTCCTCTGGTTATTTTGAAGATGTAGTCTCTTGGACTATTTGCCCAGGCTGGCCTTGAACCATGGTTCTCCTGATCTCAGCCTCCCAAATAGCTAGCATTATAGGCATGAGCCACTGGTGCCTGGCTCCAAATGATAATTTAGGCAAAAGTGTAAGGCAGTTTTAAAAGGCTTTACTGTTTCACTGAATGCTTTATGTTATAACATTTTATTAGTATTTTTTGGTGGTACTGGGATTTGAACTCGGCCTTGCACTTGCTAGGCAAGCACTCTATCACTTGAACTACACCCGTAGCCCTGTAAGAGCTATTTTAAAAGCAAGAGATCTTTCGTTTGTTTTTGCCTTGAAAAATAGGCAATAGCAGAACAAACTCCAAATTTGTAGTTGTCACTTTTCAATTAAATGGAGAATGGGCATTACTCTCAAATATGGGAATCAAATGGGCACTAAGTTTTAGTCCACCAATTACAATACAAAAATGAATTTTTCTTCCCCCCCTCCCCCCATTTTGGTGTTGGGGATTGAACCCAGGGCCTCATACACACTAATTATGTGCTCTGCCACTGAGCCTATACCCTTTGCCCTAGCAATGACTTTCTGCCACCTCTCATCTAACACGTTGACTGGAAAGTTTTTATGATGAAAAATTATGAGTATTTTAGTTTTTTCCTAATGAATATTAGCAGACTCTACTCAGAAACAGGATACTTACCTAGTATGATTCTGTATAGCAAAATCAGTTGCTCAGTTGATGGTTCTATTGATGAGATTTTTTTGTATAGGCCTATTTTTTGTTTAATTTTAATTGTCACATAACTATAGCTAATTTTTTTTTGGGGGGGCTAGTACTGGGGTTTGTACTCTGGGCCTCACTCTTGCTAAGCAGGTTCTCTACAACTTGAGCCATTCCACCAGCCCACTATCGCTAAAAAGATGTAAAGTCAATAGAGTCTGACATTGAGAACTGTTAGCGTATGTTCAGATTGAATAGCTAAAACAAATACAGGAAAGCCTGAGTAAGGTAGGGAGGGCTAGGAAGAAAGAAATGAAGTACTTGTAGAAATACGACAGATGCTTCCTGTGAGGCATTAGGAAATGCTAAATGGATGACATATCAGTGATTTTTCTTGAGCTATGGGGGGCAGTGTTCTCAGTAACATGAATAGTATTTCCAGATTTTTAAGAGTTAGAAAGTTGAGAATATTTTGAACTCCGGGAAGGTTCGGTTATTGAACTGTTAAGGGACCAGAAATGATAAGCAATGAACATATGGATTGGGGCAATTTATACCAATTCCTATAAGAAGAGTTTGTATTTGATAGTGGTAGGATTATAGCTACTTGAGGAAGATTATTCAGCCATTGTATAAGGCGTTTACTTAGTGATTGAAATAGTGAGACAAGTTTGTAGAATGATTATGATGATGACAATAGCAACAATCACTAATGTGTATGTAGTAATTAATATATGCTAAGTCTTTGCTCTAAGTGCTTTACATGTATTAATTCATGTCTTCAACCACAAACTTCTTGAGGTAATTTTTATTTTACACATGGAAATTCTATGGAATAGAAATTGAATAGCTTGTACAAATACAGCTGGTAACAGAACTGAAATTGAAATCGGGTAGTTTGGCTTCTGAGTCTGCTCTTCACCACTGTATTATGCTGTTTAAGCAAGTTAACTTGAATCAGATTAAAAGTAATGAAATCTAACCTGATCTTATTACCAGGAAATGATGTTTGAGGTGCTGTAGGAATAAAATCTATATGGCTTAGTCCTGATTGATAGTGGATGGGCAAGGGAAAAGGGGTAGGTGGTTATAAGAGGTTGTCTTCATTAGGAAAATGGTTATCATAAATATAAGTAGGGACTACACAGAAAGCTGTCTATGAGCGTTGTGAAGTTGCATTTGTGAACTTTATTTTAAAAAGCTCGTGAGTCTTAATTTCAGTCACATTAAAATTAAGTAGTAAAATAGGAAACATTTTAAAGGCATGTAGAAATGTGAACTGAGCTCAAAATAGGTCAGGGTAGATATATAATCTGATGATAAATTATTAATATTTTAAGTGTTCTTAAAATATAGAAACAAGAGTTAAGCAGTGAAGCTGTGCTTGGCATAGTATTGGCGCATTAAACATTAAAAGAAAAGTTAATTTGTTTGAATGCATATGATGGATCATATTCTAGTGGTTGCCTCCAAACAAGCCATGCAAGCAAACAAAACTTTATATGGAAAACCAAACAAGCCATGAATGTTTGTTTTTGGTAAACACTATTCTGTTCACTTGTTATTGTTTTGTCAAATAATGGTCCTCTTCAATGTTCACTTTGTTTATTTATTATCATATTGTTGTACTGAGGGTACATCATGACATTTACAAAGATTCTTACAATATATCATAGTTGAATTCACTACTTACACCATTCTCCTTTATCCCCTCTCCCCCCATTCCCGGAATTGTTTCAGAATGTCTCATTTAGTACATAATATCTCTACTGCATTCACCCTCCCACACCCTTTCTTTATATCCTTCCCCCCCTTCATCCTTCATTTTATTCTTTCCTTTTTATTACTATTTTTAAAAGTAATACTGTTTATTTAATTAAAAAAGATTTCAGCATTCTAAACATGAAATACACAGAACATTGCAAGTTGTGTTTTAAGTACAGAAGATTCTTGAACTCTCATTGATGCTCTTTGCCGACAACGAAGAGTTCTTCAGGTTAAAAACAGTTGCACTTAATTAAGGTTGCGGCTCAGGGAGCGAGGGTGAGATGCTGCAGACCCGGATGGGGCGAGTTGGGGCTGCATTCCTGCGACTCAAAATCACTGCGCGAACCATGACTGGAGCTCCCACGGTCTTGCTCCCTGAACTCCGCTCGTTCCTAGCCTCGGGTCGGGTAGTCTCTTCGATGTGCGATCTCGGGAGGAGGCGGCAGCTGGGACCATCCCTGGGGCGCTCAACATCCCTGTGTCTGAGTTGGAAAGTGCCCTGAAGATGGACCCAGATGCTTTCCAAGCTTTGTACTCTGCTGAGAAGCCAAAGCTGGAAGATGAGAATCTTGTTTTCTTCTGTCAGCTGGGCAAGAGGGGCTTCCAGGCCATGCAGCTGGCCCTGGGCCTTGGAAACACAGGGTATGGGCAAGGTGTGGCTTACTAGCTGGGACCGGATTGGGGATTGCCTACTGGACGTGCCCTTTCCTCACCTCTCTTTTTCTCCACAGAGCTCGAAACTACGCTGGGGCCTATAAAGAATGGTTGGAGAAAGAGGGTTAGGTAGAAAGTGACTTGAATGCCTGGGTCCCTCGTGTCCACTTTAACTAAGAATGATGAAGGGGTTGACTTGCTGGATAACTCCTTATAGCATTTTGCACACAAAAGCATCGAATAAAGAGCGTTTAATCAAAAAAAAAAAAAAAACCAAAAAAACAAATCCAAACACTTCTTATGCCACCTGCCCTCCCCCCACTTTTCCACAGCTAAGTAACACATGCTATGTCATTATACACAAAACAAGACAACATGAAGCAAAATGGATGCCATTGCAGTAGCAGCAGGTCCAGTTTCACAGTGCACACCCTGAGCTATAGCCCCTCTAAAAGGCATCTTCCCTCACAGCCTCCTTGCCAAGTAAGGAACATTAAGATTCTCTCCTGATTGCTTTTTTATTTTCACAAACTATAGATATGTACAGGTGGTAATGCAGGATTTCTGGCCAATATTCATAAGAGTTAACAACACCTTACAAATTGAAAACAAAATGCCAGAAACATCCAAATGCCTGTCACAGCAATAGCACAGAGTGAGAAGATCATGAAAATGACTTTTCATTTTAAATATGTTTACAAATATGTACAACTTTGATACAGTTTTGGGTGCTCCAGGGGTTTACTTCATGAAAACTCCTGAAAATTTCTAGAGCCCTTTGAGAGACTACAATATGATTGAGATCAAATTTGGTAATTAAATCTAGTGAGGGAAGTAGACACATCTCAAATAAAAGATGTGTTAATTACGGCATTGTCCTCCTCTAAGGTGTTCACAAGCAGACAGATAAAGTTTTTTTAATTCATCTTTCTCTTCTCTCTTCTCTTCCTCTTCCTCCTCATCTTCCTCTTCCACTTTTTCCTGGTAACTGTAGTGGGATCTTTTGCACTATCAAACTTTTCTTTAGACTTGTCATACTTCTTCAGCTTTGCCACCTTAATGGCTCCTTCTCACTCTCATTTAAGTTATTCCACATCTCACCAAGCTTTTTTTTTTTTACCATATCTTCAGTAGCAATGCTCTAAGGTTTGTGCATTTGATTTTGAGTCAGAATTCTGAACAGAACAGGAAGAATCTAGACAGTGGTCTTTTGGGGGCATTCAGGTCCTTTTGTTTCTTGCCTCCCTTAGCAATAATCCTTCATTTCTTGGTCATAGGAGACTTTATCCACCTTTGCCATTTCATCAGATATAGATTTATCTTTCCTAGACATTATTTCCACCTCTCAGAGCATTTGGAAATTCTGCAAAATTGACAGATTTCTGGGTTTTCTCCTTAGTTCTTCTCTCTGCATGTCTGTACGAAGACTTAAGTGGACATCTTGCCTTTGGTTTCTTGGGGTCCTCATTAGCCATTTGGATTGTATTGTTCACTTGTCCCCATTTTATTCTTTTCTTACTTTGACTCAAACCCAAATCCAGCACTTACCAAATCTATTCCTCCCTTTCCCCTCCCTCTCCTTCCCCCTTCCTCTTTTCTTTCTTTTGAACTGGGTTTGAACTCATGGCCTCATGCTTGCTGGCTAGGCAAGTGCTCTACCACTTGAGTCATGCCTCCAGCCCCATCTTACTTCCTTCTTTCCTTCTCTTCCTTTATTCTCTCCCTCTCTTCTTTCCCTTTCTCCCTCCTCTAGGCAACTAAGCCTAAGCCTAGGTCTTGCTTCTAGGAGTTCAAGGACTCCTAGACTCAAGTAATCCTACTGCCTCAGTCTCCTGAGTATTTGGGAATATAGGCATGTGCTACACTACACCTGGCATCAGTATTGCCTTTCTAATAAAGCTAGACATTCTTTGACTTGGATGGTTCACACTATGTTTCTCTCTTTAAAAAAAAAAAAAGTATAGTTAGAATTAGCCAGCTGTACTCAATTTAGATGATTCCAATTTTATTGGCAACACCTGTAGCATCATAATCAGGAGCCAGCTGAACATATGTCTTCTTCTCTTCATCAGGCCCCATCAGGGCATTGACCTTAGCCATATCAGTGTCATAGAGCTTCTTCACAGCCTGTTTAACCTGGTGCTTGTTGGCCTTGACATCTACGATGAACACAAGTGTATTGTTGTCTTCTACCTTCTTCATGCAGACTCTGTGGTCAGGGGGACTTGATGATGGCATAGTGGTCAAGCTTGTTTCTCCCAGGGGCACTCTTCCTAGGGTATTTGGGCTGCCTCTGGAGCTGCAGCGTCTTGGGCCGCCTGCAGATGGGTGACATGTGTATCTTCTTTTTGTGGCTGTGGACACCTTTTAGCACTGCCTTCTTGGCCTTGGGGAGAAGCAGGAGCTTCCTTTTTGCTTTTGCACCATCTTGGTGTGAAATGTTTGCTGTTAACTTTTTTTTTTGTTTTTCATTTGGCGGCACTGGGGTTTGAACTCAAGGCCTCATACTTGCTAGGCAGACACTCTACCACTTGAGCCACTTTGCCTGCCCCCCCACTGTCTCTTTTTTACATGATTTTCATTTCACTTTTATACTATTGTCTTTATATAAGTACATGTCTTACTGCCAATCTGTACTGTATTTGAAGCAGATTCCTTTCTTTTAGTCTTTTCTATTTTACTTTTTGGTGGTACTAGGGTTTGAACTCCGGGCCTTATGCTTGCTAGGTAGGTGTTCTACCATTTAAATCATGCCTACAGCCTTTTTTTTTTTTTTTTTTTGCTTTTGGTCAGAATCTCATACTTTTGCCTGGGGTGGACCTCAGGTGATTCCTTCTATCTAACTTGTTCCCTTTGCTTCCCTGTAACTGGGATCATAGGCATATACCACCATGCCCAGCTTACTGATTGAGATGGGGGTCTACTAGCTCATTTTTTGCCTTGGCTGGCCTTGAACCAGGAGCTTCCCAGTTTCTAACTCCTGAGTAGCTGGGATTATAGGTGCAAGCCACTGCACTTGGCCTAATGTAGTTACTTGAACCCAGTGAAAACATGTCACATGCTTTAAAAAAAAAAAAAAACAAACCAAAAAACCCAAAACCAACCTCTTGAATCCTGGAGGCATGGCTCAAATAGTAGAGTGCCTCCCTTGCAAGTGTGAAGCCCTGAGTTCAAATACTAGTACCCCTGCTCCCCAGTGCACAATCCTTGAGTTTTAAGTGTGGGGGTAGGAGGATAAAGGTAGTTTTAGCTGGGTGTTAGGTGGGCATGATGGTACACTTCTGTAATCCCAGTGTTAGGGAGGCTAAGGTAGCAGGGTCATGGGTGTGAGGCCAGCTTGAGCTATAGAGCAAGACCCTGCCTCAGAAACCAACCTCCTTCCAAACAGAGAAAGATAGTATTATAGATAACTTTGAATAATTATTAACTGGTCTGGGAAAAATTCTAATTATAGTTGAGTAGGAAAAATAAGAATATGAAACTGGTTCAGAAGATAATAATGTAGTAAAGTGTTTGCTGAAGTTATGAAAAGTGGTAATTTCTGATGAGGCATTGAGAAAGGAGATCAGGGTCTTTTATCTCTGGAAGAGGAAAAAGCTTTCATATTAAATGTTGAATTGGGTATACTTGTTCATCAGGCAGAAGTTAAAGAGATTAAGTCAATTACTACCTACCCATGCTATCTTTAAGTCCTTTACCAAAGCTGTGGCTTTCTTTTGTCTTCTTGGAATTATGTATTTTTTTTTTTGTTGAATCACCCTAGAAAGGGACATGGTTTGGGGAATCTTTTATTTACCCACTAGCACGTCTTTATGTGCTTTTCTTCTTGATTGGTAGAATACCCTTTCATATTTGTGAGATGGGTAAAGATAAGCATGTAACACAGGGCTTGTTAATTTTTTTCTGTAAAAATTCATGTAGTAGATATTTTGGGCTTTTCAAATCATACACAGTCTGTCTCTGTCACATAGTCTTCTTTTTTTTTTAGGTAAAGAATCCTTTAAAAATGCAAAAATCTGCTGAGCATGTTCAAACCCCAGTATTGCCATAAAAAAACAAAATAAAACCCCTAAATCCTTCTTAGGTTGGGTTACTGTACTTTGATTCCTGTTAGAACATAATTAGTTACTGCTGTACTTGAGATGTATAAGCAGTAATGAAAGTATAATTCATTGTCCAAAGGCCCTGCCTTCAAAGTTTTATTAACTTCCTTATTTCCCTGTGAGTCTTACCTACTGAATCCTGGAGTCTTTTCTTCCCTAAGGATCCAGATAGGTTAGTGCTCTGGGTGCCTGTGTTCAACAGAGCGATGAAACTATGTGTCTCTCCTTCCTCCAAATTTTTCAGCAAATTTGCATGGGTACATTGATTTCTCTTTGAGACAGGGAGAATGAGGTCATAGTTGTTATTACAGTGGGGTAGAATTGAACTACCAGACTGATGAGGAAGTCCCCCAGTTGCATCTACAGAATGGTAGCAGCTATTTGAGCACCATTGCAGCTGTTCTCTTTACATGCGTTTCTTGATGCTCCACCTGCACTCATGTCCTCAATTACTTCTCATTAACCAAGCAATAAACTAAAAGTTCATTTATTGCCCCCTTGACCATATACTTTCTCATTTATGTTTGATACTTCCATAGATTTCCCTCAGATGACCTGTGAGGCCTTCATCCTTTCCAAGAGTCTACTATAGCCATCATTAATACTAAATATCCCAGATTTCTTCTATGCATAGACTAAAAGGATGACTAGATAGACAAAATTATTTTGGTCAAATAAGCTAAATGAAAGTAAAATAGATTATTACTGAACATGGGAGATTATTTCTTTAAAGATATCTTTAATAACAAAAATTATAAAAACAAGACATAGAAGAGGTAAAATTGGGGCAAGGAGTGTGGCTCAAGTGGTAGAGTGCCTGCTTAGCAAGCAAGATGCCCTGCTTTCAAGCCCCTAGTACTTCCAAAAGGAAGTGGGGGAAGATTGTCTTTCCTATTTGGATGGTTTTTACCTATAAGTAATGGCATGCTGGAATCAGAGTGGCTACAGCAATTGGAGATTTGTTATTTTGCCAAAGTTAGAGGCTTTTTTAAGGTTGACTAACAGTAGCCAGTTCAACAGTGGCAGGACCTTGTTGACCTTTGATTCTCTTGGTTTTTTTCCTTGAGGTTGCCAGGTTACTGCAGTCTTTCAAGGGTCATGGCCTAATCCTTGAGCATCTGAATGCAGGAAGGGAATACCTTTTTAAGAGTGACTAGAGGGCTGGTGGTGTGGCTCAAGTGGTAGAGCACCTGCCTATTTAGTGTGAGGGCCTGTGTTCAAACCCCATTCTCCCCACCCCCACCCCCTAAAAAAAGTGTGGAGAACATTCCAAAGTCTCCAAGAAAATTTCTCCTTCTGTTTTGTTATCCTCACCTAAACCTATCTCAGGCCAGTTAGTGGTTAATGAGAATAGATAAGTCTTAATTGCCCTGGACCATCTTTACCACAAGGCTGGAGAATAAGGCCAAAATCAAGAGGGAGCTCTTGATTTTGTCAAGAAAATTAGAAACTGTCAACAAGGAGGGAATCTGTGACTAGTTACTGTTTGGTGTCAAGCTATTATGTGTTTTAATTACATGCTTTAAATTCTGTATTGAGCTCCTACTATGAAAGGCTGTGCTCATCTCACTTTACCTGATACCCAATTTGTTTACATGATTTTTTAAGGATACTTACATTAAATTTTTTCAGTTTGTGACACTTTCTTCAGTAGCATAATTCTGAGTTATGTAAGTATTCTATAGATTTGCTAGATGTTCACTACTAGTCCTTTTTATCCCAGCTCTTTTCAGCAAGTTCTTACTATCACCTCTTCAAAATGGGTTTTTTCTTCTTGCCTTATTTTTGGATTATATCTTGGCTTATATAATACCACTATTTGGTCACACTTTCTTACCACTAAGATCTTAAAATAGTGGGCCTGGAATATTGCTGCTGCTGCTGCAGAGATCACAAACACATGTGCACACATACGCACACACGTGCACATATACATTCTTCCTCCCCTCTTCCTCATTCTCCTCTTCTAGCAGAATATTTTTTTGCAGTGCTGGAGATCAAACCCAGGGCCTGAGGCTTAGTCAGGTACTCTACCTCGGAGCTGCATCCACAGTCCTACAGCAGAATCTTTCATTTTGTAGACTTTTATGTTTGTATATAAACATAACTTCTGTTTCCCATTTATTAGATTCTCTGTTCACTTCAGGGACACAAGTTATCCTTGCTTGATTATGTTTGCTTTCTGTAGCTATTAATTCCTCTCTTAACTTTGTTTTTCATATTCATTACTGTGATTTTTTTAGTAGTATTTTTATTTTCAACAATGTCTTTTTTTTTTTGCTGATTCTGTTTTATTTACTAATTCTGTAATGTTTTGTTATTACTTTGGTTCTATAATCCTTATTACTCTCCTATTTCATCTCATTCTTAAGCTTTGTTTGAACTCATAATTAAATTTTATTTAGTGTGGGGCAGTTTTCAGAGATAGCTTTATGTTAAGTTAAATTTACTTTGAGGTTGCAAATTTTGACTATCTTAAGCACATTGTATTCTTTTTTCTTTTTCTTTTTTTTTTTTCTGGGACTGAGGTTTGAAGTCAGGGCTTCCTGCTTGTAAAGTAATTGCTCTACCACTTGAGCCACACCTCCAGTCCATTTTGTGCTGGTTATTATGGAGATGGGGTCTTGTGAACTATTTGGCTGGATTGGACTGACCTTGAACTGTGATCATCCTGATCTCAGCCTCCCAAGTAGCTAGGATTACAGGCTTGAGCCACTGGCACCCAGGGTTTGTTTTTTTTTTTTTTGGAGCCAATGTCTATCTAGTCTGGCCTAGTCTTGAGCTCAAAATCCTTCTGTCTCTGTCTGCTGTGTGCTGAGATTATAGTAGTGTACCACCATGCCTGACTTTACTCATGTTTTTCTCTTGCTCTTTTGACATTTGCTGTACTAAAATTTATGTAATTTTCACCATTTTTGAGAGCAAGATTTGAAGGCTAAATTTTTTTTTCCCCCTAGAGCCAGAGAGAACAGTAAGGAGGGATAGACAAAGCTCAGCTTTGGGCAATAGGCAGCTTTTCTGGAACAATCCCAGGCTGACTTTTCCTTCTAATACTTGATTTAATGTCTTATACCAAATTTTAAATTTCAGTTGTGTGGTGTGTCTCATTCCTGTTGGGGAATATCCTAGCATTCATTCTTATCTTTGATCCTTCATTTCCAAAGAGTCTGTACCTCTTACCTCTCACATTTTCCCTTTTCTCTCTGATTTTGGTTGCTGTTGGTTGATTTGGTTGGTTGTTCTTAGGACTTTTTGTTCTTTTCTTTTTTCTTTTTAACTTTTTAATATAGGAAAAACTTGTGATTTCCAGTCATCTTTTTCAATGTCAATACATTTATGTTTGTTTATTTTTTGGCCATTCTGGGGTTTGAACTCAGGGCTTTCCACTTGGAAAGCAGGCACTCTCCTACTTGAACCACACCTCTAGCCTTATATTTTGCTTTATATTTGTAAAGATATTTGTTCCCTCCTCCTCCTTCTGTCTGTCTGTCTCACTAGGCAAGAGTTTTACCACTGGGTTACACTCCCAGCCCCTTCTTTGTCTTTCTTATTTTGTAGTCAGGTATTCCTTTCTAGTTTGGGCTTTCTGATGAACTCTCCTCAGCAGTTGGTGATAATGAAATTCATTTCTATATGTTAGCATGCCTTTGCTAATTTATTCCATAGAGCTTTTCTGAGAAGTAACCTCAAGCTCAATCTTGTATTCGTTGTAGAATTCACTTTCTAATTTGCTGCAAACATTTCTTTTCTCCTCTCTCCCATTTTTTCTTTTTCTTTAGACATAGGGTCTCTCTGTAGTCCAGGCTGGCCTCAAATTTATAATCCTCCTGCCTCAGACTTCCAAGTGCTGGGATTCTTAGGTGTGTACCATCATCCTTAGTTTGCTCAAAACATTTCTGTCAGTGGTTTATTGATAGATGCATGCTCTTCAAACCCCTGAGATAGCTCATTCCATTGTGCCTGAATGTAAGAACTTACAAGTATTATTTTTACTGCTTCTTGAACTTATTTTAATAGAAACATTGGCCCTCCCCCTAGTTAGTCTGACTCTGAATTTAGGAAGTCTTGATCTAAGTTTAGGATTACAACTCCTGTATAACTTCTCTACACGCAAACAGTTTATTTTGGAACTAAACCTAAAACTTCAGTCCATTACAGAGATATAAATGCTGCCATATTTATTTCCTTATTGAAACTTAATTTGGTAATCTCATTTTCTTAAACTTTTCTCTTCCTTCATTCTGTCCCTTCCTGCATTTCCCCACTCTTGATTTTCTGATTTAGAATTTCTCATCATGGATACCTTACCTAGGGATTTTTTTTTTCCTTAAAATTAAAAAATGTTTTAATTAAGTTTCTTGGAGAGGATAGGTAACAGTCTGCCTGGTGCTTGTTTAAACCATATTTTTATGATCTTAGGTAAAAAGAAAAAAATTTCCTCACAGGGATGTTTTAAGGCTTGAGATAACATGGGTTTGTCACTTACATAATGATTTTAAAATTGTTTATTTTACATACTAATACAGTTGGGGGTGACATTGATTCTTTTTACCCTTTGTATTTATATAAAAATACTCCCTCTAGTTTTATTTTCCTCTGTTTTTTTCTTCTTGCATAAAATTTTAAAACAAAACTCATAGTTAACAGTTTTCTCAAATATCTAAATATTCTTTAATAACATACTTATTTTAATTGCCATTAATTACATGGTTATATAAAAATTTCTTTTCAAGCACACCTCTGTTGGACATTCAAGTTGTTTTCTTCCCCACCCCCATTGCAGCTAGATGTTGCTGCATTTAAATCTGTATTTTATAAACTATTTAAACCATTGTTCACCTCTTAGACATGAAAGTATGAGGCAGAGGGTATGATTACTTGCCTAGTCATACCCTTTCTATATTGTTCTTTAGCATATGTATTTTCTTATTCATGAAAGGCTTAAACCTTATTAAATGTATAGAGTTTACAAATCTTACGATCTCTGTTTCTAAATTTTTCCTAGTTTTGTTTGAATTTTGTGTTTTCAATTTGTATAGCTAAATCTGCCTCCCACCTTCCTCTCCTCCCTTTCTTCTTCCCTCCTTCCTTCCACTTTGCTTCCTCCCTCTCCCCAGCCCTTACTTTGCTTTTAACATTAGAAAAGTCTTTCCTTCTTCAAAGTCAGATAAAGAAAAACTTTCTTCTAAACTTTTAGATTTTTAAAAAATTTTGCTCTTTGAAATAAACTATTTGGATTTTAATTATTTTTGTCTGAGATTTTCTCCAAATTATTAACCAGTTGTTTTAGTACCATTATTAAATAATTTCAATCTTGTTGATTTGGAACCCCTTCTTTATCACATTTTAAATATTCATATGTAACTATCTTTTTCTGGATTTTTCCTTTTGTTCTATTAATCTATTAAAATCAGTATCATTTTAGTGAAAAAGTTGACTGCTTTGATTAATATTTTATAGCTTGTTAATATAAATATAATCCATGCACTGAACATTTGCAATTTTCATTTCAAGGTACATTTGTTGATGTATTATATAGGACTAGAGTTCTGTATTATTCTGTGATTTTCTTTGTATTGCTTTTATATAGCTATACACAACATTTTCATACATGTATGTTGTGTGTACTTTGGTTTTTACTCTCATGTGCTTTTCAGATTATTAGGGTTTCCTTTTTTATGCTCAGGATCATTTACTATTAATCCCAGTTCTTGTACTTTGAGAAATAAAGCCCACTGTGGGAAGAATGCAGGTAGTAAAGAAGTATAGAAAGGTTCCTTTATTATTTTTGTAGGGAAGATAATGTTGGTCTTCCCTATAAAGCCCATGATCATTTGAATATCATATTTATAAGTCATATTATGTAATTAAATGTATTACTTTGTTTTATACATAAAAGTCTATAATTGTTACTTTTAATTTATATCTTATTTAACTCCTAAGACTTAGTTGTGTATTCTAGTGTCATTTCAATTACCTACTGTTGCTTGACAAACCACCCCACAAGTTTTGGTGGCTTGTAACAGGCAGGGCTCAGCATGGACAGTTCATCTTACTTCCATGTGGTATCAGCTGGGTTTATTGATGATGATACATTTAATTGGTGACTGATTAGGTGGTTATTGTTGGTCTTATTCACATGCTTTGGGGTAGGTGCTGCTGCCTTTAGGCAGGGGTACCTCATTTCTTCCATAGAAGGCCTCATTCTCCATTTGGCCTTTGTATCAGGAAAGTGAAGAGTAAGATCCAAGGTAACAGTGGTTGAAGCCATGCAAGACTTCTTAAAGCTTTGGTTTTCTGAATTTGTATACCACATCCTGTTGATCAGAACAAGTTACAAGGCTAATTCAGGTTTAAGGGATTGAGAAGAGGATATCTTATAATGGGAAGAGCAATAGTAATATCCTATTACAAAAAATAGAGGCATGATTCCTTAGGAGTCACCTGTCATCATGAATATAACTTGAAGATGAAAAGTTTTCTCATAAAGTTTGGGATAAAAAGTTTTATTGTGTTAGTTTACATTTTCTTTTGCAAAAGTATTAACATTATGGCTAGAAAATGTCGTACATATTTAGACCAGATATTAAAAGCAAAAAGTGAAATTATGCAGAGTGTTATAATAAAATATGTATCCTTAGTATTATTGTTATTCAGAGATAGGATTTTGCTATATAGATCAAGTTGACTTGGAACTTGATATGTAACCCAGGCTGGCCTTGCATTCGCAATCCTGTTGCCTCAGCCTCCTGGGATGACAAGTGTGCTCCACCATGCCTACCTTAATTTTTATGTGTTCTGTTTTGCCTGTGTTTAATCTCTCTGAGGGAAATTAATCTTCGACACTTTAAACAGATTAAATATTCTGAATGATTAAATTTAAACACTATGAAAAAAATCCAACTAAATCTTTAAAATATTAGCAAATTTTGCACTATTTTTTAACCTATATGATAAAAACAATTCAGAACATTTTCATTAAATTTCTTTGGCATTAAAGTTGGCATCCTGCTGGTAGAGTGGCTCAAGCAGTAAGTAAGAGCACCTGCCTAGCAAGCATGAGGCCGTGAGTTCAAACCCCAGTACCAAGAAAAAAAAAAAAAGGTTGGCATCCTGATACTCAGTTACTTAATCAAATTCCTTTTTTATGCTCGTTTAGCACTGAATGTGAAAATGCATTAGTTTTATATTCATTAACTTTAACGTGATAGCAACATACCTAATTTTGTCTATTTTTGTCATTGCTTAGAGATAACCGTCTTCTTTTTTATCTTTTTTGGTGGTACTGGAGTTTGAATTTAGGGTATTATGTTTGCTAGGCAAGTGCTCTACCACTTGAGCCACGCCTCCAGCCTATAATCCGTCCATTTTATGAGCAAACCCAAGAAATAATTTTTTGCCTGAGTTTCTGTATCCTGATTTCAACTTTCTGGGACATAGAATTCAAAGCAAGGTAGCTGGATGTGTAATTCCAGGAGGCTGTGACAGGAGGATCTTGTGTTTGAAGGCTTGCTGGACTACACAGAAACCCTATCTAAATAAATAAATAAGTGAATAAATAAGTACATAAATAAATAAGAAAAAATTCAGTGCTTCGTGGTGGAGAATTTGGTACTTTTCAAATGTGATAGTACATATAAAGTGCTATGTAAACCTTCAAGTGTTATTTATAAGACGTGTTTGGTCTTTTTAATAAGAGAAAGTATATATTTTGTTAAATATCAATGTAGTAAATAATTGTAGACTTCAGTTGTTTATTGGTATTATTTCAAATTGATCAAGAATAAGAGAAGATAAGTCATTTTAAAATAATTTATTTTACTTGTTAAGTATAAAATAACACTGATCAGAGGAGTGACTTTTTTACTTTTAGACAGAAGTATTAATTTTTAAATTTCTGAGTCATAAAAGAATATTGCAGTATTGCATATATATAGTCTATGATTTAAATTGGGTTTTACTTATGTTCATTTTTTAGAAATATAAAGAAAAGGACAAACACAAACAAAAACACAAGAAGCAACCAGAACCGTCACCTGCATTGGTTCCATCCTTGACTGTTACTACAGAAAAAGTAAGTTTTAAAATATCCCATTTTATATATTAACTAGTTATGCGTCGATTTTAACCCCTAAGAAGTATTTTCATTTCCACTATCATAATTCTCAATTTTTCTCAACTTCCCAGCGATACACTAAGCTCTTAGGATTGCCACTTCTTAGTTCTTTGTGCTGCCTTCTGTTTGTTCTATACTTGTCTCCAAAGACTAATTAAGGATATCAAGTTTAAGGCACCAATGACACTGTGAATTTGGTCTACCTATACTTTTGAAGTCTGACTTTTTACTGTTTAGGTTAATTTACCTCCCTGCAACTCAGTTTCATCATATGTAAAGTGGGGGAAGTAATTTGTAAAATTGAAGGAGATAATGCAGTTAAAGCAATTAGAATGGTATGTGGTTCATAGTGAGCATTGCTTAACAAACATTAAATATTATTAAAATTATTATGCATGTAATGTGAAAATGAATGGAGGCAGGTGGTTGAGACAGAGTAAGCAAGTGAGGAAATTAGTAAGCAGTGGGAAATAAGGGACAGGGTAAGGCACTAATCACGAAGGATTATATAAGCCAGTTTAAACACTTTTGTCTTTTAGCTTGAGTGAAGAGTGACCTAATCTGACAGTTCCGAACTGAAATATAACATGGTCTGACTTGTGTTTTAAAAGGACCTCTTGCTGCTTTGTTGTGAATAGACATAGAAAGTCCTTTAGGAGGTTACTGAAATAACACAATGAAGGAAGTGAAAACAGTGGAGGTAGTGAGGTTGTGATTAGATTTTCAATACATTTAAAGACAGAATCCTTACGACTTACTTAAAATAAGTTAGAGGAGTCAGAGAAAGATATAAATCAACAGAAATTATAAGACATAATTCCATAGGTTTTAGCCTAAATAGAAATAATGGAGCTTCTCTTAACAAAGATAGAAAAGACTGGGTGGAGTGGTAGGTTGTAGACAAGGTGAAAACTTCTCTTGGTATCAGAACAAACTTTCACAGATTTAGCAGTTTAAAATAGCATAAACTTTTTTTGGGATTGGGGGCATATGGTGGTTGAACTCAGGGCCTTGTACTTGCTAGGTAGATGCTTTGCTTCTTGAGCCATGTCTCAGCCCTTTTGATTAGAGAGTTGTATTATTCAACAAAACAATTCGAAAGCTACCACGTGAGCCACTCCACCAGTGACACACAGAAACTTTGCCCATGATTGTGATAATAATTTCACTAATGTGTACATGTCAACATTTGTCTTATTTTTTACTTTAAATATGTGCAATTTGTTTTATATCAGTAATACCTTAATAAAAGTTAACAAAAAATCCAGTGTATTTGATACATTAAACTTCTGAGTACCTTTATTGTCATAAGATTATTGTGTGTGTTTCCTTCAAAATAAGTTTACTTTAAAAAGATGGGCTGGCAGAGTGGCTCAAGTAGCAGAGTGCCTTCTTAGCAAATGTGAGGCCCTGAGGTCAAACCCTAGTACTGCAAAAAAAGAAAAAAAAAATTCTCTGTGTCTTCCTATTCCACTCCTGCTCTGACAATGACTGTTGTTTCCTGTCACTTTAAATTAGTTTGAATTTCTAGCAGGCTAAAAAAAATGGACGTGTACAACATGAACAATTTTTTGTTGGTTTGTTTCACTCAGCATAATTATTTTGAGATTCATCCATGTTGTGTGTATTAATAGTTGATTCATTTTTATTCTTGACTTCTATTGTATGGATGTAACAAGACTTGTTTATCATCCACCCAACAATTGATGAACTTGGTATAGTATTAATCTTTTTAATTTTAGCCATTCTAGTGGGTATATAGTGGTATCTCATTGAGGTTTTATTACGTTTTTTTTTGGTTTGTGGTGCTGGGGGTTGAACCCAGAGTCTTCCACATGCTAAACAAGGGTTTACAACTGAACTATGTCACCTACCCTACTTTTTAAGGCCTAATTATGTTGGATATCTTTCAATGTACATATTTGTCTTTTTTTTTTTTTTTTTCTTTGTGGTGATGGTCGTCTTAGACCTCCCTACCACCTGCTTTTTTTTTTAAAGTCTGTATGCCTTAAGGTGGCGCTGTTTTATTTATTTGTTTGTTTATTTATTTAATCGTTTTTACATTTACTTACATGTGTATACATTGCTTGGACCACCCCCATCCCCAAATCCTTTTTATTGGCTTTTTTCTTGTTAAGTTTTGTGAGACTATGTATTCTGGATGACATCTTTATTTTGTTCCATAATCTTATTTGTCTGTCTTTACATTGGTACTACACTGTCTTGATTACTGTGGCTTTGTAATAACCCCCTATTTTGAAACTTTTTTGTGTGTGTATGATGCTGAGGATCAAACCGTGGGCCTAGCACATGCTAGGCAAGTGCTCTACTACTGAACTGCACCCCCCGGCCCTGTAATAGCCCTTTAAGTCAGGTAGAGTACGTTCTCCATCTTTGTTCTTTACGCTCCAAAGTTTTTTTCTTTGCCTTTGCTTGCTTGCTTGTTTGTTTGTGTTTGCACTGCTGGGTTCCAGCATGATAGGCAAGTGCTGTACCACTGAGCTACATCCCCAGCCCAGTTCTTTGCATTTTCTGTGAATTTTAGAATAAGATTATCACTTTGTAGAAATAAGACTGCTAACATTTTGATTGGAATTGCCTTTAATGTTTAGAACATTTGAGGGAGAATTAGTATCTTAATATTCAGTCTTTTGGCCATAGTATATCTCTGGATTTATTTAAGTCTTTAATCTGAGAAATGAGTATATAGGTCTTATACATCTTACATCAGCTTTATCTCCAAATATTTGATGCTACTGTGTAAGTAGTGTTTTCTAAAATGTCAATTTCTGGATGTTACTTGCTAGTTTTTAGAAATCCACTTGATTTCTGTATGTCTGATCTTGTATCCTGCAACATTACCAAAGTGTCATTAGTTTGAGGAGGTTATTGATTCAGTAGGATTTTCTTTATAGACAGCTTTGCCATCTGCAAGTGCGGTTGTACTTCATTCTTTCTGACCTATATGTTTCATTTATTAGAATCCTCAGTATAATGTTAAGTGGGAGGGGTGAGAATGGACATTTTTGCTATGTACTTTACTTTAGAGGGACGTACTCAAATTTTTATC
This sequence comes from Castor canadensis, assembly GCF_047511655.1. Classification (NCBI taxonomy): domain Eukaryota; kingdom Metazoa; phylum Chordata; class Mammalia; order Rodentia; family Castoridae; genus Castor; species Castor canadensis. The sequence goes on along the minus strand of NC_133400.1, from coordinate 75,468,116 downwards.
ATTAGATATAATGTCGAAGTTTCTACCTATTCCTAGTTTGCTGTGAGTTTTTAATCAGCCACAGGTACTGTATTTTGCCAAATCATTTTTTCTGTATTTTAAAAATAAGATATATTAAAATGATCACATGGAGTTTCCCCAACTCTTTTTTAATTTTAGTCTGTTAATATTATGTGTTATGTTGGTTGACATTCTAATGTTAAATAACCTTGGATTTCTAGGGTAAATCTTACTTGAAGGACTATCATTTTGTGTGTATGTGTACATGAGGGATATTTGTTTACAATGTCTTTGGTTTTGGTGTCCAAGTAATTCTAACCTGTTAGGATGAGTTTCTAGTAATTCACTCCCATTTATTTTTCTAAAAGAGTTCTTGTAGATTTGGCATTATTTCTAAATGTATTAAGACTTCATTTCTAGGGCTGGCGGAGTGGCTCATGTGGTACAGGATCTGTCTACCAAGTGTGAGGCCCTGAGTTCAAACCTTAATGTTGGCTCTCCCCTCCCCCCCCCAAAAAAAAAAGACTTCATTTCTAAAGCCATCTTCATTTGGGGTTTTCTTTATGAGAAGGTTAATAATTCCTTGGTCTTTCTGTATTATTTTCATTGATATTAGTTCTGGTTTTGCTTTTTACTGTTTACTTTGGATTCCTTTGCTTTCCTTTTTCTAGTTCCTTAAGGCAGAAGTTGATGAATTTTATATGAGCCCTCTCATGTTTTTCCTGATATAAGCATTTAAAAAATATAATTTCATTTTTAAAGGGCAAAATTGAGCAGGAAATGTAGAAAATTCCCACATATCTCTTTGTGCTCACTGTTATACAACCTCCCTTGTTATCAAAAACTCCCATCAGAATGGTAACATTTGTTATTATTGATGAATGTAGTTGACACATCATTCTCACTGAAAACTCACAGTTTATGGTTCTTTCTTAATGTATACTGTCTGTGGGTTTTAACAGTTGTATAATGATGTGTACCCACCATTTTAGTATCTTGCAGAGTAATTTAATTGGTTTAAATATCTTTGCTCCACCTATGCATACCTCTCTACCATCTCATACTTGGCAACCACTGATCTTTTTATCATCTCTGGTTTTACCTTTTCCAGAATGTCATATAGAATCATATAGCACGTAGCCCTTTGAGGTTGGCTTCTTTCATTTAGCAGTATGAATTTAAATTTCCTGTCATCTTTTTTGCGGGGGGTGGAATATGGAATTTGAACTCAGGGCCTTGTGCTAGGCCTTGTGCTTGCAAGGTAGGCACTCCTACCACTTGATCCTCTCCACCAGCCCTCCCCTACATCTTATGATGCTTTTATCAAGCCATTTCTTTTTATTGCTGAATAATCTTCCATTGTCTGGATCCCAGTTTATTTACTTACTCATCTACTGAAATTGGTAGATTCCAAGTTTTTGCAGTTATGAATAAAGCTGTAACTAACCAACATCCATGTGGTTATTAACATCCTTAACATATAAGGATGTGAGAGTTAATATCCTTACTTTTTTCCTCATTGTAGTGGGAAAGCTTTGAGTTTCTTATGATTAAGTATGACATTAGCCACATTATTTCTGTAGACATTCTCTATCAAGTTGAGGAAGTTCTCTATTCTTAGGTTGCTAAGAGTTTTTATTATGAGTATCAATTTTCTCAAATGCCTTTTTCTGTGTGAATTGATAAGAGCATTTGATTTTCCTTTAGATGTTGATTATATTAATTGACTTTCAAATGTTCAACTACTTTTCATATCTGGAATAAGTTCCACTTGGTCATATTGCATACTTAGTTTTATACATTGTTGGATTTGATTTGCTAACATTTTGATGGGCATTTTCTCATGTATATTCATGACAGATTGATCTGTAGTTTTCATAAATGTTTTATCTAGCTTTGAGGTTTTAAGGTGATGCTGGCCCTAACAGAATGACCTAAGAAGTATTCCCTCTGATTGTATGTTCTGGAAGAGACTGTGAAGGATTGGCATTATTTTGGAAATGTTTGATTAAATTCACCAGTGAACTCCTTAGGGTCTAGTGTTTTAGAAGATTATTAGTGACTGGCATAATTTCTTTACTAGATATAGGTATAGTTACATATTTCTTGTGTGTATTTTGGTGGATTGTGTCTTTCAAGGAATTGGTGCATTTCATCTAGGTTATCAAATTTGTGGGCAAGGAGTTGTTCGTAGTATTTATTACCTCTTTAATGTGTGTGGCAGCAATAGTGTCAGCCCCTCTTTTAATTCTGATACTAATTTTTTTTCTTAGCTTGGCTAGAGGTTTATCTATTGTATTGGTTTTGTTAAAGAACTGGCTTTTGATTGTGATTTTCTCTTGATTTCATATTTTTAATTTCACTGGTTTCATTTTACTAAAAAATTTTATTATATTATTGTACTGAGGGTACATTATAATATTTAGAAAAGTGCTTACAATACATCTTAGTTGAATTCACCCCTCCATCATTCTCTTTTATCCTCCCTCTCCCGCTTCTTAGAATAGTTTCAGCAGGTCTCATTTTTCCATTTTCATACATGAGTATATAATATTTCCACAGTATTCACCTTCCTATATCCTCCCTTTCCTTATATCCTCCCTCCCTCCTACTGGTACCAACCTCCAGACAGGACCTGTTTCACTTTGCTGTTTTCCATTTTTGAAGGAAGACATTTTTGTTTAAGATAGCTGTACGGGGAACTTCATTATGATATTTCCACGTATATATGTATTATAACCCAAATTGGTTCATCCTTGCTATTTTTCTCCTTTTTACCATAGTCCCTTCTTAGGATGATTTCAACAGGTTTAAAAATTCTATATTCATTCTTGTATAGAAAGTACATTACCCATATTCATTTTTACTCGATTCTTTTACCTCCCCCTTCCGTTAGTGCCCTCCCCTTAGTGTGACCTGTTTTTTATTTGAAAAAGTATGTCTTTAGTCTGTGTATTTTGGATTTTTCTAGTTATCTTTCTGTTGTTGGTTTCTAGTTTAAGTCCATTATGGTCTGAGAGAAAGGCATGTGAATTGTATTGTTTTAAGTTTGACAAGATGTGTTTTCTGTTCTAGAATGTAGGCTGTCTTGGTGAATGTTACATGTGAGCTTGAAAGAATGTGTAATCTGCTATTGTTGAATGAAGTAGTCTATGAATCCAATCATATCCAGTTAGTTAATGGTGTTGTTCAGTTTAATTATGTCCTTAGCTGTTTTTTTTTTTTTTTTTTTTTTTTTTGCTAACTAGATCTGTTTCTGATAGAGGGTTGTTAAAGTTTACAACTATAATAGAGGATTCATCTTTTCTCTCCTTTCTAGGATTTTATTTTTTGGGCGGTACTGGGGTTTGAACTCACTTGCTAGGCAGATGCTCTACCACTTGAGCTACTCCACCAGCCCTTGTCCTTGAAGTTCTGTTGGAGGCCTAACACTTCGATGCCCTTTTATTAGTCACATAGACATTGATGTGTTAATTTCTTTAACGTTATACAATGTCCATTCTTATCTGTGATAATTTTCTTTATTCTGAAGTCTTTCCTGTTCATACTTAATGTAAACTATAGCTTTTTGGGAGAATTAGGGTTAGCATAGTATATCTTTCTCTATCCATTTCCTTCAAACTACATGTATCTATATTTAAGGTAGGTTTCTTGTAGCTAACATAAAATTGGTTCTTGGTTTTTGTTCTGCTCTGACAATCTTTGCTTTTTATTGGTGTATTTAGACCTTTGATGTTTAAAGTGATTTCATTCCTGCCCTTTTCCTGGGGCTAACCTGGATCACAATCCTCCTGTTTATGTTTTTCCATGTTCCTGAGATTATAGGTATGAACTACC